>NC_082668.1:97792717-98406874 GCF_025265405.1 Mesoplodon densirostris | reverse complement strand
CTTTCACCCTACTCTCCTTGGGCATCCAAAATCCTACCAGAGAAGAAAGAAATTCAACATTGAAATTTTCAACTTCAGCTTTAAGGGAAAAACTTATAAAAGAGCAGATAAAGATGTAGCAGAGTCAAAGTTCCCACTCAGATTCTTTTGGCAGAAGTAGGAAACTCATGTAGGACTGAATATGTTAAAAATAACTAAGAGAAAAAAAATCAGTATGCTATCTATGAAAAAATTCTGCAACCACAAGGTAAAGAGAGAATATGGCATGCAAAAGACAGTCAAAACACACACTTGGAGAAAAAATTTCTCCAAGGCATTGAAGAACATTTTAAATTCAATGCCTTAGAAAGTGCAAAGAGTGGAATCAACATTGCAAAAAACCAAACATGGAGGGAAAATATGATAAAAAATATACTAATGGTAAAAAATAAAAAATGGACAAAAATAAGAGCAAGTAGTGAGAAGATGCCATTTATGAAGATAATACTACTCAACTCAGAAGTATAACTGGTGTGCCTGATGGAAGAAAACAGAAAAAGGAAAAATATTTTTAAAATGTAATGAAACAAATTTTATGAAATTAAGGAAGGCATGAATCTTTAGATATAAAAGGTATTATGGTTATGGACTGAATGTTTGTGTCCCCCCTAGCATTTATGTTGCAATCCTCTGTTGGAATCTTAACCCCCAATACAATGGTGTTAGGAGGAGGTAATTAGGTTATGAGGGATTAGAGCTCTTATAAAAGAGACCTTGGGGGCTCTCTAGCCCTCTTTCCAGCATGTGAAAAGAAAGTTAGAGGACCTGGTTCCTATGAACCAGGAAATGCGCCTTCATTAGACACCGAATCTGCCAACTTTGATCTTGGACTTTCCAACCTCCAGAACTGTGAGAAATGTTTGTTGTTTAAGCCTCCCAGTCTATTGTACTGCTGTTATAGCAGCCTGAACTAGGACAAAGGGCAAACTCCATCCAAAGATAATTTATCGAAGCCTCCATGCAGAGACCACAGGGAATATGTACTGATCTCACAAAGCTGGGTCTATTAAATAGGTGAGCAAGGGCAGGTACCACCTCGACAAAGTCGCAGTAGCAAATCATATGCAGAAGATTAGAGAAAGGTACTTATAATGTTTTGGGGCCAGGGTTAGTCATAAGATTATTTTAGGGTAGAAGATAGTAAGCATAGTCTGGGCAGGAAATGGTTAAAATTTGTGAACTAGGTAAGTTCACTAAACTTCTTTCACAGTGTTATCTTGTGTCAGAAAGTATTCTTTGGGGTCTGTGATTTGAAGTTGGAGCTCTCCATCTGTTTCAATGGAAATTACATTTCATTCTTATTTTGTTAATTTGGTGCATTTCAGAAGGTAAAATTGTGCAGACCTTTTCCAAAGGTCTTGTTGACTACTTTAACTATAGGATCATATGCTTGACAGTCTTCTTATTCACCACCTAACACCAGGAAAACCTGCCTTAAATCATCAAATCTCAAAATTGCTTCCTCTCATTCCCTGTGCAGAGACATAGAAACAACCAGGGGGGAAGAGGACATCATGTCTCAGTGGGTATCACTGGAGTTATAGCAGGGCTTTCAGTAGACCATGAAGCCCTTGAAAAATATGTGATCACATATGCATGCTCCACAATCTTAAGAAAATTTGTTACTTTTTCTACCAAGAAGCAGATGTAGATGTACTTCTTTTAGTTTATTATATATAATTATATATACATGTGTATATGTTTGTATACAGACACTTACTGTTTTTAAAACATATCTGGGTCTGTGCCATATTTTTCCCTCTTAGGAGTCTAAGAAGTTCTTAAACAATGGTCTGAGTAGCAAAGTCCCTAACAGAGCTCACTAGTAAGGTCCAGGTATAAGTCTTTGAGACTCTTTCAAATAGTAGGTTCTTTGTACTTTGTTCAATACAAAGGGGTTTATTTCCTATTTCGGGATACTTCCCATAGCTACATGAAGATCTAATTAGCCTACTAATGTGATTGCACATTGCTGTCACATGGTGCTGCTGTTGGAGCTGATTCTTGCGCAGCAAGGTGGACTCCATTCATTCTGCATCAGTCTCCTTGCTAACTGACTCAAGTTCTTGCAAAGGTCATAATGGTGTGCTTCGGCTCCAAGGGTTATCAGTTGTCTTACGTGATATTCACTTGCTCAGTACTTTTTTTCCCTGAATACCACACCATGCCAAAGTGGCTGTCTTGAAGACTGTACTGTAATAAGACCTCCTCATTAATCTCAAGATCATTTTGTTTCAATGGCTGCGTTGCCTTTCCTGTCACTGGGCCTTTTTGGGGCCACTTTAGTTTATCTGGACAGGTACTCCTACAGGTTCCTTTCCCTCTAGAAACTATATTTGTAGGGCATTTATGGAAATTGATCTATCTTCTCTCAACAAGATATAAATGTTGCATATGGGTCTCAGGAAGTGGCAATCTTGATAAAGCCATAAAACTTTCCACCAAATTCTCCCCTATAGGTGTATAATCAAAGGACACTGCTCATATGATGCCTGGTTATTAGTATGTTCAGGAAAGAGCAAGGAGGTCAGTGTGGCTGGGCAGGAGTGATTGGCACTGGTGAGCATGGAGTGGGTGTCAACGATTACTCATAGGTCTCGGAGATTTAGGTGAAAGGCTTCTGCTGGCCCATATGGCAACTCTATGAGACTTAGAAAAAGGTACACATCAGTCAACGCCAGAACACATGGTTTGATGAGTGGATTTCAGCTTCTATTAGCTGCTTCAGTCTGGGGCGCTCATATGCAGTGTAGAGCCTATCAACCACATGGAGCACCCCAGGACTTGAAAATCATTATAAGGACATTGGTTTTTACTCTGAGTTAGATGGGAAGCCATTGGAAGCTGTTGAGTAAATCAGTGGCATGACCTGACTTACTTTTTTCAAGAATCCTTTGGGCTGATTTGTGGAGAATAAGGGATAATGGCAGAAGCCAGAGAGCCAATTAGCGAGCTAGTGCACAATTTGGATGAAAAATGATGGTGACTTAGATTAGGGTGTTAGCAGTGGAGGCTAAACTATATGTTTGAGTTCTGGCAATATTTTCATGGTAGGTCTTGTAAGGTTATGCTAAAAAGAAAAGGGTCAATGATGGCTACAAGAATGTAGAGTAAAAAGCTTACAGACTTTACAAAATCAGTCATTTTCTCAAAAGGTAAACTTGAGAAAATAGTTTAATTCCATTATATTTTAGACTCTTTATTTGTTAGATGAGGAGAATAACATTTCCCTAATTACTACACTGGAAGAGTGTGAGATCACATGAAATATTGCATGTCAAGACACTTAGAGACGGTAAACTACAAGACAATATTCATTATTATGTGAAGGCTAACTACGAGGGATGTTTAAGGGAAGCTTGAAGTGGCAATCTTTCCACACTCCCACATTGCCATAACCTTCCCTATTGTTTGTCAGAGGGCTATAAGCACACAATTACCGATTTATTTATTTGGGTCTTGATTTTTTTTTTTTGAGCATTCAACAGTCCCTGCTACACAAAAATACTGCATTGGAGAACAACTCCTTGAGTGATTGTTAGCCAGCACCTCAGTGGGGATTAACTGATAACAGTACATGGATTCGGCATGGTGGGCACCAGGTTTCAGTGAAAGACACCAGCATGGGCTGATTAGAAAACAGAAGACTCTCAAGTCTAAATTTCGTCTGCTTCACAATTTTTCCCACAAGCTACCATATTTCTATGTCCTATGTTCCATAGGCAGAAACTTTGAATTTCATTTTGTTTATTTTTTTGTACACCAGGTTCTTATTAGTTATCTATTTTATACGTATTAGTGTATACATGTCAATCCCAGTCTCCCAATTCAACCCACCACCCCACACATCCCCACCACATAGGCAGAATTTTTGATAGGAAGAAAGTTGTAACTTTACATTTTATAGTTTTTGGACAAAGGTCACAAACAAAGAATGTCAATAATATCCAGGGAAGGCTCAGTCACGTTGACTAGATTAAGGAGCAATTTATTTTATATGAATTAAAGAAAAACAAGAAGAGAAATCTATTACTTCTACTGGGAAATGTCCCCCAAAAGTATCTAAATTCAACAAACTGTAAGGTCCTTGGCCTAAAATTAACATATATGAGGAAAAACAATTCATATTCATTGAATTTCAGATTTCTTTTTTCCTCAATAAATACCTTTCCCAAACTTTTTCTTACATTTAGAATGTTGATGTGATGATTTCAATAATCTCTATTTGAGAATCAGAATCATATATGGAAAGTGACCTCATTTATAAAGATTAGACATGGGTCCAATATGTGGTATTCATGTCTGCTTACTAATATAATTAATAGTAATAATATCCAGTATTTGTTTAGTGCTAGTCATGTACCTCGAAATATATGATGGTGTTTGACTATGCAACTGAAACTAATTACACTAAGCAGCTCTGGGGCATTACTATTCCCGTTTTACAGATGAGGAGACTGAGAGGACTACCAGTTGATCTCTCAGTGGAGATCAGTTAACAGGTGCAGAAAAACTTGCCTTGTAAGAGGGTTGGTAGCAGAGGAAGGCTGAGGATCAGGGAAACTGAAAAGTCAGTAACTGGTAGAACTGAGATTGGAACCTAAATCATTTTTACCCTACTTACTACCAACCACTTTGTAATACTGTCTTCAGTGTAACTTCTTTTGATGAGAAATTCTTATAATGTGCTAACCATAATTTAATAACTTTTAAAGATGACTTTATGTATGATCTTGAAAAATATTCAGAAGAAAGTCAATTTTAACTCCTTTTCCTATAATATACTCTACATTTTTAGTATCAGCATTAAAAGGAAACCCACTGAACATAAAACTTCCCATTATTTGTAATACCAATAGCAGTTTTAGTTCATAGAAATTTAACAAGACAAGGTACTGTAACTACTTATTTGTTCAGCAAATATTTATTAAGCACCTACTGTATGACAGACACTGTTCTAGATGTTGGGGATACTGGTAAACAAACAGCCAAAATCCCTGCCTTATGAAGCATCCCTGCTAACTGTGAAAAGTTAAACCATACAAAGACAACATTAAATTCTTGGTAGTATTAGGGAAGTAAATAGATCTGAAAGCCAAAACAATGTGTAACTGCAGTTAATTAGACTCTAGAGCCTCAATTATGAGCCATCTTTGGCTTCAAAAATTGCTTTAAAAGAAGTGACTGCTCAACTTCTCCTAGTGGCAAGTTTAGGGCTAAGCATGAGAACTGGGAAAAAATGATGTCAAATGGCTTCAAACAAATATCCAGTTTAAGTTGACTGAAAGATCTGAGGAGTTTCCTGGGAAATGTAAAGAAGGTCTCAGAAGTTTCTGGAGTGACATCATGGCTGTGCTATGATGCCCATGTGAAGCCATGTGCTGTGTTGATCTGCACAAATATTCATGGGTCTTCTGGATTCCTTTCTCCCTTGAGTCTGTGCCTCAATAACAGCCCCATTCACTACGCTCAATTGCCTCTGATTTCTCTAAGAGAAAAAAAAATACCAAGAAAATAAAAATTGTCCTTCATAGAGGGGAATCCAGGTCACCAAATATAATTAGTGATACTACAAAGTGAACATCATCCAAATATTTACTATATAACCATAGAATAAATTTCCACATCTCCAAAATGTGGAAGATTTAAAATGCTTAACTAGCTTTTAGGGTTATTGTGAAAATTCATTACTGAAGAGCCCTGAGGAAAAGTGTTTATAAAGCACTTGGAAAGGATAATTGCAATGAAAAGCACATTTAGCAGTCATGTAGAATGTGGTTTAGTTTCCTTTGGTTATAAAGCTCATCACTGTACATAAAAACCCAGATTTTGCATGAATGGATAAGCCAGCTAGAGGAATTCTTGATAGTCAGTTCTGCAAGATATTATATTCAGTAATTAATTTTATAATAACTGGTTCACACATATAAAGTACTCTATTTGCATAAAAAATTACTGCTTAAATGACAAATCAATTATTGCACACAAAGTCAATTATTATACACTTGTTTAAAACTGAATATCATAATTACAATTTGAGTAATTTGCTGTTTTTCCTACTGCAACACAGTATAGTAATTAGTATTCTAGCTCTGTGAGATTAAGTATCTCCATAAAGTCATTAAAATAAAAATCCCTAAATCCAGTGCATAGTAAATGCATGATAATTATAATATTTCAAAGAAGATTTTTTAAAAATAGAAATGATCATGGAGCCTCCTCTCCTTTCTAAACCTTATGATAGAGTCCACATGGCTACTGGTTATTACTCTTTTTTTCTTAAACAGAGGTGGGGGTAACAACTGAGAATGCAAAGCTGGAGAGTAAGCACCTTTTTGATCAATCTACCTACATAAAGTAACTGTAATTCTTTTAAGAAGCATCAAAAAAGGATTTATTGGAGAGTTTTCTAATTGGAACATGTAACTCCCAGTGAAATAAACATAAACACTTAGCTTATTTTAATCCCACAGAAATATATGCAAGTGAAAAACATTCAGATGGGAGCAGAATCATCATGGGTGGAGAAAGAGCCTACAAGGAGCTATTAATAAGCTTTCATTCTGAAGAGGCCCACAGACCCACATGGCCATATGGATCAGGCAAGTTGCTGGCACTCACAAATATGTTTCTCTCTAATGCTTTTCCGTGAGCAAAGTACACACTGAATGTCAATTCTAGCTTCCAATTTCATCTAGAATCTGACCTTTTTTCACCTCCTCCACCTTGGTCCAAGCCACCATCATCTCTCACTTGAATTGATGTAATAGCTTCTAAGTCCCACCCTACTCCTTCTAGTAGTTCAGTAAAATAGCCAACATGGGCTTTTCAAACCATAACTCAGATGAAGTTATAAGCAGATAAGTTGAGCAGATAACTTCACTCAAACCCCTCTAATGTCTTTGCCATGGGCAACAAGACCCACCTAACCCAGCCTGGTAGTGATAAGAGGTATGAAGAAAAATGAAGCATGGTAAGATGCTGCATACTGTCCAAAGTGCTATTTGAAAGGAGGCAGTGAGGGAAGCCCTTTCTGAGGAAGGGCATTTGAGTGGAGCCCTGAGTGGAATGTGAGAGTGAGCCAAGAGGTATCTGGGGAAGAGCCGCCAGATGAAAAATACAGGGCAGGCCAAGTGGAGAGTGAGGTTGGCATATTGGAGAAAAGGAGACCAGAGGCTCAGGAAGGGTAAGGGGTGAGTGCTACCCCATGATGTTGGAGAAATAGCCAGGGGGTGGTTTTGTAAGGTGGTTGGATACTTTTTCAGTGTGCTGGAAGGAAAGCCATTGGAGAGTTTTTGGTAGAAAGAAGAGTGACTAGATCTGACTCCTATTTTACGAAAAAGGATCACCTGGCTGTTGTGTGGAAAACAGACTGAAAAGGGGTAAATGTAGAAGCTAGGAGAGCAGAGTCTTACAAGGGAGATTTATTCCCAGTGGTTGTGGGATATTACCTAGAGCTCCTTGGTAATATTTGGGAGCTGAGATAGAAGGCCCACACTCACCAATCATCCAGGTAAATATGGGAGCAGAACAACACAGGGCAACACCTCTCAGCCCCACCATCACAGTCACTGTGAAAGCTCAAAACAGATGCCCAGTGTTCAACACACAAAGGATTAGCCTTCCTAATAATGAAAAAGAAAGATAAAAATAAAAATAGTGCAGCAAGAAATACAGTATTTTTCAATCTTTCAACTGTAAAGCGAGTAAAAATAGGATCAGAAGAAAAGACACACACAGGCCCACCCCTTTCTCTGGGAAATATGTGGCCAGATAGGCCCCATTTGTCATTTATGTTCACATAAATAAGACATTCATAGAGGAAGTCACCCTTAACCCCAAAGGAACAGTGAAATGAGTAACAGCATTGGTCACTGCAGAAATCTATTTTTTGTTTCACTGTCCTAACGTACATTTTTCTTCTTTTTCCCTACTATTCTACCTGTTAAATATAAGTAACCCAAGGCTTTTGTTTTACAATTAAAAATATGCTATGAGGGGCTTCCCTGGTGGCGCAGTGGTTGAGAGTCCGCCTGCCGATGCAGGGGACACGGGTTCGTGCCCCGATCCCGGAGGATCCCACATGCCGCGGAGCGGCTGGGCCCGCGAGCCATGGCCGCGGAGCCTGTGTGTCCGGAGCCTGTGCTCCGCAACGGGAGAGGCCACAGCAGTGAGAGGCCCGCGTACAGCAAAAAAAAAAAAAAAAAAAAAAAAAAAAAAAAAAAATATGCTATGATACTCTGCATCAACCATACTAATTTCTTCCATTATAGTTAAACATCTGCTCATTTGAATCTATGTCATCTACCAATCTGTGGCATAATCCCATTGACTGTGACCTAGAGAGGAAATGATGAGTTAATAAAATTCATAAGTCCCGTGGACTCATCGGACTAAAGCTATCAAAAAGGGTGGTATTTATGTTTTTGCCCAAAACATAACATGAAGTCTCTACCTATCTGAAATTCCATGAAGTACCCCCGCTCCAAGTGTTCCTGATTGTTTCTAGAAGGGACTGTTGTTCTCATATGACTGGAATACCTAATGTGGTAATAGGCTCACTCTCTTCCAGTAAGCACATTCCCTATGGATTGGAATAAGAGTATAGCACAGCAATTACCAGCTCAGGCTCTGAATTCAGACTGTGTGAATCGGAATTCTAACACTGCCATTTACTAGCTACATGACAGTGGGCAAGTTACTTTATTTCTGTATGCCTGTTTCCTGATTTGTAAAACAGGGATAATATTACCTTCCTACCTGCTAGTAATTACCATTCATAATAATGTTATGGCTAGTAGGACAATGTCTGACGTCTGATAAATGATTAATAAACGTTAGCCATTATTATCATGTTTTGGGGAGAGGAGATGTTTTCAGCCCCACCACTGCCCGCGCTGAGGGTGCCCGTGTGGTGAATGCCAATGTCTAGGCCAAGCACCCTGTATCCAGGTGTCCCACAGCTGCCCTTGTTTAGTGCTGAGATCTGGACAGAGGCAGGAAGATTAACTTTCTCTTTCAAACTCTTGGTTGGGCCTTATCTTCTTGGCTCCAAATAGAACTAACTGGGCCCACCATCTTGTCAAGTTCCTGGCCTGTGGTTTCTGTTAGTTTCTGGTCCTCTCTCCTCCATATAGGAGGGTTCAAATCCAGACCTTGTGCCTAAACAGGAAGCAGACCTCACACAGTTGATCCCCTTCATTCTCCTACTGGTTCTTGCCAGTAGGAAGGCAAACTCCTCTCCCTTCCCTTAATTACTAAACAAATGCTCCCATGTTTAACGTTCACACATGTGGAAGGAAAGTGGGAGAGGAGTATTTTCTACACCATCAATGTCTGGGTCTAGTTCAGCCAGCCAAACATGCTCTATTACGTATGTTGGAGCTTTATCTACTCAGTGGGGTCAGATTCAGATAGCCCAGGGTTACCTGTTTTAAAAGATATATTGTATCATATACCTTTTAAAACAGGTTAAAATATAGAGGCCAAATGTGTATGGCTCAAATGCAATAAGAACCTTATTTCTTACTCATGTAACAGTCCAAGGTGGATGTAACTATTGGGCGGTTCTCCTCCACTTAGCAATTCAGGGAGTGACCCAGATTCCTTTCTTTTTGAGGCTCTGGACATTGTTATTGTCTGTATCTACTTCTCTATAGATAAATGGAGCATAAAGGAAGCATGCTTGCTTCTAAAAGCCTTAGTGCAGAAGAGCCCACATCTCTTCCATTCACTGTCCATTGTGAGTTAATCACATGGTCACACCTAGCTGCAAGGTCTGTCACAGGCATTCCCTGGCCAAGAAGTCACTTCCCAGCTCCACCTGTACACTACGGAATGGGAAAAAACATCTTTTGGTGGGCAGTTAGCCATCTCTACAAATAAAGAAAACTATTTCACATGAGCACAGTCATTTGATACTAATCAAAATACATAAACTTTTGAATACTTCTTACTCCAGAACAAAATTAAAGTATATCAGTGAATTATTATCAGGTGAAACAAAGTTTTTTAAAAAGGTGTAATTTTAATCAGTATATGTATTCTTCCTATCACATTCTCTGCAAGGAATTATGGTTCAATTAAGAGAAAATATTTACTGACAAGGATTATTAAATTAAGTCTTCATTCTAGAAATTGCTTCTAGTATGGTTGAAGAATAAAGAAGTAAAAAGTGGAACCTAGGGCTTCCCTGGTGGCGCAGTGGCTGAGAGTCCGCCTGCCAATGAAGGGGACACGGGTTCGTGCCCCGGTCCAGGAAGATCCCACATGCCGTGGAGCGGCTGGGCCCGTGAGCCATGGCCGCTGGGCCTGTGCTTGCGAAGCACACGGGAGAGGCCACAGCAGTGAGAGGCCCGCGTACTGCAAAAGAAAAAAAAAAGTGGAACCTAAACACCTTCCCCCCCACCTTTTTTTTCCCTACATTTTCTACTACCCGATATCCAACATAGGATTCACATTAAGAAGTCTCTGGCAATGATGGAAAAGATACTATGTACCTCATGGTACTCATTAGTAATATTTTAAAGACTATTTTTAACCTTAATAAGCTAACTCAATTCATGCTCAGGGAGTTTCTAAAATTACAGGATTTCAAAGTGCTAAACAAATACCACTGACTCAGGAGGCATCTTTTTCTACATTACTAATGCATTACACATAAGCTTCCTAATACTGGTGCCACTGTGCAAACAGTACTGTCACTTAGAACCACGTTCACCTTTTGTAAACAAATGATTCAATTAATAAACCTCACCAGGGAACAGTACTTTTGACTTAAAGGTTGCCTTTCTAAGATTGCTTTATAAAACAGCCTTCACTTTCCTGAAGCTTATGACCTACGTGCATTCAAGGATTTGCTAATGAACTGCTCAGCTGCTGAGTTGAGTAAATAGAAAAGGCCATTGCTCTTTGCTCTTTTCACACCTTTTAATTGGAAGAAGTATGTTTTGGTCTGATTCATACTTTTACTTGTATGTGTCAGAAACTTGTGTAGATAAGAATTTGGTTAAAATTCTGCAGGCAGTAGAGGTCATATTTTTTTTTAACATGGGCGGTAGGGTTGCTTTAATTCTACAGGACAAGGATTAATAGATCATGAGTGACATGATGGATGGGTTTGAGCATTACATTCCAAGCTGTGTGAGTTTTAACTCTCACAATGTGTCTGTCTATGTTTCTAAAGCAATTATTTTCCAAGTAGAATGCACAGGGTGGCCCAAGGAGGTTAGGAGAGATTGTATTAGTCAAGACTCTTTCCAGTTGCAGGTGATAGAAACACTTCTCAAAATGTATTAAGCACAAAATGGGATGTTTCTGCTCATGTATGTGAAATGTCGAGGGCTGGGCTAATTTCAGGCAAGGTTGGTGTATCAGCAGGTGTCTCAAGAGAAAACAGGTGGCACACCTGTATCAGAATAACAAGAATGGTTTATTTATACAAGGACTATCATGAAATTGTGGGAATAGTGAATGACAATGATCTAATACAGTAACCCAGGTTTTGTAGGGATACAGCTGTTACCACCTCTAGGCCCAATGATATGAGAGAAGGGAGAAGTTACTTGACAAACCAGCCTGAGACAGTTCTGCAGAGAGACCCAAAGTATCTCACCTTACTCTGCTAGTGCTCCCCAGTGCTCCACCCCACCTGAAAACCAGAAAGCACTCTACATTGTCTCCACAGGTCAGACACTGGGGTAGGGAGCTAGTGGAGAAAGGTGGAGAGTAGTTCTGAAAAGGCAAACAGAAGCACAACTAGATATGATTCTGCCAGGGCTAGGTCTCCATCTACTAGACCTTCTTTATTCTTCATCACCATTAGACATGCTTTTCTCCCTAGCGGCAAAAAGACCACCAGTAGCTCTATGCCTAAGTCCTATCAGCCTGGCCAGCCGTGAGAGGGTTTCTTTTCCCTGAGAGTTGAACATAAGTCCCCAAATGGGCTCACAGATCCTTCCCTGAACCAATCACTGTAGGCAGGAGAGAGAACACACTGACAAGCCAGGTTTGCATTATGTGCCAGACTCTGGAACTGAAGTGGATTCAGCCATACTTGAACCAAATGAATTGAGTTAGAGAAGACTGCATCCTCAAAGGGAAAGGCAGGGGTTATGATCAGAAGATAAAGGGGAAATTGATGTTGAACAGGTAGCTAGCCACTGAAAAGATATCTACTTCAGGAACCAAAGCTGGAAGCCGGGTGTGAGCAAATACCCTCACTGCATGAGTCAAGCACATCCCCGGTTATCTTTTTTTTTTTTTTTTTTTTACCAAGATCCATCCTGAAAAAGGTGACTCTTTTCCTGGGATAGACCCACTAGATAATCTGAAGACCCAGTATTTCTTCATCACTTCTGAGATTCTCTCAGTTCAGTTCTTTAGCAATTATTCTTTCCTTGAAGGGAAAATGGTGGTATTTTCCTTCGAGAGGCATATAAATGAGGAGGGGTGATACATTCTTCTGGAATTCTTAACATGGGGTCTTTGGAATTCTAGGGAGTTTAGTTATAGACTCTATGGTTCTTGTGAACACCTGTAATTATACATAAAACACATTATTTTCCTTTTCTAAGTGGGAGAGTCCATAGCTTTTCTTAGATTCTCAGAGTGGTGACCCCCAAATAGTTAATAGCCCCTGATGTTTCACCCCCTTTCATGAATAAATACCCTTTCTGATGGCTCATAGCTCCCACAGAGAGCAGCTATAAGAATGCTGCATCAAGATCTGAGTTCCAGATAATCCAGACTGCTGTTTCATCTGGTTTATAAGTTGTAAGCAGACAGGCCTACTCTATAAAGAGATAACCATGTGTATAAAAAGAGAAAAAAATATTTAATTTTAAAATACCAAAATAAATAAGTCAGATACTTAATAATGATGTCCCTAAAAGTGATGGTGGCTCTAGTAGTTAGCTATATAATGAAATGAGGTTCTTATAATTGTCCAGGGTTAATCCTATTTTAAAAATATTTTTTTTCTCTTCCATATTAACTGTCTGTGTTTATAAATATATATAAGCATATTGGAAGTGCTGAGCAGTCCTATAACCAAAACACATTTTTAATCTTGCTTGAACCAGATTTTTTTCAAATTTACTTGATCATGTAAACATTTTTTTCACTAACTCCTATTTACCATCCTGTAGAGCTAGTTCTATGTGTCACACATTTGGGGAAACAATAAGGCAAACATTTATCAGAACCTATTCTAGATTCAAATTTTTGTTGCCTTTCAGGAGAAGAGGAACAGGGAGATTGAGAGGGGAAATGACAATTAAATAATTCAGTTTCTACTTTAATATTTTTAGTCATGGGTTCTGAGCCCAGTTCTGTCTCTGGGAGGTAAACCATATAAGGAAGACTCATAGCTTAGGCAAGGCCTTAGCTTCTACATGGGAGAATTTACTAAAAATATTGTATTATTCATGGCTGAATATCTAAGGGTAAAAGGGACAGAGTACCTGCCACCAGGATGCTAAGCAAATACACAAATGACTTTAATGGAGCGTGGAACAAGGTCTCATTAGGAAAGTACAACATGCAAATCAAGTTGCAAGTGCAAAGCAAGGACAGCATACATAGAGGCCTCAACTTTACATGGATTTAATCCTTGGCATAACCTTCTGAAGGCAGTGGTATTATCCCAGTTTCACATGTGATGTTCTAATTCTCTGCAGGAGTTAGCAATAGAGCTGGGATAGGAATCCAGATTTCTGTGTCCCTATAGCCTACCATCACACACCGTTCTGAAAAGATCCTAAAAGAGAGGGATGTCCTGGAGCATGAGTGAAAAGTCCTTCAGGAAGAACGAGGAAAGTGTGGTTTGGTCAAAAAGTCCTGTTCCTGTGCACAACACGTTCCATAACTTTTAGCGGGAATTTGTTGTCATTGTTATTGGTGCTGTTATTTTTAATAAACCTGAAAAATAGAAACTACAAAAATAACCTTCTCAGACCTAAGATTATCTTGAACAATAGAGTCAAAAACTATCACTGAACTCTGCAGTCCGTACCAGATTTATACAGCTGTGCTAATTGGCAAGAAAAAAAATGAATTAAAAAAATCATATCCCATGGGACAGACCCAAATGTGGTGCAGTGGTTGGGCCTGATCTTCAAGATGCCTGCTATGTCTTTGACATACCCTTGATGCCATAGTAGATTCTCTGAAACTCATTAATGTCACCAGCCAACCAAAATTAGCATAAAATAGACAATCTGGGATCTCCAAGAAGCTTCTGAAGCCATCAGTCTAAAACAGCAGCCAATGTGGTTATATACCTCTGCTCCATGAGGGATACAGAATAAACATACAACAGCAGGAGTCCAAATGGCAGCTGAAGAGCAGGTGGAACAGAGAAGCTTTCTCAAGACACTGCAGCCCGATTTTAAGTTGTGTGATAGAGCCGGGAGTGGATTGGAAGCATCCCTGGCAGACAGAACAATATGGCACGGAGTATCACAGATGGGGTAACTTTTTGACTAAAGGTGTCAAACAGACTGCGAGGAAATGGAACAGATTCTTAGATGGTAGCTGCAGATGAAAATGAAAGGGCAATCTTTGTGTGTCTGCAGCAGGGAGAACACTGCTTTGCATTTTTCAGCATCAGCAATACCCATACATCCAGATTGTGAGCACTGACAGGGCAGACTTTTTAAGTTGTTGAAAGATTTGACTCACCAGAAAAATCCTTAAAGAATATCGAGCATTCTAGCATTGTGATTTCCTATGGCGTTTTGTGCTCAGTGCAATCTAACCTCCAATTCATAGTTATTCTAAAGCATGCTATTGTATTAAAAGTTTTTGTCTTTAAACCACATGGGCTTTTTCTCCCAACCAGAAGAAGATAAATGGGGTAAGATGGGGGGAAGGGGGAGAAGTATCTTGAAATGTCATTACATAAAATTTTTGAAGAAGAAACTAGCTGGGTTTAGCTGGAAGAGAAAATAAAGACATTTGTTGAAGTACATTGAATCCAAATGGGGACACAAGGGTCTTCACATATTGAAAAGGTTATCCTGCAAAAGAAAGATTAGATTGTTCTTGATTCTAAAGATCAGAACAAAAATCAATGGAAAGAAACCACAAAGAAACAGATCGCAGTTCAGTACAATGAAGAACTTCCCAATTATTTTTCAAACTTATGGAAGAATAGACTGCAGCACTTAGCTGGCAGTGGTCAGTGACTGGAGAGCCATTTGTATGGGATGATATAGAATAATCTCATTACTGAGTCAGATGTTAGAATAAATATTCTATGTGTGTGTGTGTATCTTTTATTCCTCCTACTGTGTTGTATACTCCTTGAAGACAAGAATTGGGTATTCTAAATATTTCTTATTTCCACACCTAACAAAGAATCCTGAACATTACAGGCTCTTAAAATTTATAATTAAATTAATTTTATGATTTACTTCACCTTGAGACTGCTATGACATAAAGAATTCAAAAGTATCCATTTAATTCAATCCAGTTAATTCAGTCCAAAAGTAATCAATCCAACAGCTTTACTCAGACAACTAAATGTTCTAAGGCAATGTGACTCTTAGTCAAGAAAATGCTTAAAATCAGTTCACACTATGTGTATTAGGACCAATGTCAGATGACTGACTGTATCTCCCACCTTTCAACCTATACTATCAATAGGCTATAACTATTTGCATGAGAGAGTAAAATTTATACATTTAGGGGATTCACAATAATCAAGTAAAAGTAAAATCAGACCACTGTCAATACTTTCTAAACTTCAGCCGCTCCTGCATATCCTATTTTTTTAATTCAAATGTATCAAATTATTAGGAGATTCCAGTTATATTCTTTTAACACTTAATATATGTTTGAATGACCCACTTCAAAATGTTATGTTGACCTTTGGAATTTTGCACTTGAGTCCATCTTTAAAAGTACGGCACCGACATTTGTTTCTTAATTGATGTTTCATTAAGGTCACTGCTATATTTGATGTAATAAATAGAGGAGAATTAAGAGCTCATCAGCATTGTCACAGTACAACATTGAATAGACTGAATTATGTGCTTAAGGAGATGAATCGATGATTACTGGCAAACTCCGCTAAGGAAACCGCTGCCTTGAAAAATATCTCAAAGAAAAAGTGTTTCCATGAAGAGCTTTCCTCCTGCAGCATATTTTTATTTTGATAAAATATACTCATAAATTAAGGTTATCTTTTAGAGATTCATACTTGGATTCTGTGATTTAACTACCCTCTAATGAGCTCGCAGGGATCCCTGTCATAGCAGCGATGTCAAAGCATACTCTGCGAAAACCTGTTTTGAGTGCTCATTGAAAATATGAGCTGTTCTCCTGACCCAAGGGAGTAATCAAATTGCTGTCTGGTCTTTTAAAAAAGGAGAAAACTCAAGAAATATTAAAATAATGAGGAAATATGCTATGTGTGTAGTATGGAGGTATACTCAGAGCTATTTAAAATATCCTTTGTGGGGCTTCCCTGGTGGCGCGGTGGTTGGGTGTCCGCCTGCCGATGCAGGGGACATGGGTTCGTGCCCCGGTCCGGGAGGATCCCACGTGCCGCGGAGCGGCTGGGCCCGTGAGCCATGGCCGCTGGGCCTGCGCGTCCGGAGCCTGTGCTCCGCGATGGGAGAGGCCACAGCAGTGAGGGGCCCACGTACCGCAAAAAAAAAAAAAACAACTTTTATAAAATATCCTTTGTGTAAAAGGAAACATCAATCTAATTCCAAGTGTGGAAAGCAAGCATGGCAAATCCAATGTAGCTGCAAGGCAGTTTACACTGTATCTTACCAATGTTCAATTTAAGAAAAGATTGAAGAACATCAGGCTGCTATAAAAACAATTTGCGACAGAATAAATTTGGTACTTGCCAACCGTTTCTCAGAGACAGCAGCTTTCCAGCGGAGCCAGGATGTCATGTGATGTGGGTTATTGGTACTCAAGCAGAATGATTACTAGGCATAAAATTAGTTCGAGAAATAGATCTACAAAAGTATTAAATGTTTGAAATGAGAGCAATACCCGCCATCTAAATGGTATTTAAATTTTGTTAACTAAGAATAGGTAGTGAGAGAAGTTCGTTTCTTACTGAAGCTTAAAGGGTTTTCTTCCATCAGATTTTTGCTACAGCAGCCTACAAAATAATGGATTAAGAAAATACAGTCAACATCTATGAATTAAGCCTGTCTGTGCTCTTTGTAGGGTGTTACATGCTATTCAGGGGCAGGTGGGGTATCAGGAAGGAGAGGGGAACCTGGGGTGGCAGTGGGAATACAAAAAAAGTATATGGAATTATCCCTAATGCTAGGAGGTATTATGCAAATTAAGGGGCATGGAAATTCAGAGAAATTGGTTACAGGGAACTGAAAACATGGCTTTGAGGTGGATGTAGGATTTAATGTATATCTTTGAAAAAGTATAGCATTCAATAAAAGTAATTAAGTGGACTTCATTGAAAGCAAGGGCCGTGGGATCAGAATGCCTGGTTTCAATCTGCCACTTAAATTTGTGTCTTTAGGGAAGTCACTTAACCTCTTTGCATCTCCCTTTTCTCATCTATAAAATGGGACTAATGAGAGTATCTGCCTTTTTTGGTTGTTTGAAAGATTAAATGAGATAATACATGTATGTAAAGTTTTTAGAATGGTGCCTGGCATGTAATAGATACTCAGTAAAGTTAGCTATTGCTATTATTAATATCATCATCACCTTCTTCATTGGCATCATCTGGCTTGAAGTTCCTATTATTAATTCTCTTTACCTTCATTTTTATCTCTAGAAATGTGACCTATTATATATTTCTTTTCACAAAGGGTAAACCAAAGGATCTAGATTTGTTGGGAAATCAACATGGACTTAAAAAAAATGCAGTTGCTTTAAAAAAAAAAACTTTATGTCAAATTCTTCTTTTCTTTCTCTGGACATGTGAACAGAATCCAAAGTTTTCCTGTTCCTTTTAATTAGTAAAATGTCCAACCCAGTTTAAAAATCAAATCTCACATAGAATTCAAAGCCTCCTCTTGCCCCGACCATGGTTTAGACCTTTGATTGAAGGGTACTGGAGTGGAGAGTCAAGTGTGGTTGCTCTTAATACATCTCTCCTCCTCTACCTTCTAGCTTCTCTAGTGTTGGGAGGTAGTTGGGGAGGGTAGAGAGGAGGACAAACATCGCTTTCCCAACTGAATGAGGCCACAGCATTCTGTGGATAAGTTGCTGCTGCTTCTTTGGCTAACACTCACTGATCATCAGTGCTTTCTGTGTGTCTGGTATCAAAATGTTGATTCTCTTATAAGGTACATGTTTGGGTTCTTTGAAGGGCCCTGCTATTGTGTGGTCCACTGTCATGGAAAATTCTGCTTTGGCTGAACCTCTTTCACTCCCACCCCTGTCTTAGTTCTTGTCATCCATGGTCGATCTCACAGCCTGTGACTGCCTGGATCCTCAGGCATGGTAAACAGCCTTCTGGGATTAGCTATCTGCTCTGGTAGCTTCTTGATAAAGGGGAAATTCCCACAGCCAAACATGGGAGAGCAAACTACTTCTCATTTCTTCTCCAAAGCCTACCATGTCCTTTTATTTCTCTTCAAGAGTACACAGACAGATTAGAGAAATGTTGTTTAAAGGTACAAACTTGCAGCTAGTAGATAAATAAGTCCTGGAGATCTAATCCATAGCATAGTGATTATAGTCAACAATAAATAAAAATATTATATAATCAAAAGCATTATAAACATCAAAGTTGCTAAGAGACTAGAACTTTTATCTCTCCACAAAACAGAAATAATAATTATGTGACACAATAGAGGTGTTAGCTATCTCTGCCTTAGTAATCATATTGGAATATATAATTGTATCCAATCAACACACTGTACTCCTTAAACTTACACCAAGTTATGTGACAATTTTATATCAGTAAAAGTAATATTACATAGTCAGAGGAGCAGATCTGGAACTCTGCTCCTAAGCATACATCTAAAAGGAGACAAGAAGCTTTCCCTTCTTGCATATACCCCCAACTCTTCAGAGTGACTCTCTTGGAAGCTGTTCCCTCGCATACCGCGAAGGCAGCCTATATCTCATTTCCAGCCAACATCCCTCCTTTATCCTTCAATCCTCTGCAAGGATGTGGCCTGAAGAGGAAGAAAGATAGTGGGGTAAGATGAAGGTAGGTGGCTGGTTCTGCTGCCTCTTTGAAAGCTTTGCAGGCAAGTGTTTGGTTGATGAACTTCTTCAGAGTGTGTGTTTCTTGCTCTTACTTTGGGTCTTCCCTGCAATTCTGGGATAACATAAAAAGTCCTCCTGAGCATCCTGTAACACACAGCTAGTGCTCACTACCTATGATGAACTTAACAGAGACTTTTTATCTTTGTGTTGCTAAATTCACTTTGCAAATTCCACTTCAAATGGCACCTGTTCAAAAATGCAGCCCTGACTCTAGGTAGTTGAAAATACAGTCTCTCTTATCTAAATTCTCATGGTCCTTTATTTAAAAACTCTATGACTCATTACATATTCCTGTGTTTTATGATTATCTTCATATTTTTTTTATTAATTTAGGTAATGAGATTCTTGGAAATAAACTTTATACATGAATAACATTTATATTTCCCAGAGTACCACCCAAGCTCTTAGAATGAAATCATTCTTAATATGTGTAACCAAAGTAATTTTTATAAAGGGAACTAACCTCTATACTTAATACAATGTCTTAGAGTGCATTAATAGGCATTAATTTTAACAAACGGTAGGAAAATTTTGTATCAGTGTAAGTGGTAGAATTGCTTGCCAACATAGTAAATTCTGGAAGTATATCTGAAGGAAATAATTCAAGAAGAACAGAAGTGCATAAAGGTGCCTCCTCTAGCATGATGTTAGTGAGAATCTGAAAACAACTTAATAGCCAATAGGGGGGATGGATGCAATTTTTACACATTAATCAGATCAAAAATTGTGCAACCATTAAAGACAGTCATTTTGAAAAACATAAACTAAGAAGATATGGAAAATATTTGGAAATAATAATTGAAGAAAGAATAAAAATTTGAATAAACATGATTGAAATTGTTAAAACACATAGCATATGAACAAAAATTGGAAGGGAAAATGAACTGAGTGGGGAAGAACTGTGTTATTTCTAATCTATTATAGTTTAATTTTTTTTTTTTTTTTTTTTTTTTTTTTGCGGTATGCGGGCCTCTCACTGTTGTGGCCTCCCCCGTTGCGGAGCACAGGCTCCGGACGCGCAGGCTCCGGACGCGCAGGCTCAGCGGCCATGGCCCACGGGCCCAGCCGCTCCGCGGCATATGGGATCCTCCCAGACCGGGGCACGAACCCGTATCCCCTGCATCGGCAGGCGGACTCTCAACCACTTGCGCCACCAGGGAGGCCCTATAGTTTAATTTTAAAGTTAAAAATATATTTAAAACACGTATTCATGAATAAAATAACCTGATGGATAACGCAACAGGAGAAAGTAGTTTCTTTCTGTGCATTTAATAATTAGCCTGGCTTTGTCAGTGGCTGAAAGGTCTCTATATCTTTTTCAAGTGATTATTATACCCCCCAGCTCAGTACCTTCTGTCATATAAAGAGGTGTCACTTTTCTTTGGATCTTATTATCATTTTCCCTTGGATCTCTATTTACTGTCCATCTAAAGCAGAAGTGTCAAGTGACCTTGACAAGTCATAAATGAGAACTTGGCTAACAGAGAAAGCTATTTAATTCTGTCAATCCCTATTAGACACTAATGGCTGTCATGGTATCAATTTGAATCTTTTTTCTTCCTTATGTTTTGTCATCAATGTTTCTTTCACTGGTATAAAATTGTGAGTTCTCTCAGAAGAACAAAGTTAATAAATTTGAGAATTAGACTAGCTGATACCTAGTCAACTCCTCAATAAATGAAAGCAGCAAAACCTATTAAGAACAAATTGTTGTGGCCAGCCATCTCCACTTCCATTCAGTTTAGTATCTCCACTTCCATTCAGTTTAGTAATTTCTTAAACATACACCATTGTTTCATTTTCTCTAAAATACTAATGTCACAATAATATAAATGGGGGTATATACAGAAACTTTCCCCATGTAGCTAATTGAGTTTAATGTACTGACCTACGGAAAACAAAATATTGCAGCATTTTAATACCCTCAAATCTTCATGCTTTTAGTCGTTTGTGTTAAGTTCTTCAGACCACTTTGTGATCCTGGGCTCACATTTCTGAGAACACTGACTTAGAGCATGATGAGAGTCTGCTGTCATAGACCATTAACAAATCTGTCTGGGAATCAAATCTGTGTACTTGTCCTTAACTTAGACTAAGCTAACTAACTACAACCACCAAATTTTAATGTTTTTTTCTCTAAAAAATATCATCAGGTGTAGTACTGTTCTGGAAAATTACCTACTCTTAGTAGAGAAGAATCTTAGTAGAGAAGAATTATATTCCTACTTCTTCACACCACAATTAAGTTCTCCATACTTAAGTTCTCCATTCCATACTTAAGCCCTTAAGTTCTCACGTCACTGGTTGTTGTCATTGTTTGTTTGTTTTGAAACAGTTTATTATGCCAGTGAATTTACTTTTGCAAAATAAACCCCACCATGGGATATTATGTCATTACAATCCTTCCTTCAATTAACCTTCTTGCCAGTGGCTAAATTAACACAAATTAGATAGGATGTCATTCCAAGCTATACAACCTTAGTGTTATAGTATTGGTCATCTCATATCTCTGTTAGAAAAAAAGAAAATCGTTTTGAATGCATTACTGCACATAGATTTCATTTATCTCTAGGTCCTCATTATAAAGTGATATTCCTGGAAATCAGTAGCTACATAATGTCAGTTTATTCTGCTTTTTTCCTCCTCATAAACTGAAATGTTCTAACATAGCCAAAACAGCATTAGGTCTTCCACATTACATGCATTAGTCATGCAGGAAGTTAATCATCTGACTACAAATGAAAGCTTGTACCGGTTTCAGTAAGGCAATATTTACTTTATTTTTATCCTTAGAGATATAAAGCCTAATTGGTAGAGGAAATTAAGATTGACAAGCCTTGAGATGGTCTGATTTCTACATAAAATATTTTCCAGTATAATTTATCAGATAGAGATGTCCAAGCTTTTTATGATAAAAAGGGAGTGAATGTATCCCTCAGTTAAGACTTGGTGTGGTGAGTCAAGAGGAGGTGATGGTCCATGAGTGAGAAATGGAGAAGAAGAATTTCACATCTCACTTCCAACTCACAGTCACAGTCACAATTCTCTCTCCATCTTTCTTTGCAACTTGGAGAGATGTGGAGGGTGAGCCTGACAATTGCCAGTTTGGATTCCCTTCCTTTCCTAGAACTCCCAGTTAGAAATTCTGAAAATCTCTGGGAAAAGAAGATCGACAACCACTCTTAGCCTGAAAATAACTATCTGGCTTCCTTATTGACCTATAGATTGAACCCAAGAGAGAATACCTTTATGTGTAGTAGGTATTACTTGTAAGTCACTGAACAGCAAAAGGCCCATCAAGAGATTCAGGCCCAATTTAGCGATGAGTTGGAAAACTGTTAGGAAATTATATTTTTTAATTACCTTATAGGCAAAGAAATCACTAGAATTTAAGATCAGACTTTTCTAGTAGAAAAGGATATTAAGTAGAATCAAAACGTTTAGTGACAATAGTAGTAAACAGATTGTCTGGAAGGTTTCTCTTTCTAAAATGGCTGAGTAAGTAAAAACCTTTACTTTGCTTCTTTTGATAAAGCCCATTAAAGTGAAAGAAGAAATATACAAATAAGAATAAATGTGCGACGTCACAGAAATGCTACTGTCAACAGATCTGAAATTAAGAAATTTCTAGAAAGTAGAGAACAGTTGGGAACAGACCAAACATGAAACCCAGCATAGTTGAAGAGAAACAGAGGATCTCTCCCCAAAAGTAAATCTTCCCAACAGAACCAAAGAATAACCCCAAGATCAGGAATGGATATTGGAATAGCAGTAAGCTGTCTAGCAGTAAGCATTATAATTAATTTGAAGGCTGTGGAAGCTTTGTCCCAGTCTTCCCAATTTCAGGTTTTGGTTTCAATGTTTGTCCCCAAGAAAAAAACTATTATTAAACTCTGTAAATAAAGTGAGATTTGTTGAAGGAAACTCTCAGAATTAAGATGGGAGTAAGAAAAAAAGTAGGGCAGTGCCCACAGGCAGTCATCATGATGGATAACGGGCAAAGAGGGTAAACTCTCTGGACACCGAAGACCAATACCCTCTGCTCCCACAAACTGAAGCCAGTACTTTTTGTGAGTATTTCTTGCTAGGGGAAGAAAGGTTTCCCTTTGTATTAGGAAGACTGCATCCAGTTAATAGTATTGTAAATATGAGTAAACCCTAGAGATCACCAAGGTTTTGAGGAAAATTAAACAAAATCCCGAGTGAACAAACCCCAAATGAGAATGTTGATGCAACAAGGTAGAAGAGAACTTTAAAATGAGTAATATTACTATCTTCCGAGAAATTCAAAGAGTTATCATATACATACAATAAAAACAGGCCGCCATGAAAAAAGAAGTAATTAAACCTTTGAGATGAGAATCATGATGGTGAAAATTAAAAAAAAAAAAAAAAGTATAGCAATAGCAGGACTGGGTGACAGGATGCTTCTCTCTGTTTTTCTATATAATCTTTCATGATCACTAATGTTTTATCCTCAGTCTCCAAATAGTGGTCCCTCACCCAGCTCCAGGCCTTCCCTTCATGGCCAAAAAATAACTACACCTGCTATAGGTCCCCAATTTTTTTTCACAAACATCCAGCATGAGAGAGAGATCTCTTCTGGTAGCTGCTGCATGAGTCCCAGGGTCCAGTCTCTCACAGGACTGAGCCATTCAGGACCCGTGGTCTGCCTGTGGTGATAGGGGGTGGGGTCAACTTACCCAAAACACTTGAAGGAGAATGGGAGTGAGGGGACTTCCCCAGGGAAAAACAATTGGTTCAAAAAAGGAGAAATGGTTGTTGTGGAGCCAAAAACCATACAAATCAAACAAATTAAAAAAGTAAGAATATAGAGGATCTGAGTAATTTATTTAACATGGTTAATTTTAACAGTCGTATGCTTGTATGTGTAATCATTAATACCTATTTTGGGTAATACATAATAACTTAGTACATTTCAATATGTATAATTTACACAGGTCATTTGTCTTTTTACCACAGGCCAGTAAACCTCAATATTAACAACAAAATTATAGAAAAAGGATTTAAACACTGAATGTAAAGGCATTCCTTTAAAAAGTGTCTAGGGTTAAAGATAAATTCAAAACAGAAATTGCAGATTATTTAGACTGTGTGTGTAATGATAACCTGTTTATGTGGTAACTGAGGTCTGGATATCAGGGAACCCAGACTCTCATTTCCTCTTTTGCTAACCGGCTCGATGACTTCAAGCATGTCACCTAAATCCTCTCAAAATTACTAACTCCCCCTTACAGTCTCATTCTACTGCTCTATTTGTTAGCTTGGGAAGGAAAGAAAACTGTGCTTTTTAAAATGTTCTAATACCTATCTAGCCATCTACCTACCTACCTACCTACCTAAACATAAGTATATATCACTATATCTAAGGATATAGATAGACAGATATAGCAATAGCATATGTGTGGATGCCTTGTTATTTTTAAAATAATTTGATATTGTTGATCCTGAAGACACCAGATGTCATAACTTCTAAATTATATACAATAGCAGCAGCCTAAGCAGGGTTTTAGTCTCTGTGTGTTTATATCTTAAGACAGCAATATTCTATATCACACATACAAATGAGGTAGTATGGAGGGCAGAGCACAAATACCAAGCCGTTTGCCTTCTTTTTTACAAAAATACAGACTAACAAACTTCACAAATGTACGTAAGTGTCCACATGAGCCTGCTCACTTGTTTCAAAGAAGAAAGATTTCACCCCAAAAGTCTCCAAACTAATTTTCTTGAAGCTACCTTCGATATCCCCAAAACTTGTCTAGAAAAATCCGTTGGCATCAACTAAACACTGGTAAGAATGATTACAAGTCATCCTTCAGATAGAACAGTTGATTATTTTTTCGTGAAATTATGTTCAAGGCCCTGGTTCTTAAGAACTTTATCCATTTGAAAATTTTTAAATACTCTTATCTATAATATCCAAAATTATATTAAGTTATAAATATTTGTGGTATATAATACAGAATAATGTTGGTGTCAGCCCCAAGGAAATTCTATATTTTCAAAACCTCAAATCTATCTGCTAAATATGTCAATTGCCACTGATTTTTTTGTTTGTTTTTGAAGATTTGAAAATTTGTGTTATCCCTACTATACTAAATTTAGGAAAACTACAAGCATTAGTGCTTAAATATAGCCAAATATAATCTCCTTTTATAAGCAACAATCCTCAGTATGAATCAAAGGGCTTTATGACCAGGATTCATATCCATACAATATGAATAAAATGATACAATATTTAAAAGAACTTTTGCATTATGGAGTTCCTTGATGATGAGGTTAAGGCCATTTCACAGATGGATGAACATAGTTTTGAAGATCAAT
This sequence comes from Mesoplodon densirostris, assembly GCF_025265405.1. Lineage (NCBI taxonomy): Eukaryota > Metazoa > Chordata > Mammalia > Artiodactyla > Ziphiidae > Mesoplodon > Mesoplodon densirostris. The sequence goes on along the minus strand of NC_082668.1, from coordinate 98,381,272 downwards.
GATTGAAGATGAAAAATTAGTGCAGTCCTCAAATCATAAAACAGAGTTGTTGGACCAAGATGACATTGCTTCCTCTAATCACTGCCCACCCTATCCCCTGCTGCAGCTACATTTCCACATATTCACAGTGAAGAATGTTCATACAGCTTCAATGATAGTGAAGAGCTCCAAGCATTAGGAAAAGAGAATTTTTTTCTCCTGATAGTTTTAGGCACAGATTGAGCTTAAGTAAAGGTTAAGCATAAATTTCCTTCATGACAGACAATAGGGAAGGAGGATAATAATTTGATCTTTGGGAAACCAGGAATTTAATATTCTTATTTAAATCTTCTGTTCAGCTTTGACTATATATTTGGATAAGGAAATATTATAAAATATCATTTCAATTTCCTCTCCAAGTAATGTTTTAGCAAAGCACTCAGAATGCAAGGTTTCACAAGAATTTCTCAAATGGACTCACTTTTTCCCCCTAACAATTACAAGGGCTATATTAAACAAATTTTCACAGCCTTTAGAGATTGCTGGCATGTTTTATTACCATTTACCCCCATGTACTTCAGTGAGCTGCACTTTCTAAAAAGAATCATCAGTAAAACAGTTAAAAATATGTTTTTATGATTTTTATTCAAATAAGAAGGCCATATGGATCACTGCTCAATGCTTATAAACATAAAACTTGTTGAGAAATTTTGACTCTATCTTTTGTAATATATATGAGGCTAGATTTGAATCAATCACATTTTTTTTTGGCAAGGATCTTCAAAAAGCTGTCACTGTCTTACTGGCAGATCAATAAAGGCGTGTGTTAACTGGTGGGTGTGAAATGTTCTAGACACCCAGGGATGTCTAAGACTCAATAACTGAAACTTAACCTCTGTATATACCTGTCTGTGTAGCCTAATATCTTACATCATCTTAGAATACTAGGGGACAGCTTCAAATGACTCAACTTTGATAGTGCCCTAATTTCAGTTATGCTGATACATGCTACCTTAAGTTGCAGGTGAAACATAACATGTAAAATAATGGACTTTTTAAGACTCAATGTTAGTTATTAGACAATCAAAGTGTAGATTTTTTACATTAAAGTATAACTTAGATACAGTGAAAGAGGAGATCTAATATAAAGTTTGATCAGTTTTGACAAATGTATATGCCAGTGCAACCCAACCCCCTATCAAAATATAAACATTTCCATCATGACAGAAAGTTCCCATGTGTCACTTCCCAATCTATCTCACCATCGCCCTCCCCACTACCCCACTGCCAGAAGCAATCACTGTTTTGTTCTCTATCACCACAGATGAACTTTCCCAGTTTTAAAACTTCATAAGAATGTATGTAATCTTTTGGTCTGGCTTCATTCACTGAGCATAATTTTGTTTGAGATCCATCCATGTTTTCCCATGTGTCACTAATTTATTGCTGAGTAGTACTCAAGTTTCTGAGCATGCACAGTTTGTTTATTCTTTCTCTCACTGATGGAACGTGGAATGTTTTCAGTTTGGGGCTATTGTGAATAGTGATGCTATGCATACACTTGTAGAAAGCTTTTTGTGGACATGTTTTCATTTCTCTTTGACAAGTACCTAGATGTTGAATTGATTAATGATAAGGAAGATGTATGTTTAACTTTTTAAAATAACTTTCAAAGTGTTTTCCAAAGGTGGCACCACTTTACACACCCAGCAAGAACATAAGAGAATTTTGGTTGGTCCATATCCTTCCCAACATTTGCTCTTGTAAATCTTTTTGCATTTAGCCAGTCTAGTGAATGTTTACTGGTATCTCACTGTGACATTAATTTGCATTTACCTGATGACTAATGATATTCAGCACATCTTCATATGTTATTGATCACATATATATCTTCTTTACTTACATAACTATTCAAGGCTCTTGACTACTTTTAATTCGTTGTTTGTCTTATTTTTGGGGTCTGTTTGTTTTAAGATTTTGGGGGGGAGCAGTTTTACATTTACAACAAAATTGAGAAGAAGGTAAAGAGACTCCCATATATCTTCCATCCCCAGATAGCCTTCCCCATTATTAATATCACTCACCAGAACGGTACATTTTTTTTTTTTAACGAAGGATGAACCTACATTGACACATCATAATCACTCAAAGTCCATAGTTTACCTGAGGGTTGACTCCTTTTTTATTAACCTTTATCCAGATTGATTTATTGTTAACCTTTTATTCCATTTTTGTAATTGAAGTACAATTGCCTTACAATATTATATGAGTTTAAGGGGTATAACACAGTGATTCAATATTTTTATACGTTATGAAATGATCATCATGATAAGTCTAGTTGCCATCTGTTACCATACAAAGTTATTACAATCTTATTGACTACATTCCCTATGCTGTAGTTTACATCCCCGTAACTTATTTATTTAATTGGAAATTTGCCTCTTAAAACCCTCTTGATGTTGTATATTCTATGCGTTTAGAGAAATGTATAATGGTATATATCTATCATTATAATATCACACAGTATTTTCACTGCCCTAAAAATCCTGTGTGTCCTGTGTATTCATATCTCTACCATCATCATGCTGGCAAACCCTAACCTTTTTATTATCTCCATTGTTTTGCCATTTCCAGAATGCTATGTAGTTGGAATGTTAGAGCATTTAGCCTGCTCAAATTGGCTTCTTTCACTTAGTAATATGCATGTAAGGTTCCTCCATGTCTTTTCATGGATTGATAGCTCAGTTCCTTTAAGGGCTGAATAATATTCCATTGTCTGGATGTACTACTGTTTATTTATTATATCTATTAGACTACTGAAGGACATCTTGGTTGCTTCCAAATTTTGACAATTATAAATAAAGCTTCTATAAACACCTGTGTGGAAGTTTTTGTGTGCACATACATTTTCAACTCCTTTGGGTAAATACTAAGTACCACAATTGGTAGATCATATGGTAAAAGTAAGTTTAGTTCCATAAGAAATTGCCAAACTGTCTTCCAAAGTGGCTATACCATTTTGCATACCCACTAGCATTGTATGAAAGTTTTCCTATTGCTCCACATCCTCATAAGCATTTGGTTTTGCAGATTTGGACCATCCTAACAGATGCGTAGTGGTATCCTATTGTTGTTTTAATATGCATTTTCCTGATTACAAATGATGAGGAAAACTTTTTCATATGCTATTTGCCTTCTGTATTTCTTCTTTGGTGAGGTGCCTGTAAAGGTCATTGGCCCATTTTTAAATTGGGTTGTTTGTTTCTTATTGTTGAGCTTTAAGAGTTCTTTGTATATTTTGGATAAATCCTTTATCAGATGTGTCTTTTGCAAATATTTTCTTCTAGTCTCTGGCTTGTGTTCTAATTCTCTTGATACCGTCTTTAGCAGAGAAGTTTTTACTTTTAACAAAGTCCAGTTTATCAATTCTTTCATGGATCATGTTTTTGGTGGTGTCATCACCATACCCAAGGTGATCTAGGTCTTCTCCTATGTTATCTTCTTGGGGGTTTTATAGTTTTGCATTTTACATTTAGGTCAATGATACATTTTTGAGTTAATTTTTGTGAAAGTGTGTATTTAGATTCACTTTTTTGTATGTGGATGTCTAGTTGTTCCAGCACAGTATGTTGAACAGACTATTTTTCCTCCATTGTTTTGCCTTTGCTGCTTTGTTGAAAATCAGATGACTATATTCATGTGGGTCTGCTTCTGGGCTCTCTAGTCTGTTCCACTGTTCTATTTCTCTTTGTTTCTCTCTGTCTCTGTCTCCCTCTCTCCAAATACCACAGTTTGATTACTGTAGCTTTATAGTAAGTCTTGAGCTAGGGTCATAACAGCTTTTCAACTTTGTTCTTCTTCAATACTGTGTCACCTATTATGAGTCGCATACCTCTCTCTATAAACTTCAGAACATTTCCTTGATATCTATAAAATAATTTACTTAGATTTTGAAGGAGATTGCATTTAATCTATAGATCAAATTGGGAAGAACTGACATCTTGACAATATTGAGTCATCCTCACCATGAACATGGAATAACTCCCCATTTATTTAGTTCTTTTTTGATTTCATTCATCAGAGTTTGTAGTTTTCCTCACATAGATCTTGTCTGTATTTTGTTAGGTTTATACCTAAGTATTTAATTTTTTTTGAAATGTGCTAATGTAAATTGTATTGTGTTTTTAATTTCATTCCACTTTTCCATTACTGGTATATAGGAGAACAAATGAATTTGTACCTTAACCTTGTAACCTGCAATCTTGCTATAATTGCTTATTAGTTCCAGGAGTTTTGTTTGTTTGTTTGGGGTTTTTTCTTTTTTTTTTTGGTCAAATATTTTGGATTTTCTACATAGATGGTTATGTCATCTGTGAACAAAAACAGTTTTAGGTCTTATTTCCCAATATGTATAACTTTAATTTCCTTTTCTTTACCTTTTGCATTAACTATAACTTTCAGCATAATGTTGAAAAGGAGTGGTGAGAGGGGACATCCTTGCCTTATCTTGGTCTTAATGAGAAGGCTTCTAGTCTTTCACCATTAAGTAGAATGTTAGCTGTAGGGTTTTGGTAGATTATCAGGTTGAGAAAGTTCTCCTCTATTACCAGTTAACTGGAAGTTTTTATCATGAATGAGTGATGAATTTTGTTAAATGTTTTTTCTTTTTTTTTTTTTTTTTGCTGTACGCGGGCCTCTCACTGTTGTGGCCTCTCTCGTTGCAGAGCGCAGGCTCCAGACACGCAGGCTCAGTGGCCATGGCTCATGGGCCCAGCCGCTCCGCGGCATGTGGGATCTTCCCAGACCGGGGCATGAACCCGTGTCCCCTGCATCGGCAGGCGGACTCTCAACCACTGCGCCACCAGGGGAGCCCCATTAAATGTTTTTTCTATGTTCAATGATAAGATCATGTGATTTTTTAAAATTTTAGTCTGTTGATGTGATGAATTACATTAATTTGATTTTTCAAATATTGAGCCTGATTTGCATACTTGATATAAATCCCACTTGGTTGTGGTACACAATTCTTTTTATACTTCTTTTAGATTCTATTTGCTAATAATTTGTTGAGAATTTTTACATCTATGTTCATGAGAGATACTGGTTTGTAGTTTCTTTCCTTGTAATGTCTTCATCTAGCTTTAGTGTTAGGATAATGCTGGTCTCATAGAAGGAGTTAGGAAGTATTCTTTTTGCTTCTATCCTCATAAAGAGATGTAGAGAATTGGTATAATTTCTTATGTAAATGTTTTACAAAATTCACTAGTGAACCTATCTGGGCCTGGTGCTTTATGTTTTAGAAGGTCATTAATTATTAATTTAATTCCTTGAATAGATGTAGGCATATTCTGATCATCTACCTTTTCTTATGTGAATTTTGGCAAATCGTGTCTTTCAACAAATTCATCCATTTCACGTAGGTTATCAAATTTGTGCCACAAATTGTTCATAGAATTCCTTTCTAATCCTTTTAATTTTCATGAGATCTACAGTGATACCATCTGATATTAGTAATTTGTGTTCTTTCCTTTTTTTTTTCCTTACCTAGCCTGGCTAGAGGGTTAATAATATTCTTAATCTTTTCAAAGAAGCACCTTTTGGTCTTGTTGATTTTCTCTATTAAATTCCTATTTTCAATTTCATTGATTTCTATTCTAATCCTTATTATTTCTTCTTAATTCGTTCTTCTAGTTTCCTGATGTGGAAACTTAGATGATTGATTTTAGGTCTTTCTGCTTTTCTTATATGTATATTCAATACTATAAATTTCCTTCTATGCACTGCTTTTGCTGCATCCCACAAATTGTGATTTCTTTTGTTTTCATTTTCATTTAGTTCAAAATATACATATTTTAAAATTTCTCTTTAGATTTCATCTATGACCCATGTGTTATTTAGAAGTATATTATTAAATCTCCATGTATTTGGGAATTTTCCAGTTATCTTTGTTACTGATTTCTACTTTAATTTCCTTGTGTTCTGAGAGCAGATATTGTATGATTTCTATTCCTTTAAATTTGTTAAAATGTGTTTTATAGCCCAGAATGTGTCTACCTTGTTGAATGCTCCATGTGAACTTGAGAAAACACGTGTATTCTGCTGTTGTTGGATGAAGTAGATGTCATATATATAGACATCTATAGATGTCTATAGACATCTATAGATATGATGACATATATAGATGTCATTATAACCAGTTGATTGATGGTGTTGTTGAGTTCAGTGATGTCCTTACTGATTTTCTGTCTACTATATCTGTCAATTTCTGAGAGAGGGATATTTAAGTTTCCAACTATGATAGTGGATTCATCTATTCTTTTTTCTTTTTCTTTTTCTTTTTTTTTTTTTGCGTTACACAGGCCTCTCACTGTTGTGGCCTCTCCCGTTGCGGAGCACAGGCTCCGGACGCGCAGGCTCAGCGGCCATCGCTCACGGGCCCAGCCGCTCCGCAGCATGTGGGATCCTCCCGGACCAGGGCACGAACCCGTGTCCCCTGCATCGGCAGGCGGACTCTCAACCACTGCACCATCAGGGAAGCCCTATTCTTTTTTCTATCATTTTTTGCTTCATGTAGTTTGATCCTTTTTTTGTTAGGCGTATACATGTTAGGAATTATGTCTTAAAAAACTGACTCTTTTATCATTATGTAATGAGCTTCTCTACCCTGATAACTTTCCTTACTTTGAAGTCTGCCCTTTCTGATATAATATAGTTACTCCTGCTTTCTTTTGATTATGTTAGCATGGTATATATTTTTTTCTCTATCCATTTACTTTCTTTTTTTAAAGTTTTTTTTTTATATGGACCATTTTTAAAGTCTTTGTTGAATTTGTTACAATACTCCTTCTGTTTTTTGTTTTGGTATTTTCAGCCACAAGGCATGTGCAATCTTAGCTCCCTGTCCAGGGATCAAACCCGTACCCCTTGCATTGGAAGTTGAAGTCTTAACCACTGGACCGCCAGGGAAGTCCCATCCATCCATTTACTTTTAATCCATGTGTCCTTTGTATGTAAAGGGAGTTTCTTTTAGACAACATATAGTTGGCTCATATTTTTTGATCCACTCTAATAATGTCTTTGGTTTTTTTTTGTTTTTGTTTTTGTTTTTGTGGTACACGGGCCTCTCACTGTTGTGGCCTCTCCCGTTGTGGAGCACAGGCTCCGGATGCACAGGCTCAGCGGCCATGGCTCACAGGCCCAGCCGCTCCGCGGCATGTGGGATCTTCCCGGACCAGGGCACGAACCCGTGTCCCCCGCATCGGCAGGCAGACTCTCAACCACTGCGCCACCAGGGAAGCCCCATCTCTGTCTTTTAAGTGGTGAATTTAAACCACTGACTTTCAAAGTGATTACTGATATAGCTGAATTAATATCTACCCTATTTGTTACTGTTTTCTATTTGTTGCCCTTGTTCTTTTTTTCATACTTTGGTCTTCTATTCTTTTCCTGCCTTTCTTGGTTTTAACTGAGCATTTTACATGATTACATTTTCTCTTCTTTATTAGCATATCAGCTATACATTTTTTTTAACTTTTTAGAAGTTTTAATTGAATACCAGGCATAGTGGGTTAAAGAACAGTAGAGACTGAAGAAAATTACATTTATGCATAAAAAAGGATGCACATCTCCTTATCTCTGACCACTAGCATTAACCTAGTCTTTAAAATGTCATGAGTCTGGGTTTTTGTTGTTGATTTACTTTGATTCAGTTCACCATAGGCTTCAGATGATTTGATGGCTGGAACAAACATTTCCTTTATCAGAGCTTGGGGTCTGTATGCCCAGAGCATTCATCTCAGGTTTCCTGCCCCTTTCTCAGCCTTTAGCAGGATCAATGTACCTGCATCTCAGAAGGGGTTTCTTCCATCCTCACCCCTAGCTACAGATAGTCACTATCTGGTCTCAATGTAAGTCTTGGAGTGCCTATTAGGTTTCCCTCAATTCTTCCTCTGACTTCAGCAAACCTGGTGCCCATACACCTCAGAAAGAGTTTCTTTCAGTTTTCCTGCTCTAACTTCAGTCTTTCTTATGAGCACTTGGTGAAGGAACTTGGAAAAGAGTTGTGGGTAGACTCAATTTTTCTCCAAGGTTCCTGGGTATTCTAAATGATCATGCCTTCCCATTTTCAGCCTTTACAAATTCATCACAAGGTCAACTATTCTATTCTTTCTCACACGTAGTTTCCTCCCTTCTCCCACTGCTCTGCCAAGGATGGATGGAACCATGGGTCTCTTCTTTCCTAGGAGGGATTCATTACTTTCTGAATTTCAGTTCACTAATTTTCTTTACAAACTCACACTTCTGATGGGCATTTTAAAAATGTGATCTTGTAGGTTTTTCAGCTTGTTCTCACTTTTAAGTTGGAATCGATGCTCTCTTGAGACTTCTAAGCAGAAGTGGAAGTGGTCTCAAACTTTATTTTTAAATGAAATACATTTTCAACCTCAACATAATTTATTATGTTTATGGTATATAACATGAAAAACAACTTAAATTTGTCTTATATGTTCCATATATATTATAAATAACAAATAAATATGTGTCAGACCTTCAATTAAAATAAAAGGTTAACATATGTTTTCTTAATTGATCTCCTGAATATTGATCTTGGCAAGGAGATTTTAACAAACTTTTCTCTCAATTCTTTTATGAAAATAATGGAGATCCTTCATTTCCAAATAAAATTTAGTTATAATATTGACTATGATTTTTTAAATTATATTACCTCCACCCTCTACCTGCCTGAAAATTCTCATGTGACCCACTGATTAAAAGTCTGGGTTCCAAATATGCTTTTAAAATCTCTACTTGGAAATTCATGAGACACATAATATATCTCATTACTTATTGTCAGACTTTTTTCTTTCTTAAGTAAAACTGAATCTAGCTTGTTTAACCCCAAATGTCAAAAACTTTGAACTTTTATGACTTTCAAGTGTTTCTAAAAACTAAGCTAATTCTTAGCATATTGGCAACAGAGGTATTTCTAGATGAGTAATGGTAAGGTCAGTCCCATGAATGTAGTGCTCGAGCACTGCCTTACCCTAATGCGGCATTACAGACCTTCAGTCCTTCTGAATATTTTTAGAATGCTAAGGTTTAAGAAGATTAAATTATCTATTGAAAGGACTGGTATCACTGCTTATTGAAATTGTTCAAAATATACACTACACCAGAGAGAAAAAAACAGCCTCGAAGACAGTTTCAAAATTTGAATTTCAAAACTGAGCAATGGAAACCACTGTAGTTAAGTACTTTGAGTTGAGGATCCTTCATTAGAGTAAGTGATTTAATAAAAAAAAATCAGTCACATTTCTTTATAACCACAATTAAGCTATTTCAGTGGTCTCTGTCAGTGAAGAGACTCATGTTTTCCAGGTAGTACAGTGCCATCTGGTCTATTAGTTTATTTGCATTTCATCGATAATGTCTTTATATAGAAAATTAAATAAAAGAGAAGAAGGTGCAGTGGTGAGTTATATGGTTACTTGCAATCTGTTACTCTACATTCACCTTTTATCAGGAAATCATTTATCTAAATTGGAAAATTCCTTTTGTAGTTTAAAAAGTAATCAGAATTCATGTCAACACACTTGTCCGAGAGGCAGTTTAAATTGAAACAAATAACAGAGCATAATCTTGAGAAACTGAAGTAATTTAGAATTTTTTCCAGTTGACATCCTTTAGAATTTTAGTATGAATTTACAATTTTTTCCAGTTGACATACTTCACTGTATTATGCTATATATTTTAGACTCCAAATACTAATTTGTCATATTGTTCATTTAAGTTTTTTTATCTTCATAACTTAACGCATCATCTAATTTTGAAAGTAATCTCTACATACTACAAATATGAGAAAGAACAACACTTAAAGACTGTAGTGTTCACGACTGAAATTTGGCTATCCTCACCTTGAGAACTTATTCTGAAATGTTGCAAACACATGTACAACAAGGCACATTGTTTTCATCTCTACTAACCTACATGATGGACACATAATATTTTATGTGCACCCACAGCAAACAGTGTTGAAACATATGAATTACACACATACACACACACACACACACAACTAATTCTACACACAATTTTTAAGTGCATAAATAAGTACTGATGCAGTCATAAAGATATGTTCCTCTACCCTACAGAATATGAATCCATCTTTCAGGAAATAGGACAACTAAGGTGCAGGGTGCAACAATTACTTGATAGTTTGGGAGGAGAGGTTCTGATAGAAGCACCCTGACCATCATGTTACGTGACCATTGATCTTTACTAAGTTACTGAAGTACTTAAAAAATGCACCCAGTTTCCTAGAATGAAATCCTTTAAAAGCAAACCATTCTAAAGGGTTTTCTAAGTAACTATGTCAGAACAACAAGAAAAAAAAATAATGTACATCTTCAGTACAGATGATAAGACAATCATGTCTTGACTCTCTCAACCGTACACTGTCCAAGAGTTATTGGCTCAGTTCACATTACCACAGACATATTTTTATAAAGTTGGAATCAAAATATTTTTCAATATTAATATAACTGAAACGGTACACACTCAAACACACAAAGCTTAACATTAAGATTTCAGTGGCATTCATATTTCTAGCCATTTTCCCTCTTTAGCTTTAAAATTAATCACTTTCTGAATAATATCATTACTTTTAAGGTGGAAATATATAATATTCAAATATTTGGACACAGGAGGCACAATCATTCTATGTGCCTCCATAGATATAGATATATGTCCCTCATACCAGGTTGTAAAATGGCATTTTATTCATATAACACCCTCCCACCAATATACTGCAAGTTCAAGGGACAGGGATCATAACTCTTTTAATCACTATTGATCACTTTTTTAGCCACAGTGCTGGTATATATTTCAACAAAAATATATTTTGGGGGGACTTCTGGGAAAGATGGCGGAAGAGTAAGACGCAGAGATCACCTTCCTCCCCACAGATACACCAGAAATACAGCTACACGTGGAATAACTCCTACAGAACACCTACTGAATGCTGGCAGAAGACCTCAGACCTCCCAAAAGGCAAGAAACTCCCCACGTACCTGGGTAGGACAAAAGGATAGGGATGGGACCTGCACCAGTGGGAGGGAGCCGTAAAGTAGGAAACGTTCCCACACACTAAAAGCCCCTTCGCGGGCAGAGACTGTGGGTGGCGGAGGGGGAAGCTTCAGAACCAAGGAGGAGAGTGCAGCCACAGGGGTGTGGAGGGCAAAGCGGAGAGATTTCCGCGCAGAGGATCGGTGCCGACCAGCACGCATCACCCCGAGAGGCTAGTCTCCTCGCAAGCCGGGGTGGGAGGGGCTGGGAGCTGAGGCTCGGGTTTCGGGTTTCAGTCGGAGGGCAGGGAGAGGACTGGGGTTGGCGGCATGAACACAGTCTGAAGGGGCTAGTGCGCCACAGCTAGAAGGAAGGGAGTCTGGGAAAAAGTCTGGACCTCCCAAAGAGGCAAGAGACTTTTTCTTCCCTCTTTGTTTCCTGGTGCTTGAGGAGAGGGGATTAAGAGCGCTGCTTAAAGGAGCTCCAGAGACGGGCGCAAGCCGCAGCTGAAAGCGCGGCCCCAGAGACGGGTGTGGGACGCTAAGGCTGCTGCTGCCACCGCCAAGAGGCCTGTGTGCGAGCGCAGGTCACTGTCCACGCCCCCTTTCCGGGGAGTCTGTGCAGCCCGTCACTGTCGGGGTCCCAGGATCCAGGGACGGCTTCCCCAGGAAAGCGCACGGTGCGCCTCGGGCTGCTGCTCGCAGGTCACTGTCCACGCCCCCTTTCCGGGGAGTCTGTGCAGCCCGTCACTGCCGGGGTCCCAGGATCCAGGGACGGCTTCCCCAGGAAAGCGCACGGTGCGCCTCGGGCTGCTGCAATGTCACGCCGGCCTCTGCCGCCGCAGGCTTGCCACACACTCCACGCCCCTCCCTCCCCCCCGACCTGAGTGAGCCAGAGTTCCCGAAGCGGCTGCTCCTTTAACCCCGTCCTGTCTGAGCGAAGAACAGATACCCTCCGGCGACCTACACGCAGAGGCGGGGCCAAATCCAAAGCTGAGACCCGGGAGCTGTGAGAACAGAGAAGAGAAAGGGAAATCTCTCCCAGCAGCCTCAGAAGCAGTGGATTAAAGCTCCACAATCAACTTGATGTACCCTGCATCTGTGGAATACATGAATAGACAGCGAATCATCCCAAATTGAGGAGCCGTGTGGATGAAAGGTTCATGGTGCTGCAGCCAGGAGTCAGTGCTCTGCCTGTGACGTGGGAGACCCAACTTCAGGACACTGGTCCACACGAGACCTCCCAGCTCCACATATATCAAACGGTGAAAATCTTCCAGAGATCTCCATCCCAACACCAGCACACAGCTTCACTCAACAACCAGCAAGCTACAGTGCTGGACACCCTATGCCAAACAACTAGCAAGACAGGAACACAACGCCACCCATTAGCAGAGAGGCTGCCTAAAATCATAATAAGTCCACAGACACCCCAAAACACACCACCAGATGTGGACCTGCCCACCAGAAAGACAAGATCCAGCCTCATCCACCGGAACACAGGCACTAGTCCCCTCCACCAGGAAGCCTACACAACCCACTGAACCAACCTTAGCCACTGCGGACAGACACCAAAAACAATGGGAACTATGAACCTGCAGCCTGCAAAAAAGAGACCCCAAACACAGTAAGATAAGCAAAATGAGAAGACAGAAAAACACACAGCAGGTGAAGGAGCAAGATAAAAACCCACCAGACCTAACAAATGAAGAGGAAATAGGCAGTCTACCTGAAAAAGAATTCAGAATAATGATAGTAAAGATGATCCAAAATCTTGGGAATAGAATAGACAAGATGCAAGAAACAGTTCACAAGGACCTAGAAGAACTAAAGATGAATCAAGCAATGATTAGAAACACAATAAATGAAATTAAAAATACTCTAGATGGGATCAATATCAGAATAACTGAGGCAGAAGAACGGATAAGTGACGTGGAAGATAAAATAGTGGAAATAACTACTGAAGAGCAGAATAAAGAAAAAAGAATGAAAAGAACCGAGGACAGTCTCAGAGACCTCTGGGACAACATTAAACGCACCAACATTCAAATTATAGGGGGTCCAGAAGAAGAAGAGAAAAAGAAAGGGACTGAGAAAATATTTGAGGAGATTATAGTTGAAAACTTCCCTAATCTGGGAAAGGAAATACTTAATCAACTCCAGGAGGCACAGACAGTCCCATACAGGATAAATTTCAAGGAGAAATACGCCAAGACACATATTAATCAAACTGTCAAAAATTAAATACAAAGAAAACATATTAAAAGCAGCAAGGGAAAAACAACAAATAACACACAAGGGAATCCCCATAAGGTTAACAGCTGATCTTTCAGCAGAAACTCTGCAAGCCAGAAGGGACTGGCAGGACATATTTAAAGTGATGAAGGAGAAGAACCTGCAACCAAGATTACTCTCCCCAGCAAGGATCTCATTCAGATTTGATGGAGAAATTAAAACCTTTACAGACAAGCAAAAGCTGAGAGAGTTCAGCACCACCAAACCAGTTTACAACAAATGCTAAAGGAACTTCTCTAGGCAAGAAACACAAGAGAAGGAAAAGACCTACAATAACGAACCCAAAACAATTAAGAAAATGGGAATAGGAACATACATATCGATAATTACCTTAAATGTAAATGGACTAAATGCTCCCACCAAAAGACACAGATTGGTTGAATGGATACAAAAAGAAGACCCATATATAAGCTGTCTAAAAGAGACCCACTTCAGACCTAGAGACACATACAGATTGAAAGTAAGGGGATGGATAAAGATATTCCATGCAAGTGGAAACCAAAAGAAAGCTGGAGTAGCAATTCTCATATCAGACAAAATAGACTTTAAAATAAAGACTACTAGAAGAGACAAAGAAGGACACTACATAATGATCAAGGGATCGATCCAAGAAGATATAACAATTGTAAATATTTATGCACCCAACATAGGAGCACCTCAATACATAAGGCAAATACTAACAGCCATAAAAGGGGAAATGGAAGTAACACAGTAGGGGACTTTAACACTCCACTTTCACCAATGGACAGATCATCCAAAATGAAAATAAATAAGGAAACACAAGCTTTAAATGATACATTAAACAAGATGGACTTAATTGATATTTATAGGACATTCCATCCAAAAACAACAGAATACACATTTTTCTCAAGTGCTCATGGAACATTCTCCAGGATAGAGCATATCTTGGGTCACAAATCAAGCCTTAGTAAATTTAAGAAAACTGAAATTGTATCAAGTATCTTTTCCGACCACAACGCTATGAGACTAGATATCAATTACAGGAAAAGATATGTAAAAAATACAAACACATGGAGGCTAAACAATACACTACTTAATAACGAAGTGATCACTGAAGAAATCAAAGAGGAAATAAAAAAATACCTAGAAACAAATGACAATGGAGACACGACGACTGAAAACCTATGGGATGCAGCAAAAGCAGTTCTAAGAGGGAAGTTTATAGCAATACAATCCCACCTTAAGAAACAGGAAACATCTAGAATAAACAACCTAACCTTGTACCTAAAGCAATTAGAGAAAGAAGAACAAAAACACCCCAAAGTTAGCAGGAGGAAAGAAATCATAAAAATCAGATCAGAAATAAATAAAAAGAAATGAAGGAAACGATAGCAAAGATCAATAAAACTAAAAGCTGGTTCTTTGAGACGATAAACAAAATTGATAAACCATTAGCCAGATTCATCAAGAAAAAAAGGGAGAAGACTCAAATCAATAGAATTAGAAATGAAAAAGGAGAAGTAACAACTGACACTGCAGAAATACAAAAGATCATGAGAGATTACTACAAGCAACACTATGCCAATAAAATGGACAACCTGGAAGAAATGGACAAATTCTTAGAAATGCACAACCTGCCAAGACTGAATCAGGAAGAAACAGAAAATATGAAGAGACCAATCAAAAGCACTGAAATTGAAACTGAGATTAAAAAAACCTTCCAACAAACAAAAGCCCAGGACCAGATGGCTTCACCGGCAAATTCTATCAAACATTTAGAGAAGAGCTAACACCTATCCTTCTCAAACTCTTCCGAAATATAGCAGAGGGAGGAACACTCCCAAACTCATTCTACGAGGCCACCATCACATTGATACCAAAACCAGACACGGATGTCACAAAGAAAGAAAACTATAGGCCAATACCATTGATGAACATAGATGCAAAACTCCTCAACAAAATACTAGCAAACTGAATCCAACAGCACATTAAAAGGAATATACACCATGATCAAGTGGGGTTTATTCCAGGAATGCAAGGATTCTTCAATATATGCAAATCCATCAACGTGATACACCATATTAACAAACTGAAGGAGAAAAACCATATGATCATCTCAATAGATGCAGAGAAAGCTTTTGACAAAATTCAACACCCATTTATGATAAAAACCCTGCAGAAAGTAGGCATAGAGGGAACTTTCCTCAACATAATAAAGGCCATATATGACAAACCCACAGCTAACATCATCCTCAATGGTGAAAAACTGAAACCATTTCCACTAAGATCAGGAACAAGACAAGGTTGCCCACTCTCACCACTCTTATTCAACATAGTTTTGGAAGTTTTAGCCACAGCAATCAGAGAAGAAAAGGAAATAAATGAATCCAAATCGGAAAAGAAGAAGTAAAGCTGTCATTGTTTGCAGATGACATGATAGTATACATAGAGAATCCTAAAGATGCTACCAGAAAACTACTAGAGTTAATCTATGAATTCGGTAAAGTAGCAGGATACAAAATTAATGCACAGACACCTCTGGTATTCCTATATACTAATGATGAAAAATCTGAAAGTTAAATCAAGAAAATGCTCCCATTTACCATTGCAACAAAAAGAATAAAATATCTAGGAATAAACCTACCTAAGGAGACAAAAGACCTGTATGCAGAAAATTATAAGACACTGATGAAAGAAATTAAAGATGATACAAATAGATGGAGAGATATACCATGTTCTTGGATTGGAAGAATCAACATTGTGAAAATGACTCTACTACCCAAAGCAATCTACAGATTCAATGCAATCCCTATCAAACTACCACTGGCATTTTTCACAGAACAAGAACAGAAAATTTCAAAATTTGTTTGGAAAAACAAAAGACCCCGAATAGCCAAAGCAATCTTGAGAACGAAACACGGAGCTGGAGGAATCAGGCTCCCTGACTTCAGACTATACTACAAAGCTACAGTAATCAATACGGTGTGGTACTGGCACAAAAACAGAAAGATAGATCAATGGAACAGGATAGAAAGCCCAGAGATAAACCCACGCACATATGGTCACCTTATCTTTGATAAAGGAGGCAGGAATGTACAGTGGAGAAAGGACAGCCTCTTCAATAAGTGGTGCTGGGAAAACTGGACAGGAACATGTAAAAGTATGAGATTAGATCACTCCCTAACACCATACACAAAAATAAACTCAAAATGGATTAAAGACCTAAATGTAAGGCCAGAGATTATCAAACTCTTAGAGGAAAACATAGGCAGAACACTCTATGACATAAATCACAGTAAGATCCTTTTGGACCCACCTCCTAAAGGAATGGAAATAAAGACAAAAATAAACACATGGGACCTAATGAAACTTCAAAGCTTTTGCGCAGCAGAGGAAAGCATAAACAAGACCAAAAGACAACCCTCAGAATGGGAGCAAATATTTGCAAATGAAGCAACTGACAAAGGATTAATCTCCAAAATTTATAAGCAGCTCATGCAGCTCAATAACAAAAAAACAAACAACCCAATCCAAATATGGGCAGAAGACCTAAATAGACATTTCTCCACAGAAGATATACAGACTGCCAACAAACTCATGAAAGAATGCTCAACATCTTTAATCATTAGAGAAATGCAAATCGAAACTACAATGAGATATCATCTCACACCAGTCAGAATGGCCATCATCAAAAAATCTACAAGCAATAAATGCTGGAGAGGGTGTGGAAAAAAGGGAACACTCTTGCACTGCTGGTGGGAATGTGAATTGGTACAGCCACTATGGAGAACAGTATGGAGGTTCCTTAAAAAACTACAAATAGAACTACCATATAACACAGCAATCCCACTACTGGGCATATACCCTGAGAGAACCATAATTCAAAAAGAGACATGTACCAAAATGTTCATAGCAGCCCTATTTACAATAGCCCGGAGATGGAAACAACCTAAGTGTCCATCATCGGATGAATGGATAAAGAAGATGTGGCACATATATACAATGGAATATTACTCAGCCATAAAAAGAAACGAAATTGAGCTATTTGTAATGAGGTGGATAGACCTAGAGTCTGTCATACAGAGTGAAGTAAGTCAGAAAGAGAAAGACAAATATCGTATGCTAACACATATATATGGAATTTAAGAAGAAAAAAAAATGTCATGAAGAACCTAGCGGCAAGACAGGAATAAAGACACAGACCTATTAGAGAATGGACTTGAGGATGTGGGGAGGGGGAAGGGTAAGTTGTGACAAAGAGAAAGAGAGGCATGAACATATATACACTACCAAACGTAAGGTAGATAGCTAGTGGGAAGCAGCCGCATAGCACAGGGAGATCAGCTAGGTGCTTTGTGACCCCCTGGAGGGGTGGGATAGGGAGGGTGGGAGGGAGACGCAAGAGGGAGGGGATATGGGAACGTATGTATATGTATAGCTGATTCAATTTGTTATAAAGCAGAAACTAAGACACCATTGTTAAGCAATTATACTCCAATAAAGATGTAAAATATATATATATATATATATATATATATATATATATATTTGTTGTTGTTGTTGAACTTTGATTCATTCATTAAACAAATACTTATCAAACACATTCTATGGGCTCTGTGAGGCAGTGAAGATTCTGATATGAACATAACTAAGAAGTTCATAGTCTAATAGGAGAAATAAATAAAATGCAGTGTGACAAGGGCAACAATAAAAGAGTACATCATTTATAAAAGTATCAAAGAAGAAGGAGGGCTTCATTTTCGCTCTATAAAAGATTCCTGAAGGAAGTGACATCTGAGCTGGATTTTCAAAGATGAATGGGCTTTTGCTAGACAGATCATGGAGGGAGATATGACAAAATTCTAAATAAATGGTACACTGTTTGAAAAGGCACATTGGATATGATGATAAAAAATCAACACAACCCATATTCCTAAAGCATAAAATAAATCAGTTCTTGGAGTATAAGGCAGTTCTCACACCACAAAGAGTGAATTCTCACTCCAAAATTCTCATCAACATCTCTGATATTTCTACTGCTTGATCCTTTTATAATATTATCCTTTTATAATATTAACACTATTAGAGTTCCATTCTAATTCAGTCAATATGTCCCACTTACCAGCATGAGGGACAAAATTAAGTCACATTTCTTTTATTCAAATTAAACATTAAAGGCTCTATTGCATATCTTCAGAATCCTCTCATTACTGATTGCTTTAAGACCCCCAGGGATGATGTCTTAATCCAGAGGGTCCATCTTGGTTACTCTCACCTCAGGGAGAGAATCCAGGAAAGCACACTCTGTCAGAGGAAGGGCCCTGTTCCTGCCTGCTGTACTTTGGCTGCTTACACTGGACTGCTGCTGTAACCTGGGCAGCCAGCCCAAGCAAACACAGTCCAGGAAGGCAAGGTGTTTCCTGGCAACAATGTACAGTGGCCTGGGCACACACTAAGCCCAATGTTTGCTGAGCCAGCATCCAGGTACAATTCCTGTCCTACTAAATAAAGTATTTCCTGCCTCATTGCCTGGCCCTAGTTGAAGGTATAAACAAGGTAGTTTCATGCTTATGTCTCACGGCTCCATGCAACCTTCTATTTGGGTTCCTGGCATGAAATTTGTTTAATGACACAAATCTTTTTATTTATACACACATATACTACCCACATTTTATTTATACACCTTTAAAAATATTTTTCAACCAAAACAAGCCCAGATCTAGAGGGGTTTCCTATTTCAGCCACATGCTATGCCATGAACTACCTTTTTGCATAGTTCCCAGTGTGTTGGAGTTCCTGTCTCTTCAAGGCACACTGCTAATCAGTTTCCTATCCTTGGGTAATGATATTTCTATCTGTGAAAATCCTGAATCCAATCCATCCTATACAATGCTTCCCAATTAAATTTCCTAAAGCATAACTTTTATTGTACCAGTTAAAAATGTTTAATGCTTCTCAATTGCGTATCAAACTGTGGCCATAACCTTAGCCTAGCATCCAAGGGTTTCCATGCTCCAGTTTCATGCCTTTCCACTGATAGCATAGCACTGTGTATAATCATAGATTCTGATACTCTTTTATCATAAGGAATTAGGTATCATTGACTTCCAATTCAACAATTTTATTTTACTGATGAGGAAGCAGATATGGAATTTCAAAGGTATAATATGGACTTTGCATGTTCACTGTCATATATTCAATTCTGAGAAAAGTGCCATAGAATGTGCTCATTAAATATTTGTTGCATGAAGTTTCAATCCATTAATTTTTCAGTTTACTTCCAAGGTATATGTTGAAGTATATATATAGAATCTGACTCACAACACTCATAGTGAATATTAAAGTAAAAATAAAAATTATACATCTATCCATATTCACCCACGTAACATCAAAGTGCTTACATTTCTGACAGCTGTAATTACCATATTACTTCTATTTCAAAAAAATTAATATTTCTTGAACACTTTAGCATGTGTCAAGCATTGTTCTAGTACTTTATGTGTATTAACTAATTCAATCTTCAAAACAATCCTATACTAGAGATACTATTATTATATCCATTTTACAAATGAGAAAACTGAGACCCAAAGAAATTATATAACAAGTACACCGAGAGAAGAATGAGGAAACTTTTGGCTTTATCTTGCATAGGAGCAGAGAGTGTCACAGGTAACTCAAGTTGTCGGGCCTAAGTATCTGATTGGATGAAAATGCCAATAAGAAGATGGCAAACACTGGATGAACATTTGGATTTGGGAGTGTGCCTGTGTATTTTAAATGTTAGATTTGGATAATTTTTTGTTAGAGGGAGCTCTAAGACATCCAGGAAGAGATATTAGGATGGCAATTGGCTTAGAGGTCAGAAGAGAAGTCTTGAGTGGGGATATAAATCTTGGAATCACTGACTTACAACTTACATAGTATATAGATATGACATGTACATATACACGCCCACATGCTCATACACACATACATACACACATTCAGATAACTAATACCAGCTTCTGAATTCAGAACACACCATCTTCTGATACTAAAGCTTAAGGATCTGTATAAGTTAGGATTGAGTTTAGCTATTTGTAACAGAAACCAGATTACAAATATTACTTAGGTAACAAGTCTGGAAGTAGGTATTTGGGGGTCAGTGAAACTGTTAAGGGATCCGTTAGGAATTCAGGCTCCTTATAGGTTCCTACTCTTCCATCCTAACAGTGGCATTTGCATTTATTGTGTTGTGCCGTATTCTAGGCAGAAAGAAGAAGAAAGTGAAAAGGAGGAAGGGTAGTGTCTGTATCAGGAAAATAAAGTATTCCATTTTGTTTCCAATTGGCCGGAATGTGTTACATGGTCACCCCTATAAAAAAGGGCAGCTGAGGGGCTTTCCTGGTGGCTCAGTGGTTGAGAGTCCACCTGCCGATGCAGGGGACATGGGTTTGTGCCCCGGTCTGAGAAGATCCTACAGGCCATGGAGCGGCTGGGCCCGTGAGCCATGGCCGCTGAGCCTGTGCGTCCGCAGCCTGTGCTCCGCAACGGGAGAGGCCACAGCAGTGAGAGGCCCGCGTACGGCAAAAAAAAAAAAAAAAAAAAAAAAAAAAAGGGCAGCTGAGAATCAAGTTCTTATCTGAATATTGTAACCCCAAATAAAATTGAGGTTCTACTTTGTTAAGAAAGAAGGGGAGAATGAATATCAGAAATCAATTGGCATATCTGTCAGAGAGTGGTAGGGTTTTAGATCTTTACTAGAATTTGAAACTGCCTAGTATAAACCCTTCCATCTTCCATATGGAAAAACTAAAGTGATTTGCTCCAGGTTATATTGTGAGTAGGCAGAGTTGATAGTAAGTGAAGTTGGTAAGAACAAAACCTAAGTGTTCCGGCTCCTTGTTCAGTGGCACATCCATCATACCACCCCACAGTATCAACCACCTACAGGTATATCACACTGGTCTAACAACCTTATTCCAGAGCCTTCCATTTTCCACTCAACTCTCATAGTTCTCTGTGCAAATGGCCATCATAATACTTACCACACTTTACTGTAATTATTTGTTTGTCTATCTATTTGCCCTCTTAACTGGAAACACCCCCTGGAGCAGGTACTGTGACTTATTCATCTTCTTCTCCTTTCCCTTCCCTGCCAGGGTTTCAGAGAACACTCAGCATACTGTAGATAGTTAATAGGTCCTTGTTAAATGCATTAACCTCACACAGAAGAATATAACCTCAGGATGATATTTTAGTGGTCTCTGATGGAAGGAGAATTAAGCATTCTTATGATGTTGCATTGTGCCCCAATAGCCCCTGAGCCATTGGTTAAAACCATTATCACAATATTATAATCACAGATCTTAGGGCTGTGAAAATCAGTCCCTATGATCACAAAATCTCTTGTTTTATCAGAGTTGACTAAGGACCAGAGATGTTACATTGCCCAAGTTTACTGGGTCAGTGGATGGAAAGGAGGGAATAAAGCCAGGAGTCCTCCTTAGGGCATTTAGTGTTGTTTTTCAGTACATCACATTGCCAAAACTTTAATGTAATGACATATTTCACTTATATATTTTGTATGTTCAAAGTCTAAAATGGTCTATGCAATTTTAGAATACTGACCCTTCGATATATCTCTAGGTGAAGATGCAAAGATTTTCAAATGTATGATATTGTAAATGAACAACAGCAAAGAGAGCCAAAATTTATTATCAAGACTGAACTTGAGATTTTCCACTTGCAGGGATTGATAGTCATAATACATTTTTAGCACCCTTCCAGGGCAGCTTAGATATTCTACTTTCTATTTGTAACTGGGAAAATAGAGGTTAAGATAAAGGCCAGAGCAACTGTCAGAAAGCATTAGTTTTGCTACTCTATAAACCTAACCATTTGCTTAAATTACACTGGCTCTTAGCATCCACACTTTTGTTATATGCAACATGGCCAACACTATTTTCTCAGCACTCTACTCATTTGAAAATGAAAACATGCATTTTATATGATTAAATAAATTAGACCAGGATAGATGATACATAGTCCTTGTCCTCAAGGCCTAAATGAAATCAGGGAAAACTATTAAAAGCTAGAGAGTGGGCATAAAGACAATCAGGTGTGGAATTAAACATGAACTCATATTTATCATATATCTCACATATCACATAAAATATATCTTATATGTTAATAATATTCTTCATATTTATGTTACATGTAGTCATATGAGCTCTATTCCTCTGGAACATAAATTTCACTTAATATCAATGTGTTGAATAAAAGCAATTTATGTTTCTGCATCAATTTTTTTTTTTTTTTTTTTTTTTTTTGCAGTACGCAGGCCTCTCACTGTTCTGGATGTGCAGGCTCAGCGGCCATGGCTCACGGGCCCAGCCGCTCTGTGGCATGTGGGATCCTCCCAGACCGGGGCACAAATCTGTGTCCCCTGCATCGGCAGGTGGACTCCCAACCACTGCGCCACCAGGGAAGCCCTGTTTCTGCATCAATTTAGTGCAATATACAGAGGGAGGGAAAATCTGGAAGTTGTTTGAACAATGAGAGATAATTGAGTAAATCAAACAGTATCATATGGAATTTGCATGTCAAGGTTATAGCCCCTGATATATCCAAAAGGTTAGAGTCTAGGCTTCTGTTTACAAAATACATTCTCATTTTCATACTTGAATCAACTCGATCCTTTCCAAAACTTCGTAATGTAAAAAAGAACAAGTTTTCTTACTTCTGGATGAGGAAAATGAGGTTCAGAGAAATTCTGCAGCCTGCTCATATTCTGATAGCTATGAAGTCCCAGAGCCAGGAATCAAAGCTCTAAAACCAGGGAGTTCCACTTCTAAACTCTGGCTTCTTTTACTTCATCCTCTTTTCCTGTTGTTAGAAGTGAAGCAGCCTAGGTGGGTTACACTGGGCAGAGCCATCATGCATTGTAAGAGCCAAGTTGATGTTTTATAGTTTTGTTTTAAAAATTATTTTTCAATCTAGTTTAGTTGCTAAACAACTACACTTGAGACCGGTAATCGTTTGAAACCTCAGTCATTTGATAAAAGTATGAAATACCTGAACAGTAATTAGTTCTACTACATAATTTCCTTGATATACTACATTTAATGATTATTATGCTTTTTAATTCATAATTGTCTAACATCTACCTACCTACTGCTATGGGACAAAGAGACTCTTGTCTGTGATATGCGTGCCCTGTAATCCTGTCTTTATAGCGCTCCATGAGAAGCTGATTAGGAGTACAGCCCATTAAGGTCTATATTAAAGGAATGGCGGGAAAATAACGAATCAGAAAATTGACACAGGGAGTTAAATGGAAAATAAATCCTTTAACACCTGTTTATTCTTTTTAAAAATGTATGCATTTCCTTTGCAGGAAAGTTTTAGAAGTCAATTAAAAACTTATTTCAAAAAAGATTTATTTTGAATCACTCAGAACCTTCTTCTACCCAGCACTGTACTCTTATAACTAAAGTGTCCTCCAAATAACAGTATTATATATAGTACCATTACCTTTATATTTGTATCTCTTTAGTGCTTTATAGCTGAAAAGATAATTTTCACACATTTTATATCTTTGATCCCTTTATCTGTGTTAGTTTGTGCATCTTCTTCCATCTACGTACTTACTATATTTCTCTAATCATCTTCTGTCTAAAATGTTAGCTCAGGAGTTATTCTTGCATCATGGTATCAAGACGTGTGGGTGTTCAGTTTTGAGGATATATAGGGCATATAAGAACTTTAGCTAAGCAAGGAGATAAATGTCCTAAATGTCATGCAATAAATTTCATGACAAAATATTTCATAAATCATCTAGTAGCTCCTCATTTTCTTGGATCATAGAGACTTGAGAATTCCAGAAATGCAGTGATATTGTCATTGGACTACAATATTCAAAGATAACTCCACATCCCCATCTCTATCTGAGGTTGCACCTGAAAAATGCTTGGTCCTTCCCACAGACCAGGCCCCATTACTGTTAATGGCTGTCATCGAAAAATCTGGCTTAAATGTGCCTTGATTTCTCATGTCAAAAGTTTTGCTTAAACTTTTGAACTCTATGTGCCAGGTTAGCTGACCTGCTGCCATTCTTCTTCCATCCTGTATCTCAGTTCCTCTGTTTAAAACTATGTAATCCTGGAATGTCTGTTCCACACATCCACATTGCTTAGTACTTTGTATGTTTCTGTTCAGCTTCATAAATCTCTTCTATGTCTAAACTAAGACCATGCACATAATGATAATGGACCTGGGCATGACAGAGAACCGGATGAAGCCTGACTTTAGGTGTCCTACCCTCCTCAGTGTGCGTCAGTATTTGTGACTCACCAATCACTCCTCCAATCAAAATCTGCTTTGAAGAAAGAGTACTATAAACACCAGTTAAACTCTTTTATAAATTTAAGTTACCTTACTGAAAGGTTTTAATATTTAACAAGGAACTCTACTTTTGGAATGAAAGACTATTAAAGATACTTCAGATCAAATGAGGAAGAAAAATTCATAGGAAGGTTGTGAGGAAAACAGTAAAGGGCAGAGATTTTGTTTCTGGAGTATAAATTTGGCTGATTCTTTATCCGCATCAGAATCTGACTTTGTGACCCTAAGAGTAGTTTTCTCTACTCCAGTCCTCTGACAACATTCTAGAAAGATTAAGGATGAGATCTTTGACATTTTAATTTAAATGCAAAGAGTAATATTTGGGTTAAGAAGAATGACATCAAACCCAGTGCCAAAAGCAAAACATTTCAACTCTTTTATTTCATCTAACACTTGAAAATATTTTGCAGAAGGAAATATATTCTTGAGGAAGAAAATTTAGGAATGGAGACATCCTTGGGAAAACAGGCAATATAATTGTTAAAGTACCTAATTTGTAATGACTCAGAAGGCACCAGAGTATTTCCCCCTAGCATTTTGCCTACCTCCTAAAATGAAAGCTTGCCATTTTTATTGTACTTGGAACAACTACTGAATATGTTATTAAAATGTCAGCCTTAAGATAAAAATTGTTCAAAGGCATCGCCTTGATTTTTTATCACCTTATACCTTGAAACTTACAACTTAAAGCTTACATTTAATAATCTTAGTAATGGGCTACAGAAATGCCAAGTATGTATATATCTCTTCAGTGGCAGATTGTATTTTCACAAGAAGGCTGCACCAATATATGTCCCATCTTACATATTCTTCATATAATGTGATAGCAACACCTGCTCAAGAGATGAGGTCTATATTTCCTCTGTTCTTTCTCTTTCCCTGCCCTCTTTCTCTGTTTCCAGTCACTGTGGGAAGCGAGCCTCCACGTAGTAAGCAAGCCCATACTAGCCCACGTGGAGAGACCATATAGAGAGCTCCACGTGGACAAAAACTGAGTCCTCTAACAGACAGCTAGTCACAACTGCCAGCTATGAGCCTTCAGATGATTCCAGCCCCTAGCCTTGAGTCTCCCAACTGAGGCCCCAGGCATTGTGGCGCAGAGATAAGCTGTCCCCTTTGTGCCCTGTCTAACTCTTAACTCTCATGATCCATGAGCATATTAAATGCTTGTTTTACTCAAATACATTTGCATAATGTATTATATAGCCACAGTAAGTGAAACATCATCATATTTGAAACAGTACCAATGTTTTTGTTTTCTACTCTTGGCTTGTCATTAGTGAATTCTTTTTTTTTTTTTTTTTTTTTTTTTTGTGGTACACAGGTCTCTCTCACTGTTGTGGCCTCTCGCGTTGTGGAGCACAGGCTCCGGACGCACAGGCTCAGCAGCCATGGCTCACGGGCCCAGCCGCTCCACGGCATGTGGGATCTTCCCGGACCGGGGCACGAACCCGTGTCCCCTGCATTGGCAGGTGGACTCTCAAGCACTGCGCCACCAGGGAAGCCCCATTAGTTCATTCTTGATTGTTCAGAGAAATGATAAGACAGCGCTGCATCATCCACTCCATTCTTTCAATGTTCCCAAATTTCCTATGCAGGTTCAATACACTTCCAGAGGTAGGACAAGGCACAGCCATATTCAAGATTAAATTAGCATTTTACAAGGCATACGGGAATAACATATTCTTTAGCCCTTACTGTGATGGTACGCAGATGCAGAGATATTTAACTTATTTCAACAGATACATATTGAGTATCTGCATGTGCAAAAGAAAAGAAAGAGGGAATTAATGTTTATTAAGTAACTTGTACATGACAGGCACTATTAGTTCTTTAACTATTTACAACAACCTATGAGATAGGACACCACCACAGATAAGATGCAGGAAGGTTAAATAACTTTCCAGATCTAATTGCCAGTAGGTGGCTGAGTCAAGATTCTAGCTTATATCTGCATTATGTCAGATATTTGCCTTTTGCAGTCTGCCTTATTTTTATAATGGGAGAGTAATAGTATAACTTCAACAGTTGTCATGCAAATTAAGTAAGACAGTTTGTGAAAATTGCCTAGAACATGGTAAACAATATTAAATATTATTATTACTGTTATTATACCATTTTGTCTTAACTTTTGACTTATACTAGATACTGTAAAATACAAAAATCAGTAAGATATAGTCTTTACCTTCAATAACTTTACATTATAATTTTGGGGTGTTGAGTTGGTGCTCTAGTGATTTAGTTGTTGAGGCAAATACACTAAAAAATCTATAATTGATTGAAATAAATTTTAATAAATATCTGAAGAAAGGTATAGGAAAGTGATTACATTCAGTTGAGATATCAAGAAAGGTTTCATGGGACTTCCCTGGTGGCGCAGTGGTTAAGAATCCACCTGCCAATGCAGGGTACAGAGGTTCGAGCCCTGGTCTGGGAAGATCCCACATGCCACGGGGCAACTAAGCCTGTGCGCCATGACGACTGAGCCTGCGCTCTAGAGCCTGCGAGCCACAACTACTGAGCCCACGTGCCACAAATACTGAAGCCTGCACGCCGAGAGCCCGTGCTCTGCAACAAGAGAAGCCACCACAATGAGAAGCCCACTCACCGCAACAAAGAGTAGCCCCCACTCGTTGCAACTAGAGAAAGCCTGCGTGCAGCAACGAAGACCCAATGCAGCCATAAATAAATAAACAAACAAACAAATAAATTTATTTTAAAAAAAAGGTTTCATGGATATGGATACAATGATTCCAACCTTGAAGGTTAAGAATTTATTTTAATGGATAGGAAAAATGGCTAATTCCATTTAGAAGCAACTGTGTAGCAAAAGAATATGAAGGCACTGGGAATATTTAAAAATTCTAAGAAGTTCAGTATTCCCAGAGAAAAGAACTCATTAATTTTTTAAGATGGAAAAATGACATATGTTTATAGGCTTAGGGGAAGGAGTCAAGATTTTAAGAATAGATATAGAAGGATGAAGGCTGTCATGGAAGAGGTGAGAATGAGGTGGGTTGAAGGAGGGGAAAATGGAGTTGGTTATGAACAGAAAGTGGAGCACCTCATTTTCTAGGGAGTAGAGGAAACTATGGCTGTAGATTAGGTGACTGTGCATGAAAAGATAGGGAGTGGAGGAAGGATGCATATGGAAACCTCAGGTTCTCAGTTGGGTAGGAAAGGAGATTATATAAGTGGTGGGAGTGAGAAGAGGGCTTGAAGAGGATGGGGGAAAGTTTAGAATGGTTCTGAAAGGGAATAGAAGAAGCAACTGAGTAAGGACAAACCCAGGGATTGTTGACAGTGTTGCTCCCACAATAAATATTTACTGGTTCACCTCCCTTGCTAGATGCTGAGAGTATAATAATAAACAAAACAGATACTGACTCTGCCTTCAAGACAAAGATTAGGTAAGTAAATGGGAAATTACTATTCGGTGACATATAGCCAAGGCACAGCTTAGGAGGGACACTGAGCTTCGAATTTGCAAGTTAGAGGAACACTTTCCAAAGCACATGACATCTAGATTGAAAAGAACAACAATAACAAATCAGTAGGTGTTAACTAAGCAAAGAGAGAGGAGTGGGAGAAGTGTTACAACACATGTGCAATGACCCACAATTATAGGAAGTCTGGCATACTTTTCACTGAAAATAGTACCTTCTTTCTTTATATATTCCATCAAGGAATGTGAACTAAACCACCAAGATATTAGAGAAGCACTATACGGTTTTACACTGGAGAAAAATCAGCTCAGATCTACATTCTGGCAAGACGTCTTAGTCAAAGCTCTCGGTGGTAAAAAACAGAATCCTACCTGAGCTGACTTAAGCAACAAGGAGAAAGTTCTTAACTATATACTGTAGTGATTTTCCACCTTTTTTACATCCTGGCACAGAAGAAAAATGACAATCTTTATACAGCACCCTGAGGAAAACAGATGAGGCTGCTTGTGGCAGGAGGCGATCAGCTTGGGGACTCCAGATGCCCTAAGGGCTCAAGGGGTGAATATCAAAGTACACATCTTCAGCACAGTGGCTGGGGAGCTTAGATCCATTCTATGAAATTACAGACTCACGGATAAATCATGAACCTGAAAGACTGGCTGAGCCTCATGAGGGGCTGAGGCTAGGAACTCTAAAGCCATCAGAAGTCAAGTTTGCCTCTCTCTCTTTCTGGGGCAATGGAGTATTATCTCTTCTCCTTTCTGGATACAGACTTCTTCCTTCACGAGCTAAAGTCTTGCTTCCTTGCACACATGGCAGATGATACTGCCTCATAACTACCATGTGTGCAAGTTCTTCCAAGTTAAAATATTTAATAAAGCTAGATTGACAGCTCTTAGCGTTAACCCCGGGTTCCCATGAAAGAGCATCAGATTAGCCCAGGTGTCCGTCCTATTTGATTTTTGTTGTCGTAAGAGGTGAGAAACATAGGGCCACGGAGGCCCACCATCATGTGGTTGCAGGCAGACATCTCCCGAGAAGGAGCTGCAGAAGCTGATGCCGGAAGGTCCCTGTGACTGGACTACGTCCCGAAGGGAAGGCAACATGGAAGTCATGGAGAGGCATTGAGAAGCTGCTGCTGTGAGCTAAGGGTGCAGAATGGTCAGGGCTGGCATGAGAGCAGCAGTACAGAAGTACAGGTATCTGAGCAACAGTGTAAAGGCAGGTCAAGCCTTGGGGTTTGTCTACATGTGGGTATGAGAGAAAGGGAGCCAGATTTGTGGCTTGAACCAGGTGAAGAGGATGTTATCTTTCACTGAGAAGGCACAAAAAAAGAATAACAAGTTTAAGAGATGAAAGAGCTTCAGTACTGGACACAAATTTAAAGTTTCCATGGGAAATCCAAGTGGATATATCCAATAGGTGGCTGATTAGGAGAGACTGGAGTTCAGAAGAGCCATCTAAGAGGATAGATTTAGGAGTTTATTAGATAATGACTGAAGTTAAAGACGCAAGGGGAGAAAACTGTACATCTAGAGAGTTTAGGGTGACAAGGCAAGTGATTTAACAGTGGAAAGACCCCTAAGAAAACCCAGATTTTGAGGATGGTCAGAGTTAAAAAGGTGTCCAAAAGGATGGAGAAGGAACACAAAAATCAACAGGGGGTGGGGGTAGGGGAAAGAACGGCAAAAGAAAGGACTCTTTTTCTACAAGTAGGAAGTAGCCAACAGTGCCAAAGGCTGCCAAGAAGTAAAAGAGAATAGGGAATAAAAAAGGCTCCGTGGAGTTAGCAAAAGGGCCTTGGCAAGAAGGCAGTCTAAACAGTGGGATGAGTACTAAGGTCAAATTAGAAAGCATTTAAGAGTAAATGGGAGGTGAGAAAGTAGAGCATGAATAAGACTTAAAAGAAATTTGGCTGTGAAAGAGAAGAGAGATATGCTAATAAGTGTAGAGGGTTATGGGCTGAGGGAGTGTTTTATTTTGTTCTTAAATATGTCACATGCATTCCATATAATGGGGCAGCTGGCTGGCATCCTCAGACTAGAGTGCAATTTGAAATGGTGTCAGTGGCTCAAGAAGAGTGCTGAACCTTTGCTACATGCGCCTAAAAATGCAGAAAATGATGATGAAGTTCACGTCAGGATTCAGAAGTGGATTCTCTGATCACTGAACATATCAGGTGAACAAAGCCTCCAAGATGCTGATAGAGATCAGAGTCACATCACCCATATGTGAGCAACCACAGCACATGGAGATGACCCACATGGAAAAGCAACAGGTTGTTCCCTAAGCCAGAAAATGAGGCTGCTCAGAAGAAAAGATAACCCAAAAGAGACTGATGAAGGAAAATTTAGGGCTATGAAATATACAGCACACGATGCATGCAAATAAAAAGAAAATAAAAGGAGATAAGGTGGTAACTAAAGGAGCACATAAGATCAAGGAAAGGAGTATGTGTGTGTGTTTTGTTTTGTTTTTATGAAATGGGAGAGACCTAAGCCTTTAGTATCATATCCAGCACATAGTAGATACTCAATACATATAGTCATGAAGGAAAAAGAGAAGGGGGGAGAGAGAGGGAGGGAAAAAGGGGAAAGATGGAGGAAGGGAGGAAAAGTGTTTGAAGGCTCAGTAGAGAGACTCCTTCAAAGTTGGTGTCATTGAAGATATAGAAGAAAGAATAAATGAATGACAGCTCATAGTTCCAGGGACGTTTGAAAAGGTTGGGGTCCAGAACCCATGGGTTTTGTTTTTAATTGATTGAAATGTGGGTTTTATAAGTAAAAGGTTTTGGAAGAGAAATAAATAAAAATAAGGATACAAATACAAAGGCTGATAACACCAAAGATAACTGTAGCATCTTCAAAATGGTGCTTATGGGGTGAGCTGATCTATTCTTCCTTGGCTTTCCTGAACAAGAAAGCAAAAATTTAAACATAAACCCTAGCATTTGTTGATTATTTATACAAGAAACTAAACTGTAATCTTAGTTTTAGAGAATCAGATGTAACAGGATGTTGCAATGGACTGAAGCCCCCAAATAATTACTACCACATTCTAATTGAGGTACAAGATAAATATGCAAGATTTCAAAGGAGAAGGCCAAGGACCAGTTCTGTGATTATTAATCTCTTCCCACATTTAGCACATAAAACGTTTGGGAGTTTGAGGGGAAGGCTGGAGAAAAAAGAACTCTTGCAGAGAGCTGGTTTTCTCAGAGATTCCCTCCTAAGTAGAAGTTGGAGTTGCCTCTTGCTCACCTCATGCCTAGGAAGCAATGCTCCTCAGGCAGCACTCAGAGGGTTTCATGTGTGTCCCTGGAGCCCAGGGAGACTCGGTGGGTTGTTGTCTGCCTCATACCTAAGAAATCAAGGCTCACAACACTGGGGCTGCCCAAAGCCTGGGGAGGAAGCGAGGAGGAAGTGGCTACACTGGGGTGGCCTGGCACCACATGTCTCTCAAGGCAAAGAAAGGGGACCAGCTTTTCCAGAGGGCCAAATGTCAGCCTCTTGTAACACAGGTAACAGGAGGCTTGTTCAAACCCTGCCTTGAGGGATAAGAAAAGTTGAGCAGAAAGAAGGCGGAGGTCATCTGCTGGAGGCTGAGGAGCTCTAGAAGACATTGTAAGGCAGCAGTTTGAGAAAGATGTGTTACCTCTGTCCAGTCCACTGATAATGAGAGATCCCTAAAGATGAGGCATCTCCAGGGAGCTCACTGTCGCCAGGCCCAGAGAGTGTTGATGCCAAATCTCTAATGCTTTCTTCAAGTAAAACTTTCCTGCCACCCTTAATGTTACCTCCTCTGCCCCCATCCATATTCCAACCATGGAAGGATCAAAAACTCTATTAGAAAGATGAAAGAAGGGGAGAACTTCTAGACTGAGTGAGAGACAACCTCGCCAAGACTTTCCCCTCGTTTCCTACTACAGGAGGCCAGCCTGGATAGGTCCAAGGAGGGAGACAATTAATTAATAAAGTTGGAGTGTTAATTATTATGCCAGGCTGGATATATTAATTATGGAAATGAGACTGTGATCTGTGCCTTGAAGTGGTTGGGAGAATTTTCACTATCTGTGAGTGACCGTGAAAGTCATGGGTTTGGCCAAGATTTCATCAAGGAGCAGGGTAAATGCTAACCTCATGCAATAGGTCTGAACAGTGAAAAAAAGTTGAGCTGTTTTCTGATTGCCCCACAAGACCCTCTTGTTCATCAAGGTGTTTACACAGGTATTCATAACTACCTGCTCTCTTTCTCCAGGCAACAGAAAAACAGACATTTCTAGTTATCTTGCAATTTTTACCTGTCTTGCAACTTGAAATTTAAAAAAGCAATAAAGGAATGGAAAGCTCAGATGGAACCTAAAGTTATTTCACTTCATAAAATGCTGAAACACAGTTTCTTTTCATTTATATGCTGGGAGAAATGAGTTAGAAGTTTGAAGGAAAATTCCTTCTACCGACAGAACATAATCTTCTGTGCTGAATGTGTCCATACATTCCTGGATTAATTTACTCTCTTACTAGTGTTTTAATTCTTATTCTTGAAATATATTTCATTAATTACATGATCCCAGTGAAACATATTTGTTAGGAGAATAATGAAATCTGTCTTAGTGTTAAGGCCTATTTCTGTCCTGGCTGATTCTAGTTTGATAGACTGTAGATTATGTGCTCTAGGTAGAGAGCTCTTTCTTGCTTACATTCTGAGAATTCATGACTAAACTGTGGAATGCTTATTTCCACAAGCAACACTTGAAGAAATGAAAGCAATCATTTGGAGGTGAACCAAACTCTATGTCCATGCAAAGCAACCCATAATACACTCAAGCCTAATACTAGAATTTGAGGAATCATCTCTGTCAAAATCACACATTGATTAGCTTAATAGTCACGTAGTGCCTGACCCAGGCATTTTAAAATAAAGCAGGTCTGCACTGACTGAATAATTCTTGCAGTAGAATGTCTCCACAACATATTCTCCACCAAAATCAATTTTTGGTTAATAGCTTGTTGGGATACGGATGATACATTTTTATAGAGGTCTTTTCGAGGCTTTAAATTTTTGAGAAGTAAAAGGTAAGTTTATTTTATCCTGTGACAGGTAGACTTGTTCGATTTTTCATTTGAGGCATAATGTTTTCTTAGTTTTTTCTTAGTTGTTTTAGGATGCTGAAATTTTTGCTGAGTTTGAATGATAAATTAAAAGGGTAAAATATGGTAAAGGTGTTTCATAGAATAGTTTTACTTGAAAATTTCACAATAAATAGAAAATATTATATCTCTTAAAACACATGCCTTATTAAACATTTCTTTTAATATGTTTCCTTCCAATGGAAATAGTCCTGTAATGCTACAAAATGGAATAAAACAGATATTAACAATGTCAAAGAGAAATCTGAATCATATGGTAGCTCTATTTTTGGTTTACTAAGTCAGACAGAGAAAGACAAACACTGTATGTTATCATTTATATGTGGAATCTAAAAAATACAACAAACTAGTGAATGTAACAAAAAAGAAACAGACTCGTAGATATAGAGAACAAAATAGTGGTTACCAGTGGGGAGGGGGGGGAGGGGCAAAATAGGGGTATGGGATTAAAAGGTCCAAACTACTATGTATAGAATAAATAAGCTACAAGGATATATTGTAAAGCACAGGGAATATAGTCAATATTTTATAATAACTATAAATGGAGTATCATCTTTAAAAATTGTGAATTACTGTATGGTACACCTGAAACTTACATGCTATTGTAAATCAACTATGCCTCAAAGAAAAAAAATTTTAACTAAAAAGTTTAAAAAAGAGAAATCTGAGAATAGAATTTGTACTAATCTGAATTCAAAAGCCTGATCTAAACTCCAAACAGGTGTTCTTTTTTTACAGTCTACTGAATGGAAACTTCTTGTTCATCACAAATCTGGAAGTCTCATATTTAGTCTCTAACTCCAAAATCCATTTCTTAACTTGGCACAGGGTCTAGAAAGTACAGAGGCAGTGTTTCATACTAGAGAGCAGTGTCTTTGGGAAGACATTAATAACTGCTTAGCTTGAAGTTTTTACCTTCTGCCAGAGAATGCCTTTCCATGGAAGCAATTTTAAAAACTTCCCGCTGTAATCATTAAAAATAAAATATACACACAGCATTGGAACTCAGAGCTCATTTGTTTACTTCTTCTCATTTTCTCAATTCACATTCCCCAGGAAAAGGGCATATAACTTCTAGAAGGAGAGTACGGCTCATGGCCAAAATGGAGCCAAGGTCCTCCTTCAAGACCAGTGTTGTTGCAAAGACAATTGCCTCCTTTGCTCAGTAAGTCATTTCATTCTTAGAATTTTGAGGAAAAAAATTACCTGACAAATGCTGATCCACACAAGTGGCATTAGGAATTTCATGCCAGAAAATTGAGAATACTTTATTTCACATAAAGTTGGAACTCTGACTATGTTCCCAGTATTTTATTGTAATTTATGCCCTGAAAGACTCAGGGTTTTTTTTTTAATTTTTTTTTTAAATTTATTTTTGGTTGTGTTGGGTCTTCGTTGCTGCGCGCGGGCTTTCTCTAGTTGCGGCAAGCAGGGGCTACTCTTCATTGAGGTGCACAGGCTTCTCATTGTGGCTTCTCTTGTTGCGGAGCACGGGCCCTAGGCACACAGGCTTCAGTAGTTGTGGTAGGTGGGTTCAGTAGTTGTAGCTCGTGGGCTCTAGAGCGCAGGTTCAGCAGTTGTGGCGCACAGGCTTAGTTGCTCCACAGCATGCAGGATCTTCCCGGACCAGGGCTCGAACCAGTGTCCCCTGCAGTAGTGGGCGGATTCTTAACCACTGCACCACCAGGGAAGCCCAAGACTCAGTTTTTAAAACAAAAATTTGATATGGCTGTGACAGTCCTTTGGGCTTCTTCCCTTTCTGCGTAATGCATACCAGAGTGTTCATGGAAAATCTTGAGCCAGCTGTACAATCTACTGTGCTGCCCTAGTTTTCAGGCCCACCAGCTGTTTGAATCCTGTGGCTTCAACTTGTTCACTGATTTGTTCATATATCCACTCAGTAAAATCCGAGCCACAAAAGCCAAGGTCAACATTATTCCTGGAGCCCTTGATCATAGTAAGGATTGAAAATGTATCAGTTAATACAAGAGACTTGGGCCCTGCCATCATGCCATTTAAGTCGGAGTAGAAGAGAATGATGGCAAACCACCACTGGCATTACTAGTTACTCCAATGCAATTGTGATAAGTGCTAGGAATGGCAGTATAGGGAACTGTGAAAAGGCATAATGGGGGAATGTGAACTAATTCCAAGTCTTGAGTATCCAGGAGTTAAGGGGTTAGAGGCTTCCAAGAAGAAGAAATGATAATTGAAGAGCATGAGTGGAGAGAACATGGTGCACACCAGGAAATGAAATAAATCAGGGTAACTAAGACAAGTTTCTCAACTGACCTTCCATGGAATTCTAGGGTTCTACAAGGTGTTACTAGGGGTTTCACTAGATTGGGGAAAGGGGGGGCATTTTTTTTAAACTTCACACACCACACAATGTTAGCACTTGCAGTAATGTCTAGTGTTTGAGTGGCCCCAATAGCAATTTCATTAGCAGTCTTGCAGCTCTGTTTGACAGTGTGCAGTAGGAACGTGTCACAGGTAGAGTGCATTCTCAGCTTTTCCATGAGCTATAGGAGGTCACTGATAAATGGTGAGCGCTGTGGTACCCCAAAGGGAAGGTAGTAGATTGATGGCATCAGCCTCTCCATCCCAAATCATCTCCCACATCTTCCTCTTTTGTGCCAATGACTGCTTTATAGGAGTGACCTAGTTCTACTGGTATAATAGAAAATTATAGGGAAATTTTTATTCTAGAGAAGGTATTTTTATGTGTCATGACTCAGTTTCTCTCATGCTGTTTTGTTGTTATTATAAATGTTAGAAAACATGATTGTATAGGTTAGCAGTGAATGATACTGTGGTTTCATGTTTTTGTGATTTTTATCATTTATTATTCATTATGTCATTCTGACATACTTTATCAGTGCTTATGTTTTCCAAAATGTCTGGTATTCCATCATGGCAATTTTTGAAGACAGACTGAAGTGGAAAAGGAATATTCTAGGCCTAGGTTTATGGATAATTATGATAAGATTAGTGAGAAGAGTTGCAAACTTCTGAGTCACTTTCCTGTCCTAATGTGAGAAGAGCTACAAAATAAGTTGACTTTCACAATAAAAACTGGTTATCAATGAGTTTTGAATGGGTTGGTTATGTAAGTGGTTGTATTGCATTATGCAAATGAATCCACAGCTGCAGAAAAATTAAAAAGGCACATGAGTACAAATCATAGCCATTTAACAAGCGACCGGTTGATTATTTTAGAGTAAAACTTTTGTTAAAAAGGTCACATTTAGTGAAAAGACTCAGGAAAAAAGTTATTTAGTATTAGAACTTATTGCCCAGAAAAATGAAAAAGATCAGGCACTTGGTAAGGATCTAATAATACCAGCATATAAATATATAGTGAGGAAAATGCTGACAAGTAGAGAAATTGAAAAGATTACATATAATACAATATGATAAATTGTCATATTGATGACATGTCACATGATGCTGAAGAGCTCTGGGATGATAAACTACAGAACAACAGCTTCCCGTTACAGATTGATGAGTCAACAGATTTCATCAGTAAATGTCATGTTGTAGCATTTGTATGATTTCTAAATGGTGGCGAATTTCAAGAAAACTTTCTGTTGCATCTAGCCTGCCTCAACAAGCAAAGGCCAAAACTTAGTTAATGTGGTGCCATCGTATCTGGAAACAAAAGTCTTGGGGAACTATTGGCATCTGTGTTGATGGGTGTCCCATCAATGAGCAACGTGAAAGGTTCTGTGTTTATTGTAAAAAAAAAAAAGAAAATTTCAATGATGTCAGATGAGTTCACTCAAGAATTTTTCGGGAACCCGGACAACATAAATCTGTTACCTGCAGAAATCCACATATTTGTTGCATAGGAGGAGATCTATAGGATGTGGGAGCTGAAAGGTAAATTGCAGGAATACTTGAAAGGATACAAAAGGCCAGATTTTATTAAATGCTTGGGTGATAAAGAATAACTGCAGACAAACCTGCTTACCAAACATTTTTCATCACACTGAACCAGCTGGACAAGTCTCTGCAAGGCCCTGAAGAAAATGTTTTGACTTCAGGTGACAAGATGTTTGGCTTTAAAAGAAACAGAATCATTGGGAAAAAATCATGTTGCAACAGGAAACTGAAATATTTCCCATGCTGCTTGGATTTCAGGGTGAGAAAGATTATTAGCCATCTCTAATCTTACTGAAATCCTCTTGGTGAACTGCAGAAGAAAACTTCAGTTTTTTCCTCCCATTCAGCACAAGTATCTGGCCACGTGAAGGGCCCTCTCTGATTTGCTTGCTCAAAGACCTTCATTTTTTCACATTTATGGAGTGAAAAATAAGCACATTTCACATTAAACAGGTGAATTTTATTCTGTTTTTAGTTTATGCATGAACAGGCTTATAAGAGAGATCAAGAAAACAATACATGTGTATAAGAATTTTGTAACTGCTGAGGCCAATATTTGATCCTGACATGTGACTCAGCAAGAAAATGTTTTTCAAAGTCTTATATAAAATCGTGCTTAAACTATATTTTTCATTCATATTGCTTTAGCTAATGGCTTTGGTAGCTTTATTATTCAACACTGTTAATAAACTTTCATGTTGAAATAACAATTAAAATCAATTTATGACCTTTATTTAAATGAAATATACAGAGCCTATCATTAGAAAAATTAAATTCCATCTTGGTTCAAGGCAGTTATTTAAAAGAAATTTATTATGTTGTTTTATAATTGTTTCTGAATTTATAAAAAGGAAAGTGATAATTTCAAAAGCAGTAAACAACTGTTCTTTTTACGGAAATTTGGATAAAAAGTCATTTTTAGCTTTAAATAAGGAAAAATACAATTGTTCTTGTAAGTACCATATATCACATACCAAACCTCATCTGCATTATATATAGTAGAAATTTATAAGATTTCTGTCTATTTGAATATCTTTTAAACATAAAATCAAACATAAAAATTTTGAATAAAGGAAAAGCTGGAGTTTCCTTTACCAGCAGGTTGACTTACATTAAAGATATGTATATATCATATACAGAACATTCTACCCAGTAGTATTAGGTCGATCTGATCTCATGCATAGTTTAAGCCCAATGTTTCCTTACTGGTTTTCTGTCTTCGTGAGGTATCCAGTGTTCAAAGTGGGGTACTGGGGACTTCCCTGGTGGCGCAGTGGTTAAGAATCTGCCTGCCATTGCAGGGGACACAGATTCGAGCCCTGGTCCGAGAAGATCCCACATGCCACGGAGCAACCAAGCCCGTGCACCACAACTACTGAGCCTGTGCTCTAGAGCCCACGTGCCACAACTACTGAAGCCCGTGTGCCTAGAGCCTGTGCTCTGCAACAAGAGAAGCCACCGCAATGAGAAGCCCGCGCACTGCAACAAATAGTAGCTCCCTCTCGCCACAACTAGAGGAAGCCCACATGCGGCAACGAAGACCCAACGCAGCCAAAAGTAAGTAAATAAATAAATAAATTTATACAAAGTGGGGTACTGAAGTCCTCTAATAGTATTGCATTACTATTTCTCCCCTCATATGTGTTGATATTTGCTTTATGTATTTAGGTGCTCCTATGTTGAATGCATAAATATTTACAAATGTTACACCCTCTTGATGGCTTGACCATTTTATCATTACATTCTGACCTTCTCTGCCTTTTGTTAAGTCTGGCTTAAAGTCTATTTCATCTGATATAAGTATAGCTACCCCAGCTTTCTTTCGGTTTCCATTTTCATGGAGTATCTTTTTCCATCTCTTCACTTTAGTCTGTGTGGGTTCTTAAAACTGTAATGAGTGTTGTAGGTAACATACAGTTGTGTCTTGTTCTTTTTTCTTTTTGTCCAATTAGCCACTCTATATATTTTGATTGGAGAATTTGTCCATCTACATTAAAGTAATTGCTGATCAGTAAAGGACCTACTATTGCCATTTTATAAATTGTTCTTTTTTTAAAAAAAAAATTCTTTTGTTCCTTTCTTTGTCTCTTGCTCTCTCCTCTTGTGATATGATGATTTTCTGTAGCGGTATACTTAGATTCCCTGCTTTTTATCTTTTGTGTATCTACTGTAGGTTTTGCTTTGTGGTTACTCTGAAGCTTACATAAAACATAACAATCTATTTTAGGTTGATAACAACTTAACTTCAAATATACTCAAACGCTGTACATTTTTACACCCCCCTCTACATTTTATGTTTTTGATGTCACAATTTACATCTTTTTACATTATATATCCATTAAAAATTACTGAAGCTATAGTTATTTTCAATACTCTTGTCTTTTAACCTTCATACTTGAGTTATAAGTAATTTAACTACCACCATTATAATATTAGAATATTCTGAGTTTAACTGTATAGTTACTATTACCAGTGAGTTTCACATTTTTATATGTTTTCCTGTTACTAGTTAGTGTCCTTAAATTCTAGCCTGAAGAATTCCCTTTAACATTTCTTTTAAGGCCCATCTAGTGGTGATGAACTCCTTCAGCTTTTGTTTTTCTGGAAAACTCTTTAGCTTTTCTTCAGTTCTGAAGGACAACTTTGCTGGGTAGAGTAGCCTTTGTTGGCAGGTTTTTTTCTTTTAGCACTTAGAATATATCATGCCGCTCCCTTCTGGCCTGCATATTTTTTGCTGAAAAACCTGCTTACAGTCTTATGGGGGCTCCCTTGCATGTAACAAATTGCTACTTTGAAGATTCTCTTCTTCTCTTTAACTTTTGATAATTATTATGTGTCTTGGTGTGGGTCTCTTTGGAATAAGGCCTGAAGATTTAATATTTAACATGGCGACTATAGTTGAGAAATTCTGGTCTAGAGAAGAGGAAGTAAAAGACTGACATACACTGGATGAGGCTGGGGATGTAGGTTAGAACCAGATCTGGAGTATAGCTTCCATAGACTGTGTCCCCTCAAAATTCGTGTTGAAACCTAATCCCAATGTGATGATATTTGGAGATGGTGGCCTTTGGAAGGGATTAGTGCCCTTACAAAAGGGACCCTAGAGAGCTCCCTTGCCCCTTTCACCATGTGAGGACACATCTAGGAAGCGGGACCTCACCTAACCCTGAATTTGCAGGTGCCTCAACCTTGGACTTCCCAGGCTCCAGTAATATTGAATATTGCTAAGAGTACAAGATTAGGTCTGAAGATAATATCCATTGGGTTTTTTAAATAAGAAGTAAGCAATGGGATAAGCAAGAGGAGATCTGTTGAAGTTTTAAGCGTCAAAGCAAAATCAGGTGAGGAGAAAAGTAAATACGGGATGAGCAAATGGGATGTACCAAGTTAAGGAAAACTTGAGAAGTCTGTTTGTGAAAAAGGGTAGAGGATTAGGGTAATAGCTGGTAAGCCTGTCCTTAGCACTGAAGAGCCTGGGGCAAGAGTACCAATGATGGCCCATAGGCCATATGTCCAAATATTTAATGTTATAAGTTAAGCTGACACAATGTTAAATAAACGATCTATCTTCCTACCTTAAAAAAATGTATATTTATAGCCATCAAGAAAACCAAGTTCAAATTTGAAATTTCTGGACTTCTCAGAATTGTGCACTAGAATGTGACAGCATAGAGAGTACCTGTTCCAGGTCTGTATCCCTGTAGTTTGTTCTTCCTTCTCTTTGGGTCTCATGAGGGATGTCACACTTCTGTGTGAGGACACCCCAGCCTGGCTGTTCAGGCTCTACCCAAACCTTCTGCAAATTGCCCTCACTTGCCGATATCTTTGACCCAATGTGCAATGTGGCGCATGCCTGGGAGGAGGGACCTGAAGTCCTGAAGGTGGGCTCGGAGTCTCAGGTACTTGAAACACGGTCTAGAAGGAGAGAACATGAGCTCTGTGTAGATACATCTGGTTGCCCTGCGGACTCCTGGCCCTATGAAGTGCAATGCAGTAAAGTCAGATCCAGGTCTTCCAAAGTGCAGGGTCCATTTGAGAAGTCCCTCTTCCTTAGTTCTGAGGGTGGTAGTGGTAGCTGGAAAGAGGGTTACTTTGAAAACTCCAGTCACATTTTTTCCTCTTTTGGAATTGAACAGGTAAGTAGAATGGCCTGCTTCTCTTTGAGTCTTTCCTATTCAACATTATCCAGAGGAGGAAATTGATAAGGCTGTAGTACAGTTTCAAATGAAATAGGCTGGTTACCAAATTCTTGTAAGACATTGATTTGTGAGTTATTTATTCAAGTTCGCTGAATAAGCAATTTACAAATTACTTTTCATTGAGCTTGATTCAGCACTCTGAAGTAAATAAATATGGAATCTCTATCAGGCTTTTAGTGCAATGTCAGTCTTGCCTAAATAGACATGGCTGAATTTATGTTATAAATCTAACTCTAATTTGTTATATTTGTTTTTTTTAACATCTTTATTGGAGTATAATTGCTTTACAATGGTATGTGAGTTTCTGATCTAATTTGTTATATTTGGATTCTATTTGCTGTTGTTGTTGTCCTGAGATTCATATAAAGGTTAGATCTACCTTAGCAGAATAAAATGAAAAAGAAAAAAATCCCTGCAACATTATTTGCTGCAACAATATATTTCAAGATGATTTAGCCTTAATTATCCACATAACCAGATTAATTTTCTTCTTCATTTTAATTGAGTAAATCTGGCTAAATATAGAGATTTTTCCTAGTCTCTTTTTAAAATTTTACAGTAATATCAGATAAAAAGCACTGTCTCTTATATTGTACCTCTAAACCTGAAACTTGCAGCTTTTCATGAAAAATACTTTCATATGATTTATATTTTACCCTATATCAATATAATTAATTCACTACATACTATATTCAATGTATTGTTATAAACTGTACAGATTTGGGAAATACCTAATTTGTCATACTAAAAAAGACAATATTAATGTTCTATTATCCTATTTCCTTTCTTTACTTAAAGATTTAAAGAGGGAAATAGATCATCTAGAGAAACTGTATATCAAAGTGCTGTTCTATTGTTTAAGAAATCTTTAGAGGATAAGACAACTAGAAGGAATTATCTGTTGCTTATCAAATAATTATTTTGATAATTACTAAACTGGAAGAATCAGAAGCTAAAGATCTTTGTTATTTAAAAATAACAAATTGACATAAAAGTTAATCAATGAAATTTATTCCCAGGGATTCTCCTGTTACATGGATTTATACAACTAGATTATGTGGTATATAAATGCTTTATGAATTATTCCCACAAGTTTCTTTCTATTTTTCCCATGTTTGATGTAGAGTATAACAAGAGGCCCCAAAGTACCATTTAGAACCCTTATGGGTTGTTTGAAAATCAGAAAGATTTCAACAATTTTGATCATATTAGAAATTGCTTTTCTTTTTTGGGATAAACCCAGCTTTTGGAAAATATTGATACTAAGGCAGTAGGCAGAGGCTGACTCATATAATAACACAGTTACAAGCAAAGGGAGCAAAGGTCCACAGCCAAGGGTCAGGTTTTACTGATGTCTCCCCAGGTTCATGAATACAAATGTGCCCACCCTCTTTTGGATAAGAAGTAAAAGACAAAGTAAATAAACAGGAAGATGGCAATAGAATCCTAAATTCTGTTAACCCACTATTTTCTTGATGCTGAATAATAGGGGAAATCTGTTTTTATTTTGGACCATACATAAAGTGATTTTTGCCCACAAAAGACATTTAAAGTTCCCTCACCACTCTCCTGACTGCAGATCCCCAATGGTGAATCCAGAATGCTGATCAGGTAGCAGGAAGACTCATCAATGAAAACACAAAGACTCTCCACTGAAAGGGGTAGAACAGCAACACCAGGCAGCCATTCACACTAAGAATGCACACAAAGCATTCTGGGGACAAGCATCATCTACCAAGAATGATTTAGTGCTTAAAGTTTTCCTTTATATGATTCTGTAAGCAAAGATAGAGGGGGGAAGAAAAGGTCCCAGTTATAAGAGACTTGAAACTAATGTACAGACATCATGGCACAAGAGGAGCATGACACCCACTAAAGGGGATTTTCTCCTGATCAGAATTTTCATGAATACTTTTGAGGTTATTATATATTCCTAGGCAAAGAGGAAGTGAAAAATAGATGTTGATAGCCAATCCAATACATAGCTTTTGCAAATAACTCTATATAATATGTGCACTAGACTGAATAGAGTTCTTATTACAGTGTATTTATTTGGTCACTATAAAAAGAATCCTTTTGTTGTTTTTGCAAAATACTAAGCTAAAATCTCCTCTACATATGGCTATAGTTAGACAGCCAAACTAAAATATATCAGGCTGTAGAAGTAGGCTTCTAGTGAACAGAGTGGGCAACCCAGGTAATCTGTACTCCATCTCAAAAGAGAACATCTCATAAACACTGCCTTTAATAAAAGGTTCAAAAGTAGGAAAGAAATGGGTCAAAAGTAGAAAAGAAAATTCTAAAAGTTTTTCAACAGTCTTTAAGTCTTTTCTAGAACAATTCACAATATATAAATAATTTAGTTAATATGAATCTCAGTATACATGCTTAGATGAACTAGAAGTATAACTTTATATTTTACAAACAACTTAAATCAATTGCAAACCTCCCAAGAGAAAAGAAATATAGTCAGTGAGTTTTGGGTTTCATTCTTCCTTCTTAAGATTATATCAAAGTGTCAGAGGGTTTACATGTCTCTAGTTCATAAGAGATGAGAGAAAGGAGCATGAATGCATGGATCCATGAACCATTTGGGCATAAGGTAAGGTCTAACCTTGAAATAATCCTTAACTCAGTCAATCTGAGGTATGGGTGTCTCTGAAAAGCTTTCTATGGCTCACAGTTACCTATAAGAAG
Organism: Mesoplodon densirostris; assembly: GCF_025265405.1. NCBI lineage: Eukaryota > Metazoa > Chordata > Mammalia > Artiodactyla > Ziphiidae > Mesoplodon > Mesoplodon densirostris. The sequence goes on along the minus strand of NC_082668.1, from coordinate 98,337,212 downwards.
CTCACAGTTATTTCTTCTCTGAAATAAGATACCTATAACATCTTATAATAATTATAATTGGGATACCTCTGAGCTCTGCCCAAGAGATGGACACAGATGATGCTCTCTCTAAGGCCTATTAACACATTTGTATCTCAGTTCTTCTTTGCTAACTTTCCCAATTGTTTTCTAGACTGCAAATTTGGCTTAGGAGACCCTATACTCTTCCCCTTGTTTTTCCCAAATATCTAATCTTTAAAAACTCTTGCTTCTACTAAAGGCTTAGAATTTTAGAAACCACAGTTAGGATAATGCATGGGGTTTCTCTTCTCTCTGTACTGTACTGTCACACCTGATCCCTGAGGGATTAAACACAGAGTCCACTAGCTACTTCAATGGGATATTTCCTTCCAAGAGAAAAAAACCAGAGGGGAGAAAAATAACATTGGTTAATAGCTTAAAAAAAAAGGTTTTGTGGGGTCTTTTTTTCCCCCAATAGCTTTTATAATGAGACAACCGAAAGACGACCTTTACTTTGAAATCCTCAAACATACGTCTCATAAAATACTGCCACATGTGTACTACTACAGCATGATTTTGGCTTTATATCACCAACTGTCATAGGCCATAATATGTAAGTAATGAAAAAATGATACCTGGAACAATACTCTGAGTTTAAAAACTTGGTATTTAAGATGTTCCAAGAAAGAACATATTTTTAAAACTTTTAAGCTAGACTTCAAGAATCAAAATATTATGATTTCTACTTTTTAAATGTCATCTTGTTCTTAGTCTTTTGCTTTTAATGATGAACAGACATTTCTGAAGATGTCCAGTAGCAGTCATGACATCAGACAGGAAGAGAGAGCCCTCCATATAACACACACCCGGGAGAGATGTCCTGCAGAGGAAATGTCACGAACAATGTTATGCCGGGGATTTCTCTAAACCCATCACTGCCAGGCACCTGTGCTCCAGGGCATCCATCCAATCAACTAGAGAGCAGGCACCTTGCCATTTCAGCAGATGGGTATTAATGTTGAAGGCAAAGGAACCATGTACAGTATATATTTCAATTATGAGTGTGGAGACTTGGAGTCCCAGTTGGAATCATGTCTGTTCCTTTCTTAGCTGGTAACAAACTAGAGATTGTACCATCCAGAATGTGCTTTACACAGAATCAGCTTTCAGAAAAAATACACATTTTCAAAAGCAAGAACATATTTTGTATGACAAGTCGAGAATCAAAGGAAATAAGCTGAGTAACCCTTAAAGAAATTTCCTAGGCTTTTTACTTTTACCAAAACAGCACTGAAAAGGCAGAGGGGAGGGAACATTTTCACCACATAAATATATTGTGGCAGAATTGACAGAATTTTGAAAGCCTATGTATTCCTAAATGACAGTGTGTAGTTCAGTTTATTGAAATGTTCTAGTTAAACAAACCTCAGAGGTAAAGTGGCTTCTGGGACAGGATCATCTTTCATTTCTGGTCTGCATATTCTAAGATACATATGTCTAAGTCTATCCTTCTAAGCCATACTGATTTCTACACTGTTACATTTTTAAAGGGCTTCAAGTAGAAACAGCTACGTTCTTATCCTGATTAATGCTATTCACTAGTCAATTATTATTTCAATTATTGTTAATATGATAACCTAGAATACTGTCTCACTTCCATTTAACTACTTACTTAATTATCATTATCATCAAGAATTACATAAATGCTAACTAATAATTTAATATATTATTCTGGCTAGTAAGCATTACAAAGCAAGTGGCCGCACCTGGGTGAATTATCTAAAGAAACATCTTCTAGATTGTTGCCTTGCCTTGGTATAAAAATCCATGGAAGACTTCTTAAATAAGGATTTTAATCTGTTTTTTCTAACAAGAAAGAGATTTTTCTTACATTGACCAAAACTGTACCTATTATTGCACTTGGTATATCATCAGTTCTTATGAAATTGTTTTATAACACCTGGGGTTAGCATATGGGAAGAAGGTTAGCATATCTTGGAATACCATCTACCCCATGAAATGTTGCTGAATTCTTGCTCAAGAATTCAACTATTTATTTTATTTACCAAAAGTGCTGCAGATATCCTTGTCCTGAGAAGCAGTCACAACTCAAGAGCCAAATGGGAATGAAGTACAGTGGTAGGGCTCCTGCTGAGCCACTCTGGTGCATTACGGTTGTGTACCAGTTAGTGGCACAGGCTTCAGTCCACTGCAGTCATTCCAAAAACGGATAGGTCTGCTTCTTTTCTAAAATGCTGCTTAAAGCTTCCTCTCCTTTAATATTAACTCTGGTAACACAGAAACTGCAACACTAGAGGGAGGGGCACAGGCAACCAGACGGCTGAACCAGTCCCCAGAGAATAAGAGTAATAGCAGCAACAAATACACCCACCACACTACTGTCTGTCCAATGTGGATTGAGAAGCAATGTGTTGAATCTAATTCCTAATCTTGTAATCATTTCCTGTCTCCCTCTTCTCTTAGGGTCTCAAGATTAAGTTCAGAAATCCCAGGCTGCTCTCACCATCATCCTGAAACAGAGATCCCAATGGGTACATGCCCAGCATGGGGCTGGCCCAGATCTGCATTCCCAGGCAAGAAACAGACTTCCTGACCTGTGAATAGGCATCTTGCCCTGACTTACACTGGTATCCAATCCCACCAGTGCCACTGCCTCCTAATTATGGTAATAATACCTACTATGCTACTACGTATGAGCACATACCATGTACTTGATATTATGTTAACCACTTACTAACATGGCCTCATCTAATCCTCTCAAGTTGAAAGCACACCCAGCCTTCAGATATAACATCTCCTTTACAGAACAATACTGTGTCATTCCACATTTACTATCTTGAAATGAAATTCATAGCTCATATAACTTACCTGCACACAAAGTTTTTAAAAATTAGTATAATGTTCTAGCCAGAATACAAAGGAGAAATAAAAAGAAAGTAATTTATATTAAAATAATATTTTATATTAATATACTTCAGTAACTTTATTTGAATGAGGAAATGCCAGGCATAATTATTAGAAGACACAATGAGAGAGTCAGTGGTTTACACCCATAGGTAAGAGCACTGTGAATGGAGCCTCCTCAAAAATAGTCCGATAAGGCTGTTTTACTGAAGATCAAATATTATGCAGAGAGTTGCTGCTGGCTATGTGATTTTTTTTTTCCAAAAGGGTGAACAACTTTTGATAAGAAAGCACAAACAAAACAAAATATTATCTTCCCTCAATTTACATCATAGTAATTTACATTACTGGAAAAGTGAGTGTATTTTAAAATTGTGCAAAAATATGTTCGTACGCAAAACACAGGTTCTAGGCTTAGATAATTATGAAGATTTTCACTTACATAAATGTCTTGGGGACATTGAAAATTAGTGCAGGACATGGTACAGTCCTCCACGCTGGGACTGTCTCACACACTGCAAGGGGCCCAGCACCCCTGGCCCCTGCCCACTGAATGGCAATCCGGTGACCACCAAAAACTCCCTCCAAGGGAAAGTGCTGCCCCCTCCTCATTTGGGGAACCACCATCCTAAAGAGTAGGCAACATTAGCCCTATTTTATAAATTAAAAACCTGACTCTTGGAAATTTGAATAATTTGCCTAAAGTCAATAGCTAGTAAGTGAGATTCAGACCCATGTCTATTTTATTTCTAAAGAACGGGCTTTTCTCATTACACTACACTGACTTCTTAGGCCAATAATTCCTCCATTTAGAAAATGCACAGGTAACTGAATTAGGTAGGGCTGAAATGAGGACTAAACAGTGCCTAGACTCCAGATTCATATTCTAGAAATTTCTATCCATGTTTAACCTTGAGTAGGAAAATTCTTTCGCTTCTTTAGCACTTCCACTATCTGTTCATTTTCTCACCCAGTTTTCTAATTTCTATTTTGATTTTAAAACACTTTAAATTGAACATAATCCCTTAAAAGTTAAATCGAAGAAAATGAAGAATACAAGCTAGGAAACCAACTATTTTAATTCTATTTTATGTACCATAAGTGTTGCTTTTGCTACTCTAACATAATTCCAGGGGCAGCCTTCAACAGCAAGGATTCTTCAAACAAACACTGAGCCCTTTGAGATGTAAACATTTACCTTTCTTTCTCCTGAATCTACCTACCCTCAGGTTCTTCTCTTTGGCCCACCCCACAGATGAATATTCACTTGTCAAATTTGTTCTCTCAGTAAAAGACTATAAAGCAGGGATTATCTCATCAATTTAAAGGATTTTCCTCATATAATTTCTACATAACAACCATTAGTATCTCCAGCCCCCTATTGCTAGAAACAGTAAAGCAGTGGATCCCAGACTTTAGCGTGGGTCTGGAATCATCAGGAAAGCTTGTTCAAACACAGCTTGCTGGGCTCCACCCTAGAACTTCTGATTCAGGAGGTCGAGAGTGGGGACCAAGTTCTAACAAGTTCCCAGGCACCTCTGATGCCGCTGATCTGGGAACCACACTTTGAAAACCACTGAAGAAACTTTGCTCCACTCCTATCTGACAAAGGAAATACTCATAGAGTTTACATAATGGCTAAGAAACTACATACATATTCTTGTGTATGTTCCAACTAAATACTGAACAAACTGGTACTGAAACCTTCAGCAAAGTTACTTTTTAAACAAATCCCTGAACTCCTGTTGTGAGGTGATAAGGAGGTGTGACTATCTAAACGAAATTTCCATACCTGGAGTCTAGACACTTTAACTAGGAGCCTTATTACCCAGGGAAACTCATGCCATAGTTAAGGTAGCAAAATCTAAAATTATAACAGACTTCCGGGGAAGACGGCGGAAGAGTAAGACGCGATCACCTCCCTCCCCACAGATACACCAGAAATACATCTACACGTGGAACAACTCCTACAGAACACCTACTGAACATTGGCAGAAGACCTCAGACCTCCCAAAAGGCAAGAAACTCCCCACGTACCTGGGTAGGGCAAAAGAAAAAAGAATAAACAGACAAAAGGATGGGGACGGGACCTGCACCAGTGGGAGGGAGCCGTGAAGGAGGAAAGGTTCCCACACACTAGGAAGCCCCTTCGCGAGCGGAGACTGTGGGTGGCAGAGCGGGGAAGCTTCGGAGCCACGGAGGAGAGCTCAGCAACAGGGTTGTGGAAGGCAAAGCGGAGAGATTCCTGCACAGAGGATCGGTGCCGACCGGCACTCACCAGCCCGGGTGGGTGGGGCTGGGAGCTGAGGCTTGGGCTTTGGTCGGAGCGCAGGGAGAGGACTGGGGTTGGCGGCGTGAACACAGCCTGCAGGGGTTTAGTGTGCCACGGCTAGCCGGGAGGGAGTCCGGGAAAAAGTCTGGAGCTGCCAAAGAGGCAAGAGACTTTTTCTTATCTCCTTGTTTCACGGTGCGCGAGGAGAGGGGATTAAGAGCGCTGCTTAAAGGAGCTCCGGAGACGGGCGCTAGCCTCGGCTAAAAGTGCGGACCCCAGAGACGGGCGTGGGACGCTAAGGCTGCTGCTGCTGCCGCCAAGAGGCCTGCATGCGAGCGCAGGTCACTGTCCACGCCCCACTTCCGGGGAGCCTGTGCAGCCCGCCAATGCCAGGGTCCCAGGATCCAGGAACGGCCTCCCCGGCAGAGCGCACGGCACGCCACAGGCTGGTGCAACGTCACGCCGGCCTCTGGCGCCGCAGGCTCGCCACGCACTACATACCCCTCCCTCCATCCCCCCGGCCTGAGTGAGTCAGAGTCCCCGAAGAGGCTGCTCCTTTAACCCTGTCCTGTCTGAGCGAAGAACAGACACCCTCCGGCGACCTACACACAGAGGTGGGGCCAAATCCAAAGCTGAGACACGAGAGCTGTGAGAACAAAGAAGAGAAAGGGAAATCTCTCCCAGCAGCCTCAGAAGCAGCGGATTAAAGCTCCACAATCAACTTGATGTACCCTGCATCTGTGGAATACATAAATAGACAATGAATCATCCCAAATTGAGGAGGTGGACTTTGAGAGCAAGATTTATGGTTTTTTCTCCTTTTCCTCTTTTTGTGAGTGTGTATGTGTATGCTTCTGTGTGAGATTTTGTCTGTAAAGCTTTGCTTCCACCATTTGTCCCAGGGTTCTATCCGTTCGTTTCTTGTTTTTGTTTGTTTATTTTTAATTTTTTTCTAATAATTATTTTTTAGTTTAATAACTTTATTATATTTTATCATACATTATTTTATTTTACTTTATCTTCTTTCTTGTTTTCCTTCCTTCCCTCCTTCCTCTCTTCTTTCTTTCTTTCGTTTTTTCTTTCTTTCTTCCTTTCTTTCTTTCTACTTCTACTAATTCTTTCTACTTTTTCTCCCTTTTATTCTGAGCCGTGTAGATGAAAGGCTCTTGGTGCTGCAGCCAGGAGTCAGTGCTGTGCCTCTGAAGTGGGAGAGCCAACTTCAGGGCACCACTGGTCCACAAGAGACCTCCCAGCTCCACAAAATATCAAACGGCGAAAATCTCCCAGAGATCACCATCTCAACACCAGCACACAGCTTCACTCAACGACCAGCAAGCTACAGTGCTGGACACCGTATGCCAAACAACTACCAAGACAGGAAAACAACCCCACCCATTAGCAAAGAGGCTGCCTAAAATCATAATAAGTCCACAGACATCCAAAACACACCACCAGATGTGGACCTGCCCACCAGAAAGACAAGATCCAGCCTCATCCACCAGAACAGAGGCACTAGTCCCCTCCACCAGGAAGCCTACACAACCCACTGAACCAACCTTAGCCACTGCGGACAGACACCAAAAACAACGGGAACTACGAACCTGCAGCATGCAAAAACGAGACCCCCCAAACAGTAAGATAAACAAAATGAGAAGACTAGAAAAACACACAGCAGGTGAAGGAGCAAGATAAAAACCCACCAGACCTAACAAATGAAGAGGAAACAGGCAGTCTACCTGAAAAAGAATTCAGAATAATGATAGTAAAGATAATCCAAAATCTTGGGAATAGAATAGACAAAATGCAAGAAACATTTAACAAGGACCTAGAAGAACAAAAGATGAAACAAGCAACGAAGAACAACACAATAAATGAAATTAAAAATACTCCAGATGGGATCAATAGCAGAATAACTGAGGCAGAAGAACGGATAAGTGATGTGGAAGATAAAATACTGGAAATAACTACTGCAGAGCAGAATAAAGAAAAAAGAATGAAAAGAACTGAGGACAGTCTCAGAGACCTCTGGGACAACATTAAACGCACCAATATTCGAATTACAGGGGTTCCAGAAGAAAAAGAGAAAAAGGGACTGAGAAAATATTTGAAGAGATTATAGTTGAAAACTTCCCTAATATGGGAAAGGAAAGAGTTAATCAAGTCCAGGAGGCACAGAGAGTCCCATACAGGATAAATCCAAATAGAAATATGCCAAGACACATATTAATCAAACTGTCAAAAATTAAATACAAAGAAAAATTAAATACAAAGAATTAAATATTAAGAGCAGCAAGAGAAAAACAACAAATAACACACAAGGGAATCCCCTTGGTTAACAGCTGATCTTTCAGCAGAAACTCGGCAAGCCAGAAGGGACTGGCAGGTCATATTTAAAGTGATTCAGGAGAAAAACCTACAACCAAGATTACTCTACCCAGCAAGGATCTCATTCAGATTTGATGGAGAAATTAAAACCTTCACAGACAAGCAAAAGCTGAGAGAGTTCAGCACCACCAAACCAGCATTACAACAAATGCTAAAGGAACTTCTCTAGGCAAGAAACACAAGAGAAGGAAAAGACCTACAATAACGAACCCAAAACAATTAAGAAAATGGGAATAGGAACATACATATCGATAATTACCTTAAATGTAAATGGACTAAATGCTCCCACCAAAAGACACAGATTGGCTGAATGGATACAAAAACAAGACCCATATATATGCTGTCTACCAGAGACCCACTTCAGACCTAGAGACACATACAGATTGAAAGTAAGGGGATGGATAAAGATATTCCATGCAAGTGGAAACCAAAAGAAAGCTGGAGTAGCAATTCTCATATCAGACAAAATAGACTTTAAAATAAAGACTACTAGAAGAGATAAAGAAGGACACTACATAATGATCAAGGGATCGATCCAAGAAGATATAACAATTGTAAATATTTATGCACCCAACATAGGAGCACCTCAATACATAAGGCAAATACTAACAGCCATAAAAGGGGAAATGGACAGTAACACGTTTATAGTAGGAGACTTTAACACCCCACTTTCACCAATGGACAGATCATCCAAAATGAAAATAAATAAGGAAACACAATCTTTAAATGATACATTAAACAAGATGGACTTAATTGATATTTATAGGACATTCCATCCAAAAACAACAGAATACACATTTTTCTCAAGTGCCCATGGAACATTCTCCAGAACAGATCATATCTTGGGTCACAAATCAAGCCTCAGTAAGCATAAGAAAATTGAAATTGTATCAAGTATCCTTTCTGACCACAATGCTATGAGACTAGATATCAATTACAGGAAAAGATCTGTAAAAAATACAAACACATGGAGGCTAAACAATACACTACTTAATAACGAAGTGATCACTGAAGAACAAAAAATACCTAGAAACAAAAGACAGTGGAGACACGATGACCCAAAACCTATGGGATGCAGCAAAAGCAGTTCTAAGAGGGAAGCTTATAGCAATACAATCCCACCTTAAGAAACAGGAAACATCTCGAATAAACAACCTGACCTTGCACCTAAAGAAATTAGGGAAACAAGAACAGAAAAACCCCAAATTTAGCAGAAGGAAAGAAATCATAAAAATCAGATCAGAAATAAATGAAAAAGAAATGAAGGAAACGATAGCAAAGATCAATAAAACTAAAAGCTGGTTCTTTGAGAAGATAACAAAATTGATAAACCATTAGCCATACTCATCAAGAAAAAAAGGGAGAGGACTCAAGTCAATAGAATTAGAAATGAAAAAGGAGAGGTAACAACTGACACTGCAGAAATACAAAAGATCATGAGAGATTACTACAAGCAGCTCAATGCCAATAAAATGGACAACCTGGAAGAAATGGACAAATTCTTAGAAATGCACAACCTGCCAAGACTGAATCAGGAAGAATAGAAAATATGAACAGACCAATCACAAGCACTAAAATTGAAACTGTGATAAAAAATCTTCCAACAAACAAAAGCCTGGGACCAGATGGCTTCACAGGCGAATTCTATCAAACATTTAGAGAAGAGTTAACACCTATCCTTCTCAAACTCTTCCAAAACATAGCAGAGGGAGGAACACTCCCAAACTCATTCTATGAGGCCACCATCACCTTGATACCAAAACCAGACAAGGATGTCACAAAGAAAGAAAACTACAGGCCAATATCACTGATGAACATAGATGCAAAAATCCTCAACAAAATACTAGCAAACAGAATCCAACAGCACATTAAAAGGATCATACACCATGATCAAGTGGGGTTTATTCCAGGAATGCAAGGATTCTTCAATATATGCAAATCCATCAACATGATACACCATATTAACAAATTGAAGGAGAAAAAGCATATGATCATCTCAATAGATGTAGAGAAAGCTTTCCACAAAATTCAACACCCATTTATGATAAAAACCCTGCAGAAAGTAGGCATAGAGGGAACTTTCCTCAACATAATAAAGGCCAATATGACAAACCGACAGCCAACATCGTCTTCAATGGTGAAAAACTGAAACCATTTCCACTAAGATCAGGAACAAGACAAGGCTGCCCACTCTCACCACTCTTATTCAACATAGTTTTGGAAGTTTTAGCCACAGCAATCAGAGAAGAAAAGGAAATAAAAGGAATCCAAATTGGAAAAGAAGAAGTAAAGCTGTCACTGTTTGCAGATGACATGATCCTATACATAGAGAATCCTAAAGATGCTACCAGAAAACTACTAGAGCTAATCAATGAATTTGGTAAAGTAGCAGGATACAAAATTAATGCACAGAAATCTCTGGCATTCCTGTACACTAATGATGAAAAACTTGAAAGTGAAATGAAGAAAACACTCCCATTTACCATTGCAACAAAAAGAATAAAATATCTAGGAATAAACCTACCTAAGGAGACGAAAGACCTGTATGCAGAAAATTATAAGACACTGATGAAAGAAATTAAAGATGATACAAATAGATAGAGAGATATACCATGCTCCTGGATTGGAAGAATCAATATTGTGAAAATGACTCTACTACCCAAACCAATCTACAGATTCAGTGCAATCTCTATCAAACTACCACTGGCATTTTTCACAGAACAAGAACAGAAAATTTCAAAATTTGTTTGGAACAACAAAAGACCCCGAATAGCCAAAGCAATCTTGAGAACGAAACACGGAGCTGGAGGAATCAGGCTCCCTGACTTCAGACTATACTACAAAGCTACAGTAATCAAGACAGTGTGGTACTGGCACAAAAACAGAAAGATAGATCAATGGAACAGGATAGAAAGCCCAGAGATAAACCCACGCACATATGGTCCACTTATCTTTGATAAAGGAGGCAGGAATGTACAGTGGAGAAAGGACAGCCTCTTCAATAAGTGGTGCTGGGAAAACTGGACAGGGACATGTAAAAGTATGACATTAGATCATACCCTAACACCATACACAAAAATAAACTCAAAATGGATTAAAGACCTAAATGTAAACCCAGAAACTATCAAACTCTTAGAGGAAAACATAGGCAGAATACTCTATGATATAAATCACAGCATGATTCTTTTGGACCCACCTCCTAGAGAAATGGAAATAAAAACAAAGATAAACACATGGGACCTAATGAAACTTCAAACTTTTGCACAGCAAAGGAAACCATAAACAAGACCAAAAGACAACCCTCAGAATGGGAGAAAATATTTGCAAATGAAGCAACTGACAAAGGATTAATCTCCAAAATTTATAAGCAGCTCATGCAGCTCAATAGCAAACAAACAAACAACCCAATCCAAAAATGGGCAGAAGACTTAAATAGGCATTTCTCCACAGAAGATATACAGACTGCCAACAAACACATGAAAGAATGCTCAACATCTTTACTCATTAGAGAAATGCAAATCAAAACTACAATGAGATATCATCTCACACCATTCAGAATGGCCATCATCAAAAAATCTAGAAACAATAAATGCTGGAGAGGGTGTGGAGAAAAGGGAACACTCTTGCACTGCTGGTGGGAATGTGAATTGATACAGCCACTATGGAGAACAATATGGAGGTTCCTTAAAAAACTAAAAATAGAACTACCGTATGACCCAGGAATCCCACTACTGGGCATATACCCTGAAAAAACCATAATTCAAAAAGAGTCATGTACCACAATGTTCATTGCAGCTCTATGCACAAGAACCAGGACATGGAAGCAACCTAAGTGTCCATCGACAGATGAATGGATAAAGAAGATGTGGCACATAAATACAATGGAATATTACTCAGCCATAAAAAGAAACAAAATTGAGTTATTTGTAGTGAGGTGGATGGACCTAGAGTCTGTCATGCAGAGTGAAGTAATTCAGAAAGAGAAAAACAAATACCATATGCTTACACATACATATGCAATCTAAAAAAAATTAAAAAGGTTCTGATGAACCTAAGGGCAGGACAGGAATAAAGAGACAGATGTAGAGAATGGACTTGAGGACATGGGGAAGGGGAAGCTGGGACGAAGTGAGAGAGTGGCATGGACATATATACACTACCAAATGTAAAATAGATAGCTAGTGTGAAGCAGTCACATAGCACAGGATCAGCTCGGTGCTTTGTGACCACCTAGAGGGGTGGGATAGGGAGGGTGGGAGGGAGATGCAAGAGGGAGGGGATATGGGGATATATGTATATGTATAGCTGATTCACTTTGTTATACAGCAGAAACTAACACAACACTGTAAAGCAATTATACTCCAATAAAGATGTTAAAAAAAAAGATTATGGATTCTTTAATTAGGCTCCTGCTCTTTTATCATATGCAAATTTGACCTTTTAGGCATCATGCTTCAGGAAAAAATGTGTTAGTGGTTTGTTAGTATGTCCCATTTCTATGAACTGTGATAAATTCAGAACAATGTTAGCATACTTTATATTAATTCTTGCCATTATTACACAAGCTTGGCTTCAACTTAAATCAGGACTCCAAGTGACCAGGATGCAAAGCATGGTTTGAATACTTCAGTAACAGGAAGCTGATGTGGGAGGTGTTTTAAAAGAACCTGAAAATTACAGTGAAAACCTGTCTTTATCTAGTCTCCTCAGCCACATTATGACCTGAAGTGAGGGACTTTAAATAAAGAAAAAGAGTAGTCAGAATGAATCTTTGCTTCACAGTTGAAACAACAACAAAATAAAACTTCTTTTAATAAATGACTGCAAATGTTAATAAAATGTCAGTAGGGTAAGTGATCAACTGTTGTGACATTAAGAATAAGAATTAAGTAATACATATTCTAAAAGGTTAGCCCACAATTGGGGTGTCATTTTACCTCATTCACATCAGAGCCTATAAGTATATCATCTATAAAAACAGCTTACAAACACACAATGATAAATAAAAACTACTAATCCTTATATGGTAAAATATTTTTCAAATGAAGCCCTCACCTTTTTATTTAAAAAACATCTATAGGCGGGCTTCCCTGGTGGCACAGTGGTTGAGAGTCCGCCTCCGATGCAGGGGACACGGGTTCGTGCCCCGGTCCGGGAAGATCCCACATGCCATGGAGCGGCTGGGCCCGTGAGCCATGGCTGCTGAGCCTGCGCGTCTGAAGCCTGTGCTCCGCAACGGGAGAGGCCACAGCGGTGAGAGGCCCGCGTACCGCAAAAACAAACAAACAAAAAAACATCTATAGTGTGACTTGAGATTTTTATGGCAACACTGATGTTTTGTTTTTTAATTAACCATACCTTCTTTAAGTCCTTAGTATCACAGTTATCTCTAAATATTTAGGTTTCTAAACAACTGGGTCATATAATCTTTTGAAAAGTGTTTTCCTATTATCATTTTTGAGGAATTCACCTTTAATTAATACTGAAAAGAATTTGATTTGCCACTGTGTTTCCCTTGTGAGAATGCAGTTTTTACCTAAGCTACAGTTTAAAACAAAATTTTCTTAATTAGTTCATACTGGAGCAGTACACTAAAACATTGCAAGAAAGTCAAAGAATGATTTGCAGTTACTAGCCTCCACACAGCATGACAATCACAAAATACTCACTTCTAAAAAGAAAAAGATAGCATTGAGATTATTTTATCATCTCAGTAGAAATTCAACTAACTTGGATTTACAAATTTAACAAGTAGAAAAATTGAAACAGTATTTCCCAGCTGTTTTTCTAAGAGCAGGATTAATTTTTCACTATATTTGAGCAAGGTGAAATAAAAATGGATAAAAACGGCAAAAAAGGCCATACACATTAGACAAAAATCAAATGTTCTTTTTGCTTTGCCCAAGTTCTACTGGTTTAATTTTAGAGCAAGGATGTGGCAAATACTCTCAGTCTTAGTTTGCCAGTATTTTTGATGTCAGCTTAATCCTGAAAAATTTTGGATTGTGACTGAGACCACAAAGGGAGATAGACGATTGAGGGCTAGGAACAGAGTTGGTATTAGGGCTGAGGCCAAAGGAAAAGGAATACAGGGCAGCAGGAGACAGAGAGAAGTCAAAACAAATTGGGGCTGAAGCCAGAGCAAGACAGAAGACTGTCTAATGTAATAGGTTGAAGATGAATTAAAAGTGGAAACAGAAAAGTGAGATCATAACAAACTGCCTTAAGGATTCCAGAGCATCCAATACCTTGATGACTCTCTCTCCAGAATAATCCAGGTAGTAGAGGTGCCATCACATCATTTATAAAGCTCATATTTTAAAGTTCCAGCCAGATAAAAACACATGACCAAAAAAGTTCATTACAGCTTCTAATGATTAAGTGAAACTGAAAATACTGGAACACATAATAATACTTCCAGTAGACTAGAAAGGTATATAAAGCATATTTATCTAACAACCTTTTGAATATCTACTTCTTAAATGCTTAGGAAAAGTGGTCATTTAAAAGTTATGAAAGCAAGTGTGAATTTTCTTCCTTTAACTTCTCAGTAGTTATTATCCACAAAATATTTCTGATACTATCATTTTAAAGCAAGTCACCACATCCAAAAGTATAGCCATCTTTCCCAAAGGGCAAGTGTCTACAAAAATGTCACTTCACCATCACATTCAGTAAACATTTCGTTCCCAATGAGGTTAACCAACTAATCAAACAATGGAGAGAAAATTATACTCAGCAACTCTGAATCTTGTAATTGATGTTGACTCCAAGGTAAATCTCAAAATATCAGAAGAATTGGTTTCATAAAGTCTGTCCTCGATATGTTGTGATATTTTAAATTGTATATTTTCCAATACCTATGATTAGCTCTTGTCTGATCACAAAAAGAAAAAACATTTGTACATGCCCTTATACGAGTTGTCTTAGGATTTTTGTGAATTCAGTTAAGGGCCAAATATGGACCCAATTCTGCCCTCACAACCTTAGGCAACAGAAACAAGCTAACTATTTTCAAAATATTGAAGCAGAACATAAAATCCTTTTATAAAACTTTGATAACTATGATAATTAATATTAATATCTGAAATGATGTATATGCTTGTTAACTAATTTTCTTTCTCATTTATTTCTATGTCCATTAAACTTTCATAATAAATAATGACTTTTGGCCACAGAGCCTAGCTTTGACCTGTTGGTTTGCCCAAGGAAAGCGTGGCATCTCATTCCCAGTATGCTGAACCACTGAGTAGAAATAGCCTGCAGCTGGTGTCAGATTGGTTCATAGCAGCCCATATGCAACAGGCAACCTGATCACAGTGCTTTACTGAGGTGCATTATTTAGGGCCCTTGGCAACTGCCAGCCACACTACACTGCATTACGCAAGCATTGCATCTGTGTTCCAGGACTGGAGGAGAAATAGATTTTATTAAATACAGGTTTTATTCGATAAGGAAAAAAGAAATAAATCCTATGTGCACTCCACAAGAAGAGTGCTTTAACATCTATCTAAAAAGCTATTAATATTTATTCCTTTAGTGTTGAAGCAGTTGATGCTATTTTTTTTATTTTTATATTTTTTTGCTATGCGGGCTTCTCACTGTTGTTGCCTCTCCTGTTGCGGAGCACAGGCTCCGGACGCGCAGGCTCAGCGGCCATGGCTCACGGGCCCACGTGGGATCCTCCCGGATCGGGGCATGGACCCGTGTTCCCTGCATCGGCAGGTGGACTCTCAACCACTGCGCCACCAGGGAAGCCCAGTTGATGCTATTTTTATGCAAAGTTTTAGATCACAAATCACACTGGAATGGGATTTAGATATTTCTGGTTCTGGCCAGGTCTGAGTCATTTTGTAAAATCCCTAATAAGAATTGCTTTCTTGAGAATCTGCCTGCTAATGCAGGGGACAAGGGTTCGAGTCCTGGTCTGGGAGGATCCCACATGCCGCGGAGCAACTAGGCCCGTAAGCCACAACTACTGAGCCTGCGCGTCTGGAGCCTGTGCTCTGCAACAAGGAGGCCGCAATAGTGAGAGGGCCACACACCGCGATGAAGAGTGGTCCCCACTCGCCGCAACTAGAGAAAGCCCTCGCACAGAAACGAAGACCCAACACAGCCCTAAATAAATAAATAAATAAAGTAATACTGCGTGCTACCAAAAAAAAAAAAAGAATTGCTTCCACTGCTGGCCTTGGCCATCTTCTGCGATGTCAACCTGGATCAGAGCAGCTCTGTACATGGGTGAGAGGGGTCAGAGGGGTTTGCCTGTAGTACAGCTGGCGCCCTTCCACAGTTCAAATACTGTGTCCCATGAAACAAATCCTAAAACCCCTCAGGACCTCCGTTAGGAATAGGGTGTTTCTCAGGATACAAATGATGGTAGATCTATACAATTTCTTCTCATTCTAACACTTTTTAATCCTCAATACCTCTAGGCACATCTGCTCAGAAAACAAAATCAGATTCTGCCCCTCCTCCAGCCTTTACAACTCTTCCCTGCTAGAGGTACCAGGCTCCTGAAGTGTTTTGCGTGCATATTCTCCTAAAGATCACAATAGTTCAGTGAAGAGTTAATCAGAAGCAGTTACCAGCATAACACCCCTGCCTCCTGTTTTGGTTTCTTAGTTTGGTGTTTTCGTGATAGTGTGTACCTAGGCAGGCATATTTTTCTCTAAGTAGATTTTGTGTTTCTTAAGGAAAGCTAAAAGAACGCAGAAGGAAACTGGAAGGGAAAAGGAAGAAAAAGGAAAAGAGTAAATACTGTTAAGAAACCATTTAAGTTTTGTAAGCCAAACACAGTTTTTGCAAGCACAAATCGTATTAAAAGCGATTTAAACAAAACATCAAAAAGATCTTACTCTATTTTTCATCCCCATGCACTCTCTCCATGCATCTATTACAGGGTACAGCAAAATATACTATAATTCTAAATGTTCATTATCTTCCCCTCTATGAAGACAGGGACCATCCCAATCAATTCTGTATTTATAGTGGCCAGCTTAATGTCCACTGTTTAGTAGATACACAAAATTACTTTTTGAATAAATGCCAACTGAAAGAATGAATCAACAGTCTTAAAGCACCAGTCAATGTTCTCACTATCCTCAAGGAGATTAGAGTAAGCCCTTGGAAACCGTTCTGGAAAAGAAACATCTTACCAAGGAAGTTCCTTAAAAAAGACTAACACACAAGTACGTGTATTTGGTTGACCTTCTTTACCAGCCTGGGATATAAATTGTCATACCTGTTTTAATACTTAAAAATAATTGCTGGAAAACCTTCTTTGTCAAAAATAGCTGCCCTCTAGTATCTCTCCCCTCTTCACCCTTCCTTGTACAGCATATCTGGAAGGCTTCCTCAGTTTTCCTTTGAAACAAAAATGAGGTGATTACCTGAGGCTGTAAGAAGTTCCCCAGAAAGCCAGACTGGGAATGATTTGACTTTTTGGCTAGAACTAGATGAGTTGAAAACTTGTTCTACAAAAAAAAATTTAACAACTTTACTGAGATATAATTCAGATATACTATAATTCACCCATTTAAAAGCTGCAATTCAGTGGGTTTCAGTACATTCACAAAGTTGTTGTTCTGCAAATTTTAATGCTTTCCTATCCACTGGCTTCAGAAGTAACCTTGCTGGCCCATATATCTGCACGGATCACAGTGATTTCTTCAGGAAGGAGAATGCAACTTCTAGTGGTACCCAAGGTCAGAGGTGCCCAATGCTTAGGCAACATAGATTGTGACTCCATGCTTTAAACTCATAAGCCCATTGTTTCCAAAATACAGCTCTTACCCCAATGCCAGTTTGCCTGAGTGAGAAGTAAATTCAGGTCTTGAAACAAACATCCACCAAGACCTGGCTATTGAAGTCTGGTTAACAGTGCAGATTCTCTGTGTTATACACTGAGATGCACAGCTCAGAGCTCCCTTCAAAGAAACACAGGCTGCCCAGCTGCAGGCAAGACTGGTCAGCAGATGGCTGCCAGCTCTCAGTGCTTTTGGTTGTCTGCCTCGGCTGCGAAGAGTTGCTTGGCCCCAGATCCCGCCCTTCTTGGGACAACCCACATCCAGTCACTGAGTGAGCCAGAGATATAAAAGCCCAGCCATCTGCTCTGATGGGCAATACTCATTCCAGAACTTTCTGCAGGGTGGGCTGAGATTCTGCTGGGCTGATTCACTGTTTTTATTTGTTTGTTTTTTCTCTTTCCAATACTGCTTCTTCTCCCTTCCTTTTACAGGTGTTGATCCCTAATAAACATCTTGCATCTCAGACTCCATCTTAGTGTCTCAGAAGTGACGGTTGTTTTCAGGAGTGGCATGAGAAAGCAGGCAATAAGATGGTTTCAAAGCTGGATCACTTATGCCCAGCTGGCAATGAATGTCTCATCATTGGTGGAGGTGAAGCACCAACAGCCCCTGGCACAAAGTGGTAGCCCAGTCATGAAAACTTTCACTGGTGGTGAATTAGGTGGGTGTACAAGTGCACTGGGTACAGCCTATCAGGTATTTGAGACATATAGAAGAAATAGTAGCTATAACACAATTAGATGACTATTTCTAAGTGCCATTGATACTCTAAAGAAAGATATTATACAGTGAAGGGTGAGTGACAGCCAACTGAAATCCAGGTATGAAAGGAGTGAACCTCTTTGGTTACATACATACAAAGAAGTTCTCATTATTCACAGGGAAGGGCAGAAAAAAATGAGGATCAAGCTTAGTACCTAATAGTATGAGTGACTTTATTTCAAAGAAGGCTAAACACAAAACCAAGGCAGGTCTATTATGTGCAGTTCGAAGAAATGTGTGGGTTTGTTGGAAAAACCCCAAAGTTGCTAGAAGACCTAGTCCATGTGAACTGATAGGAACAAGGAGAATAAGCATGCAAGTGGATCTGAGGTACTTGATCGGGGGATCAGAACACTAAGTTGCATAGGGAAGAGTCTTGGAGCTCTCTATTCAGATACACACTAACAAAAACCCCAAGAAAAAGAGTGAAGTCGCTACTAGGATGGATCCTAGAAGCATGGAAAAAGTGATGGCTCATTCTGAGGGAAGTCAATATGTCATAATTGTCATGGCAGACAGTGGAGGGAGGGAATAAAGTGCTCAGGGAAGTGGGCATTTGGGAATGAATATATCATGTGAGGTTGGAAGACACACCAAATGATCATGTTCCATGGGAATGCCCAGAAGACACACTATATACCGTGGCTATAGGAATGCGATGGTGACAGGGACAACAGCATCACCAAAAAGTTTTGTGGTGGCTCTCCTCTTAAATTCAAGATTGACAATAGGAAAGTTGTTATATAAATTGGTTTGTTGATAGCAAAAGAGGTAATAGGACCCTACAACCATAGAGCTTGGTAGCAGTGCTTAATCTCCAGAAGTCAAGGAGTTGGAATCACTGTAATGACCAAGCAGGTCAGAGTTGCAGCCAAGAAGGCCTGAGCAGCACAGAGTTATAGAGGTAGTAACAGAACACAACACCCTAAGGGTCACAAAAATGTGTAGCCAACAAGGGTACTTCTCAATTTGTAATAGCAGAAGAACTCAAGCATGAATAACCAGAGGGCCGAAAACTGTTGTCCCAATAAAAAGTTACAATCCTTTATTCATTTTTCAAACCTGAGCTATTTCGCAGACCCGTAACACAATGACTGAAGAGGTGGCTGGATTCTTAGAAGGGAGGACCCTGCACACTACATCAAGTTTACAAAATAATGATTCCTCCATTCCTTCCCCAAAGGGATCTATGGTCATTTACTCAGACAACTGTACCTTGTAGAAAATAAGATATGTCCAGACATATTAAGGACAGTCGCACACAAGGTCAGAGTTCACACTGATATCTGGAGAACTGAAACATCAAGGTATCCCTGGAAGGGTGGTGCACGTGCCAGATAAGGTGCTCTGAGAAACAGATGCTAAATTATGATTAGAAATGGGAGAGATTTGTTGGGAGAAACTCCTGTGACAGACAAAGGAAGAAATGGGAGTAAGCAAGGAGAGTCTTCAGTTTGCCCTAGAACTATGTCATTTCTCTAGCCTTCTTTCATGTGTGTAGGATGATCTGGACATCATGCAAAACACCACTTGATCCATTATACTGGTGACTTTTTGTTGGTTGGGCCAGATGAGGGAGAGACAACTAGCATACTGAAGGTCTCAGTAAGTCACATGCACTCCAGACGGAAGGAAATAAACTTTATTAAGATACAAGGACCCACCACAACCATAAATTTTTAGGAGCCCAATGGTCAAGGTATGTCAAGACATCCTCTTCAAGTAAACAACAAATTAGCACATCTTATGCATCTTACCACAATACTCAAGATGTGATCATTTAGATAAAGAATCACCATGCTGGTGGGCCTCTTCCATCTCTGGAATCAGTGCATTCCACATCAATATCCAGGATGATAAGACTATCAGCTTTAAGTGAGTTGCAAAGCAGGAAAAAGCTTTGCTGCAGGTCTTGGCTACAGTACAAGCAGCCCTCACACTTGGACCATATTATCTGGTCCACCTCGTGGTGTGGGAGGTACCAGTGGTGGGAAAAGACGCCATATGCCAAGTCCCGATGGGAGAATCATAAAGTGGGTCCTCCAAAGTTTTGGGGTAAGGTACTGCCACTTTCAGTATGAAGTTATACATCTTTTGAAAAATAATTCCTGGTATGTTACTGGGCTTCGGTAAAGATGGAATGTCTGACTATGACTCACAAAGTGAACATATGGCTGGAACTGTCCATAATGAGTTGAGTCCTATAAGATCCACAAAATGACAAGGTACTGTGGACCCAGAAGCAATCCATAATAAAGTGAAATGGTACAACTGCAACTGAGCACAAACAGAACTGGAATCAACCACTGTTACACCATGCCCCTCTCTGTTGGCTCATTCTTACAGCTGTATGGGGAGTCTTGAATGATGAGCTAGAGGAGGAGGAAAATCCTCCAAATGAACAGATAAGGTGCAATGTACCTTGTCTTCATTTTGGATAAAATGAGTGAGGTTATAATACATTCAGACTTATAGGCAATGGTGAAAGGCCCAACCAACTCTTCAGGGATATGGAAAGAAAAAGATGAGAAGTTTGGGGCTAAGGGGGCTGCATTAAACATGTGGATTATGTAAGAGATGGACATATGTGAATGGTTATAAAGTGTGAAGATGCCCACTAAAGAACATCTGCCACAGAAGATGAAGTAATCAACCAAGTAGGCAAGATAACTTAGCCAATTAATGTCAGCCAGGCTCTGTCATCAGCCACCTCAGTGCTGGCTTGAGGAACAGATGAATAAAGTAGTCACAATGGCAGAAAAGAACATGAACGTGCCAATATCATGGACTCCCACTTATCAAGGCCAGTTTAGCTACTGATTTCCAACCTGCCAACAATAGACATCAATGTGGAGCACCTGATATGGCATTGTTCAAGGTGCCCATCTAGCTACACGAGCCATCTCCATCCAGAAGGGACCATTAGTTTATGTTCATAGGACAAGATACAACATGTATTCCAGGTACGGGTTTGCTCTTTTTGCCCAGGGCCTCAGGCAGCACTCTATATGAGGGATTATGAAAGGCCTGATCCAAAGTATGGAATCTATAAAAAAACTAATAAATAAAAACCTCAACTAAACAGAGTTAGGAGACCAGAAGTGGAAGTTCTCATGCCCCATGGTGACAGCAGAGCCCCCCAACAGGAAGAAGAAAGACTCCTCTTCTTTCCTGGCAAAGACTCGGCCAGTGAAAAGCCACAGACTGTTTACTACAGCCCTCCCAACTTCTTTCTCCTCTCTCTAAAAGCATTCTCCTTCCCTTGCCGTGGGGGTTCTTGCATGTGGCTCAACACGGGTGCAGACCCAAAACTGCAATTCTCTGTTGATCCTGTATAACTCCATCTTTGCTGGGGAAATATCTGGCAGCCTATTTGTTTTAGGTCAACATTTTGGTGGGACCAGAGAAAATTCCCGATGGCTCTGGGGCTGGTGAGCAAACAGGTGTGGTATCTACAACTGAGCCTGTTGTCACTCACTGTTTTTCTCTCTGACCCTGGAATTTGAAGATAGGGCTTTCTCCTGGAATTGAGGCCATGTTCTCCTTGCATTTGAAGCTCTCCAGGCTTTATTCAAGATTTATTTAAAGGTTTCGTCTTTCTGGTTAAGGCCTTGTTCTGTATGTGAGGACTAGTTTGGCACTTCAGTCTGATCTTGAGATCAGACTGTTTCAACTAAAGCTGGCTGGAAATGCCTTCAGCCCAACTCCCTCAGGAAGGGGCTGCTTCAAATGAAACTGTGCCGGTACAGCTGCTGGCCTCTCTTTAGGGAGGGCTATTCTCTGGAAGCTGGCTGATAAAGCCTCTGACATGGCTCCTCCAGAAAAAGGCTATTTCCTTTGAACTGGCTGGTAGTCAGGCTTGCAAGCTGTTTGAACTGAGCTGGTTGTGCTTTAAGCTGTTCAAGCCATTTGAAAATTGTTCTTTACTCTAGAGGAAAAACCTCTAGAAAATGGGATCCCAGTTATCTAAGTATTTTGAGCCACCTACAGGGATTCCAGCCTATTTTGTGTTCAAAATCGGCAGTCCTTCTTTTTTTTTTTTTTTTTTTTTTTTTGCGGTATGCAGGCCTCTCACTGCTGTGGCCTCTCCCATTGCGGAGCACAGGCTCCGGATGCGCAGGCTCAGCGGCCATGGCTCATGGGCCCAGCCGCTCCGCGGCATGTGGGATCTTCCCGGACCGGGGCACGAACTCGTGTCCCCTGCATCGGCAGGCGGACTCTCAACCACTGCACCACCAGGGAAGCCCTGGCAGTCCTTCTTTATGTACATTTCTAAGCAAATGGACCGAGATGACCAAAGGCAGTTTAGAATACCAATGGCCGTTATGGGGAACTTCTGAAATTCCCAAACTTAATTTCCTTGAAACTGAAGTGGACTATAATAGCTCAAAAATTTCCAGAACTGAGTGGAATGTTTATTTCAAATGGTAATTTGAGGTTTCTCAACCTTATCAGGAATCTAAATTTGTCTCTCTGCAAAATACTATTTTAAGATTAACTGAGGGGGCTTCCCTGGTGGCACAGTGGTTGAGAGTCCGCCTGCCGATGCAGGGGACATGAGTTCGTGCCCCGGTCCAGGAAGATCCCACATGCTGCGGAGCAGCTGGGCCCCTGAGCCATGGCCGCTGAGCCTGCGCATCCGGAGCCTGTGGTCCACAACGGGAGAGGCCACAGCAGTGAGAGGCCTGCAAAAAAAAAAAAAAAAAAGATTAACTGAGGCAAACAAAAGATTGAAAAAAGATAAAATGACTCCTGAAGCCTGAGGCTCTTCTTCCTTGGCTTTTTTGTCTCGGGTTGCACCTCTGGTGCCATCTTGTCTCTCTCCCTTAGCTCCTCGTGGCAAGACTCTGCTTCCATTGCCACCTTCTTCCATTCCTTCTACTCCCGTGTCTCCACTATAACCTCAAGTCCCCATACTAATTATTTCATCAAATTTCCCCTTTTCTCTGAAACACTCCCCACCCCCTTTTCCTCTGAACTTGTCAGAATCTCTTCCTTTAAAATTAAGCCTTCTGAGGATCCAGAAGCTAAACTCTTAATTTCTTATATTCCCTGGACTAAAGTTGAACTGCAAGCCACCAACAAAGATTCTCCCAAAGTAACCTAAGATCCTCACAGATTTTCTGAGGAGTTCAATATAGTCATTCACATTTATCAACCTAGGTTCTCTGACTTATATCAGCTAGTTCATATGCTTGTCAGTGAAGGCCAGGCCCAGCACTGGATGAAAACCCTAATTGGGAAAATCCTGAAAGGTATCTAGAATTACAACTGGGAAACCAGCCAGCTAACTTATTATATGATTAGGCTTAGACAGTCTCCAGGCAACTTCATCAAGCAATTCCGAGGGGTTTTCCAAAGCCTGTTGATTGGAACGAACTTCATGCTTGTACACAAAAATCTGACTGATCTGTTCATGATTATCACAATCGACTTCAGAATGTTTTTAAAGAAAATTCTCATCTTCCTTAAGATGTTGATTCCACCTGGGTAGCTTCTAACTCTTTATTAATGGGCACAACTAGGACCTTTCCCTTTTAATACAAAAGACCACGATGGAATGGGAAACTATGTCCACTTCAGATTTAGTTAATCTGGCATACCAGTTCTCTCATACTCTAAATGAGTTACCTCCAAGGAAGACCGATAAAATCCTTAATCTTCAACTCCAACAAATGAAGGCTTCTAAACGAAACCAAAACCCTCCAAGTTTCTGCTATCATTGCAAAGAGCCAGAATGTTAGAAAAGAGATTGTTACGAATTTAAGAGCTTTAGGTACCTTCAGCTCTCTAACCAGCCTTTTCTTTGTCTTCCCAATTCTGAATGACAGGGCTCTAAGGAACTACAGGGGCTCTTCCTAACCCTTCTTCTTAATCAGTTTAGAGAAACGTTTCTCCAGATTGGGGATGAATCTCTTCCACTTACAATTGACTAGAGTTACACTCTTGGTGCTCAATCCCACTACAATAAAACAGCCCCTGCCTCGGCGTACTAACTCAGTTCAAATAGTTGGGATTTCTCATGAAACTCAATAGGTTCCTGTCTCTGAATGTATTTCCTTTTTTTTAAGGCCCTTTGAGAGATATACACCCTTTTCTCCTTAGTTCCTCTGCCCTTATCCATTTACTACATCAAGACTTCTTAGAGAAGTATAATGCTAGAATTTCTTTCTCCCAAAAGGGGGAAGTATTCAAAAATTCTAGAATTTGACAGTTGTCATCAAAGTAACCAACCAGGTGAATTAAATGACACTCTGACATCTTTGGTTTCATCTCTGATGGTACTAGAGCAGATTCTGGAAACACTGATCATTTGACCCTATTAAATCAGCTACCACTTTCCTTATGGGCAAAATCTCAACTGATGTTGGAAAAATTCAGAGTGTACCTCCCATCAAAATTCAAATAGACCCCACAAACCTCTCCCCAGAATTAATCAATATCCTACAAGTGAAGAAGTGCTTCAAGGCATAAAACTCATAATAAAAGATTACAAGGCTCAAGTCTTCATGATCCCTTTTACTAGCCCCTGGAACACTCTCACTTTACCAGTGAGAAAACCTAAAGGCCAAGGGTGGAAGTTTATCCAGGACCGCCGCATTGTTATCCCTCAACACCCTGCTGTTCCTAACCCTCACACATTACTAACATCCATTCCACCGGAAGTAAATTCTTTACTGTAATTGATTTACACAGTGTATTCTTTAGTAGTCCAGCTGATGAAGCTAGCCAATACCTTTTTGCCTTCACTTGGGAGGAAAAACAATTCACCTGGACAGTAATGCCTCAAGGTTATATTTTTTTGCAAATTCTAAAGGCTGAACTGGATGATATAAAGTTCCCTAGAGTTTTACTTTTTTATAATATGTGGACGATTTGTCTTTTTGTTCTTCTCAAGCCTCCTCACAGGAAGACATCATCTACTTGCTAAAGCTTTTAGCCTTAAAGGGACATAAGGTTGCCCAAAAAACTGCTATTTTCCCAAACTCAGGTTTGATATTTAGGGCATCTGATATCAGAACGAGATCTACACCTAGATCCAGATAGATTTCATGGTGTCCTAAGTGTCCCCAAACCCAAAACTTAGCACCAACTGCCAGGTTTTCTCAGGCCAGTTGGTAATTGCTGAACTTGGATTCCAAATTTCTCTCTTACAGCCAAACCTCTGTATCTTTTGCTCAACAACAACCCCAACCTAATTTTACAGGAAGAACTGAATGACATAGCCATCCATTGAGGCCTTAAAGGAGATTGTGATGAAACCACCTTTCCCTTAGGCATCCCAAGGGATGTCCCTTTTTGTATATGAAAAGGAAAGGAATGCCCTAGGGGACTCACTCTCAAACATGGGGACCACCATCATTAACAATCAACTGACAACTGAGTCTTCATTGCCCCATTTACAATCATAACCAAAGATCCATGGGGGACTTTGTGCTCCCTGTCCCTTCAACTCTGCACTCTGCAGGGTTAAAAGTCCTGATCTACAAAAGGGTGACAATTTTACCAGAGGAAAACATGCAAGCCTATACGCTATGACTGCTGTCTAGGGATCTGGGGCAAGCAGAGGAGTCATCATCTTGGCAGGAATAACTGAATTAGATCATCAGGAAGAGGCAGAACTGCTGTTACACAACGGAGGCCGGAAGAGATACCTCTAGGACCCAGCTAACCCACTTGGGGGCCTTGTGGCACTCTCTTGCCAAACTAAGTGTAAATAGACAGATACAGCAATGCAGGTATGAGAAGAACATGGTGACCAAGAGATTGAACCCCTCAAGAATGACAGTCTGGGTAATGCTACCAGATAAGCCACCAAGATCAGCAGAGGTGATGGCTAAGGGTGCAAGAAGTCTAAAAAGAATAGTACAGGGGAAAGAAAGCAGCAGTTGTGGCCCTGAGGTCAACGGCAGCAGTGGGGCTGGAGTTGATTCTGCTAACCTCCCTCTTTTAAATTTCAGGCCCACAAGAATCCTGGAGGAGCTGCTCCTCAAACATATACAGAAAAGTGGCTACAAGAGACCAATGCAGGGGTTGCGGGGAGGCTATACTGAATATTAAGATGTGCCACTCAGATTCTCCTCCAGGAAAGGACTAGCTGCCTTCAGGGTTTGTCACAGCTGTATGAGCTATCAATTGCTGCTATCAAGCTATCTGCCAAACTTAGCAGCTTAAAACAAGAATTTTATCTCAAATTTTTATAGGTCATGAATCAGCATATGGCTTAGCTGGGTGCCTCTTGCTCAAGGTCATTCATGAGGTTGTATCAAGCTGTTGACTGGGGCTGTAGTCTCATCTGACGATTCTACTATGTGGGGCATTTGGAGCATCACTTCCAAGCTTACTGATGTGGACCCGCAGCCCCTTACCAAGTGAGCCTCTCTGAAAGTCTGTCTCACAACACAGCTGGCTTTCCCAGGGTGAGTGATCCAAGAGAAAGTGTGATAAGGAGCCTCACCCCAGGGCAGCCACACCCAGTGACTGAATGAGGCACAGATAAAAAGGCCCAACAAATTCACTTTAACATGGGTTGTCGACAGGTAACACTCACCTCCAGGATCCCTGCCAGGCTCCCTGCCAGGTTGGCCTGAGCATTGTCAGACCTGAATCACAGTTCAAATTTTTCCTCTGCCCAGTCCTACTTACCTCTCCTTCCTCTCATAAGAGTTGACCCCTAATAAACATCTTGTACCCCAAACTCCATCTTCTTTGTATGTGTGTGTGTATGCGTGCGCGTGCAGGAGTTGGCATTATTTCCTTTCCTGTTCTTGCTGAGTGTTTTCCTCCCAGGAGACTCCAAGTCCCTTTTCTAATTCACTACTTCCTCCCCACTGACAAGATCTATAGGACAGTGGACAGGGAGGGTCAGTCACCCCTAAGCCATAATGGTCTTGTAATACTTTTCCCAAGGGAGCAGCTACTGCCTGGTCTTGTATTTAATACGGTTT
This sequence comes from Mesoplodon densirostris, assembly GCF_025265405.1. Classification (NCBI taxonomy): domain Eukaryota; kingdom Metazoa; phylum Chordata; class Mammalia; order Artiodactyla; family Ziphiidae; genus Mesoplodon; species Mesoplodon densirostris. Next base: position 98,310,111 of record NC_082668.1, on the reverse strand, counting down.
TGGGTGTAAGGATGTTAGAAGAGGTGGAGAGAAGTTCTCAGACAATTTTCTTGAATTAAGAGGTCTATCCTACACTTAGAAATTTAACCTATATAGACATAATTAACTTTCAAACAGCGATTTTCTTTAAATTTCACAAAATCTACTTAGTAAACAAATAATGGTACTACCATGTGAGAGGTTCTCCTGTAGAGATACATGGAGAGTGGCAAGAGGCACATCAAGCAAAGCAAACAACTCAGTTTTGTTTTTACTTTTGTTAATAATCTAGTGTTTTAAATGTTTTAAAATTTAGAATGTACATACTACTTAGGTTCCATCTCAAGATATATATTCTTCAATGAAATAAGAATTCTCCAATTCTTTTGAGAGTACATAAATGACCAAACATAATACATATAATTTAGAAGCATAGTTATAATGAAAATGCAAATTAATTCAAAGGTCCATAGTGAGATCATTCGGCCATATGGTCACTAATGAAGTTCCTAATTGTTATAGAGTCAGCACCCCAGTCAGAAGACAAGATGGAAAATATCTGCTGTCTTTTGATTTCCTTATAATATTTTTAAATTTTTAATTAAATTTTAGGAAGTAGTTTTCATCTTAGAAATGTTTTTTTACACCATGGAGCATTACAAACTTTGTAACTATTAAATGTTAAAATTTTTTGAATAATTATTTCCCATGTTGTATAATGAAATCAAAATACTACATTTGTAATTTAGCATACAAAATATATACCAATGGGGATTCATTAGTTTATTCATTCATCCAAGACATATTTATTAGCATCCATAATGTGCCAGGAACTGTTCTAGGTCTTGGAGAGATACAGCAGTAACCAAATCAGACAAGATTCCCTGCCTTCGTGGTGTCTCCCTGGGAGACATAAAGTAAAAATAAATAAATAAATAAAATATGTAGTACATTAAATAAGTTAAAAGTTCCAAAAATAAAAGCAGAGAAGAGTGACATGAAATCTGGGTGAAGGGTGGGGAGTGAGAGTTGAAAGTTTAGATTCTGTGTTGAGGAAAGACCTCACTGAGAAAGTGACTTGAGTGAAGACCTAAAGGAAATGAGGAGATGAGCCTCACACACATATTGGGGGAAGAACACCCTCAAGCAGAGACAGCAATTGCAAAGTCCCTAAGGCAGGATTCAATCTTGCATGCGTAAGAAACAGCAAGTTGGCCAGCGTTGCCATGGAGGAGTGAAGAAGGGCAAGATACCAGAGATGAAGTCTGAGATGGGGAGGTGGGAAGGACACTTTGAGGGTCACAAGGAGTACTAGAGCTTTACTCTGGGGGAGACGAGGTCTTTGGAGGGTTTTGAGCACAAACAACATGGCAGGATCTCACTAAGTTTTAACAGAATCACTCCAGCTGTCCTGGGGAGTGGTAAATGGAGCAAAGTTAGAAATGGGGACCCAAGTTCAGAGTTATATCAAGGAGAGAGGTGATGGGGACTTGTCCAGGATGATGGCAGCAGAGCTAGTAAGAAATGGTCACTTTCTCAGGTAGACTCCTTCATTCAAGGACTTCAAATACTCAGGGCATTTTACTTTACTCTGTAATCCTTGTCACATACAGAGAGCCACCAAATTGTTTTCTGTTTCAAAACAGACAATACATGGGACAACCTAGGACAACCCTTTGCAAATTAACCCAAGAACCCTTAAATTTCCAGTCATTTTCTCCATGCTGCTTCTGCTAATCTCTTAGTCTGTCATGCCTTTTCTGTCCCCTTCCTCTTACTCTATCCTACCTTTGAACTCTATTTACAATGGTTAAATGTATGTGTTAACTTGAATGGGCCAGAAGATGTCCAGATATTTGGTCAAGCGTTATTTTTTGGTGTGTCTGTAGGGTGTTTCTGGAAGAGATTAGCACTTGGATTGGTGGACTGAGGAAAGTAGATTGTCCTCCCCAATGTAGGTGGGAATCATCCAACCCACTGAGTGCTCAAATGTAATTAAAAAAGTGAACGCAATTGAATTCTCTCTCTGCCTGACTATTGAGCTGAGACAATGGTCTTCTGCTCTTGGACTGGTACTACACTCTTGTTTCTCAGACCTACAGACTCAAACTAGAATTTACATCACTGGCTTTTTTGGGTCTTCAGCTTGCAATGTGGGATTTCTCAGTCTCAATAATTGTATGAGTCAATTCCTTACGATAAATCCCATTTAATATTCTCCTCTCTCTCTCTCTCCCCCCACTATTGGTTCTATTTCTCTGTAGGACCCAGACTATTAATACACTATTCAACCCCATGCATCAAGACTCATTGTTGAAGTGATACTTATAGCTTTCTTATTTTTTCCAACTAAAAAGGAATCAACTCGTCTTTGCTCCAACCACAGTGTCTTCTATTTCTCTCATTTCTGCCTTTGGACTTGTACCATGGTACAATCCTTACCACAGCCATTAGAATACAATCTTTGTAACTTCTGGTTTCTGGAACAGTGCTGTGAATATTTCTTGAACTTACTTAATACCCAAAGGGCCTTTGTTTATAATTAGACCTAGCCAACAGTGAATGCCACAATTCTTTACACGCTTGACATTATGATAGTTGTTAGGGATACTGGTATCAACTGTATTAACTTAGCTCAGTGATTTTTTTTCCTAGGTAAAAAGAGCCAAATTATTAGCACCATAAAATGGCAGGAAAAGAGAAGACTAAAGAGAGAAGAATAAAGTGATATAGTCATTGGATACCAACCAGGAAAAAGAGTAGGGTCTCCAGACAAGAGCAGAATATAAGATCTGGACTAGACTTAGACACATGGAAGCAAAAATGGGAAAGGACCTTGTCTATAGGACTTAATACCAGAAAAATCAAATAAAGTTCAAAAATCAGGGAGGGAAAATGAAAACAATTGAAAATAAAATGATTCTAATGATTTAAGATGCTGACACAAACTTACCAAAAAAAAAATGGATACAGAGTCCATTAGGAGCAGCTCATTTATCGTTCAAATAACAACTATGGGAATAACAAACCAAATGTATGTTGGAAACATTTATAATCACTTAATTGCAAAAATGGAACCTATAGATGCCTTTCCCAAAATAGAAATATAATGCCAGTCATGAGTAAGTTGAAGTCAAGGTCAAGAATATATCAGTATGACACATTTTGGAAGTAGTCACAAAATTCCTGGAAAAAGTTCATTGTTATTAATGTAGGGCAATCTAAAATGAACCTCTTAAAAGAGAAGTTGAAGAAATGAGCCAGCACACAGGATCAGATTGTCAAAACAGATTCATATGACTCAGATTTTACTCAATATCAAAGCTTACTAAACAATTATAAGAATATTAGGCATTCAAGAGGCTCAGATGAAGCAGAGTGAGTTCTAGGACATCAACAGTGGCTCCCCAGGTCCTTTCTTCCCACATGGGACATGCATCTCTAGCCCAGGATAATAGATAGGTTTTTAAAGGGAGGCTCTTGGGTTCCTCATGCAGCAGGCCGTGTTTAAATTATGAAATGTCTCAGCTTCATACTCAGTAGTGTTCTGTAGCCTATGCAACATTCTCCAAGGAGCCATGTCATTTATCCTGGGTTCCATTTATTGTATGTAATCCTTAGTTAGGGATATCCTACTATGGGCATTTTAGAGATAAGGTCTGTTCCTCCTAGCAAATAGCTAGTCTATTTACCCAGAGGTCCATTTGTTAAGGAGATTAGACTGGGTCATCTGCCTTCTTTTCCTTCCCTAGGGGACCTTCCTCTGGTGAAGGAAGAGAATGAATCCCATGGATCCTGGCCAGCTGCTTTAACATCTTCCTCCCAGGAAGTTTAAGACACTGTTTCTTATGACAATGTAGTGCTTTTTGTAAGAAAATGCAAAGTTAGTTTTGGAAGGGGGTGGGGTGGAATGTATCTTAAAAGAATTAAGGTAAATAAGTGTTTATAAAATCCCTGAGTCTCCAATTTAAAGACAAGGAGGTGAGAATGGTATTTGGAGGAAGGGTAAAATAAATGACAATTCTATTGAGGATACTTTTCATAGCATCTGGGGAAACACAGGGTAATGTGTTTAAAACTACAAAGAATGTGGAATGTTCTCACATTATTGGTAGCAACAATGATTCCCAAGCTGGCTTTAGCCATGAACTAGATCACCTCCCTTCACAAACAACTTACATATGTTGAAAAAATAAAAACCACATGTGACAGAATATTAAAATGAGATTCTTCCTGCTTCCTGCAGCTGAACAAGAAGATAACAGATGCTCTATCCCTAGGTGAGTATTACCCATCATGACCTAGAACCTGTTAGAGGATGTGAGATAACAGGACCCCAACAGCAAAGACTTTGAGGAGTGTCCTGCCTAAAATTCAAGGGCCACTGGAGAAGCTGTAGCAAAGCTGCAGCCTGAGGGAAATGTAGCACCTGCAACCCAGGAAGTTGCAGGGGGATGTTCTTAGTGACAGCATATGAGGAAACCCTGAATGTGTTCCCCAGAAAGGGGCAACTTCAAAATCTGCAGGCTCACAGAGCACCAAGTGTCTTAGGAAAAAACTAATCAGGTAATAACTCTCCTGTCCTCCTGTCCCTTTCCTTCTCTCCTTCTACCTCCAAATTTTTCCCATTAGCAGCCTGAGAGAAAAGTAGAAACACTATAACAATGAGGAAACAGAGAGGAAAGATCAATTTTTCTGTATTTAGGTTCTGCCTGCTCTGTCAGTTCTGTCAGTCTGTCAGTTCTGTCAGGTTCTGTCAGTCTCAAAAGTTTATTATCTGGGACAGGACCTTCTTAATTACGGAGTTGAGATTTGGGGTGTGTGTGTGTGTGATTTCTATTACCTAAGAGTAACGAGAAGAAAATTTTATCCAGTTGTCAAGGTGGGGATAATACCCACTGATTAGATTTAAAGAGACTGTGAGAGACAAAATGAAATTACTTTGCAATTATACCTTGTGAAAACTGCTTGTTCAATGTATTGGTCACATTTATTTACTAACTTTAATCTTAATATCTCTGCAGAAACATAATTAGTAGAGTTGAAAGTACCTTAATTGGGAAAAAAATGGAAGAAATCAAACTGACTCTAAAGGAAGAGAATATGATTTAAACTATTGTTTCTATTTATTAAAATAATGAATCAATAATTGGCATGTAATCAAAAAAGTACACATTTGTTATTTTACAAACTGAGGAAATGCATAGAAGCAAAAACAAAAGAAAAATAATTGTATTTTATCTTGCAGCTAATAACCACTACTAAAACTCTGGATTATATCTTTTCAAGTGTTTCATAGATGGAATTCTCTGTGAATATTTTTTCTACTAAAAACATATCAAAATTCCATGTCAACAAATATAGCTTTTTAATTTTAAGGGTGGTAATATAGCCCATTTTAGTTAACCACTTGCTAATATTAGATATTCTTTATAATTTTACATTATTATAAACATCACCCTTTATACTCATTTCCCTCACTTTTCCACTCATTTTTAGGATGAATTCCTAGCAATAGAACTGGAAGTTCACTATATACAAATTTTATTTATGCCAATAAATATTGTTCCAGATAACTGTTATACTAATTCCCACTTCATCCTCAGCAATTATGAAGGTAATCTTGATATTTACCTGAGAATTGGAAAATGGTACCTTATTACTGTTTGTACTAGGTTCATAGGGCGGCCATAACAAAATAACACAAACTGGGTGACTTAAAAACAACAGAAATTTATTTTCTCACAGTTCTGGAAGCTAGAAGTCTATGTACCAGCATGGTTAACTTTCTCTGATATTTACAAGAGAGAAACCTTTCTTGCCCCTTTCTGGTTTTTACTGGTGGTTGGCAATCTTTAGCTGCTCCTTGGCTTTTGCAGCCACATCACTCCAATCTCTTCCTCTGTGGTCACACGGTATTCTCCCTGTATGTCTCTGGCTGTGTCCAAATTTCCCTTTTCTAGGAACATCAGTCGCCTTGGATTAGGACCATCTTACTTGATTATATTTGCAAAAACCCTATTTCCAAATAAGGTCACATTCACAGGACTAGGAGTTTGTACTTCAACACATCTTTCTGGGAAACACAATTCAACTCATTAAATTGTTCTAATCTATATTCCTCTGACTGCTAGTAAAGTTGAGAAATTTCATATTTTATTTGAAACATTTTCATGCTTGATCCTTTGTCTACTGTTCTAGTAGAGATATGTATTTTTTAAAATTTACTGGCAAAGTCTTTTTATAAATTAGACATGTTAGTTATTTTATAGTTTATATGTTGCAAATGTTTTCCCATTTGTCATTTGCCTTTTAATTTTCCTTACTATTTTTTTCCTTTACTACATAAAAGTTCAAAATGTTTTCTTAAATCTAGCAACACTTTCCTTTGTGAGCTCTGATATCAGTGATAAAAATCGGTCTGAATACAATATTACATTGATAATCATGTAATTTTATTCTAAGCACATTTCCGATTTCATTTCATTAAATATTTTTAATTTATCTGAAATTTATCTTAAGGAAAGATGTTTATATAAAGTTCCAACTTTGTACACAGAAACTATGAGATATATAATTATTTTGTTAAAGTCTAATCGGCCAAAGACTAGTACAGGAACAAGCCTGTAGTTCAACAAAATCGGATTTATTGACTCAGTGTGACAAGGCACTCCCGAGGAACCACGGAACGCTGCCCTTCACCGGAGGGAGAGAGAAGGAGAGAAAATTCTTTTGTAAACTTTGAGTTCCTACACAAGTATTCTGAAGAGGAAATAAGGGGCTCTGGGATCAGTTCTGAATTGGTTACTATTTCTGAGGTGGGATTGGAGAAGCTGGATTAATTCGGATTGGGTGCTGTCACCAGACAAGGATGGCTTAGCAATTGCGTATCCCAAGTAGCAGACGGGTGCAGCAAAGTGGTCTGGGGGCATCATTAGTACAAAAATGGTAGTTACACAAAGAGTATTGTTTTGGCATTTTTCAGGTGTTGTATCACCTCAGAAGAGACAGTGGTTCCTGTCAACTTTGGAGCAGGCTTTTTCTTGGTCTGTACCCAAAGCCGGATGAATGGTAGGACTACTTTTTCCTTTTTTTTTTTTGTATAAGCTGATTTTCACTGCTTCAGTCCCAGAAAAGTGTCTACTCTTTCAACATATTTATTATACATTTAATATACATATTTATATATTGTATGTATATATTTTATAACAACCCATTGGTCATACTTTAACCCACTAATCTGAACTGCATTATTAACCACATTTCTATATATACTTGAACATTCCTATTCTGTTTATTTCATTCTAAGCTTTCTGATTATAGTGGCTCCAGAATTCTGTTGTTTTGATTTAAAAAAAAGAGAGACATAATATCCTCTTTCTTAATCTAATGTCTGATTCTTATTTTCAGTTATCTTGAATTACAAGTTTAATATTAATATCGCAAAATGTACTTATCAGTTAGGATTAACTTCAACTGTAAGTATTAGAAACCCCAAATAACTGTTAACTCTTTTAGAAGGTTAGTGGTCTAGGACAGATAGGGTGCTCCCCTGTCAGGGAGCCAGTTCCTTCTGTCTTTATTACTAAGTTGTGAGTAGCCTTAAGTTTATGGTCCTGGATAGTAGCAACCATGTTCCCAGCTGCAGAACAGGGAGAGGAATGAAGACTGAGGAAGGGATGAAGAAGAAAGCAAAGAGCACATATATGCTATTTCTTAAGGAAGGCTTTGAGAAGCTGGTATAGGACACTGCTGCTTACATCTCATTGGCCAGAGATGTCACACAGCTATACCTACTAGCATAGGAAGCTGATAAATATGGATTTTATTCTGGGATACTATGAGATTAGTTAAAAATTCCATTATCATGGAGGAGGAGGAGAGGAGACATAGGGAGCAGCTAGCAGTCCCTACAGTAATGTACCCAGTATCTCTTCTCCAATTCTTTTATAATATTTATTTTTTCCTTTCATTGGTATAAAAATTTTTATTTTTTATATTTGTTTTTTAATAAATTTTTATTGAAATACAGTTGATTTACAATGTTGTGTTATATTCAGGTGTACAGTAAAATGATTCAGTTTTACATATATATAAATATATACATTATATATATATTCACTTAGATTCTTTCCCATTATAGATTATTACAAGATATTGAGTATAGTTCCCTGTGCTATACAGTAGGTCCTTGTTGGTTACCTATCTTATATATAAAAGTGTGTACATTTTAATCCCAAACGCCTAATTTATCCCTCCCCCCTTCCTCCTTGGTAACCATAAGTTTGTTTTCTATGTTGGTGAGTCTATTTCTGTTTTGTAAATAAGTTCATTTGCATCATTTTTTTAGATTCCACACATAAGTGATATCATATGACAATTATCTTTCTCCGTCTGACTTACTTCACTTTGTATGATAATCTCTAAAGCTTTTGCACAGCAAAGGAATCTATAAACAAAAAGACAGCCAACAGAATGGGAGAAAATATTTACAAAGGATGCAACTGACAAGGGCTTAATTTCCAGAATATACAAACACCTCATATAGCTCAACATCAAAAAAAAAACAAAACCCAATCAAAAAATGGGCAGAAGACCTAAATAAACATTTCCTCAAAGAAGATATACAGATGGCCAATAGGCACATGAAAAGATGCTCAACGTTGCTAAATTATTAGAGAAATGCAAATCAATACTACAATGAGTTACCACCTCACACCAGTTAGAATGGCCATCATCAGAAGGTCTACAAATAATAAATGCTGGAGAGGGTGTGGAGAAAAGGGAACCCTCCTACACTGTTGGTGGGAATGTAAATTGGTGCAGCCACTATGCAGAACAGTACGCAGGTTCCTTAAAAAACTAAAAATAGAGTCACCATATGATCCAGCAATAGCATTCCTGGGCATATAGCTGAAGAAAACTATAATTTGAAAAGATACATGTACCCCTATGTCCATAGCAGCACTATTTACAATAGCCAAGATCCAGAAGCAACCTAAGGGTCCATCAATAGATGAATGGATAAAGAAGATGTGGTGTATATACATAATAGAATATTACTCAGTCATAAGCAAGAATGAAATAACGCCATTTGCAGCAACATGGATGGATCTAGAGATTATCTTTTTTATATTTGTTATAGAAGAATGTACCAGCAATAATTTTCTAAGTTTTATTACTGTCCCAAGGATTCTCTCTGTATCCTCCATAGAGGCAACCACTATCAAATCTTTGAATATTACATTCCAAAAATCATTTTACAAAACATTAGATTTATGCTGTCATTTAAAAAATGTTTCTGTTTACTATGGATGATAAGGAGTTAGCTTTTTCACCAGCAGTCTCCCGCACCCACATATTTCCCATCCACCTAGGATCCAGTTAATTATAATTGGTTAGATCAGCATTCATTTTTAATGTAATTATAATTAGGTAAATGTTAAAAGCTGAGCCATGTAGTATAAGCTGATTTCATTTTTTCTTTTATAACCTCTCCCAATTAATTGTTTTTGTTTAGTTTTCTAACTCTTCCCTATATTATCTACTATCAGCCATTCTCTCAATTTCATCTTCTTAGACCTCTCTATATCCCTTTGCTCCAATCTGTAGTGATGTATCACTAGTACACATCTCTCATCCTTGTATTTCCCTTCACTATCACTAAGAGGATTCTCCTTGTCTCCCTCCTGTATAATATTCTCTGATTCCTGATACCAGGTTCCTCTTTTTGGTTCAATCCCACTTTTTGATGGGATTGAACTCTTCCAGTAGGTAACTAAGATTGTTGTTCAAAAAAAGAAGTTTTTCAGAATTTTCTTTTTTGAAGGTATGACAGAAACTTGTTCTTAATCTTAATTTCATGTTTGAAACTATATGTTGAAATTCTTGATATCTAAAGGATAGAAATAATTTCTGGACTTGTTATATGCTACAAACTCCTTATAAGTCTCTTACTTGGATACAAATATCTCTAAGAATAAATGAAAGGTTTTATCATCTCTAAAATCCTAAAATAGAGATTTTTAAATATCTTGACCTGAATCTACTTTCTAAATGACATATATAAGTACTTTCAGTCTTTGTGTGATTGAATCTGGCCTCTTTGTTGGCACTTTTATGTCTAAGGTAGAGAGGGCACCAGCTCTCTGGAGAGATAGACTTCAGATTCAGAAGAGTTTTCCCATATTCAGGGGAACCCATCAGAAAAAAAAATAAAAAAGTTAGAGAAAAGCCCATCACTGACAGGCTTTCTATTTGGGTTAGCCATGTACTTGATCCTTTCCTGCTGAAACAGCTGAGTGAGTGCTGGTATGGATTTTTGACAGGACGAGGGTCTACACTAGAGGGCTCTTATCCTTCCTATGGACGATATGTGCCTTTCCACGTACAGAGTTTGCTTAGATTTCCATTTCTTACTTCTCACAACAGCACATGGTTTCATCTGGAAGAAAAACTGGGTTAAGCTGGTTCCACCTGTATCCACGTAGCCATATTTACTAAAAGTTTACGACATATTATAAGTATTTTTTGCTTGCTTCAGCAATTGGCTTCAATTAATTTTGTTTACTCTGATCCCACCACCCTTTGACAGTTGTACTCTTTTACTGGAGGAAATTTTTAGAAATTTGCTCCTCTTAGAGTTCCCTTTATCTCGATTTTTCCCCCCTAAGGTAAAGACAGAATACTATCCGTACAATAAATTAGAAATTCATTATTTTGATTTGAAATTTTGGAGAGAAAACACAGCACTACTTTTTAGAAATTAACAGAATGGTAATAGTTTTTTTTCCTATTTCACCAGAACTGGTTACTAGGATCCAGAGTTGAAGACAAAAATTTGCCAAGTTTCTGATATTCTCAAGAGAACAAATTTAAAGAGGAAAGAAAAACCACTTCAGAATTCATTAGAAGACAGACAAACTATCTCTATTACCTTCTACTGTTATCCAAGAGCTTCCTAACCCCAGTCTATATACACTGAAAACTAAATAGGAGAGAGATGTGAGAGGAAGGGAGTCACAGGAGTCCTGAGATATTGGCTGTATTCAGAGGAAGAGTCCACAGAGTTGAGGGAAAGGAGATCCCAAAGAATCACTCACAGAGGTTAAGGATGCCAGTGAGTAAGGAAGACTGGCATTTCATTCCCCATTAGAATACTTCTGCAGCAGCAAATTTTATGGTCTTCTCCTGCATTTATCTGAACTAGTGAGAAAAGAAGTGGAGAGAGACAGCAGGGCAGAGAAGAGTTCAACAGTGTAGCAACCTGCAGTTCCATCATGTGGCATGGCAAGTCTGTGGCTCAATTAGATACAATGAAAGTTAGCCTGACCCCTATCCAAGATGACCACCTGCTGGAAAAATAACCCTAGTAACGAGCAGCTATGGGTACCCTGCTGGGGTATACATGAAAAAGCAGAAGTGGAAAAATCTTGGCAGTAATGAGGATGTCCCCATAGGGCACCTGAAGAACTCAACCATGCCTTCAATGAAAATGATAGCATTTGTGTGTCTGCTGGCAAGAGAACATCAATGGCCAGTCAGGATTCTCCAAAAGAACAGCAATATCAGAGAGAAGACCACAACACTAACTATGAAAGAGACACCTGTCCCTTTCCACCTTTCTTATTCCCTCCTCCCAGACTCCAACCCCAAAAGAGATATTGATCCAGAAGTGAGAGGGGGGAAATGAGTGGAGGAGTAGACTGTGCCTCCTTTCCACTTCAAGATGAAGTACAGGTATTCCTGGGAAGAGGGGAAGAGATGATAATGAAATTGAATACAAGGTAGATGCTTTTAAACTGGGTTCAACTAAAAATATCTTTTTAATAATGATCAAAGAGTTATGGGATCTGTCTGAGATAGCTTTAGGGGATGATAAAGGGAAAGTCTGCATGGTCCAGTTGGGACAGCAACTGGAGTAAAAGATTAAACAAGCATTGTTATGCTCATATCCTCCTGGATTTAGCCTATTAATAGGAACAAATGTAGAAGAAAACAAATATGAAATAATATAACTTTATAAATAAGTCCAAAGAGGAAAGAATATAGATAAATTTTGGTTTTATTTGGAATTATAGGGGTGTGGGCAAGGATGTCAAAAGAGATGCTGAAGTATTTTAATAATTTACAATTGCCAATGAACAATTTTATGTCAGGATTCTTAGAAATCAGCTTTTGGTGGTCATAAAGTGAAAAAAAACCCTCAGAAACATTTTCATGCATTCTTTTCTTCAACTGATTGAACATCTCTATGTACCAAACACTGGCTAACTCACTAAGACACAACAGACCTCCTCCTGCTCTTCTGAAATCTATGATTTTTTTCTTCTAGATGCTCAAAAGAAAGAGTTTCTTAGGACACTTAACAAAGGCACAGAAATCCCTACGATCCATGATCTTTCATGTAAGGGAAGAGAGAATTGTCTAAGCGCCTGTTATGTGCTAGGTGCGTTTATGATCATTACATAATTTAATCTTTAGCATAAATATGAAGTATTTGTCCCTATGTGGGGAATGAACAAATTGAGGCTTAGAATCAGTAACTTGCCCAAGTTCATTCAGCCACATAAATGTCAGAACAGTAGTAAGACACCACCTTTATCTGGTTCCAAACCCTGTGCTTTTTCTACGACGATCATGCAGCCTCTCTATGAAATAGCTTCATAGAAACAAACTAAATCTGTAGAAGAGATATTGACAATTTACAATTTGGAGATCAGAGCATTATGGGACCACATTTCTCATGAGCATTATGGAGAAAATTCCATGTAATATGGGGTCACTTTGGATTTTATCCTTAAGGTGTAATTCCCTACTAAAGACCCATAATAAAATGAGTGTATGTGTAACTAAAATCATATAACTTCGACAAAACATTTTGAATTATTTAGAGGAAATCTACTTATTATTTTAATAAGAACTTCCATTTATTGTAGAATTTCCTAATATAATTGTTGTGACCCCATGATTTTCAAATATTTACAGAAATTAAATTCCTTTGTTGCATTATCATATTGCCTAGACAATTTACAACTGTTCCCCAAACATGAAAAAGAAGAAAAAAGCAATAATAATCTTCCCAGGGTAAATATTACTATAACCCCCAGCATGTAATAACATATACCACCCTTTTGTATTGTCAGAGAAAAATTATCATAAGGACAAAGTAGTTAGAAAGGCTACATTCTGACCTCTGGTATATACTGATGTTCCCAATTATTAAATGATGCCAGAGGAAAATGCTTAAACAAGTTATTGTTATTCTTATCTATACACATCCTGGCATTTATAACTTTAATTAGGATGTACCCAATTTCAAATATTTTTTTATTCATCAAGCATCTATTAGGAAGCTACTCTCACTTGGGTTCTATGAGACATGAGAAATAAGAACAAATAGAATCTCTACCAGTAGGTGATTAGAATGAAGCAAAGCACATGGAATATACACATAATTTCTATAATATATAGTGTGAAAAGTGCAAGAAATAAATGCAGAGATATGAGAGTTCAAAGCAGCAATTACTTTCAGCCAAAGGAATCAAGGATGACTTTTTGAAAGAGGCAGTGTTTGAACTAGGCTTAAAAGAGAACTTTGAAATTTATCACATGCTTTTTAGTATTTAAGTGAGATTAAATTGTTTTCCTCTTTTGATTAGATTTATATAACTTACTTAATTTCTTAGTAGTAAGTCATGTGTATATTCCTGTAAGGAAAAATACATTTTAAAAAATATTATGTTGGATTCAATTTACTTGTATTTTATTTTGAACTTTTGCACATACTTATTCATGTATATTCCAGGAGACTGATGAGTGGTTTTCTTTCAATGTACTATGTTTATCAAGTTTCATTATCAGGGTAACATAAATCATGTAGCATCCCATCATTTTCCATATACTGGAAGAATTTATCATAGGAAATCATAGTCCCTTGGAAAATAAGAAAGGATCCTGGTAAACCTATCCTGCTTTGGATCCATTTTTCTTAAGGTAACTGGAAACTCTGATGGAATTTTCAGTTTCCTCCATGGCTATGGACACACCAATAGCTCTGTTTATGCTTGTTACTTTTTCCTAAGTTAATTGTAGTAATCAATATTCTCTAGAAAGTTGTCCATTTCATTTCACTGAGATTTTAGAATTCATTTTCATAGAACTTCACATAGTTTTCTTCCTTCTTACAATCTTTTAATAGACTTCTGTCGTTGTAACATTGTTCTTTCTCTAATTTTGTTAACTGAGTCTTTTTAAAGGTTCTTGGTTTATTTATTTTCACCAAGAAGGCTGGTCCTCAACATAACTGAGATTGGGAGGCACAAAGGTGGGCAGAAAAGGATATGCTAATTAGCTGGAATAAAGACATTAGAGGTAGAAAAAAGGAAGATAATATTTTTATTAAATGAAATACTTCTTTAGTAGTAAGAGAAAGAAAAACAAGATTGGGTCTTCCATGGATAAGAAATATTGTTTGTATTGATAACATAATAATGCTTTTTAAAGTACTATTATCCCCACTTAAATGAGTATTGTATATTAATAGGCAAGCACATTTATCAAAATAAATGTCTTCAAATATAGGTGGTGTGGACTAAGGCTTATATTTATCCAGAGAAAAGTACACTGAAAATCAAGACGTGTGGGCTGGTAATGATATAAGGCTGGGAGAACCGTTTTTAAGTATTTTAACTTTCTCTTGCTCATCCTATACCAGTAGGGGAGGACACTGGCTCCATCTTTAGCTTCCAAGCGTATTTCGATGATGAGTAAGGAAACACACAAAGTATTCTGAATCTTTATAAATGGGTGGTTAATTAGAAAAATGCAAAATTTTCTTTTAAAATATATTTAAAGACATATCTTTCCTGGCTAATGTTAATACATTTGCATCTTTACCAGAATACTTATGACATGCTTTAATTTCAGTGTTTTTGACCAAATTGAGTGAAATCAAGGTTATTAAAGAACTGCAGCCTCAGTTTGAAACATCTCAAAGCAGCACTGTAATTCCTCTCTTAGGTACAGGCAACTGGCAATGTTCAACGTCAGACTGTCTCCATACTGAAATAAGTAGAGCCATTTCCTGAGGAAGCCTCCCTTATTTACATTGTTGGCCCTCTCCCCTTCTATCAGCAAGCACAAGTACAATGAGATCCTGGAACAAATGAGCTTATTAAGATCATGCTTAGACATATCATTTTTCAAATCACACTCTACAAGACAGATATGCTGGCAAAGCTGTAATAAACATCAAGGCTCAAGGCATCCACCATTCTTTTCAGCAGCCCGATGGCTTGGCTAGAAAAGCTTTTCATAAATTTTAGTGCACACCTGTCAAGTGGCAGGGGTGACAGTCTGCTACTGTGGAACCTAAGCTGTGATTTCCGGGCTGGCTGCACCATCATCGTTTTCAGTGCAATCATGTGCTTTTCTCTCTTTGTGACCAATGAAATCTATGTGATCACACTGAGAATCCGCGAGTTTTGGAAGACCTGCCAGTGGTACTCATCACATAGAGATTATTTTAGATTGGCTGCCATGAAGTCTTATTTCCCATTTGTTAACACAATGGGTTTTCATGACGATGACAACTGAAAAAATTCATTTGTATATGGGTCTTGTCCTTGTTGCAGTTACAAACCCATTCCACCTTTCCTGTACTCCTTTAACCTATCACAATCAATCTTCTACATGAAAGGACTGCAGTGCTAATTAAGTCACATTTTATGTTGGGGAAAAATGAGGGTAAAAAAACTTTTATTTTAATAAGCTAAATTTGTGAGTTAGAAATAAACTTTTGATCCAAATTATGTGAAATAAAATTGTATGTCATATACATGTGTATATATATGTATGTGTGTGTGTGTGTGTGTGTATGTGTGTTTAGAAAATTTCTGAAAGGAAATTCAAACTGTTTATAGTGACACCACTAAAGAGAAAGGAAGACTTGGAGACAGCTGAGTCAAGAATCTTCCACTTTCTTCTCTGTATATTATGGTAATGCTTGGATTTCTATGATAATATATTCATATATTCCTTGTGTAATAAAAAAGTAAATTTTAAAAGAGAAACCTAAATATTGATATCAAGAAGAGAATAGGGCCCCAAAAGACCATACTTAGATCAATAGTGCCATATGTTTACAGAGTGCTTTCATATATATTGTATTGCTAAGTCCTCACAGACACTTGGTGGGATGATTGAATAAGATAGTAGCATAGGTAAAATCTGAAAGTTAATGAGGCTCAGAGACATGGTTAAGTTTTCAGTTAAGTTTCTAAGTTGGGAATAAGAACCTGATTCTTCCAACATCTGGTTGAAGCTTCCATTGCCTCAAGCCCTTCCCTCCACTACCTCATTTTCTGCTCTGAAAACAATATCAACAACAAATATATTCGTACTGTCTTTCTATTTGCTATAAAACACTTTTTCCCATTTTTAAAGTACTTCTGACATAGATATATACACTGTGTAGATATTTCAAGTTACCAATAGAGTCACAGTTTTATATTAATCAAACAGATCACTTCATAGAATTGCTTAGACATAAACAGATTCTGGAACATGCACAAAATTTTAATACTAAACTTTCCGCTGAATAAAAAAATAATTATGTATAGCACTTTTTTTTTTGCAAAATTATGGCAAATGCAAGGCCTCTGGTTTGTTTAATGGATGTCTGCCATAAATATTATTTAAGAAAATAACTCCTAAGTGGAAATATTAGTTTGCACTGATGGCATAGTCTACTCTACCAGAATTAATAGCAATTCAGCAGTTGAGCACAGGCACATTTTTAAAACATTAATCACTAACGAATAATTACTTAGAGCAAAAGCTTCATGTGAAAATTTTAGGAAAATGCTTACCTTCCCACCCCTTCTGTATATCCAAGTCGCTGCCCTTTTATGGTAATAAAATAATCTATAATTATTTTGCTTTTTTCAACCCCTTTTGCAAATGATGTAGAAGAGAGAATAGATATTGGGAAAGGCCTCACATTTGTTTTGATACTAAAACATAACAAATATTCCAAGCTATATGCACAAGGACTGCATTCACATACTAAAGATTCCCTGTGACCTAGAAACCTCACCTGCAACCTTGGCACTGAGTTTAGTGGTTTCCAACTTTGTTCCTGGCCCTCTCAGGAACTACAATTGAGGGTGTGGTTGAGGGAGAAATGTTTGGGGGGGAATAAAAGTCTCCAGACAAAGTAGAGGAAGTCAGCCATGACAACCACCACAACTACCAGATAGCTGTATCTCACGTGCTTTATCAAAGCACCATGCTGCCCTTTAGCTCTGTCACTGTTTGAAACTGTCCCCTCTGAGCTTTCCTCACAAGATCAAGTGCAAGCAAATACTTGACTTCCCTTCGGGGCTGCTACCTGTGCCCCTGAAGCGGAAACATCAGCTTACTCTCTGCCAACTCATAGGGTACGCTCGGTTCAACATTCACTCTGGCAGACATTGACCAAACTCATTATCTATTGAAGAAAAAGACATAGTGTTATGCTTTGTAATATTGGAAACACAACTGTAAAGCGGAGATGGTAAGTGACTGCCATAAAACAATGGTTGAGGACTACTGCTCCATTCCTTCCCCAAGTGAGCCCACAGCTGCTGCTGGCCCAGTGACTCTTGGGAGTGGCCAAGCATTTCCCCCAACTGCCTGCTGAACTGGAACATCCATGCCCTGGAGATGACTGATTTCTGCATCCTGTACCTTCCCCTGAAGTTCCTAAATCTGCACTAGCAGTTATCCATCTAGGGCCTTCCTGACTTACTGAATGGAAGAGCTACAAGAGTCCTGTCTCCTGTATCTGTGAGTTTACAGGCAACACAAATTCATCACATTTAACAAGAAATGGCCATTTTGATATTTGTCTTTATTTCCAACATTTTTCTGTCTTCCAATAATTGCTAAGATGTGTTTAATATGTATGAGGTACACTTTTAAGAGCTTTACATTGGTTAATTAAATAATTTAATCCTCAAAACAACCCTAAGAGAAATATACTACTATTATCCACATTTTATAAATGAGCAAATCGAGGCACAGAGAGGCTAGGGAATATGCCTAAGAGCAGGTATATAGTAAGCGTATTGAGTCTGGGGTCTGAACGGCCACATGATGGTGTTTCATTTCCCGATTTCTCTGCCCACTGGTTCTTCCTCTGCCTGTATTTCCATCTGCACCAGGGCACTCAAAATTTCTAGGTTCCCCAGGCATCTTATAAAGCCTCATGTACTGAAAAATAAACTAATTAAACCACTTATCTTGAAATTAAAAGCTTTGAAATTTAATTTTATTGTATTTGAAAACCTAAAAAAGTGACTAAAAGCTGGGCTTAATAATTATAGTATTTTCCCCTAGAATGCTTAGGTGGTATACTCCCAAAGCCAAGCACTTTTTTGAGAAATGATATATTTTATAAACTATCTTTTGCCTCAGAGTCCTAAGAAAATGGGAGAAGGCATATCTAACCTTGAAATCCCAGCTGACCTTCTTAGCTCCTTGGAAGAAATGGTCTAGTTCTGTGCACACGCACCTTTTCTTTCAATAGCTATTGAAGTTGTCACTTGATGAGGGATTGAGAAGGCTTGTGAATAAAGCAGAAAGGACACTTGCACTAATTCCATCTCCAGACAGTGACATTCTATCTCAGATGAAATAATGCATCAAATTATGTGTTGATTTTTGAAAAGGTTTAATGGAAGCTCTGGCACTTAAATGAATCTACAGCTTGTTTCCAGTATTAAAGGGATGTTTCAATTAACGTCTTACTCTGCTACATTTTGGTCGAGCATTTTCCTCTTTCCTTTTACTCCCCTGGGGCTAGGAGCCCAGCACTGCTCTGGGTACCAAAAGTACAGAAAGAGTGCCTATGGCATTGTCCCTGCTCTCCAGGATTTCAATTGGTTTCTACAGCAATTTCAGCTCGCTGAGACACATGGCTTCCAGGGGCAGCTTTACGTTCATATTTTAGCCTGCCAACTTCCCAAGCTCGAATTTTAAGTCACATTAATTGTTCCATTGTCCTCTCTAGCTGTCATCCCAATGGCCTCGGAAACAAATACCTATATCTTACCCTAACTGGTGATCAAAAACTGTAAGTAAATGAACAAAGCAGTGGAGACTATCAATCCAAAGGAAATGCTCATTAAATGCTGACAGGGAAACCATTAATACTTGAATAGTTGCAGGGAGTATAATCAGACTCCTGATTAATTCAAAACTGTGTTCTGCAGGCAGACTATGCAATCCTGAACAAAATGGGGCTTTTCCCAGTCTGGCTAGATCCCTATGAGTTAAGGATTTAAAGGAGATATAGGACCTATAAATAGTCCCTCTGCTGCAAGGATCAATAGTTGAGAAATTTAAGCAGACAATAAGTAGCTCAGCTGGTTCATTTCTCTGATGTTCTTGCAATAAAGACTTGGCTGACTGCCTTTTAAAAATTTTTTTAGGGCTTTCTTGCATTCAATTTGACATGAAACTGTAGTTTTTACCTAAGGAAGGTGTGGGATGATTTTTCTTCATTTGTAAAATATAACCACTGTGATAGTTGGTGAATTGTAAACATGCTAATCATCCCCTAGCTGCACTGCTAGAGGTTTACCTCACACATTAAGTCATCTACTGGCTGCAGTTCTAATATCCTTCACTGAAGGTAGGCAATACTAACTATGTAAATACTGCTTTATGGGCACCCCAACGTCCTGATTCCATTGCTATTTGACTGCATTGTGTAGGGAAATAATATAAAAGTCTAAGATACCTTTACAGACAGCTAGGTGAGCAAAATACTATTTTAAAAAGAGAAAAAATAACAGCTATCATGGACTGAGCCCGATCACATAGTAAATGCTCAGTAGGTGTTCAGTTTCATCGTCAACACCATTATTGACTCTGACAGAACTGTGCTAGTACATTATATATTTGATACTTTGTGAAAATTACTTTTTACAAATGTGTGAGATAAGTACTATTGTTGGTTCCATTTTTACAGATAAGGAAACTGAGTCTAAGAAAGACCAAATGACTTGTTGAAGTTCACTCAGCTAGTCAGCTATCCAAACAAGATGGGAACTCTGGTCTGCCTGATTCCAAAGCTAAACTCTAATGTGGACCAAGCTGCTACTGACATTGAGATGCTGATTAAGTTGTTAGTTTCGTAGATAGCATGGAAAGCCAATTTGCAGTCACTTTTGGGTTAAATAATACATTCAAACCTTACTTGCTTATTGTGGCAGCTCCCAATAAGGTAATTATATATATTTATTATGGTTCTTTTTAAAAATAAGAATGGGGTCACTTTTTATATTACATCTGTAATTCTTTTTTTTTTACTTACTATCTCACGCACATCCTTTCAAGTTAGCACACACTGATCAACATATTATTTCTCATAACTTCATCTCACTTCATAGTAGAATAAACCATCTGCATCTGAACATTCCTCTGTTAGAGGGCATCCAGATTGTTTCCAGGTTTTGCTCTGACAAAAAATGTTACCATAAAGAGTCTCTATAATGTGTAAATGAGATATATATACAGTAACAGACACACATGTACATATGTGTGATTATATATATGTGTGTTTGTATACATACACACACACACATACACACACACACACAGATACATTGGAGACTTTATTCCCACTGATAGATTCCAAAAGTAAATGGCTGGCCAAATAGGTATAAACAAGCCCAACTTTTTCTAAACTGTTTCATTACATTTTACATCCACCAGCAATGCATGTGAGTATGTTTCTGCATTTCTTCTCTATATCCAACTTATTACTATTTTTGGTTTTTGACAATCTGATGGTAAAAAAATGATTTCAATATTATTTTTATTTTATATTTCCTGATTAATCAAGATGTAAAGATATTATAGTTACATTTTACTATTTTCTACTAAATATCATTATATTAGTTGTCCATTTTTCTATCTGGCTGTGTTTTTATTAAGTTGTATAAACTCGTGGTGTAATACTGCTAAGGGCTCTGAAGATCTCAGGTTTTACCCTACTTGCAAGGGAAAGATTAATATGCTGTAGTTTTGTGGATGCTGGCAGAAGACACAAGATGCCTCGGCCAGAGACAAAGGGCACTATTTCTAATATCACAGGAGGCCTCGTGAGTGTCACCATATTTGTGTCAGTTCTCCTGCCTCCAAGTCCCTTAGGGGTGCCCAGATGATGCCTGTACAGTCAGTGGGTTCTGCAACAAGAAAGAGACCCAGGCCATAACCATGTCTGCCCTTTGCTCTGGAGGAAGACACTATCTCTATCTTCTTAGGCTATCTGCTAGACATACACCTCTGAAAAGATTAGTCCTGAACAAAGGGCAGTTAATGTCTCATTCATAAGATGTACAGAAATGCAAAAGACCCACAGAGAATTGGCTCCTAGCTATTAGGGAAATCAGCCTTTGATCAAATATATTGCATATGTTTTCTCTTAATCACTACTTATAATAACATTTCTATTTTGTCCTTGTCTGTCCTCCTTCCTATGGTCCTTGGTCTGCTATGTATACTATTCTCATGTTAGATTTAGTATAATAACATTGAAATGATTTCCCTAATTTTGGATACAAATTACTGCTTTGTTCCTGATCAAAATGAAAACAGATATTGTCTAATTGCCACTTTATGAAAACTGCCATTTTATATGTCCATTATTTCTGTTCTGTTTTTGCCCTGATAGATGAGGAATAAAAAGCATAGAAAGGGAAGCCCATGGGGACTTTTGCCCAATAAAAATAAAGACTTAAGGTTCCTAACTATTTTCTATCAACTGAATTGCTGCAAATTCAAAGAATTAGCAATATCAGAAGAAGATATAGATGCTGGAGCAGATCGATGTTTTGTGGCACTTGAAGCTTCTATAACTTTGCAGGGGGTAGTATTTGTAATTTTGTATTTTCATACTTCAAACACGACATCGCTCTGGCCTGTACACATTTATATGGGCAGTACAAACATAACGTCCTGAAATGTCAGCCAAGCTTGTTCAGATTCATGGTAAGTCTGCTCTATCTGGTAAAGGATGTAAAAAAGAAGATTGAAGCCAATCACAATATGAAGTTTTTGCTTTTCTAGGCCATAGTGCTGCTTTATAGTTCAGTTCAATATGCAGCTTTGGCCCCTCATGGAAAACATTCCACAGCCTCTGTCCTTTCTGACCTTAGATTATGCTGAACTGCAGTTCAAGATGAATGACGTTTTGTGGAGTATATCCACTGAGTGCAAAAATTGTCACGTCAGATCCAGCAGGATTACCTCAGTACTTGGGGCTGTGGTCTGGGGGAGGGATGGATACTACAGCAATTCACCCTGTCAGGTGCCTTCCTGTGACCTCTCAAAGGTTTGTAAGGTGAAGTCTGTGCTAAATGGATTTGGAAGGCAAAGAAGGAAAGCAAAGAGTTGCAGAAGTACCACAATATAAGGAGTGACATTTAGGAATGTGCATGAAATGAATTGGGATAAAGTATTTTCAGAGAGCCTTCGTCCTTCCTGTTTTACCTTTCTGATTGTTTATATATGTCTCATATATATAGTTTTTAATATAACAACAACTGGCAGAGCTGCCTCTTTTCCTTTGAGTTGCCCCAGTCCCTTGGTTCATGTTTCATAATTAGCTTTAAAACATAAATAATATTAATTGAGTGCCCAATATGCACATGATAGTCTATAGACAATAGACATGTTAAAAACTATGACAACACTCCCAACTCTTACAGAGTTTACAGTCTTCTTACAGAAATAAAGCCAGTACACAGATATATCCAGTGCTGGGTAGACTATGCCTAGTGGCATGAGAGAGAAACAGACAGTTATTTGAGTTTAAAGGAGAAATTTTTCTTAGAGGGAGTAGCATTTAAGATGATACCTGAACGATGAGGTTGCCTACCACGTAGACACAGAGAAAGTGTTCCAGGCAGATGAACGGGCAAAGCCCGGGGGAGCAGAAAATTGCAAAGAACAGGAAATAGTCCAGCTTCAGTTGGAAGATATAGTAAAATTAAAGAGATTGAGCAAGAAAAGCGGTGGCACTGCATCACTGAGATCTTTGCACTCCTGCCAAGTGTAAAAACACTAAGGCGGTATAGTCAATGGGGAGCCATTTTCTGCAGGGGAACAGACTGAACACAGAAGTAATTTTGGAAAGTTAAACTGAAAGAAGTATGTAGAACAGGGGAAAGAGATGGGAAAGTACTTGGAGGCCAGGTTAAGACCTCAACAGAGTACACAAGGCATTATATTGGGTATGGAGGTGAAAAGGCCATTTGTAGATCTCCTTACAGAGATTTAATGCCATGACAGGAAAGGGAGGTGCAGGGAGAAAGAGGATGACAAATTTCCGGGAATCTTGCAGCTCTGAGATCCTAAAGGGCAACTTGTTTTATTTGTACGATGTTACCATGTTGACTCTGCATTTCCTCTCTCTCTTCTTTACCACGTTAAATATACCACTGCCCTAATGCTCTCTTTCTCTCTCCTTCTTCTGTGACTTCACCTATCAGGTGCATCTGCCATCTTACTTAGCTTTGTTAGTGGCAAGGTGGATTAAAGCCCCTTAACAACATAGGCACTGAACAATTTCACCAAAGAAAAAGAAAGTCAATTATTCTTAAGGGGTACATGACTTCCTTGAGATTTCATGCTAAGGAAGTAAAAGTGACAAAAACATGGAAACATAAATACCACCAACTACCTCCATGTGTACAAAAAAAGAGCACCAAGGGATAGCTCCCCGGGGAGGAGGGAAAAAACACAAATGTGGAGAGAATGATGAGGTGGCTGATGTCAGGGGGTGATGCTGTGCAAAACCTTCATGACCAAAAGGAGTCAAAGGGCTGCAGAATTACTATGAGGTTTGGGAAGGTAGCAGGATATTAAAGATGGAGGCATTGGTAGGGGGCATGGTTTACTAAGGAGTTTCACATCAACTATGAATTTCTTGGTCCCCTGTTTTCACCTCCATCTTGCTTTCATCATCACAGTCATTCTCACATGGAAGTGACAGATTCAACAGGAAAGATAATCTAATGTTATAAAATATTATACAACATCGTATCCCTTTGAAGTACATCTTTCCATGCATTTTTGTACCTCTCAGTTCTGTAAGGCAGAATCATGCAATCTTGATTTTGCCTAAAAACTATCAACAGATTCAATTATAATTAGAGACAATGTATGAGTCAAGGGTTCACAATCATTTATTTGTGTGCCATAAAAGTACACACTGAGAAGTAAGTCTGGAATCATTTGGAAATGACTTAACATTTTGTCACTAAAACTGGCAGATTTGTTCAAAATTTCACTTTGCACTTATGTGGTGGGAATAACCACTTTAGGGTAGGAACTAGGATTCTAGGAGGGCTCCCTACATTACTGAGTTTGTGATATTCTGCAGAGCTGTTTTGAATATCTAGTGAAGCAAAGTAAATGAAAATTTCCATAAACTGTAAAGGCGTATATAAATGAAAGCTCTTATACTATTATTACTAAAGATTCCATCATTTCCTATAGCACTCAAATCCCAGTTTGGTGGAACTTTGGAGAAGGCTGTCGGGAGTGGCTGTTTTTACAAAATGCCTGAAGCACCCAGATCTTCTCTAGGACCTGGCCACTGTTTACCAGCGGCACATGACTATTCAGGGGCCAGCAGGCAGTTTTCCTTCACAAGAAACTAAGTCAGAAAGCTGTTAGAAAATATACCCAAAGGACATACCCAGGTTTTATCTGACCTAAAGCCTATAGTTTAGAGACCATTTTTAGAAAAAAATATAAATCACAAGTATATACTTTGGTAAAAAATGAACATGCACTTAGAATGAGGAAAGAAATAATAAGAAATCACAAATTTTAAAAGGCTGCTGAATTGCTCAAACATACAAATTCCAGGAAAATAATAAAAATTTAATAAATGCCTGACACACATCTCAACTTCTTTTTTTTTTTTTTTTTTTTGCTGTACGCGGGCCTCTCACTGCTGCGGCCTCTCCCGTTGCGGAGCACAGGCTCCGGACACACAGGCTCTGCGGCCATGGCTCGCGGGCCCAGCCGCTCCGCGGCATGTGGGATCTTCCGGGATCGGGGCACGAACCCGTGTCCCCTGCATCGGCAGGCGGACTCTCAACCACTGTGCCACCAGGGAAGCCCTCTCAACTTCTTTTGTAAAATTTCTGGCTCATACTTTTATTACCTTTTCATGTAACCATAATTTTGTGATACCATTTTCCATAGAGAAAGCATAATGACAATTTAGGCCTTTCTCTAAAATAGTTGATTGAAAACTCTTTTTTACTATTGATAATTGAAATGTACAAAACATGGTTCTTCACATTTAGATGTACTCCTTTTGCTACTTCAGGTTTGTGCTTTCATATTAGGAATTCTAATAAATGTCATGGTCTCTTTAAAATATTAGATGCATAGCACATTTGTCATTACGGGTATTCATCATTGAGAACATTTCTGACAGGAGAGAGCTTCTGTTTAGACCCGATGTCGGTAAGAACTGTGTCCTGTGCTTACAATTTCACACATCAGCTTTTTGGAAGGATTTACCACAGATAACTTCTGGCTCTGTACACTTCCACCGTTGTCTCCCTTGTCTGCCCACACACACCCCTTGATGGGTTCTGTGGGAACCTGTTCACGCTGAGATACGACCTCCAGCCCTACACACTTCTGACGTGACACCAGCTGAGTTGGCTCCGTTGGCAACTTACAGAAGCAAGTCCTACCTTGATTCACAGATGTGACAGCATTTCTCTTGAATTTATCCCATCAACTACAAACGACAGAAACACGTCTACCCAAACTAAATGTATCCCTGACTCTACCTTCCTTACCTACATCCCCCAAATTCCTGTAGCCACACAAACACTGTCATACAGGAGGGCATAGAATTAGGATCCTAGTGGAAGGAGAGCATTCTTCATGGGAAGTAGTCAAAATACCTTTCTTTGCAAATATTTTAAAACCATATGCCAGCTAAGGTCATCTCTGGTCCTTGGAAGCGGCCCGAGCAAATGAGGAGTCTGAAGCTTAAGCTCAATTAGCCTCATAGTAAATCTGTCTCTGAATCAATGATGTATGAACCCAAGGAACAAGTATGGACTTCATCTGCCTTTTCTATGTGTATCGCAGGAGAATAATGTCAAGTGTAGATTAGTGATAGTCAAATTACACTTCTTCGAGCTTGAACAAGGATTAGGATGTGAGGTCAAACAGATACAAAAGAAAAGGCAGTTTAACCAGGAAAATAGGATGACAGAGTTGAAATTTAATGGAGCTGCAGGGGGTATTAGATGAAAGAGATGGGAATACGATGACAAGGATCAGAGTTCAGGATCAGTAAGTGAAACCACAGAAGCAGTTACACCCAGAGATGCCTTCTCCATTGAACAGTGGCTTTCTGATAACACCTGGACACAGCCAAACACATCCAATGTAAGAACCTGTCCACTCCAGGAATATGAAAGGAAAGGCATGCTGGTGTTAGTCTAAGTGGTTAAACAGTGACATACATCTCTAATCACTCTGGTTAGGTTGACACTCCAGTGGCTTTACGAGGAGTTTCTTTCAAATGAGTTACTCTGTGAATGAGTAACCCAGCAGAGGATACACTGTGTCATTAGTGCTTGAATGGGACTACTAGTAATGGCACTGACTTATGTTAAGAATTTGTAAACATTTTCTTTTAGGACTATCAGGTATTTTTGAGCTTGGGAATTTACAGTCACTTAGGAGGGAGAAACTATCAGAGAGAATTTTTTTATTATCAAAAAATAAACAATCTCCCCTGAACACCCCCCCCCAAAAAAGCACCTCACATTTCCAGAAAAACATCACCATACTCCTTGAGTTTAACGTCGAATCTGGGAAGGGGATACCAGTAGTGAAGTTTAGATTAGAGGCTCAACGCTTAGCGTGGGTAGTCTTAACTGCTATTCTCCTTGAAATATCTTTCCTGGAAAAACTACAAAGATTCACAGAATTCAGGTAGGAGCCAGACAGCAAACTGAACTATACCTTCCAAAACAAGGTTGCCCAAAGGGTGATCCTAGGTCCACCTGTAGTGGAATTCCTAAGGGTGCTTGTTTAAAATGCAGAATCACCAGCTCACGAAGAGACTTAGGAAATGGAAACTCTTGTGTGTGGGTCTCACAAATACGTGTGGCTGACAAGCATCCCAGCGAATTCTTATAACCATGGCACTAACTCCTGGAAAGTGGTAAAGGCTGCCATCAAGAAGTAGGGATGGATTGAAGGAAGGGTCCTTAGCCACCATCAAAACAGTTCCAGGAATTACTTCAAGTTACAAGGCCAGAGTCACAGAGAATTTCAAACTAAGGACAATCACACATTTGAATCCTGTCTTCCCTCCTCCCTGAGTTATCCTTACCGAAGATGAATGCTTTACTCATTAGAACGCCAATTTAACTTTGCTGTTTCCTATTACTGCTCCCTTGCCTTTTATTCTCTGCTTCTTTTGCCTGATGCAACTTCATTTTGAGTGTTCCCATGACCCTCCTGTTCTTTCTGGACTCATAGGACTGAATGGAATCTCAAATCCAACCAATGCTTTGTGGTATTCTCTCCCTCTGTGATATTCCTAAAATGCTACCATGTGATTTTGGCTTGACTGACAATTGAAAGGGAACTCTGCGGCCACTTGTTCCATTTTTAGACACTGCTAATCATCAGAACCATGATCCTTATCACAAATCAAACTATGTCTCGCTATAATTAGCACCATTGGTCATAGGTCTGCCTTCTGGAAATATACTCCTGGCAATTGAGTTCCTCTTCCACATGACAGCTTTGGCTACATTCTCACTGATGAGTATTTAGCTTTAAATGTTTTCTAATGTATCCAGGATGAAGGTATTCTGTGAATGTGAAATGGGAATTAATCGTCTCAATTGCCATCCCTGTGATTATACGTTCACAGCCATGCCCTCGTTAGATAAAAACTCCAACAAAACTGTCCTCAGAAGAATAACCTGTTTCTAGAATACATCATCCAAAAGCCTCGGGAGACTTTTTTGTTTGCATTGTTTCAGTAGTGGTTCTCAAACCAGGGCAATTTTCTCCCTCACCCCGACCCTGAGTGCAGGGAACATTTGGCAATGTCTAGAGACATTGATAGTTGTCACACTTGAGAGAGGGGTGCTACTGCCATTTGTGGACAGATGCCAAACATATAAACATCCTACAATGCCCAGAACAGCTCCTCACCTTCCCCTTCCATCCCTACACCAAAAAATTATCCAGACTAAAATGTCAAGCATTGCGGTTAAGAAACATGTGTTAGAGAATCTCAAAGTCAACGTAGAAAAATGTGTACAATGTTTTACTTGCTACTCACTCTTCCTTGAGATTCCTTTCAAAACAGGCGAACTTTTCACACTCCGTGTCACCTTTCACCTGGAAAAGAGTTAAAATATATTTTTACAACTTAGGACTATCATTGCCAATGTTACCAGCCACTTAGACATCGATCTTAGTGGGAAAGTGGAAAATTCTGACTATTTGGACATATTTCATGGAATGTTTTGCCTATACATAGCCTCTCTAACTGGCTTCAATCATTCACCTTCAACTTCTAAAACAAAACAAGTGTCAGCACATGAGAGTCTGGCTTTAAGATATTCAAAATCAGCCTTCTATAAACACTATCTTTAACTCTACTCCAAGAAAATAAACATTAATATAAATATGCTTAAATTACCTATTACGTAAAGAGGAAGCCAAAAGTAATGTTTAAACATTAATGCATTTGCATTTTACAATCATTCATGAGGTATTTAATGTGTGACGGGTACTGGGTCAGATGCTAATGATATAAAGACAGCGAATATGATGCCTAACTTTGACAAAAAGTCTGCTGAGGGAAGACACAAATATAAAGTGTTTTCTCAGAGCTGATGACCTTCTTGTTCCATTAAAAACATACAAGAATCAGAAGAGCCCTTCTTCATCCTCGACCACCGAATCTTCCAACCCACCAGCACCTGTAACCCTGTATGCTTCGCCTCAACACTGACTCAATGGATTCACTGTCCGTGTTCTACGTGGACCAACTTCTCTCACACACTGGGCCCCCATCTCTGCCTAGTCAAAGACTTTTCTCAGGCAATCATCTCCTTTCTCTTCTCCCTCATCACATCATCATTTCCTCCTCATTTCTGTATCACTGACATCATCATAAAAGCATGCTATACTATTAATCAGTTAGCACTAGTTTCATCTCTCTACCCTCACTCCTTTCTGCTCTCCCATCATCCTCTTAGCTCAAACTTGCAGCATCATTTGATACAGCTCATCACCACCTCATCTTTTAAATCCTTTTTTTTTTAACTTGGAATTTGGTACACCATATTCTCTTGATTTTTTTCTTACCCATGTGGTTGCTACTTCTCAGTCTTCTCTGCTGAAGCTGCATCTCCCCAACCTTGAAATGCTATAGCACCCCTTACTCTTAGATGACCCTATCCATCCCAACAGCCCATCAACACATTCTATATGCTGATGACGCCCAGATTTCTATTTCCAGAATGAACCTTTCCTCTGAATAGTCATACTTTGTTCTAGGATGTCTAATGGGCACTTCAATCCTTGCAAATCCAAAACTGAGCCCTTGATTCTCACCCCTACCCCTTGCCAAACATGTTTTTCTCTAGAGGTTCTTATCACAGCAGTTACTGCCATAAAGCATCTCAGGTCAAAAATCTGGTGTCACACTTGATTCTTCCTTATTCCTCATAACTTTTCTTCCAATCCATCAAATGAATCCTGATAGAACTACATTTGAATAATATCCTGCCCCAACCTAACCCAAGCCATCTCTGTCTCTCTCCTGGATTTTGGAAGTCTTCGGCTTCTGCTCTAGTAAATCGACAGCCAGTTCTCCCCACAGTAGCCAGAGTAAATATTCTTAAATGGAAATTATGTCACATCACCCAGCTCCTGGACACCATGTGGTAGTCTTCCAACACTCAGAATAAAATCCTAAATCTTTATTGCAGCCTATTAGATCCTACCTTATCGGGCTCAAGATAAATTCTCACTCCCATTTCCTGCCATTTTTCTCCTTGCTCATGACACTTTGTTGGCCTTTTTGCAAGTCTCAAACACACTTCTACCTCAGAATCTTTATAATCACTGTAACTACTTCCTGAAACAATCTTCCCCCAGGAAATCACAAGGCTCATCCCCTTACTACATTCATGTTCTGCCCAAATATCATTTCCTGAGACAAGCCTCTCAATAACAACTCTTCTCTAGCCACATACCTTGCTATAATTTTCTTTCTAGCATTTATTACTACTTGATTTTATATTCTAATTTACTTGTTTGTGTATTTCCTGTTTATTCCACTATTATATAAATGACATAACCACAGGATTTTTGTTTTGTTCTCAGCTCTATCCCCAGTGTCAAGAACTGTGCTTGGAGTATCATGGGCGCTCAAATATTTACTTGGCTACTGAATGAACTAGTCTCCATATTAAGCCAGATACCACCTAGAACATACAATCTTAACTTTTGTAATTACTCGTTTCCCTTATTTACTGACCTTATACTTTTGGAAGCAGTATACTATCCCTATGTTGTTTATAGTTAACTGAAAATAAGCATTTATTTGTAATACCTCCTGTATTTGGGCACATCTTACCCTGAGGTGGGATCAAACAACATACGACAGAGTGAATACAGTAACCACAGCATATCAATTAAGTACGAATAAATGATTAAAACAATTACCAATACATCACATTATTTAAAATAATCAAATTTTTAGTATTTTCAGTAATTAGCCAAAACATGTTTACAAGAGTTTGTGTATTTGGGGGCTGAAATAGAATGACACCCATATACCATCTTAGAGATTGGAACAATTTGAGCTCTTCAAAGAGAACTGCAGTATATCTAATGGCCTTAAACAACATTTGATACAAGAGCAATATCTCTGTCTCTTCTGAATTAGCTTTTGATGTGTTCCCTGACATCTAGGATTTGAAGTTCAACAAGCTGACAACACTGGAACTTTACTTCCTCAATAGCAAATGGAAATATATATTTGAAAATCATCCTAATAACTGGGCAACATAAAAAAAGTCTGAATAACAGTAGCAAATCATAACAGGCAGAGATAAACAGACTGATGTTCCCACTGTTCCTGAGTAGAAGAGCTGCTTGCCTCAATCTTGCTGAAAATAAAGATTCTGACACTTCTTATTCTGCATTAGAAAGGTAAATAAACATACTTAATGCAGTATTAAAGCACTGGATTGGGCGGAAGAGGAAGGTGGCTTCTAGATTTTGCTCACCCACTGAGTAGTTGTATGGCCTTGAGCCTCAATTTCCTCATTTTTATCATTAATTAATAACAGGGTGGGGAGTGAGACAAAATAGTTCTACTTTCCGTCTTCTACTTGGGGCCAATTTGTAATATAAACCACAAAGCCATTTACTGGCCACTGAAGAGCTGAGATTTGAATTTGTATCTGTCAGGATAGGCAAGCTCATGCTGAGATAACAAACAACCTCCAAGTCACAAGTGGGTTAAGACAATAAAGTCTACTTCTGACTCATATTACATGTCAGCAGGCATGGCGTGCTCCTGATGATCACTCAGAGACCCAGTTAAAGGAGTCACCATCTTGACAGTTTCCACAATCACTGAGGCAGGAAGAAGGGAACGTGATGCTTAAAGCTTCTGATCAGGAGTAGCACACATCACTTCTCCTGACGTTTCATTGGTCAAAGTCACATAGATGCACTTGGTTTCAAACGGAGTGGGGAAGGAAAAGCAGAATATTTCGGGGTAGCTCTAATGACTACCACAGAAACCAGTCTGGGTTAAGAGACCACATTGTTTATTTGTATGTTAGAGGCAAGCTTGCTAGTAGTCCCTGATATACAAAAGATCAACAGTGCCTGTTTCTCTAGAAAGTTTAATGGGGAAAATAAAGGAAAATAGATACAAACAAACAGATTATACTGAATGTAAAATCATTTTTGTGCCTCCTACTTAGACACATGATATAAAATATATTCGTGACATAAAATTGTTTCATAAAGTCAATGAGAACAATAAGAAAAAACCCTCAAAATTAACCAATGGTATGCAATAATCCAAGGGTATGAAAAAACCCTCAAAATCAACTCCTTCAAAACTATGAAAATTAAACAATGGTCTGCAATAATCCAAGGAGCATTTATTCAATAAAATTGGCTGAATCTTGGTAAATAGCAGTGAGCTCTGTGGTGTTTTAACTTGCCTTATTCCCATCTGCTCTTACCACCTTTGTGATATCTTTGAAAACCAACAGCCTTGCAATCTACTGTGAAAACCATCAGCTTAGCAGCCACTTGGTAGAGCAGAATGGATTTGGAGCTCCCCACAAAGTCGGAGAATTATTGTTAGTTAATCTGTCTGACAGCTCCCTGAAAACCACCACTCATAGGACTTGTATTTATTTGACCTGATTCACTACTTGCTCAATGAGAAGAGCCCTTTCTTTGGGGGTATTTGTCTAAAATGATTAGGGGCAATTGTTTAAGATTGCAGCGAGGCAGTGATAACAGTTGCGGCAAACAAGAGGCTCACCAGAAAATATAAAAGGAAACACTAGAAATCAGATGTCCATATGGGGTTCTAATATATTCCTGGAAAAGAAGGCCACCCACATGTACAGGGCTGCACTCAGGAAAGACTGTCTTCAGGGCTGTGCAAGTGCTGAAGAAGGCGTCAAAAAAGTCCTAAGCTCTCACCTACAGCTCTGCATAATTGGGAAGTGAAGGCTAAGACACAGTGAAAATTGCTAGAGCACTGAAGGTGTGTCCCAATATGCACACAAATCCCCTTAGAAAAGACTAGGAGAGGAGGGGAAGATGGCGGAAGAGTAAGACGCGGAGATCACCTTCCTCCCCACAGATACCTCAGAAATACATCTACACGTGGAACAACTCCTACAGAACACCTACTGAACGCTGGCAGAAGACCTCAGACCTCCCAAAAGGCAAGAAACTCCCCACGTACCTGGGTAGGGCAAAAGAAAAAACAGAGACAAAAGAATAGGGACGGGACCTGCACCAGTGGGAGGGAGCCGTGAAGGAGGAAAGGTTTCCACACACTAGAAGCCCCTTTGCGGGCGGAGACTGCAGGTGGCGGAGGGGGAAAGCTTCGGAGCTGCGGAGGAGAGCGCAGCCACAGGGGTGCGGAGGGCAAAGCGGAGAGATTCTCACACAGAGGATCGCTGCCGAACGGCACTCACCAGCTCTACAGGCTTGTCTGCTCACCTGCCGGGGCGGGCGGGGCTGGGAGCTGAGGCTTGAACTTCTGTTAGAGCGCAGGGAGAGGAATGGCGGCGTGAACACCGCCTGAAGGGGTTAGTACTCCACGGCTAGCCGGGAGGGAGTCGGGGAAAAGTCTGGACCTGCCGAAGAGGCAAGAGACTTTTTCTTCCCTCTTTGTTTCCTGGTGCGCGAGGAGAGGGGATTAAGAGCGCTGCTTAAAGGGGCTCCAGAGACGGGCGCTAGCCTCGGCTAAAAGCATGGACCCCAGAGACGGGCATGAGACGCTAAGGCTGCTGCTGCCGCCACCAAGAAGCCTGTGTGTGAGTGCAGGTCACTATTCACACCTCCATTCCGGGGAGCCTGTGCAGCCCGTCACTGCCAGGGTCTTCGGATCCAGGGACAACTTCCCCGGAAGAACGCACGGCGCGCCTCAGGCTGGTGCAACGTCACGCCGGCCTCTGCCGCGCAGGCTCGCACCGCACTCCGTGCCCCTCCCTCCCTCCGGCCTGACCGAGCCAGAGCCCCGGAATCAGCTGCTCCTTTAACCCTGTCCTGTCTGAGCGACGAACAGACACCCTCAGGTGACCTACACGCAGAGGAGGGGCCAAATTGAAAGCTGAGCCCCCGGGAGTTGTGAGAACAAAGAAGAGAAAGGGAAATCTCTCCCAGCAGCCTCAGAAACAGCGGATTAAAGCTCCACAATCAACTTGATGTACCCTATATCTGTGGAATACATGAAAGGACAATGAATGATCCCAAATTGAGGAAGCATACTTTGAGAGCAAGACTTATGATTTTTTCCCTTTTCCTCTTTTTGTGAGTGAGTATGTGTATGCTTCTGTGTGAGATTTTGTCTGTATAGCTTTGCTTCCACCACTTGTCCTAGGGTTCTATCCGACTGTTTTTTTAAAAAAAATTTTTCTTAATAATAATTTTTTATTTTAATAACTTTATTTTATTGTATCTTACTTTCTTTTATCTTCTTTCTTTCTTTCTTTCCTTCCTTCCCTCCTTCCTTCCTCCCTCCCTCCCTCCTTTCTTCCTTCCTTCATTCCTTTCTTTCTTTCTTTCTTTCTATTTTTCTCCCTTTTATTCTGAGCCATAAGGATGAAAGGCTTTTGGTGCTGCAGCCAGTAGTCAGTGCTGTGCCTCTGAGGTGGGAAAGCCAACTTCAGGACACTGGTCCACAAGAGACCTCCCAGCTCCACGTAATATCACATGGCAAAAATCTCCAAGAGATCTTCATCTAGATACCAGCACCCAGCTTCACTCAACGACCAGCAAGCTACAGTGCTGGACACCTTATGCCAAACAACTAGCAAGACAGGAACACAACCCCACCCATTAGCAGAGAGGCTGCCTGAAATCATAATAAGTTGACAGACACCACAAAACACACCACCAGACGTGGACCTGCCCACCAGAAAGACAAGATTCAGCCTCATCCACCAGAACACAGGCACTAGACCGCTCCACCAGGAAGCCTACACAACCCACTGAACCAACTTTAGCCACTGGGGACAGAAACCAAAACCAATGGGAACTACGAACCTGCAGCTTGCAAAAAGGAGACCCCAAACACACTAAGATAAGCAAAATGAAAAGACAGAAAAAGACACAGCAGATGAAGGAGCAAGATAAAAACCCACCAGACCAAACAAATGAAGAGGAAATAGGCAGTCTACCTGAAAAAGAATTCAGAATACAGATAGTAAAGATAATCCAAAATCTTGAAAATAGAATAGACAAAATGCAAGAAACATTTAACAAGGACGTAGAGGAACAAAAGATGAAACAAACAATGATGAACAACACAATAAATGAAATTAAAAATACTCTAGATGGGATCAATAGCAGAATAACTGAGGCAGAAGAACGGATAAGTGAGGTGGAAGATAAAATACTGGAAATAACTACTGCAGAGCAGAATAAAGAAAAAAGAATGAAAAGAACTGAGGACAGTCTCAGAGACCTCTGGGACAACATTAAACGCACCAACATTCGAATTGTAGGGGTTCCAGAAGAAGAAGAGAAAAAGAAAGGGACTGAGAAAATATTTGAAGAGATTATAATTGAAAACTTCCCTAATATGGGAAAGGAAATAGTTAATCAAGTCCAGGAGGCACAGAGAGTCCCATACAGAATAAATCCAAGGAGAAATACGCCAAGACACATATTAATCAAACTGTCAAAAATTAAACACAAAGAAATCATATTAAAAGCAGCAAGGCAAAAACAACAAATAACACACAAGGGAATCCCCATCAGGTTAACAGCTGATCTCTCAGCAGAAACTCTACAAGTCAGAAGGGAGTGGCAGGACATAATTAAAGTGATGAAGGAGAAAAACCTGCAACCAATATTACTCTACCCAGCAAGGATCTCATTCAGATTTGATGGAGAAATTAAAACCTTTACAGACAAGCAAAAGCTGAGAGACTTCAGCACCACCAAACCAGCTTTACAACTAATGCTAAAGGAACTTCTCTAGGCAAGAAACACAAGAGAAGGAAAAGACCCAGAATAACAAACCCAAAACAATTAAGAAAATGGGAATAGGAACATACATATCGATAATTACCTTAAATGTAAATGGACTAACTGCTCCCAGCAAAAGACACAGATTGGCTGAATGGATACAAAAACAAGATTCATATATATGCTGTCTACAAGACACCCACTTCAGACCTAGAGACACATACAGACTGAAAGTAAGGGGATGGAAAAAGATATTCCATGCAAATGGAAACCAAAAGAAAGCTGGAGTAGCAATTCTCATATCAGACAAAATAGACTCTAAAATAAAGACTATTAGAAAAGACAAAGAAGGACACTACATAATGATCAAGGGATCGATCCAAGAAGAAGATATAACAATTGTAAATATTTATGCACCCAACATAGGAGCACCTCAATACATAAGGCAGATACTAACAGCCATAAAAGGGGAAATTGACAGTAACTCATGCATAGTAGGGGACTTTAACACCCCACTTTCACCAATAGACAGATCATCCAACATGAAAATAAATAAGGAAACACAAGCTTTAAATGACACGTTAAACAAGATGGACTTAATTGATATTTATAGGACATTCCATCCAAAAACAACAAAATACACATTTTTCTCAAGTGCTCATGGAACATTCTCCAGGATAGATCATATCTTGGGTCACAAATCAAGCCTTGGTAAATTTAAGAAAATGGAAAATGTATCAAGGATCATTTCAGACCACAATGCTATGAGACTTGATATCAATTACAGGAAAAGAACTGTAAAAAATACAAACACATGGAGGCTAAACAATACACTACTTAATAACGAAGTGATCACTGAAGAAATCAAAGAGGAAATCAAGAAATACCTAGAAACAAATGACAATGGAGACACAATGACTCAAAACCTATGGGATGCAGAAACAGCAGTTCTCAGAGGGAAGTTTATAGCAATACAATCCTACCTTAAGAAACAGGAAACATCTCGAATAAACAACCTAACCTTACACCTAAAACAATTAGAGAAAGAAGAACAAAAAGCCCACGAAGTTAGCAGAAGGAAATAAATCATAAAAATCAGATCAGAAATAAATGAAAAAGAAATGAAGGAAACGATAGCAAAGGTCAATAAAACTGAAAGCTGGTTCTTTGAGAAGATAAACAAAATTGATAAACCATTAGCCAGACTCATCAAGAAAAGAAGGGAGAAGACTCAAATCAATAGAATTAGAAATGAAAAAGGAGAAGTAACAACTGACACTGCAGAAATACAAAAGATCATGAGAGATTACTACAAGAAACTCTATGCCAATAAAATGGACAACCTGGAAGAAATGGACAAATTCTTAGAAAGGCACAACCTGCCAAGACTGAATCAGGAAGAAATAGGAAATATGAGCAGACCAATCACAAGCACTGAAATTGAAACTGTGATAAAAAATCTTCCAACAAACAAAAGCCCAGGACCAGATGGCTTCACAGGCAAATTCTATCAAACATTTAGAGAAGAGTTAACACCTATCCTTCTCAAACTCTTCCAAAATATAGCAGAGGGAGGAGCACTTCCAAACTCATTCTATGAGGCCACCATCACCTTGATACCAAAGCCAGACAAGGATGTCACAAAGAAAGAAAACTACAGGCCAATATCACTGATGAACATAGATGCAAAAATCCTCAACAAAATACTAGCAAACAGAATCCAACAGCACATTAAAAGGATCATACATCACGATCAAGTGGGGTTTATTCCAGGAATGAAAAGATTCTTCAATATACCCAAATCCATCAGTGTGATACACCATATTAACAAATTGAAGGAGAAAAACCATATGGTCATCTCAATAGATGCAGAGAAAGCTTATGACAAAATTCAACACCCATTTATGATAAAAACCCTGCAGAAAGTAGGCATAGAGGGAACTTTCCTCAACATAATAAAGGCCATATATGACAAACCCACAGCCAACATAGTCCTCAATGGTGAAAAACTGAAAGCATTTCAACTAAGATCAGGAAAAAGACAAGGTTGCCCACTCTCACCACTCTTATTCAACATAGTTTTGGAAGTTTTAGCCACAGCAATCAGAGAAGAAAAGGAAATAAATGAATCCAAATCAGAAAAGAAGAAGTAAAGCTGTCACTGTTCGCAGATGACATGATACTATACATAGAGAATCCTAAAGATGCTACCAGAAAACTACTAGAGCTAATCAATGAATTTGGTAAAGTAGCAGGATACAAAATTATAGTACAGAAATCTCTGGCATACCTATACACTAATGATGAAAAACTTGAAAGTGAAATGAAGAAAATGCTCCCATTTACCATTGCAACAAAAAGAATAAAATATCTAGGAATAAACCTACCTAAGGAGACAAAAGACCTGTATGCAGAAAATTATAAGACACTGATGAAAGAAATTAAAGATGATACAAATAGATGGAGAGATATACCATGCTCCTGGATTGGAAGAATCAACATTGTGAAAATGACTCTAATACCCAAAGCAATCTACAGATTCAATGCAATCCCTATCAAACTACCACTGGCATTTTTCACAGAACTAAAACAAAAAAATTCACAATTTGTATGGAAACACAAAAGACCCCGAATAGACAAAGCAATCTTGAGAACGAAAAACGGAGCTGGAGGAATCAGACTCCCTGACTTCAGACTATACTACAAAGCTACAGTAATCAAGACAATATGGTACTGGCCCCAAAACAGAAAGATAGATCAATGGAACAGGATAGAAAGCCCAGAGATAAACCCACGCACATATGGTCACCTTATCTTTGATAAAGGAGGCAGGAATGTACAGTGGAGAAAGGACAGCCTCTTCAATAAGTGGTGCTGGGAAAACTGGACAGGTATATGTAAAAGTATGAGATTAGATCATTCCCTAACACCATACACAAAAATAAACTCAAAATGGATTAAAGACCTAAATGTAAGGCCAGAAACTATCAAACTCTTAGAGGAAAACATAGGCAGAACGCTCTATGACATAAATCACAGCAAGATCCTTTTTGACTCACCTCCTAGAGAAATGGAAATAAAAACAAAAATAAACAAATGGAACCTGATGAAACGTCAAAGCTTTTGCACAGCAAAGGAAACCATAAACAAGACGAAAAGACAACCCTCTGAATGGGAGAAAATATTTGGAAATGAAGCAACTGACAAAGGATTAATCTTGAAAATTTACAAGCAGCTCATACAGCTCAATAACAAAAAAACAAACAACCCAATCCAAAAATGGGCAGAAGACCTAAATAGACATTTCTCCAAAGAAGATATACAGACTGCCAATGAACACATGAAAGAATGCTCAACATCATTAATCATTAGAGAAATGCAAATCAAAACTATGAGATATCATCTCACACCTGTCAGAATGGCCATCATCAAAAAATCTAGAAACAATAAATGCTATAGAGGGTGTGGAGAAAAGGGAACACTCTTGCACTGCTGGTGGGAATGTGAATTGGTACAGCCACTATGGAGAACAGTATGGAGTTTCCTTTAAAAACTACAAATAGAACTAACATATGACACAGCAATCCCACTACTGGGCATATACCCTGAGAAAACCATAATTCAAAAGGAGTCATGTACCAAAATGTTCATTGCAGCTCTATTTACAATAGCCCGGAGATGGAAACAACCTAAGTGTCCATCATCAGATGCATGGATAAAGAAGATGTGGCACATATATACAATGGAATATTACTCAGCCATAAAAAAAGAAATTGAGCTATTTGTAATGAGGTGATGGACCTAGAGTCTGTCATACAGAGTGAAGTAAGTCAGAAAGAGGATGCTAACACACATATATGGAATTTAAGAAAAAAAAATGTCATGAAGGACCTAGGGGTAAGACAGGAATAAAGACACAGACCTACTAGAGAATGGACTTGAGGATATGGGGAGGGGGAAGGGTAAGCTGTGACAATGTGAGAGAGTAGCATGGACATATACACAATACCAAACGTAAAACAGATAGTCAGTGGGAAGCAGCCGCATAGCACAGGGAGATCAGCTCGGTGCTTTGTGACCACCTAGAGGGGTGGGATAGGGAGGGTGGGAGGGAGGAAGACACAAGAGGGAAGAGATATGGGAACATATATATATGTATAATTGATTCACTTTGTTATAAAGCAGAAACTAAGACACCATTGTAAAGCAATTATACTCCAATAAAGATGTAAAAAAATATGGATAATTCCAAGTTTATAAATAAAACATTTGAAAATTATTTAAAAAAAGACTTGGAGAATTATTGATTCAATATGTTTAAGGAAATCTCTATCCAATCATCAGCTGACCACTGAGCTCACTAATCAGAGACATCAGGGGCTACACATGACAAAGAGTACTGAATTAGTTCAGGACAAACAGAAAAACAATAAACCTTTGTGAAGACAGCAGGGGTGGGTGGGATGTGACTTCCAGAGTAACCACATATTAACGATGTCCAGTTTTCAACAAAAAAACCCATGAGATATGAAATGAAACAGTAAAGTGTTTCCCATATGCGGGAGCAGTTAATAGAAACTGTCCCTAAGGAAGCCCAGATGTCAGACTTAATAGAAAAAGACATTAAACCGTTTATTATATGTTGAAAGAACAAAAGAGAACTATGTCTAAAAAATGAATGGAAATGAGAGAAAGATGTCTCACCAAATAGAAAACAAAAAAGAGATGTAATTTTTTCTTTTAAAAAACAGGATGAAATAGAAATGCTGGAGTTGAAAAGTCAAACAACTTAAATGAAAAAATGTACTAGAGAGTATCAAGACCAGATATGAGCTAGCCAAAGGAAAAATCAGCAAACCTGAAAGATAGGTCAATTAAGAATATCTAGTCTGAGGTACAGAAAAAAAAAGAATGAAGAAAAATGAGCAGAGACTCAGACTTGTGGGATAACATGTACAAAATGAGAGATCTGAAGGAGCAGAGACAGAGAAAGGGGCAGAAAGAATATTTGAAGAAATAGTGGCATAAAATTCCTGAAACTTGATAAAAATATTCACCTACCTATCCAAGAAGCTCAATAAATTGCAAGTAGGATAAACTCAAAAGATCCACACCTACACACATCACAGTAAACATTCTGAAAGCCTAAGACAAAGAGAAAATCTTGAGTGTAGCAAGAAAGACATGACCAATCATGTATAAGGGACCCTCAAGAAAATTAAGAGATGATTTCTCATCTTCAACTATGGAGTCCAAAAGGCAGTGGGATGACATTTTTAAAGTGCTGACATCAAGAATTCCATATCCAGTAAAACTGTTCTTCAAGAATGAAGAAGTTAAGATATTCATGGATAAACAAAAACAGAGAATTAATTGCTAGCAGATGTGTCCCACAAAAAATTAACACAAGGAGTCTTTCAGACTGAAATAAAAGGACACTAGCAAGGAACTTGAATCCACAAGAAGAAATAAGAGAAAAAGTTAACTATAGAGGTCCAAATAAAAGTGAGACTAAGTGTATTTTTTGTTTCTTACTCTTTTCTTCTCTTACCTTATTTAACAACAGTTGAATAAAGCGATAATTATAAAACTGTGTTGATTCTTGTAATGCACAAATATGTAACGTATAAAAACTTGTAATGTATAAAGATTACAATAATAGGACAAATGAGGGATAAGGAAATGTAGATATATTAGAGCAAAGTTCCTGCATTCAATTGAAATTAAGTAGTTTTTAACTTGAACTAGATCATTAGAGTTAACATGTTGATTGTAATCCCCAGGGGAACCACTAAGAAAATAACCAAAAATATATTAAAACAAACAAGGAAATGAAAATGATATATTAGAAAATATTTATTTAACAGAAAAGAAAAATGGAGGTGCAAAGGAAGAAAAAACACATATGGCATATAAAAAATCAAAGAGCAAATTAGTAAAGGAGGTAAGACACAATTTCCAACGATATGCTGTTTAAAAGAAACACACTTTAGGGCTTCCCTGTTGGTGCAGTGGTTGAGAGTCCACCTGCCAATGCAGGGGACACGGGTTCGAACCCTGGTCCGGAAAGATCCCACCTGCCGTGGAGCAGCTAAGCCCGTGCGCCACAAGTGCTGAGCCTGCACTCTGGAGCCCACGAGCCACAACTTCTGAGCTTGTGTGCTACAACTACTGAAGCCCATGCTTCTGGAGCCTGTGCTCCACAACAAGAGAAGCCACTGCAATGAGAAACCCATGCGCCACAACGAAGAGTAGCCTCCACTTGCCACAACTAGAGAAAGCCCATGCACAGCAACGAAGGCCTATTGCAGCCAAAGCTAAATAAATAAAAAATAAATTTATATATATAAAAAAAGAGGGCTTCCCTGGTGGCACAGTGGTTGAGAGTCCGCCTGCCGACGAAGGGGACGCGGGTTCATACCCCGGTCCGGGAAGATCCCACATGCTGCGGAGCAGCTGGGCCCGTGAGCCGTGGCCGCTGAGCCTGCGCATCCAGGGCCTGTGCTCTGCCATGGGAGAGGCCACAACAGTGAGAGGCCCACATACCGCAAAAAAAAAAAAAGAAAAAGAAAAAAAGAAAAGAAACACACTTTAAAGACACAAATGAAAATTATGGAAATTAAAAGGATGGAAAAAGGTACCACGCAAACAGTAAAAGAGGTAACATGGCTATGTTACTATCAAACAAAAGAAACTTAAAGACAAAATTGTTACTACAGAAAAAGGAGAATATTTTATAATAAGAGGGTCAATATATTAGGAAGGCAAAATTATAAACAATATGCATCTAACAACAGAACCTCAAGATATATGTAACAAAAATGTTTGAACTTAATGAGAGAAACAGACAATTCAACAGGAATAGAGACTTCAAGACTCCATTTTCAATAAGTCTTATACTACATGATTACAACAGAAAAAATAAGGAATAGAAAACTTGAACAACACTACAAATCAACTAAACTTAACAGATAATCTATGTAATACTCCACCCAACAACAGAGTACACATTCTTCTCAAGCACACATGGGCTATTCTCCAGGAGAGAATGTTTATTAGGCTACAAAACAGCCTTAATAAATGTAAAATGTTTAAAATCATTCAAAATATGTTATCTGACTACAAAAATTGAATAAAACTAGAAATCAATATCCAAAGAGAACCTAGAGAATTCATGAATATTTGAAAATTAACACTCCTAAATAATCAATGGGTCAAAGAGAAAATCACAATTAGAAAATATGTAGGAATAAATGAAAATTAAAACACAACATGCTAAACTTAGAGCATGCTGTGAAAGCAGTATTAGTAGGAAATTTATAGCTGTAATACTCATATTTAAAAATAAGGAAAATGTAAACCAAAATATATACATTATATGGTGCTCCTGTTTCTGTAGTTTCATGAGGATTTATACATCAAATTTATTGTTCTCCATAAATTTGCCTTCATTTTCATTTATTAACCCTTCATTTGAGAGAGTACCAGCAATCGTGATTAACTGTTAACTCTTGTACTAGCTACTGAATTAAGCACAGACTCATCAGATCTTTTTTTTTTACCATGAACGTGTGTGTCTTGTTATAATTCAACAATTTAGCAAGCAAGTGCTAGCTTCACTGCTCAAAAATTGAAGAAGAAAAATACAATTTTTAAAATGAACTTTTAATGGCAAAATTCACACACCTATGAGGTGCATTTTGCTCTTGTACATTTGAAATCACTCCTATATGAAAAATCACTTTTTATTTACTGTTCTACACTCATAAGTACCCTACTTGTTAGTTCTGTTAGAATTTAAATCAAGACTGTTTATTAAAATATATATACATATATCAGTATTTTTCCATCCTATTTCATTGCCAATATTGAGATTTGTCTTCTCTACCTAGTTAACTGTTATTTCATATTTGTTTCTCAAATACTTTGACATGGTGAATAACAGTACCTGAGAAGTTATACTTCATTGTTTCAATAATATAACCTAAGTTTTCCAAACCCCCTTTATCAGATTAAAATTAGCATACTTTCAGTTATTTAAATGTTAAAAATTTGAGTACTTACACTGAGGCCACTTATGGTCATAGCTGATGCAATAATCAGTTGTACTCCTGTATCATTCACACTCACTATATATACTGCTATGATGATAATGTGGAGGAAAAAATACTCCAGAAATCATACACTTGTATAATTTTTTATACTCTGATTCTGTAATAATTGATTTTTTTATAGGAAAAAAACTGTGATAAAGCAACAAGACCACCAACAGTTTTACTATCAGTGTTTAGGGTCATTTAAACTTTGCTGGCCTACCAATTTATATGGCCGAATTAATATATTAGAGTAATAATTTTTCAAAAGCTATTCTTTTCTGTAGTTTTGGTATTAAAGTGACAATACCATGAATAATAAGGGAGAATTATAAAGGAGAAAACCGGCAAGTTTCAGTTGTGTTTCTGTTACCTAAAGAAGCAACGTGGAGGCAGATGCAATCAGCCAACTTTATCACTTGGATAGTGTTGATTTAGAAGCATCCATATTTGCATTTTGTGTTTTTTACACATAATTGCATTACTAAGATGAACTATTTCATTATTTAGTTAAATAATACTTTCTCCCAGATATACCAGGAATTTCTGTAATATATTGTCTTTTAGTTGCAATAAAAAT
Organism: Mesoplodon densirostris; assembly: GCF_025265405.1. Lineage (NCBI taxonomy): Eukaryota > Metazoa > Chordata > Mammalia > Artiodactyla > Ziphiidae > Mesoplodon > Mesoplodon densirostris. Next base: position 98,265,642 of record NC_082668.1, on the reverse strand, counting down.
GACTGAGTTGCATTTATCGAAGAAAAGAATAAGGAAAAATCTTAAATCAATAATCTAAACTTACACCTTCAGAATCTAGAAAAGGCAGAGGAAACAAAATCCAAAGCAAGCAGAAGGAATGAAGTAATAAAAATTAGGGCAGAGATAAACAGAATGCAGAATAGGAAAACAACAGAGAAAAATCAAAAAACCAAAAGTTGTTTCTTTGAAAAATCAAAATTAACAGTTAACACATTACATAACATAAATAAATTTAAAAGTTCCCATTAAGGGATAGCTATGGACAGATTCAAGAGGAAAGAGAAAATCTCAATAGACCTATTAACAAGTAAAGAGATTAAATAAGTTAAAAAAAAATCCCACAAAGAAAGCCCAAGCCCAGATAGCTTTAGTGATGAATTCTACCAAACATGTAAAGAATAATTAAAACCAATCCTTCACAAATTCTTCTGAAAAGTAGAAGAAAAGGGAATACTTCCCAATTCACTTTTATGAGGCTAGCATTACAGTGATAACAAAAACAAAGACATCACAAGAAAATTATAGACCAATACCTGTTACAGATGCAACAGTTCTCAAAATACTAACAAACTGAATTCAGAAACATGAAAAAAGATTATACATGATGACCTACTGGGATTTATCCCAGGGAGGCAACATTGGGCTAACATCCAAAATCAATTAATGTAAGTCACTATATCAATAGACTAAAGGGCAAAAGTATATGATAATCTCAGCATCAGTAGAAAAAATATTGGTAAGTATTCAAGTCTCAAATAAATGGAAAGATATCTCATTTTCATGGATCAGAAGAATTAATATTGCTAAGAAGGCAATACTTGCCAAACCTATCTACAGATTCAACACAATTCCCATTAAAATTACATCTGACTTATTTGTAAACATTGACAACCTGATCCTAATATTCACATGGAAATTCAAGGGTCAAGGGTAGCCAAAACAATCTTGAAAAATAGAACAAAGTTGGAGAAATCACATATCCTGATTTCAAACCTTACTATAGAAGGACTTCCAGTTTCTGGCTCTGCATGTAAGGAGTTGAAGTCATCAATCCATGCTAACAAGTAAAATGCTGACCAGAATGAAAAGATCAATAACTCTCTTAGAATCCATAAGAGAGGGCAAGACACAGGAAAAACCACTATCCTCAAGATTGGAGAGATGAATAGGCAAATACAGAAATTGTGGCTGATTAGAGCAGAGTCTGATGAGTAGAAACTCCCATGGGAATCAGTGCTGGGGTATGAAAAGCTGAACTATAACTTATAAGTTGCTTGAAGAAGTGAACAAGTCTCAGAGCTAAAAACTCCAGGAGGACCCAATCATGGGGGGGTGGGGGCTCCACGAGATTGTGAGATTTATCTCCAGGAGATCAACCAGATTCCCACAGTAAATATCAGAGAAAAAAAATTCTCTCCTGCTTCTGGCAGGGGGAGGGGGAAAAGGAAACATTTTAAAATATGCCTGAGCACTCTGCTCTTCTTAACAAGACCTGCCCTCAGGAGAAACTACTTAACCAGAGCTTAACCTGCTGGGGTATTATCAGAGCCTAACTGAGCTAGGGATGGAAAATACCCAACTCTAGCTCACTACTGCCATCCTGTCCCATCTAAGCTGGGAAGAAGAAATTGAGAAACACTTGCTAAGTTCACAGTTCAAAGGCACAGGCTTATTAAAAGACTGACCTAATCAAAGACTACAGAATGTTTCCTTTATCCCCATATCTCACCACCATATTAGTAAAGGCTTATTTACAGCAGTTTCTTTTATCCAGTACATAATTTCCACCTATTAAGAAAAAATTTTAAGACACACTAAAAGGCAAAGAAAAAGAGTGTCATAGGGAAGAACAAATCTGACTCCATACTAGAAATGTTTTACTTTAACCTTTGTATTTTATTGCTTTTGCTGTAAGTTAGGAATGTTGCCTATAGCCTGAAATATACAGGATAGCCCATTCTCAAGGCTCTGACCTTCAAAGGTATAACATTTTCCCATTCAAATAGACACAAAAAGTTTCAGAACAGAGAATAACATTTGTCTTGTTGGAGGTTTATAGGAACACTGTGATTGGACCTATATGGGCAACTGTGAGAACAAAAGATTCTGGCAGCAAGAAGTTTGCAGCAACCAACCTCACCCCCTCCCCTTTTAGTATAAAAAAAGCCTGAATTCTAACTTGGGTAAGATGGTTCTTTGGGACCGTACTTCACCATCTTCTCAGTCTGCTGGCTTTCTGAATAAAGTATTCCTTGCCACAACAACTCATCTCTCAATTTATTAGCCTGCCGTGCAGTTGCAATACAAACTTGGACTCAGTAACAATAGCAAGCACTGGAACCAGACATGGCAGGGCTGGTGGAATTATCAGACTGGAATTTTAAACAACTATGATGAATTTGCTAATGGCTCTAATGGATAAGGTATACAGCAAGCAAAAAAATATGGGCTATTAAGCAGAGAGAATGAAAATACTAAGAACAAACTAAAAAAATAATTCTAGTGATTGAAAAGAAAAAAAACCGTACCATTAAAGGAGAATGCCTTTAATGGACTTATTATACTCTTATATGGCTAAGGAAAGGATCTTTCAACTAAAAAGGATATATCAATAGAATCCTCAAAAATCAAACAGAAGAAAAGCAGGAAAAAACCACATCAGATTATCCAAGGACTATGGAACACCTACAAAAGGTGTAACATAATGTGTAATGGGAAGACCAGAGGAGAAGCAAGAGAGAAAAACAGTATCTGAAACAATGACTAAGACTTTCCCCAAATTAATGTCAGAAACCAAACCACAGATTCAGGAAGTTTGAATAGGCCTATATCTATTAAAGAAATTGAATCGATAATTAATAACCTTCCAAAACAGAAAGCACCAGGCACAGATGGGGTCATGGGTGAATTCTGTCAAATATTTAAGGAAGAAATTATACCAATTCTGTACATTCTCTTTCACAGGATAGAGCAGAAGGAATACTTTCAAATTCAATCTATATGGCCAGCATTATCCTAATACCAAAGCCAAACAAAGACATTACAAGAAAAGAAACTACAGACCAACACCTCTCATGAATATAGATTCAAAAATCCTTAACAAATTAGCAAATCAAATCCAAAAACAGTATAAGAAGAATTATACACCACAACCAAGTGGGATTATTCTCAGGTATGAAGGCTGGTTCAACATTAGAAAATTAATTATTGTAACCCATCACATTAACAGACTAAAAATTGAAAATCATATGATCCTATTAATAGATGCAGAGAAAAACAATTGACAAAACCTAACACCCATTCATGATAAAAACTCCAAGTTAAAAGAAATAGAGGAGAATTTTCTCAACTTGATAAAGACTATCTACAAAAAACCTACAGCTAACATACTCAATGGTGAGAGACTAGAAGCCTTCCCATTAAGATAAGGTATAGGACAAGAAGGTCTCCTTTCACTGCTCCTTTTAACATTGTACTGGAAGTTTTTTACTAATGCAACAAGGCAAGAAAAGGAAATAAAAGGTATACAGATGGGGAAAGAAGACACAAAACTATGTTAGTTCACAGGTGACATGGGTAGAAAATACAAAATAATTGACAAAAAACTCCTGGAACTAATAAGCAGTTACAGCAAGACTGCAGGATTCAAGGTTAATATACAAAAGTCAGTTGCTATCTACCAAAAATGAACAAGTGGAATTTGAATTTAAAACAATACAATTTACATTAGCACCCAAAAATGAAGTACTTAGGTATATATATATATATGATTTATATGAGGAAAATTACAAAACTCTGATGAATGAAATTAAAGAAGAACTAAATGGTGAGATATTTCATATTCATGGATAGGAAGGATCAGTATTTTCAGGATGTTAGCTGTACCCAACTTGATCTATAGATTCAGTGCAATCCCAATAAAAATCCCAGCAAGTAATTTTATAAATAATGACACATCGAATTTAAAGTTTCAGTGAAGAGGCAAAAAGACTCAGAAATAACACAGTAAGGAAAGAACAAAGTTACAATACTGACACTACCCAATTTCAATTATAAAGCTACAGTAATGAAGACAGTTTGACACTGGTGAAAGAATAGACAAATATATCAATGGAACAACAACAACAACAAAAAGAGCCCAGAACTATGTCCCATAAATATAATCTACTGATATCTGACAAAAGAGCAAAGGTGATACAATGGAGCAAAGACAGTCTCCTCAACAAATTGTGCTAAAACAACAAGATACTCATGTGCAAAACATGAATATAGAGATAGATATTACAGCCTTCACAAAACTTAATTCAAAATGGATCATAGACCTAAATGTAAAACGCTAAGCTAAAAAAACTCCCAGAAGATAACATAGGAGGAAAATCTAGATGAGCTTGAGTATGGCAATGCCTGTTTATATACAACAAAGACACTATGCATGAAAAAAATAATTTATGAGCTGGCCTTCATTAAAACTAAAAACTTTTGCTCTGTAAAAAACTGAGAGAATGAGAAGACAAGTCACAGACTGAGAGAAAATATTTGAAAAAGATACACTTGACAAAGGACAGTTATCCAAAATATACAGAAGCCACTTAAAACTCAGCCACAAGAAAACAAACCACCCAATTAAAAAATGGCCAACATTAACAACTCACCAAAGATGATATACAGGTGGAAAATGAGCATGATAATATGTTCCACATAATATGTCATCAGGGAAATGCAAATTAAAACAACAATGAATGGTCAAAATACAGAACACTGGCAATACGAAATGTTGGTGAAGATTTAGAGCAATGGAAAGTCTCATTCATTGCTGGTAGGAATGCCAAATGGTATAGTTACTTTGGAAGACACTTTGGTGCTTTCTTGAAAAACTAAACATACTCTAACCATGGAATCCAACAATTATGTTCCTTGGTATTTACCCAAAGAAGGTGAAAATGTATGTCCACAAAAAAACCTACACACAAGTGATTATAGTAGTTCTATTCATTGCCAAAACTTGAGAGCGACCAAGATGTCCTTCAGTAGGTGAATGGCTAAATAAATTGTGGTACACATCTAAGATGATGGAATATTTATTCAGCATGAAAATGAAATGACATATTAGTTCATAAAAAGACATGAAGGAAACTTTAATGAATATTACTAAGGGAAAGAAGCCAGTCTGAAAAAGCTATATACTTGTATGATCCCAACTACAAGACATTTGAGATATGGCAAAACTATGGAGTAAATAAAAATATCAGTGGTTGCTGGGGCTGGGAGGAGGGGCTAAATATGCAGAGCACAGAGATTTTTAGGACAGTGAAAATACTCTGTGTGGTTACGATGGATACATGTCAACAAATGTTTGTCAAAATCTGTATTATGCATAACACCAAGAGTTAACTTTAAGAAAAATTATGGACTTTAAGTGATTATAATGTGTTAACATAGGTTTATCCTTGATAACAAATACACCAATCTGATGATTGATGTTGATAATGGGGGTGACTATGCATGTGCGGGGGCAATGGTTATAGGAAAAATCTCTATACATTCCTCTCAATTATTTTATGGACCTAAAACTGATTTAAAAAATAAAGTCTTAAAATATAACTTATTGATATTATAAAATGACAGTAATCAAGATTGTGTTGTACTAGCTTGAGGGCAGACATATAGGTCAATAGAATGGAATCAAGAGTGCAGAAATAAACCCTTCCATTTATGGTCAACTGATTTTTGAAAAAGGTGCCAAGATAAATCAATGGGTAATGAGTGTGTCTTTTCAAGAAATGCTGCTGGGACAGCTAGATATCCAGATGCAAACTAATACATTTGGACCCCTACCACATACCAAAGTTAACTCAAAATGAATCAACCCAAATGTAGGAGCTAAAATTACGACACTATTAGAGAAAAACATATAAGTAAATCTTTGTGATCTTGAATGTGGCAATATGATTCTTAGATATGATTCTAGAAGCTCAACAAGCAGTAAGGGAAAAAATACAGCTGACCTTTGAACAATGCTGGTTTAAACTGTGTGGGTTCAAGAGTACGGAAGGACCACAGATACAGAGGATTAACTATAAGTTATGCACAGATTAACCCCTACATTTTACAAGGTTGAACTGTAGATAAAATGAACTTCATTAAAAGCAAAACTTTTACCAGGGATGCAAGAACAGTTCAACATCCAAATCAATGAGGTACACAACATTAACAAAATGAAGAATAAATATCATATGATCATCTCAATAGATGCAGAAAAGGCATTTGACAAAATTTAACATACATTCATGATAAAGAAAACAAAAAACAAAAAAACCTCTCAGGACTTCCCTGGCAGTCCAGCAGTTGAGACTGTGCTTCCAGTGGAGGGGGCATGGGTTCAATCCCTTGTTGAGGAACTAAGATCCTGCAAGCTGCACAGTGCAGCCAAAAAGTAAACAAAACCAAAAAACTTCTCAACAACTCAAAAAACTAGGTATAGAAGGAATTTACCTCAACATAATAAAGGCCATATATGACAAGCTGACAGCTGACATTATACTCAATGGTGAAAAGCTGAAAGCTTTTCCCCTAAGATTAGGAAAAAAACAAGGCTGTTCACTCTTCACCACTTTTATTCAACATATTACAAGAAGTACTAGGCAAAACAATTAGGCAAGAAAACAACATAAAAAGCATTGAAATTGGAAGTAAAACTGTTTCTATTTGCAGATGACATGATATTACATATAGAAAAGCCTGAAGACTCCAAACAGAATTAATAAATTCAATAAAGCTGCAGATTATAAAATCAATATACAAAAATCAGTTACATTTCTATACACTAATAACAAACCATCAGAAAGAGAAATTAAGAAAATAATTCCATTTACAACTGCATCAAAATGAATAAATTCCTAGAAATAAATTTAACCGAGGTAAAAAAAAGAAATCTCTACACTGAAAACTACATGACATTATGAAAGAAACTGAAGATGACACAAATAAATGGAAAGACATTCTGTGCCCATGGATTGAAAGAATTAATATTGTTCAAATGTTCATACTACCAAAGCAGTCTACAGATTCAATTCAATCCCTATCAAAATTCCAATGGCATTTTCATAAAAATAAAAAAAAACAATCCTAAAATTTATATGAAAACACAAAAGACCCCAAATAGCCAAAGCAATCTTAAGAAAGAACAATAAAGATAGAGACATCACGCTTTCCAATTTCAAAATATATTACAAAACTACGGTGATCAAAATAGTTGGTGGGCTTCCCTGGTGGCGCGGTGGTTGAGACTCTGCCTGCTAATGCAGGGGACACGGGTTCGAGCCCTGGTCTGGGAGGATCCCACATGCCGTGGAGCAACTAGGCCTGTGAGCCACAACTACTGAGCCTGCGCGTCTGGAGCCTGTGCTCCGCAACAAGAGAGGCAGCGATAGTGAGAGGCCCGTGCATCACGATGAAGAGTGGCCCCCGCTTGCCACAACTAGAGATAGCCCTTGCACAGAAACGAAGACCCAACACAGCAAAAATAAATAAATTAATTAATAAACTCCTACCCCCAACCTCTTAAAAAAAAAAGTTGGTATTGGCATAAAAACAGACACATAGATGAAGGATGCAGAACAGAAATCCCATAAATAAACCCACACATATGTAATCAATTAACTTATGAGAAAGGAGCCAAGAGTTTTCAATGGGGAAAGGAAAGCCTCTTCAATAAATAGTGTTGGGAAAACTAGACAGTCACATACAAAATAATGAAACCGGATTGCTATCTTATATCTTACACAAAAACGAACTCAAAATGGATTAAAAACTTGAAGGTAAGACCTGAAGCCACAAAACTCATAGAAGAAAACATAGGGAGTAAGCTCTTTGACACTGGTCTTAGTGACAAGTTTTTGGATTTGACACCAAAAGGAAAGGCAGTAACAGCAAAAGTAATCAAGTGTGACTACATCAAACTAAAAAGCTTCTGCACAGCAAAAGAAACTAACAAAAAGAAGAGGAAACGTATGGAATGGGAGAAAATATTTGCAAATCATATATCTGATAAGGGGTTAATATTCAGAATAAATACTCATACAACTCAACAAAAACAACATGATTTAAAAATGGGCAGAGGATCTGAATAGACATTTTTCCAAAGAAGACATACAGATGTCAAACAGGCACATGAAAAGATGTTCAACATCACTATTAGGGAAATGCAAATCAAAACCACAATGAGCTATCGCTTCACATCTGTTAGAATGGCTATTATCAAAAAGACAAGAGTTAACATGTGTTGGCAAGGATGTGAAGAAAAGGGAACCCTTGAGCACTGTTGGTGGGAATGTACACTGGTACAGCCACTATGGAAAATAGCAGAGAGATTCCACAAAAACATAAAAATACAACCACCATAAATCCCACAATTCCACTTCAGGGTATTTATCTTAAGGAAATAATTATTATCCCCACGTTCACTGCAGCATTATTTACAACAGCCAGGATATAAGACAAACTAAGTGTCCTTTGATGGATAAATGGATAATGAAAATGTGATATATCACCTTGAGATTATATATATATATATATACACACACATATATACACACATATATCACATTTATATATAAATACAAATATGAGTATTATTCAGCCATAAAAAAGGAAATCTTGCCATTTGTGACAACATAGATGGACCTTGAGGGCACTGTGTTAAGTGAATGAAGTCAAACAGAGAAAAACAAATACTGTATGATCTCACTTATATGTGGAATCTAAAAAAAGAAATCAAACTCATATATAGAGACAGCAGATTGTTAGCTGCCAGAGGCAGGGGTAGGGGATGGGCAAAATGAGTGAAGGGGATCAAAAGTTCCAAACTTCCAGCTGTAAGATAAATATGTCCTGGGAATGCAACATATATCATGGTGACTATAGCTAACAATACTCTACCATATATTTGAAAGTTTCACAGAGAGTAAATCTTAAAAGTTCTCATCACAAGAAAAAATAATTTTAACTATTTGGTAAAAAAAGAAAGAAAAATAGTGAGACACTATTGAGTGAAAAAATGTGAAACAGTGTGAACATTTACCTACCGTTTAACTCTGGCTCTTTTCTGAAATATATGGAAACTCCAAACATGAGAAATAGTTGTAATTAACCACTGACAAAGGGCAACACAGACAATGGAAGTAATCAACTCTGTCTACTAAGTAAAGCAGTTAAAACTACTAGAATCATCATAGACACTGTTAGACTGGGCAACATTAAGTAAGAGTGGAACCAATGTTTCCAGGAGTGAAGAAGCAGCACTCTGGATTAGATCTTCAATGTTTACTTGTTGGATATATTTCAGGTACTTCTGCAAACACATTAAGTCCTTCTCTTAACAGGAGACAGCATGATTGGAAAGAAAAAGTAAGTCTTTGGAGGCCCCCCCCACTCCCCCACCCTCCCCACCACACCCCCTTCAGGTTCAAATCCTCACAAACCGGCCCTGGGGCAAGCCACTTAACCTCTCAGAGGCTCAGATTTTTCATCTGCAAAATGCACTTAATAATATATTATTGAGGAGTACATGAAGATTAAATGAGATTTTTTGAGTATGTAAAAGGACCTGGCATCAAATAGGGGTTAAATAAATGTATGTTGAACAGACTTATCTTATTAAATTAAATACATGATGCCTGGTTTGGTGTATTATTTCAAGATACTAGAATTTATTTTAAAATTTCCAATTCTTATACCAATTCTTGCACTAAACCCTAGTGGTTTGAAAAAGTACATGCTTAATGCAGAGCTGTCCAAAGTAGTTTACCTATTGGGAGAACCTAGCTCAGCGACCTGTGAAAGCATTCCACAGTCCTTGCTGAACATTGATGGGTTTTATATCTGTACCTTCACATACAAGAGGTTCTTGAGAATATCAGGTTTGTAGGGCAAAATCTCCTTCTTGAGGACAAAATGTCAACCTTCCAGAACTAAGTTAAGGTTTCTCCACAATAATATTGTTCCCATTTAAAAGGAGCAAAAAAAAGAGAGGTATATAGGGACTTCCCTAGCGGCGCAGTGGTTAAGAATCTGCCTGCCAATGCAGGGGACTCAGGTTCGATCCTTGGTTTGGGAAGATCCCACGTGCCGTGGAGCAACCAAGCTTGTGTGCCACAACTACTGAGCCCGTGCACCACAACTACTGAAGCCCATGCACTCTAAGGCCCATGTGCCGCAACTACTGAGCCCATGTGTTGCAACTACTGAAGCCCATGCGCCTAGAGCCCGTGCTCCGCAACAAGAAAAGCCAGTGCAATGAGAAGCCTGTGCACCACAAAACGAAGAGTAACCCGCCCCCACTCACCGCAACTAGAGAAAGCCTGCACACAGCAACGAAGACCCAATGCAGCCAAAAAATAAATTAATTAAAAAAAAAGAGGTATGGGCTTCCCTGGTGGCGCAGTGGTTGGGAGTCTGCTTGCCGATGCAGGGGACACGGGTTCGTGCCCTGGTCCGGGAAGATCCCACGTGCCGCGGAGGGGCTGGGCCCGTGAGCCATGGCCGTTGAGCCTGCACGTCCGGAGCCTGTGCTCCGCAATGGGAGAGGCCACAGCAGTGAGAGGCCCGCGTACCGCAAAAAAAAAAAAAAAAAAAAAAAAAAGAAAAAAAAAAAGAGGTAGATAGAGAATTTATCTATCTTAAATAGGTGTTTTTTGAAATATATTCAAAGCTTTAAGTATTAACAGATCAGTAAGAAGCTGACCTATGTCCACTTGAGGGTTTGTTTCATTATTTGACAAGTCTATTTCAATCTTCCAGATATATTGATATTTCAAATAAAAATTTTAATAAAAAAGAATGAAATATTGCCATTTGCAGCAACATGGATGGACCAGAGATTATCATATTAAGTGAAGTAAGTCAGGCAGAGAAAGATAAAGTATGTGGAATCTAAAAAAAAATATACAAATTAACTTATTTACAAAACAGAAACAGTCTCACAGACATAGGAAACAAATTTATGGTTACCAAAGGGGAAAGAGGAGGGAGAGAGATAATTTGGGAGCTTGGGATTAACAGGTACACACCACTATATATAAAATATATAAACAATAAGGATTTAGTGTATAGTGCAGGGAATTATATTCAATATCTTGTAATAACTATAATGGAAAAGAATCTGAAGCTGTATACCTAAAAATAACACAATACTGTAAATAAACTATTGTTAAATTTTTTAAAAGCAGAAAAAATATCTAATTTGCCATAATTTATATTTGACATTGCAGCAAAATGACCAAATATATCAAAAAAAGCTACATGAATGAATGAGAAGAGGATTTTTAAAATATGGGCATGATAAACGTAGGAAATAAGGTCAATAAATAGAAGCCAGTTAAAAGTTCTCAAAGCTTAACTTAATTTTCATCCAGTCTTAGAGATGTATTATGATCCTCAACTTCAAGTCATTTCAGTTTAACAAGTGTTGTAATGCTTACTACGTACAAGGTGTTGGTGCTAGCTGGTTAATTTTTCTTTTCCCCCACTCTGAGTATTGTCAGATGTGGTCCATTTAAAAATCCATTATTGTTTTCCAAAGGAAACAAAAACAAAAATAAACAAATGGCACCTAATTAAACATAAAAGCTTTTGCACAGCAGAGGAAATCATTGACAAAACAAAAAGACAACCTACTGAATGGGAGAAAATATTCGCAAGTGATATGATCTATAAGGTGGTAATATCTAAAATATATAAACAGCTCATACAATTCAACATCAGAAAAACAAACAACCTGATTAAAAAATGGGCAGAAGACCTGAATAGACATTTTCTCAAAGACATACAGCAGCCAACAAGCAAATGAAAAGATGCTCAACATCATTAATCAGAGAAATGCAAATTAAAAACACAATGAGGTATCAATTCACACCTGTCAGAATGGCAGTCATCAAAAAGAACACAAATAACAAATGTTGACAAGGATGTTGAGAAAAGGGAACCCTCGTACACTGTTGGTGGGAACGTAAATTGGTGCAGCCACTGTGGAAAACAGTATGAAAGTTTCTCAAAAAACTAAAAGTAGAACTACCATATAATTGAGCAATTCCACTCCTAGGTATATATTCAAAAACCACAAAAACACTAATTTGAAAAGATACATGCACCCCAATGTTCATAACAGCATTATTTACAATAGCCAAATTATGGAAGCATCCTAAGTATCCATCAACAGATGAATGGATTAAAAATATGTGGTATATTTATACAATGGAATACTATTCAGTCATAAAAAAGAATAAAATTTTGTCATTTGCAACAACATGGATGGATTTGGAGGGTATTATGCTAAGGGAAGTAAGTCAGACAGAGAAAGATAAGTACTGTATGATATCACTTATATGTGGAATCTATTATAAAAAATAAAATAAACTAGTGAATATAACCCCCCAAAAAGAGAGAGACTCACAGATATAAAGAACAAACTAGTGATTACCCATGGGGAGAGGCAAGGGGATAGGGGCAAGATAGGAGTAGGGAATTAAGAGGTACAAACCACTATGTATAAAATAAATGAGCTACAAGGATTTATTGTACAGCACAGGAAATATAGCCAATATTTTATAATAACTATAAATGGAGTATAACATTTAAAGTTGGGAATTGCTATATTATACACCTGAAACATATGTAATATTGTTCATCAACTATACCTCAATAAAAATTTTTTTAATTATAAAAATGACTTTTCACTTGCCTCTCAGAAAGTGTTAAAGATAATGAATCATCACATCTAAAAAAAAACCAAAAAGTTTTGTGCTTCAAGAAACATCTTCTAAGTGAAAAAAAAACCTGTATCTGATAAGGAACATGAAAAGGGGTTCTTTAAAATATAAAGAACTCTTAAAACAATAAAAAGACAGTCCAATTAAAAGACAGGCAAAAGATTTGCATAGACATTTCTCCAAAGTAGATATATAAATGGTCAATGAACATATGAAAAAATGTGCAACACCATTATCACTTAAGAAATGCAATAAGAAACACAATGAGATACAACTTCACACTCAGTAAGATGGCCAACATACAAAAGATAGAGAATACCCAGTGTTGGCAAGAATGAGAAACTGGAACCCTCAATACATCGTTATAAATGTAAAATGGTGCAGCCAGTTTAGAATTCAGTTTGGTGGTCAGTTAAAATGTTGAACAAAAAGTTACTTTATGACCTAGCAATTCCACTCCTCGATAAATATCCAAGAGAATGGAAAACATGTCCACACAAAAATCTGTACATGAATGTTCATGGTAACATTATCCACAATAGCCAAAATGTGGAAACAATCCAAATGTCTACCAACTGGTGAATGGATAAACAAAATAGTATATACATAAATACAATATCATTCAGTCATAAAAATAAATTGTACTGCTACATACTATAACATAAACTTTAAAAACATTATGCTAAATCAAAGAAGCCAGACAGAAATGGGCATATGTTGTATGATTCCTTTTATATGAAATTTCAGAATAGACAAATACACAGAAACAGAAAACAGAATAATTTTTGCCAGGGCCTGGGTGACGAAGAATGGGTTACTGTTAATAGTTACAGGAGTTCTTTTTTTAGGATGATGAAATGTTTTAAAGTTAGTAGCAATGGTGTACAACTCTGTGAATATCTCTGAGTTACATGCTTCAAAAGCATGAATTTTATGGTATGTGAATTATATTTCAATAAAGCTGTTATTATGGAAAACAGTCTAAGAGTCATCTTTAGCTTCAAATCTATCCTATAAAAATGGACATTTTCTCTCATAACCGCACACACACATGAACACCCAAGCCCATGGTTTATGAGTATTTGGAAATGTGTATATTTGATTTTTCCATACTGATGAAAAAAATATCCTGGTGTTAAAAATTAGCAAGTCACTTCTATGTACATGTATAGATCCCTGGACTTTCATAAAAAGTTATTTAACTATTTCCAGTATTTATCCAACATAGTATCATGAATATGGATTATTCCTGGAAAGGTTCACAATACCTTTCTAACTAGGAAGACATTAATAACATATTGATTTTTATCAGGCCAATACCATTACATTAAAAATTTATCTAAAATTTGTCAGCCAAAGGCATATCTTTATATCATTTAAAATGTGCCACTAGTTAGAAAGCTATGAGAACTGAAAGAAGTACAAATTAAAATATTTGCACTGTAATTCTTTCCCCCAAAATAACCCAATCTGGACAACAGTATTATCACTTCTGCCAACAAGCAGTGGATTCATCAATTTATATAGGTCATGATTATTTTTTCTCTTCTACAAATTTCTTATCTATTTCACACAGGCCCTCTGTGAGAAACCACTGGTATGAGAGAGCAACAGATGTCTGAATTTTCTAACACCTCTTTCTGTCCATATTTTCCTTTAAATTCTCCCTTGTTCAATTACAACTTTGGAGCTCAACTCATTTTCTAGTCAATAGCTCTTTGTATCTTTTGACTGAGCCAAAAAATGAGACTCTCTAAGGAAAATCAAGTTGTGATTAGCCATTACAAAAGAATCCATTTTAGTCAGAAATATATCAGTTTGTTTCATGTGACAATTAAACTAGTGCAAGAAAACTAGATTGTAAATACTGTGATTGACATAGTACACACTGAGAACAACCAATTAAATTGTCAACTTCACATGAGCAAATAGTACACTACTAATTAATATTTAGGATCTTGTGATCCATATCATACAATCCACAATGTATAGCAGAATAATTTAAAACCTATTTTAATATTAAGTCTAAAGAATTATTATCAACTTTATTCTAATATTTTCATTATACCTCATAATGAATATTAAGACTCCTCATTGTTATATGAGTGGCAAAACCATAGACTTGATAATAATAATATAGATCACTTTGGGAAATTTTTTATATATATAATTTTTATGCATAGGAAAATTATTATAAAAGTGGATGCATTTAGGACAGTATCAATAGCTAAACTTTTATAAAAGGAAATTAAAATACTAAAACTATGACCTTATTTTCAACATACAATTAACTCTTTAAATCAAGTGCTTTAAATACATGCCATCCAAATTGTTCTTTGTAAATGAAATCACTTGACTTATTAGTTGGATATCCTGATTTCCTCCATGTCTTAAATTATTGAGACTCCTATCTTATTCCAATAGGTAAAACTGAGGGTTTTTGTGTACAAAGAATAAAATTCTCCATTTGACCTTTTGAGATGCTTGAAAGACAAAAAGAATTGACTGACTGCCAAAAAAGGGATTTAAGTTGACATTACAATTTTAAGGTTGACCAGCTGTGTGCTAACATATTTGGAAAGTATATCACAACATTCTGAATATCTTTTTTTTCCCTATGCTAAGTGCCCTTTGGTTAGTTAAGGGTAAGAGGTGGCAAACTAAAACTGTGGCTACAAAAAATACAACAATAAACTTAACAGAAAAGTGAACACTCCAATAAACAAAAGTCAAAATTTAGAACAAAAGTCATAGGCTGAATCTATAAAGACAAATATTCTCCACAGAAGTGTTTTTGCCCTATAAAGATTTTTTTCACAATTTTAATTTATCTATAATTAAAAATTGGGATATTTCACAAAAAATTTTGAATATCTGGCTTTTATTTTAAAAAATCACAATCTGGCAGCCCTAGGTCCATTTTTTACACATAGCAAGAAATTAGAGATGAGTAAAGCATGCTTTTTTAGATGGGGGCATGACAGAAGCGTTGTTTTCAGTCTGTTTTTAGGATTTACAGCACTTGTAACTTCTGGGCTTTCCTGATTTATATTACCTACCCCTCTAAGCATCTAAATTTATGACCCCCACCAAAACAGATTAAAATGCTTCTACTAAAAGAACAAACAACAAATAAAATTTAGTTTCAAAAAGTTTAAAGTCCCAGAGTATATCTTCAATACTTTTATTTTGATATAAGTAATGACTTTGATCACTCCTTTTAGAAGTATTGGTACACATAGCTTGTCATATATCTAGCTTTCAAAGCACTATGGAAAGGAAGCCTTAAAAACTTAAGTACATTGTGCTCTCTGCTTGCTAAAAATTCTGCTCCCCTCAATCTCTAGAATCCACCATTATGGCTGATGAAGACTACACACACATGAAAATGAGTGGGGTTAGAGAAGACTGAAAGGGAAGCAGTCCTTTCTAATCAGTTATATACAATATTTGCCCAAAGTCAAAACTGCCTTATTTCAAGATCTAACCTGGAATATAAACTACCTATAACGTTAATATATTAAATATTGATATAAATATTGACAAGATGACATGCTGGAAGTTTAATAAAATTTTCCCTAGAACTAAGTTGATTCTTTTCAAAAAGGCATAAACACACCCAGTCTAATTATCCGCCATTCAGAATATCAAATTGTGTAAGCTGAATATTACTAAAAGTCTTGGAAAAAATATACACTCTTGGACCAAGCAATTCCCTATGTAGCATAGGACTTCACATCAAGGAAACAATCACTGATGCATCCAAAGATTTATATACAAGGAAGTTCTTTATAACCTCATTTGTAATAGCAAAAAGGAGAGGGCAATACAGCAACATATTCACCAAGAGAGTATTGGTTGAGTTAACTTGACACACTGGAAGAGTAAGGTATAGATAATTAGTCAATGCCACAATACAAAATTCACAGTATCAAATGAAGTAAGCAGGTCCAAAGTGGTAAGTGCACCAAGATCCCAATTTCATAATAGATATGAACAAATTAAAAATGAAAAGATGTGCATCAAAATATGAACAGAAATTAGATTTTAGGTATAGTGGATTGAATAGTGTCCCCTCAAAAGTCATATCCACCTGGAACCACAGACTGTGATTTTATTTGGAAATAGGGTCTTTGCATATGTAATTAGTTAAGATGAGGCCAGACTGGATTAGGGTGGGCTGTAAACCCAATGACTAGTGCCCTGAAAAGAAGAGATGACACACAAAGACATGCAGAAGAAGGCCATGGGAAGACAGAGGCAGAGATTCGGGTGATGCAGCTACCAACAAAGGAATGCCAAGGATTGCTGGGATCTACCAGAAGCTAGGAAGAAACAAGGAAGGATCCTTCCCCAGTGCCCTGCTGACACCTTGATTTTGGACTTCTCATCTCTAGAAGGGTGAGAGGACACATTTTTGTTGTTTTAAGTCACCAAGTTTGAGGTCATTTGTTAAGGCAGCCCTAGGAAACTAAAACAGTAAGTGATCTTTATTTTCCTCTTCATGTGTATGGTTTATGCCCTATTTTATAAATTAATGTTACTTTCATAGTGAGAAAAATGCAATTAAAGACATATTGTGGCCTAATAATTAAATATCTAATAACTGATAATTATATACTCTTTTGAACAGAGAAGTTCTAATCCACGTATTTTGTAGAGAAAAATCTGTGTTCAAACACACTCTAAAATACTGATGAGTATCTGAAGCCCCAATACTTTTATTATTTATCTTCTACATTTATGAGATTTGGGGATATGCAAGGGAGATCTCTCTAAGCATGACCAAACATCACTAAAATTTATTAATAATAAAATCAAGGTAAACTAAGCAGCTCTGTAAAAGCAATAAAGAACTTCTGGAATAGCAATCGTGTTTGGCTCATGTAATATTGATTTGGTTTTAGTAAACAGAGCTATTTCTCAGGTGGGCATTAAGAGAATTCAATATGGAACAAATATGAGAAAATATACTTGGATACAAGACAGACACAATCCAAATAAACTTTAGAACTGGAAGATTTAGACTTCATCTAGTACATCTTCCAATAATTCAAGAATCCTTCAAACAACATTCCTGACAGGTGATAATTCACTCAACAGAATGAAATTTTCCAACTACCCATCACTTGCCAAGGATGCATGACTACATCATCCAGTGACCAGTTCCAAAGGCAGAAGCTCACTTCTTCAGAAAACAGCCTATTCCATTCTCCGACAATTCTAGTTCTTAGAAAACTCTTATCCCAGAAAGAAGATTTTATCTCAACATAACTAAATTATTTTTATTCTGATTCTATACATTTTCTTCATTCTTCCATTCATCCTTCATAGCCAACTTGTATCATAACTTGAAGTTATAAATTTTAAAAGTTCTAGAAAGGAAATCAAGAGATTACTAACTTCTCACCAATGACCACCTTCTCTTTACAGCATTCTTTACCCAACTGCTATCTCCTCTGGTTTTGGACACAATCAATTTAAAAAGAACAAGTTCCCTAATCTGTGAGCAGGCAGATCTACTTTAGGTGTGTTTTATGTATAGTTGAACTTTGCCTTTCTATGAATTTCACTGAGTGGTTCTATTCCTTCCTGCCACAGCACAGTGAACTCATCCATGTGAAGGTTACCCAGGCATCACAACATCACCATCAGCTCTCCCATTAGATCTCTACTTAACTAGGTAAAACACTCCTGGTTACCCTTCCTGGTTTTGAGAGTCTTCATTATTCAACCTCCTTCATATTTTTTCTGGATAAATCTCAATACATCCATATGTCTATCTATAGCCTAGTGCCTGGTACTCAATATATTTCAGATACAGCATGGCCATGGAGAGTGGCAGCACTAATATGGCAACTGTGGCAAAAACCATATTAACCACAGAGGCAACAGTACACTTCCTGTTGATTGCTTAGCTAAAATCCTGGAGTATTTTTCACTAGAATCCCTTTTAATTCTTGTTTTATTTTTGCCCATTCCTATAAATGGAGTTTCTTTATTTAATCTTAACTAAAATGCAGAACTTTGTATTTATCCGTATTGAATGCCGTTGCATTAGTTTCCACCTTTCTTGCTAGCTTTTCAACATCTCTCTGATCCCTAACTCTTCAAATAGTATCCCTTAGAGACATGCACCATTCACAAATTTAACAAGATCTCCTCTGTCTTCCTTTAAGCAGAAGGTTTTAAGCATTTTAACTGTAAAGTTCTGGAGTTCCCTGGAAGCTCTTCAAGTATTAGTCACGATGCTGCTGCTACTGCTAATGATAGTTAATGAGTACCTCTTTCTACCAAACATTGTTCTTAGTGCTTTATTTACATTAGTGCATCTAATACTCATAAAAATGTTATGAGATAATGAGTAATGCTACTGTTCATTTTACGGATAAAAACATGGCTAGTGAGTGATAGAGCCTGAACTAGTTATGAGCCAGTGTGGCTATATCAGCTCTTTACAGGCTCTGTCTATTCTGACTGGGCAATGCCCTGCATTACCAGTTGTTAAATATTTTTTAAATAACTCTTGTGTAGAGCAAGGATTTGGACCCCAGCTGCCTGATTCCAGACTCCGTCTTCTTAAGCAGATTCCATTCTGGCTCTCCATGATGGATGAAGGCAAAGCCAAATAATCTTCTCTCCCATGT
Organism: Mesoplodon densirostris; assembly: GCF_025265405.1. NCBI lineage: Eukaryota > Metazoa > Chordata > Mammalia > Artiodactyla > Ziphiidae > Mesoplodon > Mesoplodon densirostris. Next base: position 98,246,210 of record NC_082668.1, on the reverse strand, counting down.
GTGCTTCAACTACAGATACTCTACTTTTATCTCATTGAGCATTTTCTTTGTGAGTGTTTTCTCTATAAGTATTTGATGTGAAATTCACTTTAAAAATATCTGCTGCCAACGTCACGCCGGCCTCTGCCGCCGCAGGCCCGCCCCACACTGCGCGCCCCTCCCTCCCCTCTGCCTGAGTGAGCCAGAACCCCCGAATCAGCGGCTCCTTTAAACCCGTCCTGTCTGAGCGAAGAACTGACGCCCTCCAGCGACCTACGCGCAGAGGCGGGGCCAGGTCCAAGGCTGAGACCCTGGAGCTGTGAGAGCAGAGACAGGGAAATCTCTCTGTGCAGCCTTGGAGGCAGCGGATTAAAGCTCCACGGCCCATTTGATGTGCCCTGCGTCTGTGGAGTGCATAACTGGACAGCGAATCATCCCAAATTGAGGAAGTGGACTTTGAGGACAAGATTTAAGACTTTCCCCCCTTTTCCTCTTTTTACAATGAATTATCCCAAATTAAGGAGGTGGACTTAGAGAGCAAGATTTCAGACTTCTCGCCCTTTTCCTCTTTTTACAACCAATTATCCCAAAATGAGGAGGTGGACTTGGAGAGCAAGATTTTTGATTTTTCCCCCTGCTCTCTTTTTGTGAATGTGTATGTGTAATCTTCTGTGTAAGATTCTCCCTGTATAGCTTTGCTTCCACCATATGTCCCAGGGTTCTATCTGTCCGTTTTTTTTCAATAATTACTTTTAAATTTTAATAACGCTACTATATTTCATACTTTATTCTATTTTACTTTACCTGCTCTTTCTTTTTTTCCTACCTTCCCTTCCTCCCTCCCTCCCTCCGCTCCTCCTTTCCTTCTTTCTCTTTTTTCCTCCCCCCCTCCCTCCCACCCTTCTTCTTTCCACTTTTTCTTTCCTTCCTCCCTCCCTCCCTCCTGCCTTTCTTTCTTTCTTTCCTTCCTCCCTCGCTCCCTCCCTTCTTCCATTCACTCTTCCTTTTGCTTTGATTCCTCCCTCCCTCCCTCCTTTCTTTCTTTCTTTCTTTCCATCCTTGCTCCCTCCCTCCCTCCCTCCTCTCTTTCTTTCTTCCTTCCTTCCTTCCTTCCTTTCTTCCCTTCTTCCTTTCTTTCCCTCTCTCTTTCTTTCTTCTACTAATTCTTTCTTTCTACTTTTTCTCCCTGTTATTCTGAGCCGGGTGGATGAAAGGCTCTTGGTGCTGCAGCCAGGAGTCAGTGCTGTGCCTCTGAAGTGGGAGAGCCAACTTCAGGACACGGGTCCACAAGAGACCTCCCAGCTCCACATAATATCAAGCAGCGAAAATCTCCCAGATATCTCCATCTCAACACGAGAACCCAGCTTCAGTCAGCGACCAGCAAGCTACAGTGCTGGTCACCCTATGCCAAGCAACTAGCAAGGCAGGAACACAACCCCACCCATTAGCAGAGAGGCTACCTAAAAACATAATAAGGCCACAGGCACCCCCAAAACACACCACAGACGTGGACCTGTCCACCAGAAAGACAAGATCGAGCCTCAACCACCAGAACACAGGCATTAGTCCCCCCCACCAGGAAGCCTACACAACCTACTGAAACAACCTTAGCCACGGGGGACAGACACCAAAAACAACAGGAACTACGAATCTGCAGCCTGCAAAAAGGAGACCCCAAACACAGTAACATAAGCAAAATGAGAAGACAGAAAAACACACAGCAGGTGAAGGAGCAAGATAAAAACCTACCAGACCTAACAAATGAAGAGGTAATAGGCAGTCTACCTGAAAAAGAATTCAGAATAATGATAGTAAAGATGATCCAAGATTCTATTTCCAAGATCCAAAATCTTGGAAATAGAATAGACAAAATGCAAGAAACAGTTAACAAGGACCTAGAAGAACTAAAGATGAATCAAGCATCGATTAAAAACACAATAAATGAAATGAAAAATACTCTAGATGGGATCAATAGCAGAATACCTGAGGCAAAAGAACGGATAAGTGAGGTGGAAGATAAAATAGTGGAAATAACTGCTGCAGAGCAAAATAAAGAAAAAAGAATGAAAAGAACAGAGGACAGTCTCAGAGACCTCTGGGACAACATTAAACGCACCAACATTCGAATTATAGGGGTTCCAGAAGAAGAAGAGAAAAAGAAAGGGACTGAGAAAATATTTGAAGAGATTATAGTTGAAAACTTCCCTAATATGGGAAAGGAAATAGTTAATCAAGTCCAGGAGGCACAGAGACTCCCATACAGAATAAATCCAAGGAGAAATATGCCAAGACACATATTAATCAAACTGTCAAAAATTAAACACAAAGAAATCATATTAAAAGCAGCAAGGCAAAAACAACAAATAACACACAAGGGAATCCCCATCAGGATAACAGCTGATCTCTCAGCAGAAACTCTACAAGCCAGAAGGGAGTGGCAGGACATAATTAAAGTGATGAAGGAGAAAAACCTGCAACCAAGATTACTCTACCCAGCAAGGATCTCATTCAGATTTGATGGAGAAATTAAAACCTTTACAGACAAGCAAAAGCTAAGAGAATTCAGCACCACCAAACCAGATTTACAACAAATGCTAAAGGAACTTCTCTAGGCAAGAAACACAGCAGAAGGAATATACCTACAATAACGAACCCAAAGCAATTAAAGAAATGGGAATAGAAACATACATATCAATAATTACCTTAAATGGAAATGGACTAAATGCTCCCACCAAAAGACACAGAGTGGCTGAATGGATACAAAAATAAGACCCATATATATGCTGTCTACAAGAGACCCACTTCAGACCTAGAGACACATACAGATTGAAAGTAAGGGGATGGAAAAAGATATTCCATGCAAATGGAAATCAAAAGAAAGCTGAAGTAGCAATTCTTATATCAGACAAAATAGACTTTAAAATAAAGACTGGGCCTCCCTGGTGGCGCAAGTGGTTGAGAGTCCGCCTGCCGATGCAGGGGATACGGGTTCGTGCCCCGGTCTGGGAGGATCCCATATGCCGCGGAGCGGCTGGGCCCGTGAGCCATGGCCGCTGAGCCTGCGCGTCCGGAGCCTGCGCGTCCGGAGCCTGTGCTCCGCAACGGGGGAGGCCACAACAGTGAGAGGCCCGCATACCGCAAAAAAAAAAAAAAAATAATAAAATAAAATAAAATAAAGACTATTAGAAGAGACAAAGAAGGACACTACATAATGATCAAGGGATCGATCCAAGAAGAAGATATAACAATTGTAAATATTTATGCACCCAACATAGGAGCACCTCAATACATAAGGCAAATACTAACAGCCATAAAAGGGGAAATCAACAGTAACACAATCATAGTAGGAGACTTTAACACCCCACTTTCACCAATGGACAGATAATCCAAAATGAAAATAAATAAGGAAACACAAGCTTTAAATGATACACTAAACAAGATGGACTTAATTGATATTTATAGGACATTCCATCCAAAAACAACAGAATACACATTTTTCTCAAGTGCTAATGGAACATTCTCCAGGATAGATCATATCTTGGGACACAAATCAAGCCTTGGTAAATTTAAGAAATTGAAATTGTATCAAATATCTTTTCCGACCACAATGCTATGAGACTAGACATCAATTACAGGAAAAGATCTGTAAAAAATACAAACACATGGAGGCTAAACAATACACTACTCAATAACGAAGTGATCACTGAAGAAATCAAAGAGGAAATTAAAAAATACCTAGAAACAAATGACAATGGAGACACGACAACACAAAACCTATGGGACGCAGCAAAAGCAGTTCTAAGGGGGAAGTTTATAGCAATACAATCCCACCTTAAGAAACAGGAAACATCTCGAGTAAACAACCTGACCCTGCACCTAAAGCAATTAGAGAAAGAAGAACAAAAACCCCCCAAAGTTAGCAGAAGGAAAGAAATCATAAAGATCAGATCAGAAATAAATGAAAAAGAAATGAAGGAAATGATAGCAAAGATCAACCAAACTAAAAGCTGGTTCTTTGAGAAGATAAACAAAATTGACAAACCATTAGCCAGACTCATCAAGAAAAGAAGGGAGAAGACTCAAATCAATAGAATTAGAAATGAAAAAGGAGAAGTAACAATTGACACTGCAGAAATACAAAAGATCATGAGAGATTACTACAAGAAACTCTATGCCAATAAAATGGACAACCTGGAAGAAATGGACAAATTCTTAGAAAGGCACAACCTGCCAAGACTGAATCAGGAAGAAATAGAAAATATGAATAGATCAATCACAAGCACTGAAATTGAAACTGTGATTAAAAATCTTCCAACAAACAAAAGCCCAGGACCAGATGGCTTCACAGGCGAATTCTATCAAACATTTAGAGAAGAGCTAACACCCATCCTTCTCAAACTCTTCCAAACAATATCAGAGGAAGGAACACTCCCAAACTCATTCTATGAGGCCACCATCACCTTGATACCAAAACCAGGCAAGGATGTCACAAAGAAAGAAAACTACAGGCCAATATCACTGATGAACATAGATGCAAAAATCCTCAACAAAATACTAGCAAACAGAATCCAACAGCACATTAAAAGGATCATACACCATGATCAAGTGGGGTTTATTCCAGGAATGCAAGGATTCTTCAATATACGCAAATCAATCAATGTGATATACCATATTAACAAGTTGAAGGAGAAAAACCATATGATCATCTCAATAGATGCAGAGAAAGCTTTTGACAAAATTCAACACCCATTTATGATAAAAACCCTGCAGAAAGTAGGCATAGAGGGAACTTTCCTCAACATAATAAAGGCCATATATGACAAACCCACAGCCAACATTGTCCTCAATGGTGAAAAACTGAAACCATTTCCACTAAGATCAGGAACAAGACAAGGCTGCCCACTCTCACCACTCTTATTCAACCTAGTTTTGGAAGTTCTAGCCACAGCAATCAGAGAAGAAAAGGAAATAAAAGGAATCCAAATTGGAACAGAAGAAGTAAAGCTGTCACTGTTTGCAGATGACATGATACTATATACAGAGAATCCTAAAGATGCTACCAGAAAACTACTAGAGCTAATCAATGAATTTGGTAAAGCAGCAGAATAAAAAATTAATGCACAGAAATCTCTGGCATTCCTGTACACTAATGATGAAAAATCTGAAAATGAAATCAAGAAAACACTCCCATTTACCATTGCAACAAAAAGAATAAAATATCTAGGAATAAACCTACCTAAGGAGACAAAAGACCTGTATGCAGAAAATTATAAGACACTGATGAAAGCAATTAAAGATGATACAAATAGATGGAGAGACATACCATGCTCCTGGATTGGAAGAATCAATATTGTGAAAATGACTCTACTACCCAAAGCAATCTACAGATTCAATGCAATCCCTATCAAACTACCACTGGCATTTTTCACAGAACTAGAACAAAAAATTTCACAATTTGTACGGAAACACAAAAGACGCTGAATAGCCAAAGCAATCTTGAGAAAGAAAAAGGGAGCTGGAGGAATCAGGCTCCCTGACTTCAGACTATACTACAAAGCTACAGTAATCAAGACAGTGTGGTACTGGCACAAAAACAGAAAGACAGATCAATGGAACAGGATAGAAAGCCCAGAGATAAACCCACGCACATATGGTCCACTTATCTTTGATAAAGGAGGCAGGAATGTACAGTGGAGAAAGGACAGCCTCTTCAATAAGTGGTGCTGGGAAAACTGGACAGGGACATGTAAAAGTATGACATTAGATCATTCCCTAACACCATACACAAAAATAAGCTCAAAATGGATTAAAGACCTAAATGTAAGGCCAGAAACTATCAAACTCTTAGAGGAAAACATAGGCAGAACACTCTATGACATAAATCACAGCAAGATCCTTTTGGACCCACCTCCTAGAGAAATGGAAATAAAAACAAAGATAAACAAATGGGACCTAATGAAACTTCAAAGCTTTTGCACAGCAAAGGAAACCATAAACAAGACCAAAAGACAACCCTCAGAATGGGAGAAAATATTTGCAAATGAAGCAACTGACAAAGCATTAATCTCCAAAATTTATAAGCAGCTCATGCAGCTCAATAGCAAAAAAACTAACAACCCAATCCAAAAATGGGCAGAAGACTTAAATAGGCATTTCTCCACAGAAGATATACAGACTGCCAACAAACACATGAAAGAATGCTCAACATCATTAATCATTAGAGAAATGCAAATCAAAACTACAATGAGATATCATCTCACACCAGTCAGAATGGCCGTCATCAAGAAATCTAGAAGCAATAAATGCTGGAGAGGGTGTGGAGAAAAGGGAACACTCTTGCACTGCTGGTGGGAATGTGAATTGGTACAGCCGCTATGGAGAACAGTATGGAGGTTCCTTAAAAAACTAAAAATAGAACTACCATATGACCCAGCAACCCCACTACTAGGCCTATACCCTGAGAAAACCATAATTCAAAAAGAGACATGTACCAAAATGTGCATTGCAGCTCTATTCACAATAGCCCAGAGATGGAAACAACCTAAGTGTCCATCATCGGATGAATGGATAAAGATGATGTGGCACATATATACAATGGAATATTACTCAGCCATAAAAAGAAACGAAACTGAGCTATTTGTCCTGAGGTGGATAGACCTAGAGTCTGTCATACAGAGTGAAGTAAGTCAGAAAGAGAAAGACAAATACCGTATGCTAACACATATATATGGCATTTAAAAAAAATGTCATGAAGAGCCTAGGGGTAAAACGGGAATAAAGACACAGACCTACTTGAGAATGGACTTGAGGATATGGGGAGGGGGAAGGGTAAGCTGTGACAAAGCGAAAGAGAGGCATGGACATGTATACACTACCAAACGTAAGGTAGATAGATAGTGGGAAGCAGCCGCAGAGCACAGGGAGATCAGCTCGGTGCTTTGTGACCGCCTGGAGGGGTGGGATGGGGAGGGTGGGAGTGAGGGAGATGCATGAGGGAAGGGATGTGGGAACGGATGTATATGTGTGACTGATTCACTTTGTTATAAAGCAGAAACTAATAAAAAAAATCTGCTGCCAGAAGTGTTTAAAGAACTAAAGGATAAATGAAAATACAGTAAATAACTGAACTTAATACATATAGCTCCTCCCATAACACTATAAATATCAAATATATCATTTAAAATAACGCTGAAATTACATGCAATACTGTGTGTGTGTATGTGTGTGTATACGTGTATGTGTGTGTATGTAAATGAGAGAAAGCGTTTCTCCCCCCTGAGATGTGTAGCTTTTGTTAGATTCTTAGATGGGTTACAGATATACAAAAGTCAGCATAGTATAGGATCATGTCTGATCACATGTACAACTAAATTTGTCCACTTTTTTTCAAGGACATGAGACAATAGAAAAAATTATTTGTTGAAATCAGATGAATTGTGATTGTAATTCTTAAACTCAAGAACTTGATCTTGAATAAATTTCACGTTGCCTTTAAGTCTCAGTTTCACATTTGTGAAACAGGGGGGAAAACAGTACCTACCTTAGATTATTGCAAGAACAAAATAATATATGTAAAGTACTTAGAACAATTTCTGGTAGGCAGCTGGTACTAAATATAAATTAATAAATTTATAAGGAATGTTTTGTGTCAGAACTGTCAAAGCTAAAGGATGAACAAGAAACATATTCCTGTAGGAATTGTACTTGAATTGAGGAAGTTATTTATATAGTAAAACAAGTAATTTAGAAAAAAAAATTATCTGCTTGAATATTCAAGAAAAAATGGGGGACTTGGAAATTCCTTCTGGAAGCAGACGTCTTCTATTGGAATACCTTAGTAGAAACCGTGATGAGTACTGGTGTGGGAATTCTCCACTTTAGCAGTTTAATAATACTCTCCAAAAAGGGAAAAACCTCTTCAGTCTAATAATAAAAGGAACTACCTAAGAATGATAAATTTTACTATATAATTTTAAAACTAATTATGGCACTTACTATCAGAATACAATTATCCATCGGTCCCTCATATTCCTGCATATCTTGGGAACCAAGGCACTGACAAGCTTTTCTGAATTAGTTTTTCAAGGACGTTTATTCAGCAACACCCTTTAGAAATAGAGATAGGGTAGGCTTGTCTGCTGTCCAGCATAATAAAGGTAATATCTAGCGCTAGGGAAAATATTGGTCAGAGTTCATTGCTGGCTATCATAAAATACTGGGGTTTTCTAAGCTTGGGGTTACTACCCTATAATGCAACCCACTGCATGTGCAAACATCACCTGGCCCCTGTAATGTTCCCCTGTGGGAACTGGAGGTTGGAAAATATGCTTAAGAAAATGCTGACATTCTGGACAAGCTTCTTAGATAGCCTAATTCACCAGAGGGCAGACAGCAGAAGCAAGAAGAACTACAATCCTGCAGACAGTGGAACAAAAACTACGTTCACAGAAAGATAGACAAGATGAAAAGGCAGAGGGCTTTGTACCAGATGAAGGAAGAAGATAAAACCCCAGAAAAACAACTAAATGAAGTGGAGATAGGCAACCTTTGAGAAAAAGAATTCAGAATAATGATAGTGAAGATGATCCAGGATCTTGGAAAAAGAATGGAGGCAAAGATCGAGAAGATGCAAGAAATGATTAACAAAGACCTAGAAGAATTAAAGAACAAACAAACAGAGATGGACAATACAATAACTAAAATAAAAAATACACTAGAAGGAAATGAATAGCAGAATAACTGAGGCAGAAGAACAGATAAGTGACCTGGAAGACAGAATGGTGGAATTTACTGTTGTGGAACAGAATAAAGAAAAAAGAATGAAAAGAAATGAAGACAGCCTAAGAGACCTCTGGGAAAACATTAAACGCAAAAACATTCACATTGTAGGGGTCTCAGAAGAAGGAGAGAGAGAAAGGACACAAGAAAATATCTGAAGAGATTATAGTGGAAAACTCCCTTAACATGGGAAAGGAAACAGGCACCCAAGTCCAGGAAGCACAGAGTCCCATAAAGGATAAACCCAAGGAGAAATATGCTGAGACATATAGTAATCAAATTGGCAAAATTAAAGACACAGAAAAATTATTGAAAGCAGCAAGGGAAAAATGACAAATAACATACAAGGGAATTCCCATAAGGTTAAGAGCTGATTTCTCAGCAGAAACTCTACAAGCCAGAAGGGAGTGGCATAACAGATTTAAAGTGATGAAAGGGAAGAATGTACAACCAAGATTAGCCTACCCAGCAAGGATCTCATTCTGATTTGACGGAGAAATCAAAAGCTTTACATACAAGCAAAAGCTAAGAGAATTCAGCACCACCAAACCAGCTCTATAACAAATGCTAAAGGAACTTCTCCAAGTGGGAAAAACAAGAGAAGAAAAGGATCTACAAAAACAAACCCAAAACAATTAAGAAAATGGTGATAGGAACATACGTATCGATAATTACCTTAAATGTGAATGGATTACATGCTCCAACCAAAAGACACAGGCTCACTGAATGGATACAAAAACAAGTCCCATATATATGCTGTCTACAGGAGACCCACTTCAGACCTACGGACACATACAGACTGAAAGTGAAGGGATGGAAAAAGATATTCCACACAAATGGAAATCAAAAGAAAGTGGGACTAGCAATACTCATATCAGATAAAATAGACTTTAAAATAAAGAATGTTACAAGAAACAAGGAAGGACATGACATAATGATCAAGGGATCAATCCAAGAAGAAAATATAACAATTATAAATATATATGCACCCAAAATAGGTGCACCTCAATACATAAGGCAACTGCTAACAGCTATAAAAGAGGAAATCAACAGTAACACAATAATAGTTGGGGACTTTAACACCTCACTTACGCCAATGGACAGATCATCCAAACAGAAAATTAATAAGGAAACACAAGCTTTAAATGACACAATAGACCACAGAGATTTAATTGATATTTATAGGACATTCCATCCAAAAACAGCAGATTACACTTTCTTCTCAAGTGTGCACGGAACATTCTCCAGGATAGATCACATCTTGGGTCACAAATCAAGCCTCAGAAAATTTAAGAAAATTAAAATCATATCAAGCATCTTTTCTGATCACAGTGCTATGCGATTAGAAATCAATTACAGGAGAAAAAAACGTAAAAAACACAAACACATGGAGGCTAAACAATACATTACTAAATAACCAAGAGATGACTGAAGAAATCAAAGAGGAAATCAAAAAATATCTAGAAACAAATGACAATGAAAACACGACAATCCAAAACCTACAGGATGCAGCAAAAGCAGTTCTAAGAGGTAAGTTTATAGCAATACAAGCCTACCTCAAGAAACAAGCAAAATCTCAAATAAACAATCTAACCTTACACCTAAAGGAACTAGAGAAAGAAGAACATACAAAACCCAAAGTTAGCAGAAGGAAAGAAATCATAAAGATCAGGGCAGAAATACATAAAATAGAAACAAAGAAAACAATAGCAAAGATCAGTAAAACTAAAAGCTGGTTCTTTGAGAAGTTAAACAAAATTGATAAATCATTAGCCAGACTCATCAAGAAAAAGAGGGAGAGGCCTCAAATCAATAAAATTAGAAATGAAAAAGGAGAAGTTACAACAGACACTGCATAAATACAAAGCATCCTAAGAGACTACTACAAGCAACTCTATGCCAATAAAATGGACAACCTGGAAGACATGGACAAATTCATACAAAGATATAACATTTCAAGACTAAACCAGGAAGAAATAGAAAATATGAACAGACCAATCACAAGTAATGAAATTGAAACTGTGATTAAAAATCTTCCAACAAACAAAAATCCAGGACCAGATGGCTTCACAGGTGAATTCTATCAAACACTTAGAGAAGATCTAACACCCATCCTTCTCAAACTCTTCCAAAAATTTTCAGAGGAAGGAACACTCCCAAACTCATTCTACGAGGCCACCATGACCCTGATACCACTACAAAAAAGGAAACTTACAGACCAATATCACTGATGAATATAGATGAAAAATTCCTCAACAAAATACTAGCAAACAGAATCCAACAGCACAGTAAAAGTATCATACACCATGATCAAGTGGGATTTATCCCAGGGATGCAAGAATTCTTCCATATATACAAATCAATCAATGTGATACACCATATTAACAAACTGAAGAATAAAAACCATATGATCATATCAATAAATGCAGAGAAAGCTTTTGACAAAATTCAACACCCATATATGATAAAAACTCTCCAGAAAGTGGGCATAGAGGGAACTTACCTCAACATAATAAAGGCCATATACAACAAACCCACAGCAAACATCATTCTCAAAGGTGAAAAACTGAAACCATTTCCTCTAAGATCAGGAACAAGACAAGGATGTCCACTCTCACCACTATTATTCAACATAGTTTTGGAAGTTCTAGCCACAGCAATCAGAGAAAATAAATAAATAAAAGGAATCCAAATTGGAACAGAAGAAGTAAAGCTGTCACTGTTTGCAGATGACATGATACTATACAAAGAGAATCCCAAAGGTGCCACCGGAAAACTACTAGAGCTAATCAATGAATGTGGAAAAGCTGCAGGATACAAAATTTATGCACAGAAATCTCTTGCATTCCTATACACTAATGATGAAAAATCTGAATGAGAAATTAAGGAAACACTCCCATTTACCACTGCAACAAAAAGAATAAACTACCTAGGAATAAACCTACCTAGGGAACAAAAGTCCTGTATGCAGAAAACTATAAGACACTGATGAAAGAAATTAAGAGACCAACAGATGGGGCTTCCCTGGTGGCGCAGTGGTTGAGAATCTGCCTGCCAATGCAGGGGACACGGGTTCGAGCCCTGGTCTGGGAAGATCCCACATGCCGCGGAGCAACTAGGCCCGTGAGCCACAACTACTGAGCCTGAGCGTCTGGAGCCTGTGCTCCGCAACAAGAGAGGCCGCGATAGTGAGAGGCCCGCGCACCGCGATGAAGAGTGGTCCCCGCTTGCCACAACTAGGGGAAGCCCTCACACAGAAACGAAGACCCAACACAGCAAAAATTAATTAATTAATTAATAAACTCCTACCCCCAACATCTAAAAAAAAAAAAAAAAAAAAAGAGTGGGAAGCCTTACTCTTAAAAAAAAAAAAAGAGAGAGACCAACAGATGGAGAGATATACCATGTTCTTCGACTAGAAGAATATTGTGAAAATGACTATACTACCCAAAGCAATCTACAGATTCAATGCAATCCCTATCAAATTGCCAGTGGCATTTTTTACAGAACTAGAACAAAAAATCTTAAAATTTGTATGGAGACACAAAAGACCCTGAATAGCCAAAGCAGTCTTGAGGGGAAAAAAAAAAGAACTGGAGGAATCAGGCTCCTGGACTTCAGACTATACTACAAAGCTACAGTAATCAAGACAATATGATACTGGCACAAAAACAGAAATATAGATCAATGGAACAGTATAGAAAGCCCAAAGATAAACCCACGCACCTATCATCAACTAATCTATGATAAAGGAGGCCAGGATATACAATGGAGAAAAGGCAGTCTCTTCAATAAGTGGTGCTGGGACAACTGGACAGCTACATGTAAAAGAATGAAATTAGAACACTCCCAAACACTATACACAAAAATATACTCAAAATGGATTAGAGACCTAAATGTGAGGCCAGACACTATAAAACTCTTAGGGGAAAACACAGGAAGAACACTCTTTGACATAAATCACAGCAAGATCTTTTTTGATTCATCTCCTAGAGTAATGGAAATAAAAACAAAAATAAACAAATGGGACCTAATGAAACTTAAAAGCTTTCGCACAGCAAAGGAAATCATAAACAAGACAAAAAGACCACTCTCAGAATGGGAGAAAATATTTGCAAACAAATCAACAAAGGATTAATCTCCAAAATATATAACTGCTCATACAGCTCAATATTAAAAAAACAAACAACCCAATCCAAAAATGGGCAGAAGACCTAAATAGACATTTCTCCAAAGAAGACATACAGATGGCCAACAAACACATGAAAAGATGCTCAACATCTCTAATTATTAGAGAAATGCAAATCAAAACTACAATAAGGGGGACTTCCCCGGTGGTGCAGTAGTTAGGAATCCTCCTGCCAATGCAGGAGACACGGGTTTGAGCCCTGGTCTGGGAGGATCCCACATGCCACAGAGCAACTAAGCCCGTGCGCCACAACTACTGAGCCTGCACTCCAGAGCCCATGAGCCACAACTACTGAAGCCCACATGCCACAACTACTGAAGCCCATGCACCTAGGGCCCGTGCTCTGCAACAAGAGAATCCACCGCAATGAGAAGCCCGTGCACTACAAGCAGAGTAGCCCCCATTCGCTGCAACTAGAGAAAGCCTGCGCGCAGCAACAAAGATCCAATGCAGCCAAAAATAAATATAAATAAATAAATTTATTTTTAAAAAAAAGTACAATGAGGTATCACTTCACACCAGTTAGAACAGGCATCATCAGAAAATCTACAAACAACAAATGCTATAGAGGGTGTGGAGAAAAGGGAACCCTCTTGCACTGTTGCTGGGAATGTAAACTGATACAGCCACTATGGAGAACAGTATGGAGGTTCCTTTAAAAACTAAAAACAGAACTACCATATGACCCAGCAGTCCCGCTACTGGGCATAAACCGGGAGAAAACCATAATTCAAAAAGACACATGCACCCCAATGTTCATTGCAGCTCTAGTTACAATAGCCATGTCATGGAAGCAATCTAAATGCCCATCAACAGACGAATAGATAAAGAAGATGTGGTACATATATATAATGGAATATTACTCAGCCATAAAAAGGAATGAAACTGCATCATTTGTAGAGATGTGGATGAATCTACAGACTGTCACACAGAGTAAAGTAAGTCAGAAAGAGAAAAACAAACATTGTATATTAATGCATATATGTAGAACGTAGAAAAATGGTACAGTTCAACCAGTTTGCAAGGCAGAACTTGAGACACAGAGGTAGAAAACAAATGTATGGACACCAAGGGGGGAAAGTGGCGGTGGAGGTGGGGGTGGTGGTGGGATGAATTGGGAGATTGGGATTGACATGTATACACTGATGTGTATAAAATGATGACTAATAAGGACCTGCTGTGTAAAAAAATAAATTAAATAAAATGCAAATATTCAAAAAAAGAATTAATGCTACATAGGAAATTATTAGTCAACTAAAAAACTGGCATATGGTTGTTCACTTGGATAAAAATATTGTATCAATATTAAATTTCCTGAAGTTGGAAAAAAAAAAAAAAGAAAAGAAAATGCTGACATTCTGGCTACTGCTATTGCTCTAAGTATCCAGAAGTCTCGTGTCTTTTGCCAGCATCTATGAAATTGTAGCAAGCTAACTCATTAGCTTCCAAGTAGGATAAAATCTTAGACCCATCAGTTATCTCTCTATCTATCTATATATATATATCATAAATAAGTTTGAAACATAAATGATAAACAAGAAGATGTATTTAACTATATAAAAGACAATGGGCTAATAGCTTTTATAAACTTTTTTTAAAACTTCTGAAAAACAGTAAGAAACAGACGAACATCTGAAAATATGGGCTAAACATATGAACATATAATTACCCAAAAAATAAATATAAATGTAAGATGTGAAAAATATATAAATTTTTAATAATCAAAAAATATGTACTTAATTACAGAAAAATTTAAACTTGGAAAAAACTTCTAAATTCAATGACAACAGTGAATTTATTACAGGTGTTCAGAAAATGTCTCCATCATTACCAGCTGGCAGGAGTGTAAGTTGTAAAACATTTTTTCTAGAGAAACTTGTAATATATGTCATAGTCCCTAAAAAGAATGCATACCCTTTGATAATATGATCCCATTTGAGGAATATATCCTACAGAAATAATTAGATAATATATTTCATCATTTTTCACAATAGGAAACAGCACAGATTTCTAATGACAAATGAATTTTTAACTTTTAATTATGATATAGGAATATAGTATAATATAGTGTGCTACTAATAATTTAAATACACACAAATATGAAAGAAGAGGGCATTTATGTATTTTGAAGTGGAAGAAGAAACACTACAGGAAAACTTCTATAGTAGAATCTCAATTTTGATAAAGAAAAATTTGTATGTATACTTTCTCGTAAGGAATTTAAAAGCCAATAATCAAAATTGTTAACAGTCATTTTCTCTAAATGATAGTAATCAAAGTAATTTTACTTAGACTTTTTTGTGTCTGATGTCTTTGTGACTTTTATAAACTTTTAAAATTCTAAAAGAAGAAAAAAAGAAAGTTACCTTCTCAAGATTCTGTTTTGTCTGTCTTGGCCCTTGTCATCTCTATCTCTTTACTAAGTGGTCTAAATACATCTGTTAACACAGACCTCTTAGGTCTCAATACACATTCTTCAGTATTACTTGTCTGAACAATCTGCAGTTTGCCTCTCCCCCACATTTTAAAAAATACATGAGTCTTTATCATTTTATGCTCCTTGGAGTCACAGAGTACAAGTGTACACCCTCAGATGTATAAGAGCTCTTCAAATATTTAAAGGCCTTGCCTATTTCTCTAACCCGTTTCCATCTTCTCTGGTTAAAACATGGCATCGTCAATCATTCCTTATATGATTTAATTCCTAGGCCCTTCTCCATCGCAGTCACCTGTTTTCACATTTCCTGGAGCTCTGTGGTCAACGTCTTTTTAAAACTTCAGAGAAAACATCCCTCCATACCCAGTTTGACAAACAGAGTACAAAATACCACAGTTTCCATCACTGGTACATTTCTATTAACATGCCTCTTTTTGTATCTTTTTAAAAGTAGTCATATCACTCTACTGATGCGCACTGAACACTGTCTTCATAAAAATACTACCAAATTATAGCTCTATCATCTTGCATTTCCTAATTGACTTTGTATGTAGGTATTTGAATTTGTGTATTCATACTTGAGTAAATCTAGGAGTTCACATATCCCCCTATTATATCTCATTTTATTAACTCTGGTTCTTAACCCAACAGAGAACAGCAATACATTTTTTTTTTTTTTTTGAGGTACACGGGCCTCTCACTGCTGTGGCCTCTCCCGCCGCGGAGTACAGGCTCTGGACGCGCAGGCCCAGCAGCCACGGCCCACAGGCCCAGCCACTCCGTGGCATGTGGGATCCTTCCGGACTGGGGCACGAACCCGTGCCCCGGGCATCGGCAGGCGGACTCCCAACCACTGTGCCACCAGGGAAGCCGCAGGAATACATCTTTTAAGCTTAACAAATCTAGATGAATTTTGTGTGCCTCTAACTGTGCGTCTTTGTATATTTCTCACACACATACATCTTTACAAAATGTAATCAAGTGGTTTGTTTTCTCTCAGAGAGTAAGTTGTCATCTTGAGAGGATCCTAAGTGAAGGGTATTGGAAATTTAAAAGGCTGGGGACAGATCATTTTAACAAGAAAAAGCCTCAAGCCTTTGAGGGTTCTCATACTCAGAAGCAGCTAGTATAAATGAGTGAAGCATCATATGCTGGAGAGCACTTGAGCATCCAGAGGGGCCACTTCTGACCTCTGCCATAGGGGAACATGGCCCATGTTCTGACTTTTCATGAGAATCCAGAAAGCTGAGTTTTTATAGGAATCATCCAATTTTCAAATTGCTTCATTTAATTTTTAAAAAGTTTAAAGAACTCTGTCTTCCAAATTAAATATACCCACAAACCAAATATATTCTGTATGGCTGATGGTAACCCTAGAGTGGGTGAAAGGTATGAGAAGGAAGCAAGAGTCTTAGTATCCAACTCCCTATGATTGATGGCATGTCACAATTGGCAATTTCATAGTTTTGCATTTATTAACAGTTCACAAAGAACTCTGGATTCTTTACTGAGCATTAATTGTAAAAGTACTTATTGAACTCCTTCTATACTCTTTAATATTATCAATGAAAAAAATCAACATAATCAACGTATTAGCATCTACCACAAATACAGAATAATTTCAAGAAAGTCAAATTCAGAGTTTCAAGTATGAGTCCCTCTAAAGCCTTAATAAAAATCTTAGGATCAGGATTTAGCATGAAAAATGTTTACTTAGTATCTCATAATCACCATAAGGAATTTTATACTCATAATATGAATCTGTCATAATCAGGAGACATTTCAGTGCTTTAGGATTTTTCATGAGATTTTCTGGGAACCACACTTTTGTTAAATATAACTAGTTATACAACCCTTGACACAAAGTCAAAATTCCATGAGCAAAAACGCTCTCTTCTTTGACCTATAGCAACTGTACAATTCTATTCCATGCCTGACAGCTGATTCTCACAAGGCCTCTGACATACCAAACATAATCCATGACAGCTGATTCTAGAGAACAGCAATCACAGCAGACAATTATTTTTGATTAGTTGTCTGAAAGAAGCAAGAATAAATTATATATTTGATCTGATCATGTATAGAGATAGCCTTTCATTAGATCCAAATCTGGAATTACTAAGTAAACTTTTACTTAGTAAACTGACATAGGCAAATACACAAGAGTAATTTGATGCTTTATATTCCAATACCATTGCTCAGCTTTTCCTCCATCCCTCTCTAGCAGTCATCCTTTAAGATAAAGGGAGCTCTGTTTAACATACAGTTTCACAGGTCAAAAGCCCAAGAGTTTCACTCTTCAATCTACAAGTGGCCCAGGAATCTGCATTTTATTAGGCTCCCTAGGGTATTAGGAAGCATGACATCTGCAAAGTGTATTTTGAGAGACGCTGCCTAATTCCTACCATTTCCCTAAGTGTTACTCATATCAAAACTGTACCCACCCTCAATTCTCTAACCCCTTGATTTGCCCATTACATAATATTCACATCACTTTCAGAAAACATAATATATGGAAGACTGGACAAGACATAGGCACCAATTTGTTTAGTGACTGATAGTCTCTATTAGCCAACCTCCAATTCCTTCTGTTCCCACCTCAGAAACTGAATCCAAAAAAACTGGCCAAACTCTGATTTTTTTCCAACACAAGGGCTTTTTATTTTTAACTGATATACAGAGATATGCAATGAAAGTTGCTACTCTCTCCTATATAAGAGTGGCCTTGAAGCTAGCCCAGGCTTCAGCTCCCACCATACCTGAGGGTACAAAGAGCTCAACTCTCAGTCAGACTCCATGGCCAGATGGCACACTGCCAAGCCTCCAAGAAAGATAGCTCTAAAATGTATTTCTAAGAGTTTTGGCGCTAACCTACCAGACCAATTACTCAAGGTCAGACTTCATGCATGAGTTTCTCTGGCAAATAGTATTTCCCAGTTGTGGGCAGTTATTTGACTGTGGATCCAAGCCACTTTGATTGGATTCCTCCAAAGAAAGTTAAGCACTGGGAATAAGTACCTTTAACTGGAAATTTTGGCTTATCTGCTGGTAAACAGAAAATAGGAGTCAATTATGTAGGTAAGGACGTGTGTGTGTGTGTATGTGTGTGTATGTGTGTGTGTGTGGACACTGAACATTATAAACTTCTCTGAAAAATATGGGACCCAGTTATGATACTAACTAGCCATTTTACCTTAGCAAATACTTTAACAAGGGTGTCCACTATCACTGCTCTTATTCAACATAGTACTGGAAGTCCTAGCTAGAGCAATCAAGCAAGATAAAGAAAATAAAAGACAATCACATCAGAAAGGAAGGAGTAAAATTGCCTTTGTTTGCAGATGATATGATCTTACATATAGAAGATCCTAAAGACTCAACTAAAAAATTGTTGGAAATAATCAACAAACTCAGTGGAGTTGCAGAATATAAAATCAATATTCAGAAATCAATTATATGTCTACACACTAACAATGAAATATCTGAAAAATAAATAAAACAATTTCATTCACGATAGCAACAAAGACAATAAAACACTTAGGAATAAATTTACCCAAGGAAATGAAAGATTTGTACAATAAAAACTACATGACTTTGATAAAAGAAATTGATGACACAAACAAATGGAAAGATATCCCATGTTCATGGATCATAAGAACTTGGACTTCCATTTTCTATATAAAGAATGGAATTAGAATCAATGATGGCAAAAGATTCCTCCTCTGATGCTCTGTTTCATTCAAATACAGATTACCTTGCAGTATTATTTAAATATCTCATTAGTGTATTTCAACAACAAAACTGTAAGCTTCATGATATTATGTCTTATACTTCTTTTTCCTTTATCACATCTGAAAGCACCCTGTTCTTTTCATTCATTGGTTTTAGTAGATTGGTTAAAAATTTCTCTCCTCCTCTGGGGGACACAACTAGATTCTATTTTCTATCCTCCCCTTGATCATGTGACCGAATTGTGAACAACAGAATGTGAACAGAAGTGAGGTATGCCATTTCTAAGCCAGGCCCATAAAACCCTCCCACACACAGTCCTCCACTCTTTTTCCCCTACATTCCAGCTAAAAAAAAGAAAGCTTGAAGGTCTAGAAAAGAACTGAGCTGCAAGACGAAAGGAACTTCTGTCCCCAAGTTGCTGCCCATGAAAAGATACCTATATTGCTACCTAATACAGGAACAACTATGCTGAGCTGTAGAGTGAGTAAGAAATAAACTCTGTAACTGTAAACACTCTGAAATGCAGTTTTTAAAATATGAGCATTTAGGCACCTAATACTAGCACTTATCTCAACTGTAATAATATACTGTTTATTTATTTATTTATCCCCCTAAATAGTCTAAAAGCTCCTTAGAGCCTGGCACTATGCCTGTTTTTGCTCACCAGCAAGTCTCTAGCTCCTGGCCCAGTGCCTGGTATGTAGCAATTTCTCAGTAAATCCTGTTGAATGTATGAATAAAGAAAAACATGCTCAACAGGTATAAGTTAATAAATGCTTACAGTAAGTCTCCTACATACAAACGAGTTCCATTCTGAGAGTGTGTTCGTAAGTCCACTTTGTTCATAAGTCCAACAAAGTTAGCCTAGGTACCCAACTAACACAATCAGCTATATAGTACTGTACTATAACAGGTTTATAATACTTTTCACACAAATAATATATAAAAAAACAAACACAAAAAATAAAGAAAACATTTTTAACCTTACAGTACAATACCTTGAAAAGTACAGTAGTACAGTACAACAGCTGGCATACAGGGGCTGGCATCAAATGAACAGGCAAGAAGAGTTACTGACTGGAGGAGAGAGAGGAGGTGGGAGATGGTAGAGCTGAAGGATCATCAGCAATAGGAGATGGAGGGCAAGCTGCAATTTAACCATGCCTGATGTTGATGGCACAGGTTCTGGTTCCTTGCTGGATTCAATTCTGTCTACCCCTTGAAAAAAATGATTCACTGATGTCTGGGTAGTAGCTCTTTTTCTCTAGTCATAGATGATACAGTAGCACTGGACTGTATTCTGAACAGCTGCTGCAACCTCTGTGTATCGTTCTATGTTCAGATCCTGTGCCTGAGAAACTAACAGTGCCTCCTCAAATAAAGAAAATCCCCTTGCCATTTCTTGTGTCATAAATCTCATCGGTTCTTCAGTTACTACTTCTTCCTCTTTTCATCCTTTCTCTGGGCCTACAATTCCATAAGGTCTTCATTAATAAGCTCCTCATGTTGCACAGCAAGTTCAGTGAAGTCATCCTCTTGCAGATCTAGCTCCAGCTTCTTGCTGAGGGTCACTAAGTTGCTCGTTATCGCTTGGCCCTTCGTAGCAGTACCAGCTACATCACTGATGCTTTTACACTTGCTTCCAGACATCCTAGGCTGGAAATAAAGATAATGTGCTACTGTACTCTATACAGTACTGTATAGTACAAAAAAGCACAACCACTTGTCACTTATATGCACGTGACAATACGCCAGACATGTGAACTAATTTACGTGATTGGACACGCAAACGGCACATTCACATCTTTGGAAGTTCTCGGTGGGAGATTCAAGATGGCAAAAGAGCAGGTGGATGTGCAGATCATCTCTCTTCACAGATGCATCAGGAATACATCTATAGATGCAACAATTCTCACAGAACACTGGCTGAAAACTAACAGAACATCTTAGACACCAGGAAGGACTATAAAGATCCCTGCATAACTGGGTAGGACAGAAAAAAAGAAGGGAGAAGGACGAGGAGAGGAAGCAGGATGGGACCTGCACCCCAGGACAGAGGAGCTGAAGCACAGGAGAGACTCCCGAATTCTGGGAAAACCCCTCTCTGGGGAAATTGATTGGGACAGAAGGGAAGCATGAGAGGCTGTCAGAAGAGGATGTAGAGGCCGATCTGTGGCAGATGGTCCATACCATGGCCCTATGTGCCCCAGACTGGGATGTGGGTTCACAGGTGTGCAAGGGGGCTGGGAGCTGATGCATGGGGATTGGAGAACAGGCCCAGAGTGAGAACTCCTGTTGGCTGTGGGGAGACGAACTGAGGGGATAGAAGGGAGGCAATCTGCAGCAGGGAATGCCTATGGAGGAAGACCAGACTGCCATGGAAGCAGGGCGCTATTGCTGAGTCACATGCAGGGGGAGGAGCTGCTATTGTAGCCTCTCTGTCCACATGGCGGTGCCTGCCAACAAAAATAAAAGAAGCCCACTCAGGGCAGGCTCTTGCACGCTGGGTGCTGAGCGATAAAATAAGCCCACTCAGAGCTGGCCCTCACATGCTAGCAGCAGGGCAATTAAAAAAAAAACAAACCCTCAGGGCTGGCCCTTGCAGGCCTGCTGCTGCATGCCAGAAAAAGCTGGGCCAGGGCTGGCCTTCACACACTTTACACCAGGCACCAGAAAAGGTCCTCACTAGGGCCATATTTCTTGTGCCCATGGCTGCTGGCTTCCCTGCACACTTGGTACTGCCAGGGCTCCACTGGAGATCCAAACAGTCATACCACCTCTGTGCCTGGTCCTCACAGGGGCAGACCCAAGAGCTCCAAGGCAGCCTCAGGACCAGACTTCTGTGGGTGGACCACATGCAGAGGTGGGGATAAAACCAAAGCTGAACCCCAGGGACAGGGTGACTAAGGAAGAATATCAAAAATCTTTGCATCAGCTGTACAAGCCACAGATTAAATCCCTGAAATCAGCTAGGTAGACTCTGCATCTATGGAATATCTGAGTAGACAATGAGGGTTCCCACAAATGAAAATGGTCTAGCTGTGGCAGCTGTGGACTTTGGGGGCAGCACACGCAGGAATTGGGCCAGATCAGAGGCTGAGTGGTCCCCACAGGGCCCACAGCAGGTCCAGAGACCAGTTCAGAGGCAAAGGAGGGCCTCTTAGGGAGGCGAAGGTGGGCTGTGTCTCACAGCATGTGCAAGGACACTTACAGCAGAGACCCCAGGGAGGCATAATTATTACTATTAATTTTATTATGTTTTGATTCATTCTGTTGTTGGTTCTAGTGGGGTTTTTTGGTTTCTTTTTCTTTCTTTTGTTTGTTTGGTGGTGGTGTTTTAGTTTTTTTTTGTTTGTTTTTTTAGTCTTTTGGGATCTCCATGTTTTATAACATGTTTTTTTTTTCCTTTATACGTTTCTATTTTTACTTTGCTTTTCTGTGGTTCTGTGTTCTCTTCCACTGTTTTTTTCTTTAATATATTTTGCTTTTTAAAAATATTTCCATTTGTACTTTGCTTTTCTGATGTCCTGTGTTTTTTCCCATTTTACTTTATTTTATTATTTTTTAAAATCATTTTTATCAGTTTGTTCTGTTTCCTTGCTTTATTCTTCAGTTGGCATGCTGCTTTGGTTTTCTTTTTAGGTTATGTGTTTCTGTTGTTTTAATCCTAATTGTTTGATTTCATTTTTGAGTTCTATTTGTCTGGCTGTTCTCTTTCTTTCTATTTGGTTGTTTTTGTTTCTATTACGTGTATTTGTTTCCTTGTCTCTGTTTTTGTTTGCTTGATTTTGTTTTTACTATTTCTCTGGGTTTTTTTCTTTTTTTTAAATATATTTTCTATTTTATTTTTTTTAAATTTCTGTTTCTATGTTGCCTTTCTGTTCTGTCTTCTTTCCCCTTTCTCTTTTTCTTTTCTTTTTCTTTTTTTATCATTTTTGTCAGTTTGTTTTGTTTCTTTGCTTCATTATTCAGTTAGCACTCTGCTTTGGTTTTGTTTTTGGTTTTGTGTTTTTGTCAGCTTTCTTCTCAATTGTTTGATTTCATTCTTGGGTTCTTTTGTTTGGTTATTCTCTTGCTTTTTGATTTATTTGGTTCTGTTTTTGTTTCTTTTGTGTGTGTGTGTGTTTCCTTGTTTCTGTTTGTTTGATTTTACTTTTTACCATTTATCTGGGGTCTTCTTAATCTTTTTTTCTTATCCCCTTTATTGATGGGATGAGTGACATGTGGGGCCTTGGTCCCTCAACCAGAAGTCGGGCCTGAGGCTCTGAGATGGGAGCACCGAGCTCAGGATGCTGGACCACTAGAGAATTCCCAGTCCCAGGGAAGATGAATCACCAAGAGCTCTCACGGAGGCCTCCATCTGAAACCAAGACCCGGCTCCACCGAACTGCCAGCAGCTCCCAGTGCTGGATGCTTCACACCAAACAACAAACAAGACAGGAACACAAACCCACCCATCAGCACACAGACTACCTAAAGTCACAGTAAGCTCATAGACACCCCAAAACACACCACCTGACACGGCCCTGCTCATCAGAGGGAAAAGACTCAGCCCCACCCACCAGAACACAGGCAACAGTCCCTCCGATCAGGAAGCCTACACATGACACTGGACCAACAACACCACGGGGGGCAGAGAACAGAAGCAAGAGGAACTATGATCATGTAGCCTAGAGAAAGGAGACATCAAACACTGTAAATTAGAAAAAATGAGAAGACAGAGAAATACTTTACAGTCAAGGAGCAAAATAAAAACCCACAAGACTAAATAAATGAAGAGGAAATAGGAAAACTACCTGGAAAAGAATTCAGAGTAATGATAGGAAAGATGATCCAAAATCTTGGGAACAGAATAGAGAAAATACAAGAAACGTTTAAAAAGGACCTAGAAGAGCAAACAAACAATGACGCACACCATATAACTGAAATTAAGAGTATTCTAGAAGGAATCAATAGCAGAATAACTGAGGGAGAAGAACAGATAAATGAACTGGAAGACAGAATGGTGGAAATTGCCACAGAGCAGAATAAAAGAAAAAGAATGAAAAGAATGGAGGACAGTCTCAGAGACCTCTGGGACAACATTAAGCGCAACAATATTTGAATTACAGTCTTCCCAGAAGAAGAAGAAAGAAAAGAAAGGGCCTGAGAAAATATCTGAAGAGATTATAGTTGAAAACTTGCCTAACATGGAAAAGGAAAGAGTCAATCAAGTCCAGGAAGCACAGAGAGTCCCATACAGGATAAACCCAAGGTGAAACACACCGAGAAACATATTAATCAAACTAAAAAAAATTAAACACAAAAAAATATTAAAAGCAGCAAGGGAAAAGCAACAAATAATATACAAGGGAATGCCCATAAGGTTAACAGCTGATCTTTCAGCAGAAACTCTACAGTCCATAAAGAAGTAGCAAGATATATTTTAAGTGATGAAAGGGAAAAACCTACAACCAACATTACTCTACCCAGTAAGGATCTCATTCAGATTCCATGGAGAAATCAAAAGCTTTACAGCAAGCAAAAGTAAAGAGAATTCAGCACCACCAAACCAGCTTTACAACAAATGCTAAAGGAACTTCTCTAGGCAGGAAACACAAGAGAAAGAAAAGACTTACAAAAACAAACCCAAAACAATTAAGAAAATGGCAGTAGGAACATACATATCAATAATTATCTTAAATGTAAATGGATTAAATGCCCCAACCAAAAGACACACACTGGCTGAATGGATACAAAAACAAGACCTACATATATGCTGCCTACAAGAGACCCACTTCAGACCTAGGGACACATACAGACTGTAAGTCACAAGATGGAAAAAGATATTCCATGGAAATGGAAATCAACAGAAAGCTGGAGTAGCAATACTCATATCCGACAAAATAGACTTTAAAATAAATCTATTACAAGAGACAAGGAAGGACACTATATAATGAACAAGGGATCAATCCAAGAAGAAGATATAATAATTGTAACTATTTATGCACCCAACATAGGAGCACTTCAATACATAAGGCAAATGCTAACAGCCATAAAAGGGGAAATTGACAGTAACACAATCATAGTAGGGGACTTTAACACCCCACTTTCACCAATGAACAGACCCTTGAAAATAAAAATAAACAGAAAACACAGGCTTAAAATGACACATCAGACCAGACGGACTTAACTGATATTTATAGGACATTCCATTCAAAAACAACAATCTTCTCAAGTGCACACGGAACATTCTCCAGGATAGATCTCTCGAGGGTCACAAATCAAGCCTCGGTAAATTTAAGAAAATTAAAATAGTATCAAGCATCTTTTCTGACCACAACATTATGATACTAAATATCAATCACAGGATAAAAACTGTAAAATATACAAACAAATGGAGGCGAAACAATATGCTACTAAATAAGCAAGAGATCACTGAAGAAACCAAAGAGGAAATCAAAAAGTACCTAGAAACAAATGACAATGAAAACAGGACAACCCAAAACCTATGGGATGCAGCAAAAGCAGTTCTAAGAGGGAAGTTTATAGCAATACAATCCTACCTTAAGAAACAAGAATAATCTCAAATAAACAACCTAACTTTACACCTAACGAAATTAGAGGAAGAAGAACAAAAAAAAAAACCCCACATTTAGCAGAAGGAAAGAAATCATGAAGATCAGATCAGAAATAAATGATAAAGAAATGAAGGAAGCAATCGCAAAGTCGATAAAACTAAAAGCTGGTTATCTGAGAAGATAAACAACATTGGTAAACCATTAGCCGGACTCATCAGGAAAAAAACAGAGAAGGCACAAACCAACAGAATTAGAAATGAAAAAGGAGAAGTAACAACTGACACTGCAGAAATACAAAGGATCATGAGATACTACTACAAGCAACTATATGCCGATAAAATGGACAACCTGGAAGAAATGGACAAATTCTTAGAAAAGCACAACGTTCTGAGACCAAACCAGGAAGAAATAGGAAATATAAACAGACCAATCACAAGCACTGAAATTGAAACTGTGATTAAAAATTTTCCAACAAACAAAAGCCTGGGACCAGATGGCTTCACAGGTGAATTCTATCAAACATTTAGAGAAGAGCTAACACCTATCCTTCTCAAACTCTTCCAAAATATAGCAGAGGGAGGAACACTCCCAAACTCATTCTACAAGGCCACCATCGCCCTGACACCAAAACCAGACAAAGATGTCAAAAAAAAAAGAAAACTACAGGCCAATATTACTGATGAACATAGATGCAAAAATCCTTAACAAAAGACTAGCAAACAGAATCCAGCAACACATTAAAAGGATCATACACCATGACCAAGTGGGGTTTATCACAGGAATGCAAGGATTCTTCAACATAAGCAAATCTATCAATGTGATACACCATATTAGCAAACTGAAGGATAAAAACCATATGATCATCTCAACAGATGCAGAAAAAGATTTTGACAAAATTCAGCACCAATTTATGATAAACATTCCAGAAAGTGGGCACAGAGGGAACCTAACTCAACATAATAAAAGCCATGTATGACAAACACACAGCCCACATCATTCTCAATGGTGAAAAACTGAAAGCACTTCCTCTAAGATCAGGAGCAAGACAAGGGTGCGCACTCTCACCACTATTATTCAACATAGTTTTGGAATTTTTAGCATTGGCAATCAGAGAAGAAAAAGAAATAAAAGGAATCCAAATTGGAAAAGAAGAAGTAAAACTGTCACTGTTTGCAGATGACATGATACTATACATAGAAAATCCTAAGGATGCCACCAAACTGCTAAATCTAATCAATGAATTAGGTAAAGTAGCAGGACACAAAATTAATGCACAGAATACTCTTGCATTCTTATATACCAACAATGAAAAATCAGAAAGAGAATTTAAGGAAACACTCCCATTTACTACTGCAACAAAAAGAATAAAATACCTAGGAATAAACCTACCTAAGGAGGCAAAAGACCTATATTCAGAAAACTATAAGACACTGATGAAAGAAATCAAAGGTGATACAAACAGATGGAAAGATATACCATGTTCTTCGACTGAAAGAATCAACCTTAGGAAAATGATTATACTACCCAAAGCAATCTAAAGATTCAATGCAATCCCTATCCCACTACCAATGGCATTTTTCACAGAACTGGAACAAAAAAATTCTATGGAAACACAAAAGACCCCAAATAGCCAAAGCAATCTTGAGAAAGAAAAACGGAGCTGGAGGAATCAGGTTCCCTGATTTCAGACTATACTACAAAGTACTGGCACAAAAACAGAAATATAGATCAATGGAACAGGATATAAAGCCCAGAGATAAACCCACACACAAATGGTCACCTTATCTTTGACAAAGGAGACAAGAATATACAATGGAGAAAAGACAGCCTCTTCAATAAGTGGTGCTGGGAAAACTGGAAAGCTACATGTAAAAGAATGAAATTAGAACACTTCTTAACACCATACACAAAAATAAACTCAAAATGGATTAAAGACCTAAATGTAAGGCCAGACACTATAAAGCTCTCAGAGGAAAACATAGGCAGAACACTCTATGACATAAATCACAGCAAGATCCTTTTGGACCCACCTCCTAGAGAAATGGAAATAAAAACAAAAATAAACAAATGGGACCTAATGAAACTTCAAAGCTTTTGCACAGCAAAGGAAACCATAAACAAGACTAAAAGACAGCCCTCAGAATGGAAGAAAATACTTGCAAATGAAGCGACTGACAAAGAATTAATCTCCAAAATATAGAAGCAGCTCATGCAGCTCGATATCAAAAAAACAAACAACCCAATACAACAATGGGCAGAAGACCTAAATAGACATTTCTCCAAAGAAGACATACAGATTGCCGACAAACACCTGAAAAGATGCTCAACATCACTCATCATTAGAGAACTGCAAATCAAAACCACAATAAGGTATCACCTCAGACCGGTCAGAACGGCCATCATCAAAAAATCTACAAACAATAAATGCTGGAGAGGGTGTGGAGAAAAGGGAACCCTCTTGCACTGTTGGTGGGAATGTAAATTGATACAGCCACTATGGAGAACAGTATGGAGGTTCCTTTAAAAACTAAAAATAGAATTACCATATGACCCAGCAATCCTATTACTGGGCATATACCCTGAGAAAACCATTATTCAAAAAGATACATGCACCACAATGTTCATTGCAGCATTATTTACAATAGCCAGGACATGATAGTAACCTAAATGTCCATCGACAGATGAATAGATAAGATGTAGCACATATATATATATATACAATGAAATATTACTCAGCCATAAAAAGGAATGAAATTGAGTTATTTGTAGTGAGGTGGATGGACCTAGAGTCTGTCATGCAGAGTGAAGTATGTCAGAAAGAGAAAAACAAATAATGTACGCTAATGCACATATACGGAATCTAAAAAAATGGTACTGATGAATCTAGTGGCAGGGCAGGAATAAACACACAGATGTAGAGAACGTACCTGAGGACACATGGGGGGAAGGGTAAGCTGGGACAAAGTGAGAGAGCAGCACTGACATATATACACTACCAAATGTAAAATGGATGGTTAGTGGGAAGTTGCTACATAGCACAAGGAGATCAACTTGATGCTTTGTGACGACCTAGAGGGCTGGGATAGGGAGGGTGGGAGGGACGCTCCAGAGGGAAGGGATATGGGCATATATATATATACATATAGCTGATTCACTTTGTTTGTTGTACAGAAGAAACTAATACAACATTGTAAAGCAATCATACACCAATAAAGATATATATATATATAAAAAGAAAGTTCTCAACTTGAAGGTTTGTGTGTAGGGTACTTAACTTGAGGGTTCGTGTGTAGGGTACTTACTGTATTGTTTTTGTTTGTTTTATATTGGAGTATAGTTGATTTACAATGTTGTGTTAGTTTTAGGTGTACAGCAAAGTGATTCAGTTATACATGTACGTATTCTTTTTCAGATTATTTTCCCATATAGGTTATTACAGAGTACTGAGTAGAGTTCCCTGTGTTATACAGTAGGTCCTTGTTGATTATCTATTTTATATATAGTAGTGTGTGTATGTTAATCCCAACCTCCTAATTTATCCCTCCCCCACCTTTCCCCTTTGGTAATCATAAGTTTGTTTTCTAAGTCTGTGTGTCTGTTTCTATTTTGTAAATAAGTTCACTTGTATCACTTTTTTAGATTCCACACATAAGTGATATATGATATTTGTCTTTGTCTGTCTGACTTACTTCACTTAGTATGATGATCTCTAGGTCCATCCTTATTGCTGCAAATGGCATTATTTCATTCATTTTATGGCTGAGTAATATCTCATTGTATATATGTACCACATCTTCTTTACCCATTCATCTGTAGATAGACATTTAGGTTGCTTCTGTGTCTTGGCTATTGTAAACAGTGCTGCAATGAATATTGGGGTGTGTGTATATATATATATATATATATATATATATATATATTTTTTTTTTTTTTTTTTTTTTTTTTTTTTTTTTGTGGTATGTGGGTCTCTCACTGTTGTGGTCTCTCCTGTTGCGGAGCACAGGCTCCGGACGCGCAGGCTCAGCAGCCATGGCTCACGGGCCCAGCCGCTCCGCGGCATGTGGGATCTTCCCAGACCGGGGCACGAACCCGTGTCCCCTGCATCGGCAGGTGGACTCTCAACCACTGCACCACCAGGGAAGCCCCCGCATGTATCTTTTTGAATTATGGTTTTCTCTGGATATATATCCAGGGGTAGAAGTGCTGGATCATATGACAGTTGTATTTTTAGTTTTTTAAGGAGCCTCCATACTGTTTTCCATAGTGGCTGTACCAATTTACATTCCCACCAACCGTGTAGGAGGGTTCCCAATTAATGCTTATTGAATTGAAGCACAGAAGCAGAGAAGGAAATCCAAAAGTAAAATTTAGAAACTACCTTTCACTTCTCATTTTGTCTTTCCTCTTCTGATACAAAACATTTTAAAATACTGAGAAGTGAATCTCAGGAGGCTTTGTAAGTGCTTGAATAAATTCAACTCTGTCAAGGCTATCTAATCAATAGTCTCTGATATTTTCTGTCCTCACACTGTGTCTATGTAACTTTTCTTCCTTGACTGTGACTGTGTTGCTATGTGACATATTCTAGCAGTCAGCCAATATTGCACCTGTATTGGCACCATTTGACTGCTACGCTAATTTTGCCTGATGTGTTCTGATTTTCAATAACTTTCTTTGAGCCAGACAGTTCCAGATGCCTGCCTAATATAACTTGCATCATTATATGAGCCCCTGTGTAGATCAGATTAGATCAACAAACCCAACACACGATGCTGAAAGATAATACCTTTTAGTCTTCTGACTATAAAGCCAAACCAATGCCAAAAGGCATCTTTCATGTTATCGCACTTATTGTCAGTCAGTGCCACAACAGACAATCTTAACAGGGTTCGGAGAAGCACTGTGGTGCTTAAAGTATGTGTGCTGCCAGGACAACAGGGTGTATTGCATCTGTCGCCTGAGATACACATCTACAACATCCAACAAATAAGCTATACAGTTTAGTGTTTGAGAAAAGCCAAGAATGTGCATATCGAGCAAATAATTGAGGAGGAATTGCCTTAGATGATGAGGACAATCCAAGTAGTCGCAAAAGGAATAGAGGCCAAGGCACTAGTGAAATACCAGTTCAGTACATCAGATTTTCATAGGGAGAAATCTATAAAGATCTCTTACTTTTTAAAGTGTTCTTTGACCCAGTGGTAATCTGCTCTAGACAGCACTTGTTCACTGAGACGAAGGAACAGTTTGACCATAAGTAAAAATTTTCCAGTGACCTGTAAAGGTCATGTAACTATACATATTCATAGTTTTGGTTTTTTGCAAGATTCATTTCTATAGTATAGTCTGTGCATGAAAGGGTGGATTAAAGAGGACCACAGATTCTTGGATATCCTTCTCATCAAGAGATAAATTCTATTTACTCTCCTTTTCAATCTGGGCTGCCTTGTGACTATTTTTACCAGCAGTGCACAGTGGAAGTGATGCTATTTCAGCCTCAGACCTAATCTTTAGGATGACTGGCAGCTTCCACATTGGTCTCTTGGAGACCTGACCCTCCTTGTAAGACGTTTCATAATCCCACTGGAGAGACTACATGAAAAGGTCCTACAACTACATGGAGAAAAAGAGTCGAGCCCAGCCTTCCAACTGCCACCATCAAAACACCAAGCTTGTGAGTGAAGCTGTCTTGCTTCCTTCAAACTGGCCAAGACACCAACTGGGTACCACCAAGGGACCCCACATGATATCATATGAAGCAGAAGAATCAGCCAGCTAACCCCTGATGGAATCCTGACATACAAACTTCTTAGATGTAAGGGTACTAAGTTTTTTTGGTTTTTTTTTGCGGTACGTGGGCCTCTCACTGCTGTGGCCTCTCCCGTTGCGGAGCACAGGCTCCGGACGCGCAGGCTCAGCGGCCATGGCTCATGGGCCCAGCCGCTCCGCGGCATGTGGGATCCTCCCGGACCGGGGCACGAACCTGTGTCCCCTGCATCGGCAGGCAGACTCTCAACCACTGCGCCACCAGCGAAGCCCAAGGGTACTAAATTTTGAAGAATTTCTCCATACAGCAATACAATAGACAACTGAAACACATGGACATCAAACACAAATTTGGTGGTGTGGCTTTTGTACAAATGTAGGATCTATACATTAGTGATTACACAATAAAATTACACCATTAGGAGAATGAGGAAAGGATCTAGGTAGACAGTTACCTACTGCAGGGGTAGGTCACCTCAGAGCTGGCCTACCAGCATTACAGCCTTTCTAACACTCAGCTCAGTCACCGCTCCTTAGCTTCTGTGGACTGGCCGAGGGGATTTTCTTTCCAAAAGCCATAAAATTAAATTAGAATTCACCGCTTAAGCATAATGACTTCCCACTGTTTATGTGGGTTATCGTTTACAACCAACTGGCATTTAATCAACCACTATTTTTTTTCAGGACCAGAGGCCACAGTATTGTGTTTTCTTCTCTTCCTCCCTGTTGAGCCAAGCAGCTCCATCCAAGCTATGAAGGGATATCAAATTGTTTATGAAAAACTCAGCATGTAGTATTGTTTTCAAACATATTTATGATTTCACACCAACTCAGGAAGGATTTAATTCATCTTGTTGATGGACACATAATTTTACATTTACATATATAATATCAGACACTGCTGGAGAAAAAAAAAAGAATTAAAGGAATATAATCACATTCTGATACAAATTTACCTATGAGAAAAGTTTTGTCTCCAAATTCGGATTCTGCCCTGAGTTGGAAGTGTAGAAAACATGCACATGATTGCCTCACCCAAGTGAACAATGTGTGTTCTCACCTGAAGCCTCCCAAGTCCACACTCTTGCCCCTATCCCTTCTTTGCCTAGGTTCCCTCCCTGCCTCCTTATTTCTGCCTCTTGAAATCAACAAGACAGCTAAATACCAGGTCTGTAATGCCCACCCATGGGTTTGTCTGCCTTGAACACCTCCTTTTAATTCTGAGAAATATTGCTCTCTTTCTACGCAAGCCCTGTCCCCCTCCTCACTCTGACTCCTAAGTAGTTGCACAACTGCAGCAAAATAAATCACATTTCTTTTAAACTAACCAGGGTCGATTTCTGTCATCACTTGCAACCACATAAGTCCTGGCTTCTTCCTTTGGAAGCTTTTCCTGTCTCAAACTGCAAACTGTCACCTTTGAATACCTATAGTTATATAGTTATATTCCAGTCTTAAAGTTCTTATTTCAAGTTAACTTGTAATAAATTAGATGATCCTTGTGGCAGGTACCTGATTCGTTTACTCTCCCTGAGACCAAGCACCGTGTCTTCCTTGCACTTAGTAGGTATTTATTTAGCAAATAATGTTAAACAATATAAAATCTGTCAAAATGTAAAAGAGTGAACTGCAGGGGATCTACTCTTCCTCTTAATAAACTGTCATGGCAGTGGAAATGCAAAGTTGGTAAGATACTAGTTGGTTATTATGAAAATCACCTGTGTAACCCCTCTCCTTCTATCGTTCCTTGATGGTACTAATGCTGGGGAAAAGGGCAAATTTCTGCCTACTGAATAACTGTTTAGTTAATATTAGATTTGCAGCATCTGTATAATATGAGCCGTGGCATGACCAACTCATCTAACTACATATTATGACAAGCCCTATTAATTTATTTATTTAAAAGAATTCATTGGCTTCAAAATTTCTTAAAAGCTCAAAAGGTAAAACTTTTGAAAATGTATAAAGTTTGATGGTGTTTCAGGTAAATCACTAATTTAAAAAAGCAGGTAAGTAGGATACTTACATATATGGGCAAATCTCAGTTCAGAGAAACACACATTTTATTTTACATGTGCTGGTGTTGTCATGGTCATGCCACAGCTGTTAGAAATTACAGGTTTTCAGGAACAAGAGTTAGCCATCACTGTAATTATTATTATTTTATCAAACACAATCGCAGGGAGTATTTTAGGCTGACAAAAGCCTTCTAGGTCTTCGTTTATTCACCGCACCGTATGTTCTGCCCTCCATGCCGACTGAGTTAAAGTTCTCTTACTCCTGATTTAAAACCTATTATTAGAGAAAGCAAAGGTTCCCATCTTTAACACAAAGGAAGATTGGTGCGTGCGTGGAGAGAACACTAGTCTGGGAATGTAAATAAAAGAGCACAACCTGAGAAGCCTTATTGAATGGGCTCTCAGCAACATTCCCAGATAGGGACCGCAGATCGCCCGTAGTGTCAAGAAATAAGAAGTGGGGCAACACGCAAATGCCAGGCGAAACAGATTTATGGCCTCAGATGCAACACTAGCAGCTCAAGGAGGTCAAGCTTTCTATCTAAGCAGCAGGCACAGCAAAAGCTCCACCTCCATGCCTCTACTAGGGAAAGATTAGTGTCATGAAAAGTCTCTTATGGCCGGGAGGAACTTTTTCTCCTTTAACTCTTCAGTGAGCCTGTAGAAGTTCTAAGCACCGGTCAAGGTAGAGAGCTTAGTGATCTAGGAGAAAGGAGACAGAGGGTAATACCTACTTGCTGAAGACACCAGCTGGTGCACAAAGGACCAGCCAGCTGGGGGTTGGATGTCGGAGTAGGGCATTTCTAACAGTCTACATTATAGCCCCTATCAGCAGCCAACATTTTAAACTGTGTCTTGCACATTAAGATTACACATACTTTTAATGCCCAATTATGCCAAGGCCAGGGTAGGGAGATGATGGAGGTTTTATTTCGTAGTACCTCACTTAGTAAGAGGGATGTTCCATCACTGCTTATTGAGTAAAACAGAAAAGTTCTAATGCCCTTAGTCCATGTTTTGCAATGAAGCTTCAAAGGTTTCAATTAATGGCGTGTAGTCTCTGAGGAGCTGATGCTATGGGAGAAGAATGACATCATCCCTAGAAGGTTGCAGAATAGTATCCTCATCATGTGAAGCTGGATGCCATTCTTTGGCTTGTAAAATCCCAAACTCATGAATAACAAGACAAGTTACAGTCCTGCCGTGATCTTTTGAAATGTGAAGCGCATTCTCCACATGCTTTTCCATATAAATTAGGAACATTTTTCTAGTAGAACTCAGTTTTAGTATTAAAGTTAATAAATGTTTACAAAGATGAGATTTTATTTGTGTACCTAACACAGCACTAGAGAATAAATAATCCATTCAGATGCTGAAATGCCATAATACATTTGCCAAAGCTTAAATATCATTAGTTTCATTAAAGTATTATATTAAAATGTAATGTGCATCATTATATTTCAGGCTTATATTTGCTCTTATTATTTGGTTCTCTTAAGAGCTTCCCGCTTAATCCTATTACCATACTCAAAGGAGAAAGTTCTATTTGAGGCTCAGTTACTACACAAGCCAAAGCTGGGCCTACTTAGAAAGAACATTCTTGCCCTTAAGTTGGAAAGGATGGTTCTCAGCAAAATCACAATTTAACTCCATTAGTCCAAAGAAAATTTTTAAAAAGAGTCCAATTTGGGTCACTGGTCTGTCGTTTCAGTGCCAAATTGAAGGGCTATTCTACAAGGTCACAGTTGAATATTTAACCCAGTCAAATTTTCTCCTTTTATTTTCACAGTCCAGTAGCCTCACCATTAATTTCCCCTGCAAATTAACCTGTTGACATTTCTCCAAATGATTCTATTCTAAAATTAGCAGTTACTCTCCTTCTTTGTTTTGTAATTTAAAAATCTGTTAAAAGGCTTTGAAAAGTAAAATTCACACATCACAAAAGTAGACATCAATAGCATGCTTTTGGTTTTAGGAAAATATTCTAGCAAGGAGGAAATGCACCATTTCTAAAAAGCATCTAGAAAGAAAGGTATGGGGGACACTGACACTTTCAAAAGTAAGAACTGAAATAAAAAAACGATTCAAAGAAAAAATAGCATACGCTTTGAAAACACTGCAGTCAGCAATGAGAAGGAGTTAAGCTGTATACTTCTCAATTTATATAAAGAAAAACGCCACAAATATCTGAAGTGCCTCCAGATATAAAATGTTTATTGTTAGCAGTTTGATGAGATTCAAACTCTGTGGAGAGGAATTGCACAACCAATTTGTTATATCAAGGTAAATCTAAAATAAGTGCTCAAATGTGCCCAGAGCACTAGGAATAAAAATCAGATCCTTTCCCCTCTTCTGCAGTCAGAGGACAGGCATCGTGCATCATTTTCTCAAGCACCCCGACATAGAGATAGTTAACATACACAGATATTCCTGCACAGAAGATGACAAGCCCACATCATGGCTGCCTTCTAGTCACCTAGTCTTAACTGTGTAGAAACAAGAGTTGAAAACACAATCTAAGATAGAGAAGGAGAGGAATCCCAACCAGACAACATCGGAAGGTATCACCAAGATGAAAATATTCTTATTTTTCCTCCTGATATTTCTCTGAAGAAAAGTGTTTGAGAAAGAAAAAAAATATTTTGGGGGCAATTGGGAAAGTTTGGGTTGCACTAAATACTAAATGACGTTAGGAAAGTATCATTAATTTTCTTAGGTGTGATAAAATACTGAAATTATGTACAAGAATGTCCTTACACTTAGGAAATGTATGCTGAAGTAATCAGGGATAAGTTCTAGGGAAAAAAACAGGAAGGAAGAAAGGAAAAAAGGATAAAGCAAATATAGCCAAATGCTAACTTTTCTGATGATGTGACTATTTTCAGAGTAAAAATGTCAAGAAATAAATATTGCATAAATAGAAAAATGTAACGGACTTTGTTGATCTAAATTCTTGTGATACAATTTCTAGTTATAACTAAGCTCCTGATCATTTCTTTTTAATGAGTATATGAGGCAAACTCAGCATAAAGCACGATTTCTGGCATATATCTTTCAAATGACCAACCACGTCAGCTCTTAATACAATATTCACCTTTCAAGCAACCACTTTAGCCTTTTGGTGGCATGCCTGGTGAGAGCTGACTGGGGATAGCTCTCAACTCTGTGGAGCAGAATTGTAAAACCAATTTGTTCTATTAAGGTCAATCTAAAACGGCACAGAAGGACAGAAGTGCCGAAAGAGGCTCAGGAGAGGACTGCTACATTGTGGACTGAAGGAAAAGTCACTGAGTTCTGAGGAAAACTCTAAATGAGGAATGGAACACATATGGCTTGCTACACAGGATGAGGTGTGAAGGGGCCACATCAGAGGGAAGAGCGCTAGCTCTTTGAAATGTTTTGTTTTTTAGCCACAATATACATATCATTCATTTTAATAATACACATGCATGTGAACATCAGTATCTCAAAATGTTAAGCTTTATCCTCACCATACATTTAGGAACACTAATTTAAAGCATGAGCAAAAGGAATCTACAAATGCTCTAAGAGTAGATATTAAAATGACAGATATGCTCTACATTGGATACTTAGAGTACAGATGAGAAAGGAGTGGGTATTTCATTTTACTCATTCATCCTTTAATTCAATAAACGTTTGAGTTTCAAGCACAATGTGTGCACACACTTCTATCCCTCTTCTTTTTTCTCTTCCTAGACATTATTTACATAGGCTTCCACCATCTTAATTTCCTTACTTGTAGATAGAGCCATCTGTTGATAACAAATTCTAGGAACTCCTCTCATCTAAACATTTTTCAGGATATATTGGACTTCAGGGTACCTGCGACTGCAAAGTGTTGGAATTACCCAGATTCACCTAGGAAATTTTCCAAAGCTAATGAGCAAGTGTTGAATATTATAAGACGCCAAGAGCTTACACATATGAGACCTAGGACAAAAATCTGAACCAGGAAACTGTACAAAAAGGTCTCATTTTCAGGCTTATTCCTTCAGTTAGTTCTTCCTGTATGCCCATAAGGAAAGGAAGCTTTTTATGATGATAACTGCCAATTCCAGAAGAGATTATGAAAGACTTCACTATGCAGGAAGTCAGTATGACTTACAAAACCTTGTAAAAATGTTTTGCTTTGAGAGGGCTGAAATATCATGCTGTTTGCATCGATGATGCAGTGATATCCTGGGTTAATAATTTTCTAAGACCTTGCAGACCACATTAGTCTTTATCTTTTCTATACTATTCCAGGATCCCAAGGAAGCCATATTTGCTAAGGACAGAAGGGAACCAGATAGCAGCAATGTATTTGACATCAAAGGGAAAGGCAAACACCTGACCACATGTGTAATTCTCAATTGCTGACAATCCCCAGTGAAGCATGCCTCACGTGGGGAGGGTTAAGCTTCCCCACAAAATGGTGGTTGGAGTCTAAGAGTGTCTCAAGGGAGCCAGGTGGACACTGTATCACTGTTCATTATGCAGCTTCAAAAGTTATACAGTAACTTCCACTGCAGTCACAAGCTCTTTTAGGTTTAAGGAGGAAACAGGGACCACTTCTTACTAGGGGGAGTATTTAAGTCACACTGTAAGAAGACTATGTGAGTTAGAAGGTATTATTGTGGCCATTTTGAGAAAATACCACCTGCCACACTCACACAACACAATTTTCAGAGGTAGAATGCTATGACAGATTATCTATTTTCAACTTGACATCATCCCTGATCCTACCTGTATTCTCTACTGCATTACAGAGTAAAAGTCTAAAATTACAGTTTCCCCATAGAGTCTGGCTTGGATTCTCCCATGAGATGTAGCTGCAGGAGGCTTGGAAAGAAAAGAAACAGAAGGCATTACCTAACAGCATCTAGCCCTAGCTGAGACCAGCAGCAGCTTGTGAAAGTCTTCCTGAGTAACATCCACCACGGCATCATGAGTGGGAGCCCTTGACCAATGGGAAATGGGTATTACTATTCTTTCAGGTGAAATTTATAATCATATTAGATTTTCTTTTAAAAAAAAAAAGAACCTGGGGTCTTGAAAGAGATGTAAATACTTAAATGCGTAGATTAATTTGGGGATGATTTAAGTGTTTGAAATGTTGAGGTTTTTCCACCAAGGAATGTTTTCTTTTGTGCCTCCTAAAGTTCTACAACCATTTTTACATAGGTCCTGGCCATTTTTGTTACGTTTATTCTGACATATTGTCGTAATTGTTGTTGATGTCATTACTAAAAATGATTAATTTTTGCCATTATATTTTTTAGTTATTATTTTTGCAAGTAAATTGTTAGAGATTAAGCTCAGTAAGAGGAGAAAGAAATCCAGAGACGTCTGCCAGTTTGTTTTCCCACCCCCCCCCAATAACAGAAATCATAATATACC
Organism: Mesoplodon densirostris; assembly: GCF_025265405.1. Classification (NCBI taxonomy): domain Eukaryota; kingdom Metazoa; phylum Chordata; class Mammalia; order Artiodactyla; family Ziphiidae; genus Mesoplodon; species Mesoplodon densirostris. The sequence continues at coordinate 98,207,351 of NC_082668.1, read as the reverse complement.
TAACCCCCAACCTTGGAGAGTTGTGTTTTCCAGGAATAAACAAAAAATAAATACCAAATGAAAAAGAATGTGATCATATTCTAAGTGTAGAGGTAATGTTTGTGTTATTAATAAACAGTATGATTAACCCTATAAAAGAAATTCCAAGAAAAGTTTAACTTGAATTACTGAGGCGAATATTAGTAGCACCTTTTCACACCTGAACTTAGCTCATTTCAACCTCATTTCCTTAATTTATCTATCAAATCTTGTCAAAAGCCATGTATTCACTCATTCTGACCCCACAACTTAACCTTTGTTATACAGGCATACCCCATTTTATTGAGCTTTAATTGCCAGTCATAAGGGACCTGCTTTGGCTTCAATTAATGTGCTGTGACTATCAGAACTCAGTTATGTCTGGAAGCTGGTGAGGGATAATTTTCCATTGCAATGGCTGACATCAGCTTTCTGTTTGTCAGCCCTGGATTTTTTTTTTTTTTTTTTTTTTGCAATACGTGGGTCTCTCCCTGTTGTGGCCTCTCCCATTGCAGAGCACAGTCTCCGGACGCGCAGGCTCCGTGGCATGTGGGATCTTCCCGGACCAGGGCACGAACCCGTGTCCCCTGCATCGGCAGGCGGACTCTCAACCACTGCGCCACCAGGGAAGCCTCCTGGATTTTTATTATTATTATTTTTAGGCTAAACAGGTTAAGCAAAACCCTAGTCAGCTACCTCTGTTTCATTCCTAAAAACATAATGCTCTATTAGTCACTGACACAGCTTCCAGCAAGTCAAGGCTCCTGGTTGCCACTCTCGCTTTACTGCCTATATTATACCTTGTTGCCATCAGGTAAATTCTGCCATTTGATCCTTTTCTGTTTTAGAACCCTATCTATCCAACTAACACTAAAGAGTCTAGTTAAATGGCAATATTCCCTACTGTCATTACTGGCTTAGCAGTAGAAGATGACAACCCCCAGTGAGCTTTTCAAAAATGCAAGTACTCACCAGGACTTTATTTCTTGATGGCTTAATGAAGGAAGTTTCTTCCTGGCCTTGCCGAGGAATCTAGTCAGCTAGTGGGTACTCTGTTCTCACATAATCAACCCAATCTAAAAGCTTCCCTCCTCAAGCCTTCAAATCCCTTTCTTAATACTCTGCCAAGGCAGTTCTAGAATCTCTAACCAATTAACTGCACATAAGTGTGGCCATGCTTCAAGGAGTCCCAGCAGCATATTAGGGCCAACTCCAACTGTCCTTGCCAGGACATTAAACCATGAGTCACAGGAGACTGCTGCCAATATATTCCTCCCTACCCAGCCTTATATCTCCCCTCTCTGGTCTGATTCCCTCAACACCCTCTCCCACATGTGTTTCCCCAGTTCCAGCTGGTATGCATTAGCCAGACCTTACAGTCCTTTGGGTCAGTATATTGCTTCCTTCTGGGCTGTGCTATTATCTGGTCCTAATTAATGATCTTGAGTCAGTTGGGGGAGGGGAGGGGACAATGTTGACAATAAGGATCATTTGTGAGGCAGCCATTCACTGCCAAGGTTGTTGTAGGTCTCTAGGCAAAGGGAGGAAGTTGCTGTTCCTAACCTGGAGGGCTTGGGAGAATATGGGGATTGTCAGATTACATTGTGTGCAGTCAGTAACAGCCATAGCAAAAAGGTAAACTGAGAAGCTGTAAGGCAGAGTATAAATATCTGACAAACTGATGAAGCATTTAAGGTATGTTTTGGTTGTGAGGTAAGCTGTCAGTCCATTACCAAGGATTTAATTAACGAGAGCACCCCACAGTAAGTGGCAATGAACACAATCAAGTGTGAAAGAACAGGAGGCAGACCCTACTAGTGAACTGGCTGCTTACTAAAGTGAAAGGCAAAGCAAATAGCAGACAATGCAAAAAAGCAACCCTTGTTCAAACCAGTAATAGAATCTTTTCTATTTAATATTCATTAAATCATCAGAGAGCAAGTCTGAATTAACAAAGAATTAGCAAAAGCATCATCATGGAGCAGTTCTTTTGATAAACATGACATTAAAAGATTAGGAAATTGCACAAAATTATGTATTTAGGGGATTGAAATAGCTCTGACTTGCCCAACAATTTCAAATCCAGGTTAAAACAGAGAAAGAAAAAGAGAGGCCATTTTAGAAAGATAAATAGATTTACAACCTGCACATCTAGATTTTAACTGATGTATCCCTAATTAAAATGGTCCAATTATAGAAATAGTGCCTATCATTTATTTTTAAAAATAATAATCAAAAGAGGAAGGAGGTTGGCTCTAGTAGGATGGCATAGCACACTAATGTCCATCCCTCCCTCTGATTGAAACTAAAAATTCTGTACAAAACAGAAAACTAACAACTAACTACCTGGCTGAAAATTCTACAAGTAAACAGAGACAGGAAGACTGTACAGGGGAGTGAAAAACCTACAGAAATGACTATTATGTTATTTTCTTCTCTCCCAACTTTGCCTTGAGAAAGGTCCCAGTTGCAGAGCAACATGTCATTGTGGGCTTTAAAAAACTGGATAGAAAATTCATCTTTTTTGTCCAGAATAATCAGGAAAAGAGTCCTTATGGACAGATAGTTTGGGGAGGGGGGCAGCTAGGAAGTCTGAAGGAGAGAAACCTCCACAAGGAGATTGCCTATTCTGTATATGAATCCATGCAAGGCTCAGCCTAACCCCTCAGTAATGCATTCATAAGACAGACCGAAACCGTCATAGAAAAGACTTAGAGAAGTTAACTGAAATTTGAATGACTGCCCACAGAAGACACAAACAGGTGTTATTACACAACCCTAGCCAGGTTGATGGCCTGGCTAACATGAAAACAATAATATTTTCTAGAGACCTATATTAGCACTCAGAGTCTGAACAATGTCCAAGACACAATCCAAAATCACTTGACATAAAAAGTAGAAAATGTCAAAGGAAACCTGAACAATGTCCAAGACACAATCCAAAATCACTTGACATGAAAAGCAGAAAATGTCAAGGGCAATCTCAAGGGAAAAGATAATCAAGAGATAAAAACCCTGAGATGTCCCAGATATTAGAACTATTAGTCGAACTCTTTAAAATAGTCTATTATAACTGAGCTTCATGAGATAAAGGAAAAATACTTAAAGTGAATGAAAAAATATGCATTCTCAGCAGAATAATAGACATTACAAAGAGAATACATGGAGTTATGATCCAATATGGTAACATGGGAAGCTCCTGAAATGACCTAGTCTCATGGACACAGCAAATCAACAGCTACACATGGAACAAATTCCTCTGAAAGAAATCCAGAAAATAGCTAAGAGACTCCTACACATTGGGTAAATGAAAACATACCTACATGGATATGGGTAGGAAAGGCTGAGACACAGTCTTACCAAAAACCCCGCCCCCAGTGCAGTGATATACAGTCAGGAGGAGACACACACAACTCTCAGCTTCTCCATGAGGCCAGCAGGTGCTGTCTCCACATTCTCCCTCTGGCCCACTCAAAGCAGAACCTGTGTTCAATATAGTCCCAAAGGACTATAACAAACAAATGGTTATTAACTGGCTATCCCCCAGGACTCAACACAGAGGGAACAGACAGAAGTGGCCATTTTCCAGTCTTCCTCTGAAACAGGTATATTTCTATACTTCAAAAGCTGCTGTCTGAGGGTCTGGCTTGCAATCAGCCTGCATCTAAGTACTGACTGAGATCCTCTCCTTTAAGACAATGACAGGTCTTGGCCCACCTTCAACTACTGGGAGCCACTGAAACAAAAATGGCAGTTTAGACAATCAAAAGATTCGAGAGACAACCTAGAGCTCAGACTGGGCTAAATAATAGCGTTCAACTCTACACAAGATCATTCTATCAAGACTGGGAGAGGTGGCTGTTTTACCTAAGGCCAGAAACCAACCAAGAGAGTCAAGGAAAATGAAGAAACAGAGAAAATGTTCCAAACAAAAGAACAAGATAACAGTCCAGAAACAGACCTTAATGAAATGGACATAAGTGATTTACCTAATAGAGAGTTCAAAATAATGGTCATAAATATGCTCACCAAGGTCAGGAGAACAATACATGAATAAAGTGAGAATTACAACAAAGAAGTAGAAAATATAAGAAAGTATCAAACATAAGTCACACAGGTCAAGAATACAATAGCTGAACTGAAAAATTCAAGAAAGGGATTCAACAGCAGACTAGATGATCAGCAAACTTAAAGAAAGGGCAGCTGAATTCATCCAGTCAGAGTAGCAAAAGAAAAAAACAGTGCAAAAGGGTGAAGATAGCTTAAGAGAATCATGGGATATCAGCCAACAGATCAATATTTGCATTATAGGGATCCCAGAAGAAGAGAGAGGGAAATGGGCACAAAGTTTATTCAAAGAAATAATGTCTGGAAACTTCCCTAACCTGGGGGAGAAAATAGACATCCAGATCCAGGAAGCCCAGAAGATTCCAAATAAGAAGAACCAAAAGAGACCCACACCAAAACACACAGATTCTGAAAAGTTAAAGACAAGGAGAGAATCTTAAGAGCAGCAGCATAAAAACAACTTGTTCACACAAGTGAACCCCCATAAGACCATCAGCAGATTTTCAGCAGAAACTTTGAATGACAGATGGGAATGGCATGACATATTCAAAGTACTGAAAGAAAAAACCTGCCAACCAAGATCTCAAAGAGGTATTTGCACTCCCATGTTCATAGCAGTATTATTCAAAATAGTCAAGATTCGGAAACAATCTAAGTACCCATCAATGGATGAATGGATAAAGAAGATATGGTGTGTGTGTGTGTATATATATGTATAAAATGGAATATTATTCAGCCACAGGAAAGAAGGAAATTCTACCATTAGCAACAATATGGATGGACCTGAAATAGACCAAAGAAATACAATATTACATGGTATCACTTACATGTGAAATCTAAAAAAATAATAATAATAAAATAAAAAGTGAATATCAAACCCAGAAGCAGAAAGTAAAAAAGTGGTTGTCAGGGGCTGGAGAGGGAGAGGGCAGTAAAAGGATATAAACTTTCAGCTGTAAGATGAATAAGTTCTTAGGATCTTATGTAAAACACAGTGACTATACTTGATAACACTGTCCCATATAATTAAGATTTGCTAAGAGTATAAAATTTCACCAAAAAAGATAAATATGTGAGGATATGGATGTATTAATGAACTCAATGGACAGAATCCTCTTACAATCTATATGTATATCAAAACACCATGATGTATGACACATAAAACTGTAAGATAAGTGTACAATTATACATCAGTAAAACTGAAATTATAAACACACACAGTAGAAATTTTAAAACTGAAAAATAGTTGCTGAAAGTTTTAAAAAGCTTCTAGAGTAAACAAAGCAATTTTAGAATACAACAAAGTTGAAGGATTTAGACTACCTTATTTCAAGACTTATTATAAAGCTATCATATAATCAAGACAGTTTGAAAGTTTTGAAAATCTGTTCCATAGATCAATGCAACAGAATAGAGAGTCAAGAAACAGACCAATACAGTATGCTCAACCGAGTTTGACAAAAGAATCAAGGCAGTTAAATGGAGAAACAAATGATCCTGAAACAAATGAAATGAAATAAAATGAAAACAAATGATCCTGAATAAACTGGATATTCCAGTGGGGGGGGCAGGGAAGAACACAACTCACACAACACACAAAACTTAACTCAAAATGGATTAAAGACCAAAATCTAAAATCTACAACTGTAAAACTTTTAAAGATAACATGGGGAAAATTATTGTTTTCTTGAAGCACACAACAGTTTCTTAGAATACCGAAAGTATGAAACATAAAAAACAACTGATAAATTGGACTTCATCAAAATTAAGACATTTTATTCTTCAAAAGAGACTACTGTTGAGTAGCACTGTTATACACACTTGGTTGGATTTTAAAGACATTATGCTCAGGAAAAGAAGCCTGTCTCAAAGGTTACATACTGTATGATTCCATTTATATGACATTCTAGTATCTATAGTGATGGAAAACATCAGCAGTTGCCCAGAGTTATGAGGGAGAGAAGGAATAATTATAAAGTGATAGCATAAGGGAGTTTGGGGGGATGACTGAACTGATTTTTTTTCTTGAATATGATGGTATTTTCATGAATCAATATACAAGTTAAGATCCATAGAATTCTACACACACAAAAGTCAAATTGGTTGTATGATAATTTTAAAAATTAAAAATATACCCCCAGAGTGGTTGCCCAAATAAATAACCCCACTGCATTTCTATTAACAGTGTATGATATGAGAATGTCTCCTTTTCATGTTCTGGTTAATGTTCTGGTTAACACTGGAAAATAGAAAAATTTTATTATTTTCCAATCTGAAGTGAAAATGAAATCAATGTTTTGATTTGTATCTCTTTAACTTTAAAGTCTCTTCAGATGTTGAATGGGAACTTATTGTGCTGTGTTGTCTTATTTTGTTTAGAGGAAGGGTGTGTGTGTATGTATATGTGTGTGTGTGTGTGTGTGTGTGTGTGTGTGTGTGTGAGCACGTGCATGTTGAAGCAGAGTGTGGGGAGTTCTCTTGTTAATTTCCTGTTTATATTCCTGGATCAATTTTCCTATCTATTTAAAATATTGCTTTGTATAACCTCCATATAAAACTTCAGAATAAAAAATGATTGAGTAATTTATTTGGCAGGACTATAGAAAAGGTTAATAAGAATAATTGGAGCTGAGATTAGAAACATTCTGGTTTTTTTTTTCCAAAGATCATAAATGGCCTTGAATGTCATGCTAAGGAATTCAGATATTTAGAAATCAGAAGCCGAGTTGGTAATGACCTATATTCTAAAACTATGACATCAGAACTGCTGGCATGACTACTGAGCTAGATCTGGGCAGTGAAATAAATTTCACAGATATTTATTAAGCCTAAGAAGTCTAAAAGGAACCATGCCTAGAGTAACATATGGGCTTACCATTATTTTTAAAGGATGGGGATAGGCAATCTAAGTGGAAAAACTGTAGCTCAATTGATGGCATGCCCTTGATTAAATTTCTGTCCCAGACTATCAAGAAATGTTTCTCTATTTGGTATTGTCACTGGATCATAAATTCCAATAGGAAAGAGACTTACTGCTATTAATCCCACTGCTAATGTGAATATCAGTTACACCCTTAACCAGCTTAGAGCTCCCTTTGGTATTCTATCATCTTCTGTGCTTCATCCAAATGCTTATCTAGCATAGTGCCTGGAACTTTATCTGAATTTTTTTTTTTGAGAAAAAAAAAAAGAGTAATACCACCTCCCTCTTTCATCAGCAAGTATTTCAACCACTGCTTTTTATTGTCCTCCTCTAGATGAACTGGATTGTTTTAAACTATTCTTTTTTAAAAACAAGATGGGGTTCTGGTATCCCCAAGAGCTGTTGAATTGGCCTATTTATTGGTCCAGGTTAGTCATTCTTTCTTAGTATTCTGACTCTTGTATGAACAGGAGTGGACCAGAAGAAGATGGTAGGAGGAACACTGCAATTACCCCTACCCACCTCAGAATGAACACTGTATTGCCAACTCTGACTGCTAAAGTGGACGGGACATTAATCAAATTCAAATTCTAAATCAAAATCAAATTATTTAATTGCTGACAACCAATACAGTCATATTTAACCACAGAACTAACAAAATAAAATAATCTATATTTTTTCAACTAAAAGAATAAAACACCAAAAAATGATTTCTTCTTTAAAATTCTATATAATTGTATGATTAAATACACATGTTCCCTGCGCACCATGTAAATTAGAATAATGGAATGCTTGGGGAATACTTTCAACCTAAGTATTTACTCAGGGAAGTGAGTTACTTGTCGTTTGTATAACTAACTTGTTTAGGCATAATGTTTATTTCTAAGTAGTAAAGTAATGACATAAAAGTCTTTGGAGCTGAATTCTGCAACTGTCTATAATGTTTCCCATTTTAGAGTATATTACTTTTTCCATCCTGTAAACATTTTTAATGAAGAATTTAAATGCCTGCAACCATATGTCTCTTTGCCAAGCAACAACTACTCAGAGGAAACTAAGTTCCCAGTGATCAGTTAGCTTATGTACTAAGTAAAATAATATCTTAAGGAAGACACATGCTAGAGCACTTGAAATATAATGTAGTCTTTACCATATTTCATGTAAATATAAACCCTATACTATTTCCACAACTATGTTATTAAAAAAAAGAATAACTGCATATTTTTATTAGAAAATTGACTTCAGAGATTAGACCCATGCCAGGCACTAAACTCATGGGATGACTCAGAGGATACCACATAAAGCATTAAAACTTGAAGAGAAGGCCTTAATAGACCACCTCATCCAAGTTTCTGTTACTACAGAGAGACTCCTAATAGCCCACCACTCTGCCAAGGGTATGTTTTTTTTCCCTCTAGTGAGAGTTACACACAGACCTTGCATGGAGAGGTCCCTTTGCTTCCTTCATAGTTTCTATCATGAAGCAGGACTGCTACTGAAACTTATCACAGACATTTTCTGTTATAAAAATCTTGGCAGTTTTAACTCTAATTTGGACATTCTTACTTTACAGATGGTCCAAATATCAATAGCAAGTGGCAGAAAATCTTCTATCGGGGTCAAGAATATTTGACTAACATGTTGCTTTGTGTTGACAATTTTCAGTTTACTAGTTATGATTCCTTTCCAAAATGTTTACACATTAGTCTTTTTCTAAGTGACACAGATAGAACTTGATGGTATATACTAAAGTTAAATTTTATCTTATTTAAGAGTCTATATTTGTATCTCAGATGTGTCTAATAAAGGCTCAAAAATCTGCTTCCTTCCTGATCTGTTGGATGCAATGCCTCATAATATTCATTTCTATCAGACTTTTAATTCTTCAGTCCTTGAAATTATATTTGTAGTGCTCTAGTGGAAACATGGCATACCTTTGATTTGGTAATGTTTCTCAAATATTATGTTTATATTATTACTGAAATTTATTGTTTGTGTAATATTATTGATCTGCCGTGAACTTGTCTCTATAGTCTTCTAGTTGCTGTGTCATTATAGAATTGACTGATGTCCTGATTTTCAAGTCAGAATCCTGTTGAAATACAATGGCTATGAATATAACCAGTAATCTCTTTTTAAACATAGTGATATTGAATTGCCTCCATCAACTTCTGTACTCAAATTTTTCTTTGACACTTTACACCTGAATGTAAATTGGCATTGAAGAGCATAAATCCTTTTAAACTGAGATGGGTAATAATCTGACTGCTGAGTATCTGAAAGATTGATTAAGAAGAAGCTTGTCAACAGAACAAGATCAGTAGAGTTTTCTGGTAATTCAAATAGACCATTAGGCTATTTGGAGAAATCAATACTGTAACACATCAATAGAGGGTTTTTTTAAAAACTCACCATTAAGGTATAAATGGTAAATTAAATACTAGTGACTATATAACAAAAACTACACAATAAATAATAGAAATTTTCAGAAGTACACATGGGTAATTCTTTTGGGGTAGTATCCTTATCATCAACTGTTTTTCAAAATAAATGTTATAATTTACATAATGTACTGTAATAATAATAGAATGATGACATCTTTTTTGTTTCCTAGTAGCATCACTACATTCCTGTTTATTTTCAACTTTGATCAATGGTAAACTTTATTGTATTAGCTAAGAATATACTAATTAATAATCAGCCAACAAGAATTTTATTACACACATTGTTTTCATTCAGATTGAAAAAGTGAGGGATAAAAAACTAAGTTTTAGAAGTACTCACAATGTATAAGATAGTAAAGACAAAACAGAAATATTCATACATCAAGTAAAAAACTATGTAAAACACTATGCAGCTAGCACTGAATTGTGTGATTCAGACTACAGCAATGTTGGATCAGTGAGTGAGAAATATGGGGGAGTGGGAGGTAGCACTATGGGCTTGATGGAGAAGGAAAGAATTAAGTTGAGACTTGAAAATGGGACTAACCCAAGAGTGATAGAAACAGGTAAGAAGGATACTGGGCAGAGGGACTGTAAATAAACATGATTTATGAGGAAAAAAAGTCAGATATTAAATTATTACTAAAGATGATACACCAGGTAGATGGATGTTGGATAAATATACACACAAATTATATATATATTATATATATATGTATTTATATATATATATATTATATATATATAATATATATATATATAATATATATATATATATATATATATAGAGAGAGAGAGAGAGAGAGAGAGAGAAATACACAGGAATCCTAATAAAATTCACAGTTACTGTACTCAATGTCCATTTTAACTCCATGTATTAAAACTATTGTTGAAAGATAATGTGGAACAGTCTATTAAGGCAAAAATCAATTTCATGGTTTCAGTCTTCTTATTCTAAATAGTGATTCCATTGAGATCCACTGGTGTAATTTAAAACTCCTTTAGTCAAGCCCATGAGAGTTTAGAATAAAAAAGAATACTGATCTATTAGTTTCAGTGCCTATAGCTAAGATTAGAGATATGGGGGACTTCCCTGGCAGTCCAGTGGTTGGGACTTTGCCTTCCAATGCAGGGGGTGCGGGTTGGATCCCTGGTCGGGGAGCTAAGATCCCACATGCCTCGTGGCCAAAAAACCAAAACATAAAACAGAAGCAATATTGTGAAAACTTTAATAAAAACTTTAAAAAAAAATTAGCGATATGAATACTATCAGTTGAATCATGATATATGGTATTTTCCTATGCTATCCTTTCTTTATTAAAGAACGTGGAATTGCCTAGGTGGACATTATATGGATTCAATTCAACAAATAGTTATTGAGTGTATTAAGTACATTGGGGTTCTTAGTAAGTGCCAATATGATAAAAAAAAATGCAAAGAAAGCACTGAGATATTTCTCCTCCCTAAGGTCCAAGATTGCAGATATATGATATTCAGTAGGTGAGAAGGACGTGGAAATTGAGGTGTAAATGAATGTAGGACTCAAATAATCAGTGAGCGAATTCCAGACAACAGGAAAGGCAGGAGTGGAGTAATGAGGTGGAAATGAATAGACGATATTAAAGGAAAAATGAGAGGCAGTGCTCAAGGGAGTGAGAGTTTCTGTGGTTGAGATACCTAGAGATGGCTAGAGGTCACATGGCCTAAACAAAATGGAAGCAGATTTGGGGAGTTTTGGAAAACAAATCAACTGAGAAGAAATAACATGTAATGTGAAAAGCAGACTTTGATTCAAGATTTGAACCCTGGTATTGGTAGTACTGGCATTGATATTAAAGGGGGATAAAAGGTAAGTAAAATGTATTTCTCTCCTTTAATAGCTTAACCTAGGAGTAATGAATACATCTGAGAAGATAAAATTAAACCTAAGAGAGTTTACTATCAATAAAAATGCACTACAAAGAGTATGCTAGGTATTCTAAGTCTTCTGGATATGAAAAAAATATATTTTTATTAAAAATGGAAAGTTTGAAAGGTAATTCTGAAATCTCTGATCTCAAGTATCCAGTTTTCTAAAGGTAATCTTTTCCCCCAATATCCAAATCAGCTATAATTTAAATTGAACCCAAATCAGCTATAATTTAAATTGGAGACTGTTTTCTCCCCAAAGCCATTCTCATCAGATGTCATGCTCCAGATCAATGCTCTGGGAAACCCCCAGCCCCAATCACCTCTGGCCATTCCATAATTTCTTCTCAATGAAGCTACTCCTCTCTTTAGTTCTCCTTGGTCCCAATGCCTACACATCAATCACTTGCTTTAGTCTCCCAAGCACATGTAGATTGACAATAAGATATAGGGATGAAAAGGAAATTTTAAAACTAAATATGAGATATCATTGACACAAAATTCATGGCCCCAAGGGTCTCCTTACTATGCTCTTACACAGAAAATTCAATAAAAACCATCACTCTTCTGAATTCCAATCTCCCATCCTAGTCTTTGGGCCTGCATTTTCCATAGACCAACTTGAGTGTACCTATTTATGTGCTTTTTCTCAAGGTCCAGCATCCCAGCCAGTCTCTAAGCCTTACCAAAGAAAGCAAAAATAAGTTAATATTGTAATATCTGCCAACTATGAAAATAAGTAATATTTTAGATAACTGAATAAATTGTTTAACACTCCAAGCTAATGTATCTTCTTTTGGAATCACTGATTTTAGATTTCCAAAGCCATGAGTAGGAAGACTGCATGACTAAAAATCTCAACAAAGACTCGTCCTTTAGCTTTCACTCTAGTTAAGATATTGCTGTGGTTTTAGATATATAATTCTTCTTTATTTCAAAAATAGAAATGGTAAGAGTCACGCTATAAGCAATTCATTATTTAAGACTTCAGCTGGGCTCTCAGCATCCTTTATCTGTTATTTTACTGGCTTTTGGTTAGCTCTATTTTCTTTTTTCCCTCAATTTCTCAAAGTTGCTTTTGCCTCTCTCACATATTCATGTATGCATCCATTCTAACTCTCTCACAACCTTAATTCCACCCTGCCTCATAACCTTTCCACATTCTTCTAACAATGATTCTCTAACTCTCTCTTGCCTTTTATATCATTGGCTACTCAACTATCTCCTTCCTTTCATTCAGTCTATCAACTTTATCAAGTTTCTCCAATCTTAATATTTATTCTCAGACCCTGTATTCCCTCTTGTTCCTATCCAGACTCTCCTTTTCTTCATGTCAAATTTTTTGAATGTTTGGTTTTTCTTTGTTTTATAATATAATTTCACCCTCCCTCTTGAACGATAGTTCACTTTGGTATAGAATTATAGCTTGGCATTTATCACAATGCTTTGAATTTATTATTACATTCTAATTTCTGTTATTATAGAGAAGAATACTTTCAGCCTAATTTTCTAGCTATTGTAGGTAATATCACTTTTGTCTCCAAATACTTATAAGACATTTTCTTTTCCATTGTTCTACATTTTTATGATGATTTATTTAGGTAAGAATTTGATTATATTTATCATGTTTGGGATTTATTGGGTTTCTTGAACTTGAGAATTCTTGTGTTCAACAATTCTGGCCAATTCTTAGCCATTATTCTTTCAAATGGTGTTACACTCACTTCACTCTGGTCTCATCTTTTAGAATTCCGAGTAGACATATACTGGGCCTTCTCTTTATCTCTATTTGCTGCATTTTGAGCAATTTCCTAAGATCCATCTTCTAGTTCTCTTACATCTTCTTTAACTGTATCTAATCAACTGTTTAATCTACTGAATAGTTTTTAAGTTAATGATTTTATTTTCCATTTCTAGAAGATTTATGTTTATTCTTACTTCTCTTTTTGATAGTATCATGTTTTTTTCTTATGTTTTAGTTATTAGTAACATACTTATTTTATAGTCTCAATTCAATAGTTTTAATGGTTTACTCCTATTGTTTGTCATTTCTTCTGACTCCATTCCTGATGGATTGCTTCCACATGTATTTTGTCATTTTGGATTTTCATCATATGTTAGATGAAACTTCACTGTTGGTATTCTACAACTTTTGGGTCGAACTTATATAATTCAGAAGGATTTTACGTTTGATTTTGTTCCATATCAAGAGGTTTTACCAGGCTGTGACTACCTTTTTATATTAATAGCAAGGCTTGGGGCTCTTCACTCATGTGGGTAGTACAAATTAGAACTCCAAACTGGTATGAAGACAAGTCTGTTGTTATAAAGTCTTATGGAAAAATGTTTTTCCACGAATGTCCAGATAAATGCAAAACATCTCCCTGTGCTAGTGGGTGGACTTCTTTTTTTTTTAAGTAGGCCCTTTTACTGAGTGTTATTCCTTAAAGAATTCAGCTTTCTATGAGTGTTTTCACTTTCAGATACCACCTTTGTTGGGCCCACAGCCTTATCACTTGTCCCTATAGGAGCATTAATTGCCAAGCGCCTTGGTTAATAGATTAACAAACCTCATAGAACCTGCTGTACCATTTCACCACTCCAATTTTCAGTTACCTTCTTGGTTTTGGCCCTGGGGGCTGGGGGGGGATTACCTTTACATTTTTAAGAATCCAATTATACATTTAAAATAGTAACTATTTTTTATCTAACCTTCCCAAATGGCTTATGAACATGAGTTTCCAATTTATCTAACCTGCCATATTACTGGAAACGGACATGTAGTCTACATTTTCTCAACTTCCTTTTATCTACTAATACACGATACAATCGGACTTTTCCTACTTTATACAGTAACGTACTGTTCTTATCCAATTGCCAAATCTAATGAACAGTTGTTTATGCCTGACTTTTAAATGCTTTTAAACAATTCCTCATTTTAAAAACTGTCTTTTTAATTATATTTCACTACTCTCTCTTTGGTGTTCCACAAGATTCTGTCTTGGCTTTCCTCCTGCCTTTGTCTTCCACTAGTGTATTAACTCCAACTTAGGTATCAATGCCCTCCACTCCCATGAGCTTCAGAGTCATATTTCCATCTGCCTACAATGTATTTCCAAACTGCATGTCCCACAAAAACCTTAGCCTCAATATATTCAAAACTAAATTACCTCCTCTTCTCTTCACCTCTTCTCCAACTTGGTTGGTGGCACCACCAGCCACTTAGTCTCACACACAAAAAAGATTATGGCATTCATTCTAGACTATGACCTGTCTCTCACTGGTCATATCTAGTTTAACATATAACCCTATTCATTTGGCTTTCTATTCAATCATTACTCCATAGATTGTTACCATAGGCCCTTTAACCAGTCTTTCTCCATTATTCTTAATCCCTTCATCCATCCTTCATGCTATTATCAGTGTTTTTTTCTAAAACATAAATAACATAAATAAAATCTCAATATTTCCTTATTTATAGTCTATCAGAGGCTTCCTATTGTCCACAAAATAAAGTCCAAACTCCTTCAAATATTCTATAAGATTCATCAAGATTTGGTCCCTGCTTAATTCCCCTTTTCATCTCCTGCTGTTTCCTCTTCCATCACCTCAGACATAATGCTCTGGTAACTACCTCCAGGTAGGGAGTGTGAGAGAGACTGACAACTAAAGTAGGCATGCCCATCTAAAAGGGGCCAGGCTACTAGGCTCCAGCAAACCATCGCTATGAAGAAATATGAATCCAGTATTGCAAAATTTTCTGATTTTCTGAAATAAGCCCCAAATCCAGATTATTGTGTGCAATTTTCCAATTTTTAAACATTGCTAACTTAAAAAATTATAAAATACTCTGCAAACCAAACTATACATATATTATGGATCAGACTATGGACTGAAAGCTTATGAATTCTGAACTAACACTTGTTCTAATATAAGAGCAAATTCTAATGTCTAATAAAGTATCTGACACACAGTGGGCCTCAATAAAGGATTTTTGCATATGTATAGAATAGGACACAATGTTATTAATATATCAGTTTAAAAGGTAGTTGAAAAAATATTTGAAATATTTCGGGACTTTAAAAGTAATAAAGGTGTTGTGTTAATTCACTGTTTTCATTCAGAGCACATTTAAAACGTTTCCTAAATTCCCTTCCTTTTCCTCCCCTCCCCAACAGATGTATTTCATACAATTAGCAAAAAATTGAGGTTGACATGTTACATTTTCCCCCTTTACTTAGCCTCCTTTACCTCCTGTTCCCAATTCCACAGCTTGAATATACAGAAAATTAAATAAATAAATTTCCTTTCATTATAACTGACCTCCTATAAATTACTTGTGACTCCACAGATATGAACACATGGCAAACTTCAAGGTTGCTAAATCGGCATACAAAATATTTACATAAATGGTCTTGTGATTTGGTTGTAAATTACCTGAAGTACTCAAATGAAAGGTGCTGTATAAATGTGAAATAATAATGATGATGGAATATCCATTATTAACCATATAAAAAGAAAATGAAATATTTTGTGTATACTTACCACATAAGCAAATTCTTTTACTAGAAACAATTAAACAGCAAATAAAATATGCTTATGTGCTGGAAATGGACAGCTGGATTTATGCCACTCTTGCAATATCTTTATCTCAAGCCATATGGTTCTTGCTCATTAATGCAATTTTTAAAGAAAATCTCACTTGAGAGTAAGTCTGAAGTATGATAAATAAACAAAAACTTATTATATCATTGTCCCTCTTTTGCATCTTAAGTGTTTTTATTTAATTTACATCAGCAGTGGGTTTATCCCAAGCAATACCTCCAGATAAAATCTGACATGTACACATACTCTTTAACTTAGCAGATCTTGTGATTAGGTTTCTCTGTACTAACAAAAGGTGATTTAGAACAGTGAGGCTAATCCTAGTTGATGAAGGCAGCAATAGCACAACAGTATTTTTAGACATTCTAGGGATGATATTTAATTTAGTTCAGGTATCTGTATTGTTTCAGTCCATACAGTGATTAAGTTAAAAGTCCTGCTATCCAAAAAAATTCCTTGAATTTAAGGTTTACAGTTGTTTTTAATTCTGAGACAATAAATTTCAAAATAAAACTACTCTGTAGGGTTTGTTTTAAAAAATAACCAGCTCTTCTCTGAAAAGGAATTTAGTCAGAGGAGAATGGTCTTAAGAAGCCTTTCAGAAGTCATGTATAAGGAGAGAAGCATCTTTGTGAAAACTGCTATGCAAAATTCAACACAGATAGAGCATTTTCTCACTTCCAACAGCTTTATATTTGAAGAAACATGTATCTTTCTTCCCAATGTACTGTAACAAGTGCATTTTAATAGATGGTAACTGAATGGTAATGATAAAACTGATCAACATTTTTACATGTTTCAGCTTAACTGTACTGAATATTACAGAAGATAGACATAAATGTTTAAGTTCATCCTAAAATTTGTGGGTTGCTTAATTCTGAATTCTAGACAGATGTCAACAACATGTACAGATTTTAAGGGCCAGAGATTACGATTCTCCTTACTCACCAAATATCCATGAAATTGTCAAAAAGAAAATACCTTAATGACATAGGAAAGAAATCTAGTATATTCTATATTCTGGAAGACATTTTAACATTATTTAAGAAAGGATGTAACAATATTCAGTCTATGGGGGGTCTTGGGAAGGAATATTGAGCCAAAAGCCACAGAAGTGGGAATCAGTCAGAATCAGCCTCAGTTTCCTGATTCATGGTCACAGCACATAATACAAAGTTCAACTTTGGGTGGGGCTGCTTTCTAAAAAATCCACTCCATGAATGAAAGAGTAAAATTTCCAAGTGTATAATCCTTCACTTCAATTCCTGGGAAACATTACAAGTTAAGAGTAAATCATCTTTAATCCCCATCAGGCTGTAACATCACATCAACTGAAGCTGCAGTAATAGGAGGAGGTAAATTAAAGCAATATCTCAAGGTGTTCTTCCTAACTCCCAAAATACAGAAGTAATTTCCCTGAATAATCTTCCTCAGATTGAGCAATCAATGTAGGTTTAGAACCCACCCACTGGCCTCAGTTTTCCTAACTATGGATTGGTCTTTCACCAAAATGGCTGCCAGCAACTTACCACTGGTCGTGGACTCAAGTCACTGAAAAAGCACTTCAGAGCCAGCTTCCCATGAGACCATTCTCTAAGAACTAGTGAAATGTTTACAAGAAAAAATAATAACAACTAGTGGGGAGAGGGGTACTAGCAATGCTTTCAATAGTTTGACTCCCTTGAGAAAATTCTATATTTAAAAAAAGTTTCCTTCAGCACTTTTGTTATAATGTTTTGCTTTTTTAGAAGTACAAGCCGTATTTATATTTGCTTTATTTCTCCCTCTTCATTTATTTACATGGGGTCTTTAAAATGTGTCACAATTAGTGTAAAGCACTGAGCAAGTACCATAGCCTATGTGCCAGCCTTTCTCAAACTGTAGAGTGTGAACAGATCCTGAGGGCTCTGTGAAGTGCTCTAGAATAAATTTTAGTTTGGGGTGGGAAAAGCTGTGGCATATTGAGTCAACACAGCATACACAGTAGGATAAAGATGCTGGACTATGATGCAATCAGTACTCTATTCACTTTTAAACAGAAATGTCATTCAGCAAAGCAGTATCATTTAGCTTATTATATTTTTGTTTAAATTTTATTATGTTTATAGTTTTTCATATCTTGAACCACTACATTTACTTGGATTTTATGTTTGTATAAGAGCTATCAGCATTTGGGATTTTATCTATTTTATGTTTGAACATGTTTAATTAACATTATATTAAAACCAAGTTAAGTCAATATAGAGTTCTATACATATTTGGAGGAGAGCTTTGAAAGCAGTACAAATAATAAGAAGCGTTTAGATTCAGCCATATCTAATAATAGAATTACCTTTTTATGACTGTAAAAATCAACTCAGACCCCCAAGGGACTAAATCAAAGTGATGCATTAATCATAGATCTTGTTCTGTGAAAAACGCCACTGGTAATTTGATAGGGATTACATTGAATCTGTAGATGGCTTTGGGTAGTACAGTCATTTTCACAATACTGATTCTTCCAGTCCAAGAACATAATATATCTCTCCATCTGTTTGTGTCATCTTTGATTTCTTTTATCAGTATCTTATAGCTTTCTGTGTAGAGGTCTTTTACCTCCTTAGGTAGGTTTATTCCTGGGTATTTTTACTTGTTTGGTGGAAGACCTAAATAGACATTTCTCCAAAGAAGACATACAGATGGCCAACAAGCACATGAAAAGATGTTCAACATCACTAATTATTAGAGGAATGCAAATCAAGACTACAATGAGATATCATTTCACACCAGTCAGAATGGCCATCGTCAAAAAATCTATAAACAATAAGTGCTGGAGAGGGTGTGGAGAAAAGGGAACCCTCTTGCACTGTTGGTGGGAATGTAAATTGATACAGCCACTATGGAGAACAGTATGGAGGTTCCTTAAAAAACTAACAATAGAACTACCATATGACCCAGCAATGCCACTCCTGGGCATATACCTGGAGAAAACCATAATTCAAAAAGACACATGTACCTTAATGTTCATTGCAGCACTATTTACAATAGCCAGGACATGGAAGCAACCCAAATGTCCATAACAGAGGAATGGATAAAGAAGATGTGGTACATATATACAGTGGAATACTACTCAGCCGTAAAAAGGAATGAAATAGGGTCATTTGTAGAGATGTGGATGGACATAAAGATTGTCATACAGAGTGAAGTCAGAAAGAAAAAAACAAATATCGTATATTAACACATATATGTGGAATCTAGAAAAATGGTATAGATTGCAAAGCAGAAATAGAGACACAGACGTAGAGAACAAACTTATGGACACCAAGGTGGAGAGGGGATGAATTGGGAGATTGGGATTGACATATATACACTACTGATACTATCTATAAAATAGATAACTAATGAGAACATACCGTATAGCTCAGGGAACTCTACTCAATGTTCTGTGGTGACCTAAATGGGAAGGAAATCCAAAAAAAGAGGGGATATATGTGTTCATATAGCTGATCCACTTTGCTGTACTGTAGAAACTATGACAACATTGTAAAGCAACTATACTCCAATAAAAATTAATTTAAAAATGACAGATCTTAATTAAGAAAAATATCAGAAAATGTGTAAAGATTTCCCACTATTACTTACTTTTTTTTTTTTTTTGCGGTATGCGGGCCTCTCACTGTTGTGGCCTCTCCCGTTGCGGAGCACAGGCTCCGGACGCGCAGGCCCAGCGGCCATGGCTCACGGGCCCAGCCGCTCCGCGGCATATGGGATCCTCCCAGATCGGGGCACGAACCCGCATCCCCTGCATCGGCAGGCGGACTCTCAACCACTGCGCCACCAGGGAGGCCCTATTACTTACTTTTAATCTAGTGGAATTCATGCAGTGAAGTCTCAGGAAGCATTATTGTGTTTACTCTGTAGATAATAAACCAGCCTAAGAGTTTTGCCTTCTCAGATACTGGTCAAACAAATGATGCAAGTATTTCACCTTCCTTCAGTGCATCAACTGGAATTGTGATTTTATTTAACACAGCTTTCAGTCTCACACACCTACCCAAATCCAGGAGTTGTGTTTAGTCTCCCAGAAAACAGCACAAAATTTCTATTCCTACCAGCCATAGAACTGACCATTTTGTTTACTTCTAAACATTTTCTTCTCTACACCTATTTACTTGATAGTAGGTGCTTTTCTTCCTATAGAGAGAAATGGGCCCTGCTATCTTCCAGATGAGTAGGCAAGTCATATTCTCCATCACTCTACAGTGTGTTAAACAACACTTGTTAGATAAAATACATTCTCTTGGGCCAATGTTTTCCTAAGAACAAGAAGAGAGAAAAGACTTATCTTTGCTTCCTCATCTTCCCTCTTAACTATCTCACTTAGGCTTGCAGATGGGAACCTGCTGCCTGGTTCATAGATTCGATGTAATCCAGATAAGCCTCCATTAGATGATGAACACTATTCTGATCTGAGGAGTACTGCCTGATAATTTACCAAATCCACAAGAGATTTTTGGGCATCACTGTACTCTTAGCTGCAAAAGATGTCTAGGAAGATCTTAGGATTTAGACTCAAATTTCTAGCTGGCAAGTAAATATGTCATAAGAATTGGCTATGTGACATCATAACATATGTAGATGCAAGTTATGAAACTGACCATTTTGGTTACCTTCCTGGTAAAATGTCATTGTTGTGGGCATGGTGGGGAAGGAGGACTGGGAGCCCACAGGTTCATTTAATTTGCCTGAAATTTTTTTTTTTAATTTATATTTGAAAATCTTTACACAGGGCACTCAAAGCTTACTACTTCCTATTGTCTAACAGTAGGCTAGCTTCACCCATTTATGTTACCTACCCAATACTTGAAGGTATGACTTTGCTTTGTAATCCCTGGATAGCCTTTAAAAATTCTCTCTGTTATAGTTTATGGATCCTGCCAATATCCGAAATATTTTTTATGCCTAACAATCCTCTTTATTATTTCAGATTGGTATAATATTCAACATGCAATAAGCCCTTAGGGGATTTTATGGGAAAGGTCAGCTGTAAGAGCCGATTATTGCTCATTATTATTAAGACTCCTTTGTTGCATACCATCCCTTCATCCAGCTAGGGAATACCCCTCAAGGGATGAGTTAATCTCTGTGTACTTTTGCAATAAAAGCAGTATCCATATACAGTCTTTGCCTTCTTTTAATTCCTTCCTAGTCAAAGAAAGCCTGTTTTTCTGGTTAATGCTTTTAAATTATTATTTTAAAATCTATCCCTTGTGAGGTGTGTTAGATTTATCTTTACCTGTTACCTCTGAACTTACAGTGACTCTACCCCCAACAGACACTTAACCTCCTGACTTACATTTTTCCTAAATGTGGCTCTCACTACTGGGCACCAATTCCTGGTCTAAAAGACAAAATTAACAAATTAAAAATCATTAATAATTAATAATCATGACCAATCTTTTAAAAAATTATCCTTAAAATTACTATATTCTATTATGAATTACCCCTTTATCACTTACTAAGACTCATGTCTGTCATCTTTTAAGGTATGTGGATTTTTTTTCTTCTCACAGAATATTTTATTCTGTTGAACTTGTGATAACATGATTATGAAAAGCACTGACTTTGAACACATGAATGATGAATCAGCAAAGGGAGTCTGAAGAAGAAAGAAGCATACTGCAAAGTCTAAACAATGAGCTGCCTCTATCCTGTCAGATATGCAAGCTGGAGGCATCCTTCACACAAGAAACTACAATCTTGCAAGCTGATCAATGAACCCTATCCCTTTAGAATAGCAGTGTTTTCAGCTGTGAAAGTAGCTGACATGATACATAAGATCTAGAAGAAGCCTCTGAGGAAAAGAAGCCAGAGCCATGAATGAGGTGGATTGATTTCCATGATAGTAAAATCAGCCTTAAAACTGGCCAGGAAAAAAAAAACAGAACTGGCCAGGTTTCCACCCTTCTACTTGGTATGCAGAAACCTGGAAAAAGTGATGTTACTCCCTAACAAGGCTAAGGTAGAAACCACAAAATCCTAACTTTAGTTGACCGATCAAAGAGTTGACAGCGGGGCCAATACGTTGGCTGAATTACAAAGAGGGACAAGCGTCTCCAAAGAGAACATATAGCCTGCTTAACAATAAACCATGAAAGCTACACTTAAAGTGAGATTAAAAGAAATCACATACAATTTTCACAAATTGTTGTACAGTATGGGCTAATGTGTCTATCTAGAAGAGCTGTGGACTCCAAACATTGTTGGTTTCCTGTTTTACTCACTAGCAGATTTGCGGCTTTGTTTGTTTGTGGGTTTTTTGCTTCTTTTCTTCCATGAACCTCCTCTGGGTGCTCATAAGAAAGAATGGAGCAGGGTAGTTCAGGGAGAGAACCCATGGGCATAACAGACCTGGAAGTGATTAGCAGATGCCTGGCCCCTTCTCTCACTTGAAGCAAAGCCTTGACGCCACTATGGAAGGGGGAGTAAAATCCATGATCTTTAAGGAACAGAAAAGATCCTATTGTGTTTGAGGCTAAAGTAGAAAAAAAATATCTCTCTATGCTCGGGGGAGGAAAAGAAAAGCATCCAGTCCCAAGGTTCCTATTCCAGTATCAAGTAGCAGTGATCCATTAACACTTAGGAAAGGTCAATAAACTTTTGCCCAAGATTAACCACAGAAATAGGGCAGACTTTGACTTCCATGGGAAGGAGAGGCAGGAATACCAAGAAAGTCCAAACCCAAGGCCTGGTGCACAGGGCCAAACTAGGACCAGAAAAACAGAAACCCACTGCCATGCCCCCAGTGAGTGACAAACAGCAGCAGTCTACACTGGGTGAGGAGCCACAGCATGGATAAAAACCGCATGCAAGCGTGCAAGAAGGGTGCCCCCTGAGAATGGAGTACAAACCCTCAGAATGTTCTTCAGCATCACAGCCCTCACTCTAAGCACAAGGAATGGTAGCCCACCACTAGAGGAATTCAAAGCCCATGAGGTGTTGAAAAACAAAACCTAAGGGCTGTGAACTGAATGTTTCTTTCCTCCTAAAACTCATATGCTGAAATCCTAATCCCCAATGTGATGATATGTGGAGGTTGTGCCTTTGGGAGGTTATTAGGCCATGAGGGCAAAGCCCACCTGAATGGGATGGGTGCCTTTATTATTTTATTTATTTTTTTGTGTGTGTGGTACGTGGGCCTCTCACTGCTGTGGCCTCTCCTGTTGCGGGGCACAGACTCCGGATGCGCAGGCTCAGTGGTCATAGCTCACGGGCCCAGCCACTCCGCAGCATGCTGGATCTTCCCAGACCGGGGCACGAATCCGTGTCCCCTGCATCGGCAGGTGGACCCCCAACCACCGCGCCACCAGGGAAGCCCGGATGTGTGCCTTTACCAAAGAGACCCCAGAGAGATCTTTTGCCCCTTCTGCTATGTGAGGACACAGTGAAAAAACACCTACTATTAACCAGTAAGTGGGCTCTCACCAGACACCAAATCGGCTAGCACTTTGATCTTGGACTTCCCAGCCTCCAGAATTATAATAAATAAATTTCTGTTATTTATAAGCTCCCCAGTTCTGTGGCATTTCTGTTATCGCAGCCTGAATAGACAAAGACACCAAGTGTAGCACAGCTCCTAACTAGACTGACTCAATGCCCCACATCAATGATCTGACAAAAGAAGAGCCTCTTTCTGGGTATAAATAATACTTACCTCAATTTCAACTGTTTTATACTTGATGTTTTACATTCAAATAATATAAGATGTATCAATAAGGAAGAAAACAAATTACTGTCAAGAGATAATAAAATTCATATATAGGAACCAATCTCAGAGATGACCCAGATATTTGAACCATCACATCGGGACTGTAAAATAACTGATTAATATGTTAAAAGCTCAAGTGCAAAGGGTGGACATCATGCATAAGCAGATGAAAATGTTTAGAAAAGAGATGGGAACTATCAGCAAGAATCGAGCAGAAATGGTAGAAATGAAAAACGTATCAAAGCATTACTCTGATAGGCTCAAAGACCTGACATGACTTAAGAAAGAAAGAATCATTGAACCTGATGATAGATCAATATAAATTATCCTCTTTAATAAAAAAGGAGGGAAAAGAGTGAAAAAATAAATAACAGAGGATCAAACAGTTGGACAATATCAAGTGGACTAAAAAATATATATATATTATATATATAAAATATATATAAATGGAGTCATACAGGAGATGAGAGAGAACAAGACAGAGAAATATTTGAAGAGACAAAGGCCAAGATTTTTTTTTTTAATTGTTAAGTACATCCAACTACAAATCCAGGAAACTAGAGAACTGCAAGGACAAAATTAAAAACAAAACAAAAATAAAACAACAGACACATCATGCATGATAGTCAAATTGAACTGCAGTGAACCATTAAGAGAAAACCTTGAAGGCAACCAAGAATAAAAAGGACTTATTACATATTATAAACAAAAAAAAACAAAAATAAGAATTAGAGCGGACTTCTTGTCAGCAAGCATGCAAAGCATTAAACAATGGAGTGACAACTTTAAATTGCTGAAGGAAAAAACCCTGTCAACCTAAAATCCTAAACTCAGTGAAAATATCTTTCCAAAAATAAAAGCAAAAATAAATGTTTCAAAAAAACAAAATTTTAGAAATATCTCACTGCCAAGAGACTTACACTAAAAGAAACATTAAAGGATGTTCTTCAGGCAGAAAGAGAACAATATGAGATCAAAATTTGGATCTACACGATGAAATGAAGATCTCTGAAAATGGAACAACAAAGGTGAATAAATATTTTCCTTATTTTAATTGCTACAAAATAATTAACTCTATACAGTTATATTATTAATATTCTCTTGTGGGGTTTATAAAATATAGAAAACTAAAATGTATAACAATAATAGCAAAAAGGATCAAAGAGAAGGTTTGGAATTATATTGTCATGAGCTTCTTATACTGCATGTGAAATGGTGTAATAATACCCGATATAGACAGTGATAAGTAAAGACGAATATTGTAAACTATATGGCAACTATCTCCCTCCCCATTTCTTAAACGGTAGACCTGGTTTAAGTTGTCTGAAGTGGACAGACATTTCAGTTGTGGACAGCCAACAAGAAGCTCGAAGCAAGAGATACTGCCAAGAGCTCAGTAGCTGGAATTTTAGCCCTAAAGGTCTAGAGCTTAATAAACTAAAGATAAACCATAGTGAAAAGCCAGGACTTAGAGTTTATATAGAGTCAGACTAGGATTTTCAGCTAATGCTGAGAAATCTCTACCGTCAACAGGTAGGAGAGTTGCTCTCGAGGCATGTACAAGGAGACGACTACCATCAGGAAATCTGGTATTCAGTAGAGTGGAACTGCCAAAAGAACTAGAAGCTACTATTCATGCTTTATTTTTTGATACCTCGTGTCTAGCAAAGTATAATAAATCTACAGTAGTGAACAAGATAAGACAATTTCCTGCATTCATGGAGCTTACCCCATGAATAAAATAAGGGAGATGGACAGTGAACATGTAAGCACAGGCATAAATATTAGTATGATGAAGTCAAAGAAATGGGAATATGAGAGAGAGTGCCTGGTTGCTGGACAACATGAGCTGGTACCATCAGGGAAGGCCTTTGTGAAGATGTGATTTTTGAGCTGACCTGTATGATCAGAAGGAGACAGTACTACACTCTAAGCAGAAGTATTAAATGAAACTCCCTGAGGTGAGGAAGTCCAGGCTGGTTGGAGCACAGATGACTGCCATGTGGCTATAGATACAGGCAGAGGCCAGATTCTTAGGGCCTTGTGAACCATGCTACCTGTTCAAATAGTATTTTAAATGGGACAGGAAAAGCTGAGTGTTTTAAGCAAAGACATAACATATAATATTTTTAATGAGTGAAGCTAGAAGGCATAATAATGCTATATAAAGATCCCTGATCAGGCACAAGACAGGTTTCACAATTTTGGTGATACTGGGCTTACATATGGGGTCCAATTAAATAGTAAAAGTGTTTGAAACTCTATTTCCTCTATTCCTGCTTCTAACACTTATTAAGTGTTTATTAAGTTCTAGGAATTTTGTAGAGAATTCACAGTCCTGACAGGAAACTGAGCCTTAGAAAGTTTGTCACATGGTCATACAGCATTTAAGTTTCTTACTGTTGTTATAAACAATTACCACAAACTGAGTGGATTAACACACTTTATTGTCTCACACCTCTGAAGGTCAGAAGTCTGAAATATGTCTACAGGGCTGTATTCCTCCTAGAGGCTTTAAGGAGAATCTGTTTCCTTGCCTTTTCCAGCTTCTGAAGGCTGCCTACATTGCTTGGCTCATGGCCCCTTTTTCCATCTTCAATGCATATCGATCTAATTTTTGTGCTCTCCTTCCATCATGCATCTTCTCTTGGACTTTACTACCGTCCTCTTTCAAGAACCCTTGTGATTACACTAAACCATCTAAAATAATCCAGGATAATCTCTCCATCTCCAGACAGTAAATTTAATCACATGCAAAGTCTCTTTTGTCATATAAGGTAATATTTTCACAAGATCTGAAGATCAGGATGTAATCTTTGGGAAGTCATATTCGGCCTACACACAGCCAGAATTTGAGCCCCCCATTTTTTGGGGACAAGATGAAAAGAAGTTTATTAAAAGGTGAAGGAATCTGAACAAAGGATAAAAAAATGCATTCTTCTTCCAGGAAAGACAGTGAACTGAAAATGATGACTGATGGGTAGATGTAGAGTAGAAATGCAACCTGGCCAGGAGGGAGCGCACATGTATGGACCACACTGGCATCAACAATGGAAAAGAGGAAAGAGTCAACATTTATTGTGCTGCCTACCCTGTGTCAGACCAAATAAATATACCCTAAACATACATCATCCCATTTAATCCTCACAGTCAATAAATAAAGTATGTATTATACTCCCAGTTTTACAAGGGAGGAAACCTGAGCTCTGTCAATACAAGTTAATGAAGTATTGGGTTGGCCAAAAAGTTCGTTCGATTAACGAATACGTTGTTCAATAAAGTTCTTGGTGAAAATGAAAAATGTCTTACTTAAAACCGAACGAACTTTTTGGCCAGCCCAATAGTAGGCCAGCATCTGTATCTAGCTCAAATTCCAAAGCTTATGTTGTATTATTTTTTCTTAATTCAAAAATATCAGAAAGACTTTTAAGAGAAAATTTGTCAAACTGGAATACTAAACTAGGAAGCAGATGAGGGAAATATGTTATTTTGAAGAAGAGTTGAAAGGATTGGGGATAATAAACTTGAAAGAAGGCTTAGAGAAGATATGATAATGTCATGTGGAAGAGGGCTAGATCAGGTGTATAAAAGTTAAAAGAGAAAGTCACACAAGCAATGTGGATTAAAGGTGTTTGAACTGCACTGAATTGCATTGTTGAAGAAAATTGCAGAAGACTCTAGACTATACTGGATTTTTTTCCACTATGGTCATTAATAACTTGGGCTCTGGAGCCGGAGTGCCTCTGTTTGAATACTGGCCTGACAAATCACCAGCTATGTCCTTGGGCGAGATATTTAACTTCTCTGTACCCAGATTCCTTAACTGTAAATGAGGATAAAAGTAGTACGCGACCACATAGGTTATACACATTCAATGAACTTACAGCCATCAAGGGTGTTAAAAAGTTTCTAGCTATAATAAGCACTCCATAAATGTTCGTTATTGTCATTATACCTATAGGAAGCTGAACTAAAGTACTGAGTACTAGGTACAAGGAAATATCTGGACATATGGGATTGGAAGATCTACATTACGAGAATTATTCAAACCGAAGTTAAACAGTCACACATAAAAGATGCTTGCGATAAGATTCCTGAATTGTATAGAAAGTTAAGAGTAGGTCATCTTTTTTCCAAATTGTATTGCATGAAATGTAGTGAAATGAGATTTTGAAAACTGTTCCATGGGTTGGGAATGAGGATATGGTAATTGGTTGAATGAGTTTAAAAAATACTATAAATTATATTCTTGACTTGAGAATTCATAATGCATATTAGCGTGTGAAAGCTCTAAGTCTTACAGAAAAGAAAGCCACAAAACTTCTTTTAAAACTCTGCTTTTCAATTCTGTGTGTGTGTGTGTGTGCACGCGTGCGTGTGTGTGTAATGTTTGTTAATATGTAGTGAAATATTCTTTAGAGCATAGTTTGTGAAATGTAAAATTAATAGACTAGATAATCTCTAAAGTACCTTCTTCCTCTAAGCTATTATGATTCTAGGGTTATATAATGTGAAATAACATGCTCTACAAGAATGTGAACTCTTAGGATATAATTCTATTTCACTATAGGTCTAGGATACACTGCCCAGAATATAACTCTATTTCACTATAGACTTAGGATACACTTCAATCCTTCAAATACGTATGCATATATAGTGGAAATTTTCTAGGAAGAATATTCCTAAATAGCAACTTCCTTTGACAAGGGTACTTTAAGATTCTGAGCAGCTGCCTTTGGTTTTTAAAGCCAGTCTCAACAATAATTACCTTATGATTTAGGATCAGCCATAAAGAGATAATGGTACGTTCACTGGCAAATGACCAGATACATAAAATTCTGACCAGGAATGCTACACACTGCTTCCAAAATCTAAGAAATATATTGTATAAGATACATAGAAATGTTTTGCAAAGTGTAACTATAAACTGTTCATCTATTCAAGAGTAAAACAGCATAATTACAAAAATTATATACTGAACATGAGTCAGGTCTTTTTTGCATGCACTGAACAACAGCATGTATTTATATACAGCACTGGCACCGGCACACAGTAGGTGTGCTCCCATTCTTTTATATGAGGGAGGTATTATAATCTCTACTTTATGCTCAGCAAACTAAGGTTCAGAGAGCCAAGCTCCCCATTTGCCCATGATACTCTCGCCATCTTCACCTTCTCTCACACCTCGTGCTTTCCTCAAGGCCTCTGTGCTTGCTGTAGCCTTTGCTGGAATGTCCTTACCCCAGACCTTGCCTTAGCTCACTTCCTTTCACTCAGATCTCAGTTCACAGTCACCTCCTCAGAGAATCCTCCTCTAACTGCTCTTATCTGAGAGGGCCAACAATCGTATTTAGTGATTGCCTATTCTTTGTACTTATTATTTGAGACTATGATATTACTATCTCTCTTTTTATAAATTACATGGACCACACTATCACGTATGCTTTGTGAGAGCTGAAGCCTTGTCCAAGATGGTTCACTGCTATACTCTGTTCCTAGAACAACACTTAACCCATAGTTGGTTCTCAATAAATATTATTTTAGTTAATGAATGAAGTAGTCTGCCACTTTGATTAAAAGCAGGAAGAAAAAAAAAAAGAAACACTTTCCATAGAAAACTTATTTTAATTTCAGTATACCTCAGATCCACTAATAAAACTGTCACTTTTTCACTTTGTTTTTCTCATTATTGATAAGGACGGTGCATGCATGACAACAATAAAACTGCTCAAGGAGCTTTGGCAGACTCAGGCCTCGTTGCCACAAATGGTATTTAAACCAGTAGAAAAAAACTGGAGCCTCTCCAAATAACTGACAACACAATGCAATATCATGGAAAACAACTGCCAAGTGAAATCACTAATCAATGCAAAAATTGCCCCAACAAAAATGATCTTGGGAGAATTGTTCAAAGAATACACAAATCTATTAATAACATTTGTTAGGCCAGAATAAAATACGTCATATGTGTTTCCTGAGGAAGGATCATGTGAGTCAGATCACAGGAATGTATGTCAACGGTATTCTGAAAATATTACCATTACACTGCACCAGTACTTACTATTACTGCCAGTAGATCCCAGACTATCATGAGCTTTAGCCCTATAAATCTTCTCAGGACCTGATAGTCTCTGAATTAACTACACTCCAAGTTTTATTTTCTTTTTAGTTTTGGCCCCTTCATCCATTTCTCCCAACCCTATTCCCCACCACCAATCTGTTTTCTGTATCTAGGAGCTTGTTTTTAGTTTCTTCTTTAAATTTTCTTGTTCATTCTTTAGATTCCCCATATAAGAGAGATCATATGCTATTTGTTTTTCTCTGACTTACTTAACTTAGCATAATACCCTTGAGGTCCATCCACGTTATCACAAATGGCAAGACTTGCACTCTGTCTGTGGCTGAATAATATTCCATTGTGTATATATACCATAGTTTCTTTATCCATTCATCCATTGGTGGACATTTCAGTTGTTTCCGTACCTTGGGTTATTGTAAATAATGCTGCAATGAACATAGGGGTTCATATATCATTCTGAGTTACTGTTTTCACTTCTTCAGATAAATACCCAGAAGCAGAATTACTGGATCACAAGGTAGTTCTATTTTTAATTTTTTGAGGAATCTCCATACTATTTCCCATAGTGGTTGCACCAATTCACACTCCCACGAACAATGCACAAGGGTTCCCGTTCCCTTTTCTCCACATCCTTGCCAACACTTACTTTTTGTCTTTTGATTAATAGCCATTCTAATAGGTGTGAGGTAATATCTCATTGTAGTTTTGATTTGTACTTTCTAGATGATTAATGATGTTGAAAATCTTTTCATCTATCTGTTGGCCATCTGTATGTCTTTAGAAAAATGTCTATTCAGATCTTCAGCCCATTTGTTAATTTATTTTTTTGCTATTGAGTTATATGAGTTCTTCATGTATTTTGCATATTAGCCCCTCATCAGATATATGAATTGCAAATATTTTCTCCCATTCAGTAGGTTGCCTTTTCATTTTGCTGATTTCCTTTGCTGTGCAGAGCTTTTTAGTTTGATGTCTCACTTGCTTATTTAGTAGCCCCACTTGCTTATTTTTGCTTTTGTTGCTTTTGCTTTTGGTGTCAGATTCAAAAAAGCATTGCCAAGACCTATGCCAAGTACTTTGCTGCCTATATATTCTTCTAGGACTTTTACGGCTTCGGGTCTTACATTCAAGTGTTTAATCAATTTTGAGTTAATTTTTGTGTATGGTACAAGATAGTGGTTGAGTTTCATTCTTTTGCATGTGGCTGTCCAGTTTTCCCAAAACCATTTATTGAAGAGACTGTCCTTTCCCCATTGTATATTCTTGGCTCCTTTGTAGTAAATTAATTTTGACCATATATGTATGGATTAATTTCTGGGCTTTCTATTCTGTTCCAATCTATGTGTCTGTTGTATATAATATCATGTCATCTGCAAATAGTGACAGTTTTACTGCCTCTTTTCCAATTTGGATGCCTTTTATTTCTTTTTCATGCCTTCTTCTGGCTAGGATTTCTAGTACTAAGTTGAACAAAAGTGGTGAGACTGGACATTCTTGTCTTGTTCCTGATCTTAGAGGAAATGCTTTCAGCTTTTCACCATTAAGTATGATGTTAGCTGTGTGCTTGTCATATGTAGCCTGTATTATATTGAGGTACATTCTCTCCACACCTACTTTGTTGATAGTTTTATGATAAAATTGATGTTGAATTTTGTCAAAAGCTTTTTTTGCACTTATTGAGATGATCATGTGATTTTTATTCTTCACTTTGCTAATGTGGTGAAAACCGTAATTTTTAAAAAATTCTTATAATCTTAATTAAACATGGACTTCTTACAGAAGTCCAGAAATAGATTACTTAGAGACTATTAACTAAGATTAGGACTATTTTCCACAAGGTCAGTGGCAAAATGGCTCTAGGAAATTTTGCAACTCTAATTTACAAGTGAACCAGGTAGTAAAGGACCCTACAGCCGTTTCCACCATTGTAATTGGAGCACACTCCTCAATTTGACTGAAAGATACGGTTAAAAGGATCCTCATATTTCTTCTAGCCTCATATGTAAGTAAGCCTAAATTTTTTCCCACAGACTGGAGAACTAGACATGTTCCTTTATTCCCAATGACAACAGTTCTGATCTGTGCTCCCAATAAGCAGGAAAGTCAGTCACTGGATCAGGACCAGAGGGTCTTTAGGCCTCATTTACTACAACCTCTTCCTTTTGTGAGTGTGGAAACTAGATGTCAGAGTTTTGCAACATACTGAGGGCCACACAGTGGTAAGAGACAGAGATGAGGGCACTCACATCCAGACCCCCTAACTTCACATCAGCTCCCTCTCCACTGGTTCACACCACCCTCCTCTGCATTTCTAGGATTCTTCATGTCATCCTTCCTCTTAATTCCTTCCTTTATCTGTCTTTGGAAGAAAAGGTCCTTAAAACCAACTGAAGTACTATTATTTCATTCTAAATTTATATTCACTTGTTAAATTCACCTTATGATCCATACCCAACTACGTTCAGTTCTGTTGTTTTATCAGTGCCTAATCCACTGGTAACCTTAAATTATTCCCTTACCAATCCACAGAACTATTAATCATATCTTCTTGGCTTAAATCTCAAATCAACTTGTACTGCATTTATTTGTGTGAGTCTATTTTTCAAGGTCAGCTTAGGCACTTGTAATTTGAGACTGGCCCTAGAAAACATTCAAATGGCCTAGCCGTAACCTTGGAAAACATGATTAAATGCTGATAGAAGCATTTTGACTAACAGGTGCAGTTGAAATAAATGCCTTTATGAGCTACATCCTACTACATCCTAGTAATGGACTTCCTGCATCTTAAGAGCTTCATTTGCCATTTCCATAATCATCATGCTGCTAGTGTCATAGGAAATTAGTGTGTGCTTACCTTGCTACCTGTCCTTTATGGTTATTATATTATTGTTAAAATAAGCTAATGATTGAATTGACAGAACAAGACCACAACTAAATGGCTTTCATAGAGAAACTTTTAATAATTTCATAGGAACTAAAATCCATCATTTTTATAAAACTAAAGACTGAGGAATAAAATTGCTTTATTGCTTTTTCCTCATAAAAAAGCATGTGGTTAAGAGGGATTCATTGTGGGTGTGATGATGTCTGAAGATGTCATAATCAAGATTGATTGAGACCAATATAACCTTACTGAATATGTGTAACTGCTATCATAAGACTGGCATCAATATATCAGTCTCTGAACCACTAAAAAAACTACTTTGTGAACAAGCGTATAAATTTTTTATTGACATAACCCCATTGCTGAAATATGAATTTGAATTATGATATGTTCTGTACTTAAAAGTACTAACTTGGTAATCAAAATCATAATAATAGAATTGGCTAGCAATCAGGAAACTTCAGTAATACATATAAATTACCTATTCTTTTTCTAGTCAGCAACACCTATCAGTAATTCTGCTTTGATAAAGAAATCTCAAGCACTGAAGCCAGACCAGCTTGAATTCCAATTCCAGCAACCCTACGTATTAGCTGTGTAATCTAGAACAAGTCACTCAACATAAGTTAGTCTCACTTATATCATAAATTACATAGAATAATATTTTCTACTTCTGAAGACTGTGGTGCAAATTAAACACCTTTAACATTAACAGTACCAAATAAGTGATCAGCAAAGGTTAGCCCATAGTCTTAATAAGGTATTAATTTTATTATCTCAGGTTATATTAGAATTACCATTATGGCATGCACAAATTATCACTTAAAAACCTTTCTTTGGGGCTTCCCTGGTGGCGCAGTGGTTGAGAGTCCGCCTGCCGATGCAAGGGACCTGGGTTCGTGCCCCGGTCCGGGAAGATGCCACATGCCGCGGAGCCTGCGCATCTGGAGCCTGTGCTCCGCAATGGGAGAGGCCACAACAGGGAGAGGCCCGCGTACCGCAAAAGAAAAAAAAAAAAACTTTCTTTGAAGATTAGTTGGTTCAAAATATGTAATAATTTGAGTCATCATTGTATACAATATAAATGATTATTATAAGGAAGATATGCAGAAATATCCTATAAATAGATATTGAAGATTAAGTAGTTCTAAATGGCATAACTTACTACCAACTACAAATTACAGTAAAACGTTTTCTTGCTCATCTTTTTGATTTCCCTAGAAAAATATATTATTATAACAATGGATGACTACAAGAATATTCATAACAAATTTATTCAAAAAATCCCAAACTGGAAACAATCCAAATAACCATCAGTAAGAGAATGGATAAACAAATCATGATATATTCATATACTAGAATAGTACACAGCAATAAAAAGAATGAATGAATTACTGATATACACAACATATATGGATATCAAAATCACTATGGGTGAAAGATGCCATGCACAAAAAGGTACATAAAATACAATTCCACTCATATGAAATTTGAAGAAAGCAAAAGTAATCTATAATGGTACAAGTTAGAATAGTGCTACTTCTGCAGAGCAGGAATGCAGGTACTAACTGGGAAGGGGTGTGAAGGAATCTTCTAGGGTAGTATAAATGTTCTGTGTCTTGATATGGGTTATGTTTTCCTATGTTTATACATAAGTAAAATTCCTCAAGCTTTACATTAAGATTTAGGCACTTCATCATATGTAAATTGTATCTCAAAAAGTAAATATAAAAATATAATAACTGAGACCTGATAACTAGACTGCCTATACATAGTGTTTTCACCTCTTTCATTTATTCTAAGACTTCCACTTGTGACTGAGATGGAGCACCAAAGACTGGATTTACCCTCTCACTTGAAACAACTAAAAGTCCAGACAAAATGTGAACATCATTAGTATATGACAGTGTTTCCCAAAACTTTGGAAGCAAAAGAAGCAAGCCCTGCAATTGTCCAGATTACTGACTGGAGTTTTTAGACCGCAGCAAAGAGAAGGATAATCCAGGTAGAACTCAGTGGGTTCCCTGAGTTGAGGTGGAACTGAAAGCCTGGGAAGACCAAGACAGAGTTTGCAGAACAGAGTACCAAAAGGAAAGAGCACTCCACAGTATGGGAAGTCCAAAGATCTGTATAGTACCTCCTTGGGTTTTCATTTGATTAATGATCAGTGCATGTATGTGAGAAAACTACTCAAGGCTGGGGTAAGAATTACCTGAAGTATTGGAAGGTATAACAATTACATTAAATGTAAATAATCTAAAGACACAAGATAACAGGCAAAATTTCTCAGACTGGTTTAAAAACAAAGTAATACCCAAATATATGCTACCTACAAGAATCCCATTTTAAATATAAGGACACAGATTGGTTCAAAATAGAACAATGGAAAGACATATACCATGCTAACAGTAATAAAAGAAAGTTGGAGTAACTCTTAATATAAAGCAAAGTAAATTTCAGATCAAGGAATATTACCAGGGATAAAAATTATTTCATAAAAACAAAAGGAATAATTCATCAAGAGGAAAGAATAATAATTTGTATGCACATAATAACAGAGCTTCAAAATACATGAAATAAAAATCTACAGAAACAAAGGGAGAAATAGACAAAAGCACAATCACAGTTGGAATCTTTAACATACCAGTTTCAATAAATGATACAAGAACTAGAGAAATAAAATCAGTAAAGTAGAGTATCAACCACTTTAATCTATTTGACATTTATAGACTATTTACCACTTAACAACTGAAGAATACACATTCCTTTCAAATGCACAGGAAATGAGTACCAAGACAGACAATAGCAGGGCTATAAACAAGTCTTTATAGATTTCAAAAGACTAAAACCTTACAGAGAATATTCTCTGACCACAACAAATTAAACTAGAATCAACAAAAACAAAAGCACCAATTATACAGAAATTAAATAAATCACCTCTTTGAACCTATGAATCAAAAAATTATGAAGAAAACTAGGAAATATTTTGAACTAAATGATATTTAAAGCATCACATATCAAAATTTGTGGGATGTAGCTAAAGTAGTACTTAGAGAGGTACTTAAAGCATTATTAAATGATTATATTAGAAAACAAGAAAGTTCTCAAATCCAGTATTAAAATTTTCAATGTATGAAATTGGAAAAGGAATGGTAAATTAAATTCAAAATAAGGAGAAGAAAATAAAAATATGGGCAGAAATAAGTAAAATATAAAACAAAGACAATAAAGAAAATCAATGAAACCCAAAATTAATCCTTTGAAAAGATTAATACATTTAATCAACCTTTAGCCAGATTGAAGAAAGTGAGAGAGAGAGGACACACAAATTCCTAATATCAGGAGTAAAAGAGGGAACATGACTATATATCCTATGGACAGTAAGAGGATAATAAGGGAGTATTATGTACAACTTTATGTCAATAAACTATAAAGTTTAAATGAAATAAACAAATTCCATGAAAGATAAAAACTATCAAAGCATACTGAACTAAAAATAGATATCGACATGGTCTTATGTCAATTAGAGAATAGAACCTGTAGTTTAAAAATGTTCCCTTTCACCCTTTTTGGCCTTCTCAACTTCTCTCATGGGAGGCAGACTCTGCCAGCAATGAAGAAAGGAACAGAAGATGGTTGCTGAGGGGCAACCAATAGAGTGTTGCCATATCTCCCCCACAATACTCAACATCAAATCTCCCTAAAATCTTTCCTCTGCCTTTCAAAAGCCCCCTTGCCTATATTGCAATGTATATATTAGGTTGGCCAGAAAGTTCGTTCGGGTTTTTCCGTAACATCTTATGGAAAACCCAAACAAACTTTTTGGCCAACCCAATATTTAGGAGAAACAAGGAGAAAGGAAAGAAGAAAATGATTACTCTCTACCCAAGCCCAAAATGGGATAGTATTGTCTGACTTTTCTATTTATATTAGGGATCTCTCTTTTACCTTTCTCAATTTGTTTGATAATTTGGTAGCATTGGCTTGCCTTTTGACAATGTCTTCTACAATTATCCTCAATGCTTCACCACGTAATGGGTAGAACTGACATCTCTGAAGTGAGACTGCCAGGTTCAAACCATGGCCTTACCACTTAACCCTTAGTTGCGTCACTTTGAGTAAACACTCTTTGTTCTGGACTTCTCACGTGTAAAATAAGTACGATTTTGTCAGTATTATTTTCATCCTAGAGTTATGAAGATTAAATGACTTAATGCCTATGTAGCATTTTGAATAGTAAATACTAGGTACACATTAGCTACCAATACTATTACTATTACTATTATTAATCTTGATCAAAGGGCAAACAAACCCTTGGTAATTTTGTGACACCAAGGGAAAGGCTATTGATAGTACAACTGAAACCATTTTTGGAGCCATTTAGTTGGCTAGTTGGCTAACTAACAAGCAGCCTTTCCCCATGTTTTTTCTTAATTTTCAAAGACATCTTGCATCCCTTTTCTACTAAGTATCAGTACAAGAATACTGCATGTTTTTTTCAGCTGCTGGTAAGGAGAATACTTCCCCTTATGTTAGAAATGTCCTAGCCAGCAGCTGACAGTATTCCTAGCTGAGGAGTGTATTTTATGACTTCTTTATCGTGTTCTCTGAAAATTAACAAGGTGACTACATTAAAATGTTTATTAGTGTGTTTATGCTTTGGCATTCCTTCTAGACTTTAATTTCCAAGAGGTATAATGATTGGGAGAAAGGTTCCATATAAACAGATAATGTGAGTGGCAAAGGAAACTGATATGTATTTTAATAGAATGCAGATGTCCTGAGCACTGTGGAAATGCTGCCTCTAGCATGATCATAAAATGTTAGAGTCCAGAGATTTCTTGGATTATAAAATTTTGTAGCTGGACCATATCTATGAGGTTGTTTTTGCTTATTCCTCATTTTACAGGTGTGGAAAGAAACCAAGGCAAAGAGAAGTTCAGTAGCTTATTCAAAGTCAGATCTCAAAACAAGTTCTTAGGCCTCTTGACTCACAGTCCAATTTTTTTCCCCCACTACGCTAGTTTTCCTCTCTTGTTGATTTTCCTTCCCTGAATATAGTTCCTAAGCTTGCAGCTGAATTTACTTTTCCATGGCTCAGACTTTCATTCAGAAGTGTTTCCATTAATCACTGAAAATAGTTGATTGAGACTTAATCCAAATGTTACTGTTTAAACTATTTTGCATTTTCCTAACTAATCTCCCTTCCTTTCAAAAGTCAGAACTCCAAGTTACTTATAAGATTTATAATAGAGGGGACCCTGGGAAGATGGCGGAAGAGTAAGACGCGGAGATCACCTTCCTCCCCACAGATACATCAGAAATTCATCTACACGTGGAACAACTCCTACAGAACACCTACTGAACGCTGACAGAAGACCTCAGACCCCCCAAAAGGCAAGAAACTCCCCCACATACCTGGGTAGGGCAAAAGAAAAAAGAAAAAACGAGACAAAAGGATAGGGACGGGACCTGCACCCGTGGGAGGGAGCCGTGAAGGAGGAAAGGTTTCCACACACTACAAGCCCCATCGCGGGCGGAGACTGCAGGTGGCGGAGGGGGAAAGCTTCGGAGCTGCGTAGGAGAGCACAGCAACAGCGGTGTGGAGGGCAAAGTGGAGAGATTCCGGCACAGAGGATCGGTGCCCTCAGGCACTCACCAGCCCGAGAGGCTTGTCTGCTCAGCCGCCGGGGTGGGCGGGGCTGGGAGCTGAGGCTCAGGTATCGGCTTTCAGTCGGAGCACAGGGAGAGGACTGGGGCTGGTGGCAGGAAGAGAGCCTGAAGGGGTTAGTGCACCACGGTTAGCCCGGAGGGAGTCTGGGGAAAGGGTCTGGAGCTGCCGAAGAGGCAAGAGGCTTTTTCTTCCCTTTTGTTTCCTGGTGCGCGAGGAGAGGGCATTAAGACGGCTGCTTTGGGAAGCACCGGAGACGGGCGCGAGCCGCGGCTAAAGGCGCGGACCACGGAGACGGGCGAGGGACGCTGGGGCTGCTGCTGCTGCCGCCACCGCGGGGCCTGTGTGCGAGCGCGGGTCACTGTCCGCCCCGCCTTCCGGGGGGCCTGTGCACCCCGCCACTGCCGGGGTCCCGGAAACCGGGGATGGCTTTCCCGGGAAAGCGCACGGAGCGCCTCGGTCTGGTGCAACGTCACGCTGGCCTCTGCCGCCGCAGGCCCGCCCCACACTGCGCGCCCCTCCCTCCCCTCTGCCTGAGTGAGCCAGAGCCCCCGAATCAGCGGCTCCTTTAAACCCGTCCTGTCTGAGCGAAGAACGGACGCCCTCGGGCGACCTACGCGCAGAGGCGGGGCCAGGTCCAAGGCTGAGACCCGGGACCTGTGAGAGCAGAGAAGAGACAGGGAGATCTCTCTGTGCAGCCTCGGAGGCAGCGGATTAAAGCTCCACGGTCCACTTGATGTGCCCTGCGTCTGTGGAGTGCATGAATCGACAGCGAATCATCCCAAATTGAGGAAGTGGACTTTGAGGACAAGATTTAAGACTTTCCCCCCTTTTCCTCTTTTTACAACGAATTATCCCAAATTAAGGAGGTGGACTTAGAGAGCAAGATTTCAGACTTCTCGCCCTTCTCCTCTTTTTACAACGAAGTATCCCAAATTGAGGAGGTAGACTTGGAGAGCAAGATTTTTTATTTTTCCCCCTGCTCTCTTTTTGTGAATGTGTATGTGTATTCTTCTGTGTAAGATTCTCTCTGTATAGCTCTGCTTCCACCATATGTCCCAGGGTTCTATCTGTCCGTTTTTTTTTTCAATAATTACTTTTAAATTTTAATAACGCTACTATATTTCATACTTTATTCTATTTTACTTTACCTGCTTTCTTTTTTTCCTACCTTCCGTTCCTCCCTCCCTCCCTCCGCCCATCCTTTCCTTCTTTCTCTCTTTCTTTCCTTCCTCCCTCCCTTCTTCCTTTCACTCTTTCTTTTTCTTTCCTTCCTCCCTCCCTCCCTCCCTCCTGTCATTCTTTCCTTCCTCCCTCCCTCCCACCCCTCTTCCTTTCATTTTCTTTTTCTTTCCTCCCTCCCTCCCTCCCTCCTGTCTTTCTTTCTTTCTTTCCTCCCTCCCTTCTTCCATTCACTCTTCCTTTTTCTTTCATTCCTCCCTTTCTCCCTCCTTTCTTTCTTTCTGTCCTTCCTCCCTCCCTCCTTTCTCTCTTTCTTCCTTCCTTCCTTCCTTTCTTTCTCTCTCTCTTTCTTTCTTCTACTAATTATTTCTTTATACTTTTTCTCCCTTTTATTCTGAGCCGGGTAGATGAAAGGCTCTTGGTGCTGCAGCCAGGAGTAGGTGCTGTGCCTCTGAAGTGGGAGAGCCAACTTCAGGACACGGGTCCACAAGAGACCTCCCAGCTCCACATAATATCAAGCAGCGAAAATCTCCCAGATATCTCCATCTCAACACCAGCACCCAGCTTCAGTCAACGACCAGCAAACTACAGTGCTGGTCACCCTATGCCAAGCAACTAGCAAGGCAGGAACACAACACCACCCATTAACAGAGAGGCTGCCTAAAAACATAATAAGGCCACAGGCACCCCAAAACACAGCACCAGACGTGGACCTGTCCACCAGAAAGACAAGATCGAGCCTCAACCACCAGAACACAGGCTCTAGACACCCCCATCAGGAAGCCTACACAACCTACTGAAACAACATTGGCCACTGGGGACAGACACCAAAAACAACAAGAACTATGAATCTGCAGCCTGCAAAAAGGAGACCCCAAACACAGTAACATAAGCAAAATGAGAAGACAGAAAAACACACAGCAGGTGAAGGAGCAAGATAAAAACCTACCAGACCTAACAAATGAAGAGGTAATAGGCAGTCTACCTGAAAAAGAATTCAGGATAATGATAGTAAAGATGATCCAAGATTCTATTTCCAAGATCCAAAATCTTGGAAATAGAATAGACAAAATGCAAGAAACAGTTAACAAGGAACTAGAAGAACTAAAGATGAATCAAGCATCGATTAAAAACACAATAAATAAAATAAAAAATACTCTAGATGGGATCAATAGCAGAATAACTGAGGCAGAAGAACGGATAAATGAGGTGGAAGATAAAATAGTGGAAATAACTGATGCAGAGCAAAATAAAGAAAAAAGAATGAAAAGAACAGAGGACAGTCTCAGAGACCTCTGGGACAACATTAAACGCACCAACATTCGAATTATAGGGGTTCCAGAAGAAGAAGAGAAAAAGAAAGGGACTGAGAAATTATTTGAAGAGATTATAGTTGAAAACTTCCCTAATATGGGAAAGGAAATAGTTAATCAAGTCCAGGAGGCACAGAGAGTCCCATACAGAATAAGTCCAAGGAGAAATACGCCAAGACACATATTAATCAAACTGTCAAAAATTAAACACAAAGAAATCATATTAAAAGCAGCAAGGGAAAAAAAACAAATAACACACAAGGGAATCCCCATCAGGTTAACACCTGATCTCTCAGCAGAAACTCTACAAGCCAGAAGGGAGTGGCGGGACATAATTAAAGTGATGAAGGAGAGAAACCTGCAACCAAGATTACTCTACCCAGCAAGGATCTCATTCAGATTTGATGGAGAAATTAAAACCTTTACAGACAAGCAAAACCTGAGAGAGTTCAGCACCACCAAACCAGCTTTACAACAAATGCTAAAGGAACTTCTCTAGGCAAGAAACACAGCAGAAGGAATATACCTACAATAACGAACCCAAAGCAATTAAGGAAATGGGAATAGGAACATACATATCAATAATTACCTTAAATGGAAATGGACTAAATGCTCCCACCAAAAGACACAGATTGGCTGAATGGATACAAAAACAAGACCCATATATATGCTGTCTACAAGAGACCCACTTCAGACCTAGAGACACATACAGACTGAAAGTAAAGGGATGGAAAAAGATATTCCATGCAAATGGAAATCAAAAGAAAGCTGGAGTAGCAATTCTTATATCAGACAAAATAGACTTTAAAATAAAGACTATTAGGGCTTCCCTGGTGGCGCAGTGGTTGAGAGTCCGCCTGCCGATGCAGGGGACACGGGTTCGTGCCCCGATCCCGGAAGATCCCACATGCCGCGGAGCGGCTGGGTCCGCGAGCCATGGCCGCGGAGCCTGTGTGTCCGGAGCCTGTGCTCCGCAACGGGAGAGGCCACAGCAGTGAGAGGCCCGCGTACAGCAAAAAAAAAATAAAAAAAAAAAATAAAGACTATTAGAAGAGACAAAGAAGGACACTACATAATGATAAAGGGATCGATCCAAGAAGAAGATATAACAATTGTAAATATTTATGCACCCAACATAGGAGTACCTCAATACATAAGGCAAATACTAACAGCCATAAAAGGGGAAATCGACAGTAACACAATCACAGTAGGGGACTTTAAAACCCCACTTTCACCAATGGACAGATCATCCAAAATGAAAATAAATAAGGAAACACAAGCTTTAAATGATACATTAAACAAGATGGACTTAATTGATATTTATAGGACATTCCATCCAAAAACAACAGAATACACATTTTTTTCAAGTGCTCATGGAACATTCTCCAGGATAGATCATATCTTGGGTCACAAATCAAGCCTTAGTAAATTTAAGAAAATTGAAATTGTATCAAGTATCTTTTCCGACCACAATGCTATGAGACTAGACATCAATTACAGGAAAAGATCTGTAAAAAATACAAACACATGGAGGCTAAACAATACACTACTCAATAACGAAGTGATCACTGAAGAAATCAAAGAGGAAATTAAAAAATACCTAGAAACAAATGACAATGGAGACACGACGACCCAAAACCTATGGGACGCAGCAAAAGCAGGTCTAAGGGGGAAGTTTATAGCAATACAATCCCACCTTAAGAAACAGGAAACATCTCGAGCAAACAACCTGACCCTGCACCTAAAGCAATTAGAGAAAGAAGAAGAAAAAAACCCCAAAGCTAGCAGAAGGAAAGAAATCATAAAAATCACATCAGAAATAAATGAAAAAGAAATGAAGGAAACGATAGCAAAGATCAATAAAACTAAAAGCTGGTTCTTTGAGAAGATAAACAAAATAGACAAACCATTAGCCAGACTCATCAAGAAAAAAAGGGAGAACACTCAAATCAATAGAATTAGAAATGAAAAAGGAGAAGTAACAACTGACACTGCAGAAATACAAAAGATCATGAGAGATTACTACAAGCAACTCTATGCCAATAAAATGGACAACCTGGAAGAAATGGACAAATTCTTAGAAATGCACAACCTGCCAAGACTGACTCAGGAAGAAATAGAAAATATGAATAGATCAATCACAAGCACTGAAATTGAAACTGTGATTAAAACTCTTCCAACAAACAAAAGCCCAGGACCAGATGGCTTCACAGGCGAATTCTATCAAGCATTTAGAGAAGAGCTAACACCCATCCTTCTCAAACTCTCCCAAACAATTTCAGAGGAAGGAACACTCCCAAACTCATTCTATGAGGCGACCATCACCTTGATACCAAAACCAGGCAAGGATGTCACAAAGAAAGAAAACTACAGGCCAATATCACTGATGAACATAGATGCAAAAATCCTCAACAAAATACTAGCAAACAGAATCCAACAGCACATTAAAAGGATCATACACCATGATCAAGTGGGGTTTATTCCAGGAATGCAAGGATTCTTCAATATACACAAATCAATGTGATATACCATATTAACAAGTTGAAGGAGAAAAACCATATGATCATCTCAATAGATGCAGAGAAAGCTTTTGACAAAATTCAACAGCCATTTATGATAAAAACCCTGCAGAAAGTAGGCATAGAGGGAACTTTCCTCAACATAATAAAGGCCATATATGACAAACCCACAGCCAACATCGTCCTCAATGGTGAAAAACTGAAACCATTTCCACTAAGATCAGGAACAAGACAAGGCTGCCCACTCTCACCACTCTTATTCAACTTAGTTTTGGAAGTTCTAGCCACAGCAATCAGAGAAGAAAAGGAAATAAAAGGAATCCAAATTGGAACAGAAAAAGTAAAGCTGTCACTGTTTGCAGATGACATGATACTACACATAGTATAGAGAATCCTAAAGATGCTACCAGAAAACTACTAGAGCTAATCAATGAATTCGGTAAAGTAGCAGCATACAAAATTAATGCACAGAAATCGCTGGCATTCCTGTACACTAATGATGAAAAATCTGAAAATGAAATCAAGAAAACACTCCCATTTACCATTGCAACAAAAAGAATAAAATATCTAGGAATAAACCTACCTAAGGAGACAAAAGACCTGTATGCAGAAAACTATAAGACACTGATGAAAGAAATTAAAGATGATACAAATAGATGGAGATATATACCATGCTCCTGGATTGGAAGGATCAATATTGTGAAAATGACTCTACTACCCAAAGCAATCTACAGATTCAATGCAATCCCTATCAAACTACCACTGGCATTTTTCACAGAACTAGAACAAAAAATTTCAAAATTTGTTTGGAAAAACAAGAGACCCCGAATAGCCAAAGCAATCTTGAGAACGAAACACGGAGCTGGAGGAATCAGGCTCCCTGACTTCAGACTATACTACAAAGCTACAGTAATCAAGACAGTG
Source organism: Mesoplodon densirostris (assembly GCF_025265405.1). Classification (NCBI taxonomy): domain Eukaryota; kingdom Metazoa; phylum Chordata; class Mammalia; order Artiodactyla; family Ziphiidae; genus Mesoplodon; species Mesoplodon densirostris. Next base: position 98,163,066 of record NC_082668.1, on the reverse strand, counting down.
TGGTACTGGCACAAAAACAGAAAGATTGATCAATGGAACAGGATAGAAAGACCAGAGATAAACCCACACACATATGGTCAACTTATCTTTGATAAAGGAGGCAGGAATGTACAGTGGAGAAAGGACAGCCTCTTCAATAAGTGGTGCTGGGAAAACTGGACAGGGACATGTAAAAGTATGACATTAGATCATTTCCTAACACCATACACAAAAATAAGCTCAAAATGGATTAAAGACCTAAATGTAAGGCCAGAAACTATCAAACTCTTAGAGGAAAACATAGGCAGAACACTCTATGACATAAATCACAGCAAGATCCTTTTGGACCCACCTCCTAGAGAAATGGAAATAAAAACAAAGATAAACAAATGGGACCTAATGAAACTTCAAAGCTTTTGCATAGCAAAGGAAACCATAAACAAGACCAAAAGACAACCCTCAGAATGGGAGCAAATATTTGCAAATGAAGCAACTGACAAAGGATTAATCTCCAAAATTTATAAGCAGCTCATGCAGCTCAATAGCAAAAAAACAAACAACCCAATCCAAAAATGGGCAGAAGACTTAAATAGGCATTTCTCCACAGAAGATATACAGACTGCCAACAAACACATGAAAGAATGCTCAACATCATTAATCATTAGAGAAATGCAAATCAAAACTACAATGAGATATCATTTCACACCAGTTAGAATGGCCATCATCAAGAAATCTAGAAACAATAAATGCTGGAGAGGGTGTGGAGAAAAGGGAACACTCTTGCACTGTTGGTGGGAATGTGAATTGGTACAGCCGCTATGGAGAACAGTATGGAGGTTCCTTAAAAAACTAAAAATAGAACTACCATATGATCCAGCAATCCCACTACTAGGCATATACCCTGAGAATATCATAATTCAAAAAGAGACATGTACCAAAATGTTCATTGCAGCTCTATTCACAATAGCCCGGAGATGGAAACAACCTAAGTGTCCATCATCGGATGAATGGATAAAGAAGATGTGGCACATACATACAATGGAATATTACTCAGCCATAAAAAGAAACGAAACTGAGCTATTTGTAATGAGGTGGATAGACCTAGAGTCTGTCATACAGAGTGAAGTAAGTCAGAAAGAAAGACAAATACCGTATGCTAACACATATATATAGAATTTTTTTTAAAAATGTCATGAAGAACCTAGGGGTAAAACAGGAATAAAGACACAGACCTACTTGAGAATGGACTTTAGGATATGGGGAGGGGGAAGGGTAAGCTGTGACAAAACGAAAGAGAGGCATGGACATATATACACTACCAAACGTAAGGTAGATAGATAGTGGGAAGCAGCCGCAGAGCACAGGGAGATCAGCTCGGTGCTTTGTGACCACCTGGATGGATGGGATGGGGAGGGTGGGAGGGAGGGAGATGCATGAGGGAAGGGATGTGGGAACAGATGTATATGTATGACTGATTCACTTTGTTATAAAGCAGAAAGTAATAAAAAAAAGATTTATAATAGACTGTCTCCAAAATTTATTAGTGCATAACTAAGACATCAATAAGTAACCAAAGATGTGAGATTTCTATCAAAAATTATCTCCTTAAGGAGAACTGGAAATTCTATTCCTCAAAGAGCCTGAGTTCAATTACCCTGATTTCAACTGAGAGAGTAGTCAGGTCAGGTTACTTGTACCACTTAATCTATTTAACTCCATAAATTAATTTTATATATGGTCAACCCTAAGGCAAGTCATTCAGCCCAGAAAACCTTTGATAAGAGATTTTAGGAAACTACACCTCTTTACAGGATCAACTACTACAGATTGAAGACTTCTCAAGAATGTGAAGACTATGCCTACTTAGAAAACAAATCTAATAAACTTAATTAACAGGAGGAAAAGTAAACAAACCAATATCATACTCAGCGTTCTTAACTAAAAAATATTTATTCACAAATGGAGCACACTATGGTTAAAGGACTAAAATTAAGGTCTAAGGTTATGTGTTGCCTTGATACCTGGTGAAGTTGGGAGGGCCTCAAATGGCCTACACGAAGGGGCTCCTCTTCACTCTGCTCCCAAGGATAAGTCCCCCCTACCCAAACAATCCTCCTTATCAAACAGACCAAGTACAGCCCTTGTTTATCCCTGAGTAGCAGTTTCAGTTCCCTAACAGCCTGCAGAATTATTCAAAGAAGAAATCACACACCCCTGTGGGAACCAGGGAGCACCTTTGCTACTGTTATCATGAAACCTGCCTACCACAGCTCCTCGTTCACTCTGTCCCCAAGGATAACCCTCATGTGGCCCAGCACAGTGTGCCATGTCCTTCTCCCCCAGGTTGTGAGTACACTTGACAGTAAACTGCTGTGATTTGTGCAGTGTCGGGCGTCATGTGTTCAGCTTTTGCCATAACCCTAGGGCTGGAATCCTCCAACTATGGGGTGAATAGGGTGTGACTGAAATACACACATGAATGATCCTGCTTTGCTGCAGGTGAACTCAGCTGAAAGAGGGGAGCCCAGTGGGCTGGTCCTATTTTACACTGTCTGCATTACTTATTTAAACATACTTGGACCAGGTAACGCCTTTAAGGTATGAAACCACTAAAATTACAGAACAAACCTTTTATAATTCTCTTCCTTTTTCTGTGGGTGGCCAGCTATTTTCCATTTCAAACAACAACATGAACCAAGGAAATGAATGAAATAACTGAATGAGATTGCATAAAAAATAGTGACAGGTGTTAAACACTCTACTGGATGTGCTTCATTATTATCTTAAAAAGGACAGATTATCATTTTTAATTTAATGCAAGAAAAAGAATAGTAAATAATTTCACATGGATTTTTAATACTATGATTATACCATAATGACAAGATAATTTTTACAAAACACTTATAGCAGATTTACAGGTTAAGATGGTAGTCTTAAAAACAGATTTATATCCCTTACCTCCTGAAGTCTCACTGAAATAATAGTAAAGGAATAAATATAGTATAAACTGACAACAGCAATAAAAATTGAGAAATGCGCCCATGAGATCAAAAGTGATTTTAATAATATAAAAAGTGAATGACTGCATACTGACCACCAAGGCAGAGCAGAAGTTACAGTCTGGAAAATGAGCCAAGGTCTGGAAAGTGACCCAGAGAAGGTGGAAACTCAGAACCAACAAGTCAGAGAGAGAGAGGGAGAAACATACAAGTAAGCAGAAATGAGGACAAAACATGGGGGGATTATTTATGGGTCTACAAAAAGGATATTATGACCCCACAATCACTTTCAACTTACAGGGCATGATATAACTGGCAATGAAGCAAAGGAATTATATCTCTGTATGGTTTTGTCTATGTTTTTTGAATTAATCCTTTCTGGGATGTGACACGCACCTTCCATGTAAAATTTCCTTTAATCCCAAATAAGCTCTTTCCATTTTTGTAATATTTTATCTTCCAGTAGATAGTGGTCACTTGTAGCTGTTTAACATCTTGTAACACTATCACTGAATATTGGTAATTCTTCACAGTGTGATTTCCACCCTCCAAGTTAGAAACCAAAATATTCAGAGAGGGAATTGATCTGGCAGACATGGTATTAGAGACGTCACTTACTCAGGGAATAGTAAGGCAGAGATTCCTTTACTCCCAGTCTTAAGTAGTGGTGCCATTTGTACCACAGAAGCCCCTTTGGGTTTAAGCATGATGCTTAGCTGTGGAGCTTCAGAAAATGGTCATGAGTGGCAAAGTTGCCAGTGGTTAATGCAGTTACATTTTTGCTAAAGAAGCTCCCAAGTTTTCCCTGGGCACTATGTTTACCCCCGTAGCTTCACAGGCTAGCTCTCCAGCAATATTTCACAGATTCTGCCAAATGTTTTAATAACTGCTCTTACTTCAGCTAGCCAGAGTGAATTCTGTTGTTTGCAGGAAGAAGCTTGACCAACATATGTTTCCATATAATCTATTTCTCCTTATGACAATCTTACCATTGGAATATACGTTCTTCTAGATCATTCTCTTTTTTTATCAATGTAATCACAATTTTATTTCCTTGTACTTGTGTACTTTGTTAAGATTTTACATTTCTTAAATTATTCCAAAAAATGAACTTGGTTGTCATCTTTATTTTTTGATTCCTCTGTTACTATTTAAAATGTTGAAATCACGTTTTCTGTCCAAAATGCCTTTATGGTCTCTAATCATATTATCTTACAAGTATATAGTACTCTAAAATTAATATGTTTCCCCAAAGGGGGTGGCCAAGATGGCAGAGTAAGAAAACCCTGAGCTCACCTCTGCCCCAGAACACCAAAATTACAAATATTTACAGGGCAACGACTGATAAGACCAGAAGACTATCAGAAAAAAATCTTATACAACTTAAGATATAAAGAAGGAACCACAATAAGATGGGTAGGAGGAACAGAAACACAGTATAATTAAGACCCATACCTCTGGGTGGGCAACCCACAAATGGGAGGATAATTACAGTTGCAGAGGTTCTCCTCAAGGAGCAAGGGGTTTGAGCCCCCCATCGTGCTCCCCAGCCTCCGGTCCTCCACCAGGAAGATGAGCCCACAGAATGTTTGTCTTTGAAGGCCAGCAAGGCTTACTTTCAGGAGAGCCATATGGCTGTAGGAAATGGAGACACCACACTTAAAGCTGCACATAAAATCTCACATGCTCTGGGACTCAGGAGAGAAGCAGTAATTTGAAAGGATCCTGGGTCAGAAACACCTACTTGGAGAGCCTCCTGGAGATGCAGGAGGCAACTGGAGCTCACTCTGGGGACACAGACACTAGTGGTAGCCATTTTGGGGAGCTCACTATAAAATGAGGACATTGGTGCTGGCAAGTGCCACTTTGGAACCCTTTCTCTAACTTATTAGCACCAGGACCCAGCCCCACACACCATCGGTGCAACACAAGCTTTGGGACACCCTGGACCCTACAGCCAGCTGGGTCAGAAAATGAACCTGCCTACCACCAGGTCAACACCAGTGCCGGGACCCCCAGGGCTCTGCAACCAGAGATCCTGGGACCTGGCGCTGCCCACCAGTGGGCCAGGACTAGCCCTGGAAGCCCTGGGGTCTCAGCAATCAGCTACTTCATGGCCTGGCCCTGCCCACCAGCAGCCAGCAGCCTGCACACAAGACAGGGACTGGCAAACAACTGGACCAGGGGCCAGCTATACCTACCAGACTGCCCAGAGTAGTCTGCCACAATAGAAGGACCCACACAGCCCACACAGGGGGAACCCCTAGAGAATATAGCTCTGGTGACCAGAGGGGAGTGTGCTGCTGTAATGCATAGAACATCTCCTACAAAAGGCCACTGCAAAGGTGGGAAATGTAACCAACTTACCAAATACATAGAAATAAAAATAGAAAATTAGGCAAAATGAGGCAAAAGAAGAATATTTTCAAAACAAACAAGATTAAACTACAGAGGAAAATCTAAGTGGAGACAGGCAATCTATCTGATAAAGAGTTCATTAAGGTAATGATCAAAAAGATGTACAAAGAACTCGGGAGAAGATAGGCTGAACAGACTGAGAAGTTAGAAGTTTTTAACAAACAGAAACTATTAAAAAAGAACCAAACAGAGATGAAGAATAACTGAAATTAAAAATACACTAGAAGGAATCAAAAGTAGATTAGATGATACAGAGGAACAGACCAGTGAGCGAGAAGACAAATCAGTGGAAAGCACTAAAGCTGAAGAAAAAAGAATAAAAAGAAATGAGGGCTCTTTAAGAGACCTGTGAGACAACATCAAGTGTACTAATATTCACATTATAGGTATCCCAGAAGGAGAACAGAGAAATAAAGGCACATAGAATATATCTGAAGACATAATAACTGAAAACTTCCCTAACTAGGAAAAGGACCAGACATCCAGGTCCAGGATGCACAGAGAGTCCCAGACAGAATCAACATAAGGAGATTCACACCAAGACACATTATAACTAAAATGGAAAATATTAAAGTGGCAAGGGAAAAGCAACAAGTTATATACAAGGAAACACCCATAAAGTTATCAGCTGACTTTTCAGCAGAAATCCTGCAGGCCAGAAGGGAGTGGCACAATATATTTAAAGGGATGAAAGGGAAAAACTACAACCAAGAATACTCTACCTGACAAGGTTTTCATTTAGATTTGATAGAGAGATCAAAAGTTTTAAAGACAAGCAAAACCTAAAAGAGTACACCACCACCAAACCAGCTTTACAATAAGTGTTAAAAGGACTTCTCTAAGTGAAAAAGAAAAGGCCAAAACTAGAAAAATTAAAATTATGAAAGGAAAAATATCATTGGTAAAGCAAATATTCAGTAAAGGTAGTTAATCAAGCATGTATAAAGCTAGTAGGAAGGTTAAAAGACAAAAGGAGTGGGGTGACTTCCGAAGATGGTGGAGTAAAAGGACGTGCACTCACTCCCTCTTACGAGAGTACCAGAACCACAACTAACTGCTGAATACTCATCGACAAGAAGACACTGGAACTCACTAAAAAAGATACCCCACATTCAAAGACAAAGTGGAAGCCACAATGAGATGGTAGGAGGAGTGCAATCACAATAAAATCAAATCCCATCACTGCTGGGTGGGTGACTCACAAACTGGAGAACGCCTACACCACAGAAGTCCACCCACTGGAGTGAAGTGAAGGTTCTGAGCCCCATGTCAGGCTTCCCAACCTGGGAGTCCAGCAATGCGAGGAGGAATTCCTCCTCAGAATTTGAAGGCTAGCGGGATTTGATTGCAGGACTTCAACAGGATTGGGGGAAAAAGAGACTTCACTCTTGGAGGGCACACACAAAGTAGCGTGCACATCAGGACACAGGGGAAGGAGCAGTGACCCTATAGAAGACAAAAACAGACATATCTGCTAGTGTTGGAGGGTCTCCTGCAGAGGCAGCAGGTGGCTATGGCTCACCGCGGGGACAGGGACACTGGCAGCAGAAGTTCTGGAAAGTACTCCTTGGCATGAGCCCTCCTAGAATCTGACATTATCCCGACCAAAGAGAAGGTAGGCTCCACTGGTGGCTCGGCTCAGGCCAAACGACCAACAGGGAGGGAACCCAGTCGCACCCATCAACAGACAAGCAGATTAAAGTTTTACTGAGCTCTGCCCACCAGAGCAACAACCAGCTTTACCCACAACCAGGCCCTCCCATCAGGAAGCTTGCACAAGCTTCTTAGATAGCCTCATCCACCAGAGGGCAGACAGCACAAGCAAGAAGAACTACAATTCTGCAGCCTGCAGAACAAAAACCACATTCATAGAAAGATAGACAAAATGAAAAGGCAGAGGACTATGTACCAGATAAAAGAACAAGATAAAACCCCAGAAAAGCAACTAAATGAAGTGGAGATAGGCAACCTTCCAGTAAAAGAATTCAGAATAATAATAGTGATGATGATCCAGGACCTTGGAGAAAGTATGGAGGTAAAGATCTAGAATATGCAAGAAATGTTTAACAAAGACCTAGAAGAATTAAAGAGCAAACAAACAAAGATGAACAATAACTGAAATCAAAAACACACTAGAAGGAATCAATCGCAGAATAACTGAGGCAGAAGAATGGATAAGTGACCTGGAAGACACAATGTGGAATTCACTGCCATGGAACACAATAAAGAAAAAAGAATAAAAAGAAATGAAGATAGCCTAAGAGACCTCTGGGAAAACATTAAATGCACCAACATTCACATTATAGGGGTCCCAGAAAGAGAAGAGAGAGACAAAGGACCCAAGAAAATATTTGAAGAGATTATACTCGAAAACTTCCCTAACTTAGAAAAGGAAATAGCCACCCAAGTCCAGGAAGGGCAGAGAGTTCCATACAGGATAAACCCAAGAAGAAACATGTTGAAACACATAGTAATCAAATTAACAAAAATTAAAGGCAAAGAAAAATTATTAAAAGCAACAAGGGAGAAATACACAAATAACATACAAGGGAACTCCCAAAAGATTAACAGCTGATTTCTCAGCAGAACTCTACAAGCCAGAAGGGAGTGGCACAATATATTTAAAGTGATGAAAGGGAAGAAGCTACAACCAAGATTACTCCACCCAGCAAGGATCTCATTCAGATTTGACAGAGAAATCAAAAGCTTTACATACAAGCAAAAACTAAGAGAATTCAGCACCACCAAACCAGCTCTACAACAAATGCTAAAGGAACTTCTCTAAGCGGGAAACACAACAGAAGAAAAGGACCTACAAAAAGAAACCCAAAACAATTAAGAAAATGGTCATAGGAACATACATATCGATAATTACCTTAAACATGAATGGATGAAATGCTCCAACCAAAAGACACAGGCTCACTGAATGGATACAAAAACAAGTCCCATATATATGCTGTCTACAAGAGACCCACATCAGACCTAGGGACACATACAGACTGAAAGTGATGGGATGGAAAAAGATATTCCATGCAAATGGAAATCAAAAGAAAGATGGAGTAGCAATACTCATATCAGATAAAATAGACTTTAAAATAAAGAATGTTATAAGAGACAAGGAAGGACACTACATAATGATCAAGGAATCAACCAAGAAGAAGATATAACAATTATAAATATATATGCACCCAACATAGGAGAACCTCAATACATAAGGCAGATGCTAACAGCTTATAAAAGAGGAAATCGACAGTAACACAATAATAGTGGGGGACTTTAACACCTCACTTACACCAATGGACAGATCATCCAGACAGAAAATTAATAAGGAAACACAAGCTTTAAATGACACAATAGACCACATAGATTTAATTGATATTTATAGGACATTCCATCCGAAAACAGAAGATTACACTTTCTTCTCAAGGGCACATGGAACATTCTCCAGGATAGATCACATCTTGGGTCACAAAGAAAGCCTCGGCAAATTTAAGAAAATTAAAATCATATCAAGCATCTTTTCCTACCACAACTCTATGAGATTAGAAAACAATTACTGGGAAGAAAAATGTAAAAAGCACAAACACATGGAGGCTAAACAATACGTTACTAAATAACCAGGAGATCACTGAAGAAATCAAAGAGGAAATCAAAATGTACCTAGAGAAAAATGACAACAAAAACACAACAATCCAAAACCTATGGGATGCAGCAAAAGCAGTTCTAAGAGGGAATTTTATAGCAATACAATCCTACATCAAGAAACAAGAAAAATCTGAAATCAACAATCTAAGCTTACACCTACAGGGAGAAGAACAAACAAAATGCAAAGTTGGTAGAAGGAAAGAAATCATAAAGATCAGAACAGAAATAAATGAAATAGAAACAAAGAAAGCAATAGCAAAAATCAATAAAACTAAAAGCTGGTTCGTTGAGAAGATAAACAAAATTGATAAACCTTTAGGCAGACTCATCAAGGAAAACAGGGAGAGGACTCAAATCAATACAATTAGAAATAAAAAGGAGAAGTTACAATGGACACTACAAAAATACAAAGCATCATAAGAAACTACTACAAACAACGCTATGCCAATAAAATGGACAACCTGGAAGAAGTGGACAAATTCTTAGAAAGGTATAACCTTCCAAGACTGAACCAGGAAGAAACAGAAAATATGAACAGACCAATCACAAGTAATGAAATTGAAACTGTGATTTAAAATCTTCCAACAAAGAAAAGTCCAGGACCAGATGACTTCACAGGTGAATTCCAGATGGCTTCACAGGTGAATTCTATTAAACATTTAGAGAAGAGCTAACACCCAACCTTCTCAAACTCTTCCAAAAAATTACAAAGGAAGGAACACTTCCAAACTCATCTACGAGGCCACCATCACCCTGATACGAAAACCAGACAGAGATACTACAAAAAAAGAAAATTACCAACCAATATCACTGATGAATATAGATGCAAAAATCCTCAACAAAATACTACCAAACGGAATCTAACAACACTTAAAAGGATCATACACCATGATCAAGTGGGGTTTATCCCAGGAATGCAAGGATTCTTCAACATATGCAAATCAATCAATGTGATACACCGTATTAACAGATTGAAGAATAAAACCATATGATCATGTCAATAGATGCAGAAAAAGCTTTTGACAAAATTCAACATCCATTTATGATAAAAAATTCTCCAGAAAGGGAGCATAGAGGGAAACTACCTCAACATAATAAAGGCCATATATGACAAACCCACAGCAAACATTCTCAATGGTAAAAAAACTGAAAGCATTTCCTCTAAATCAGGAACAAGACAAGGATGTCCACTCTCACCACTATTATTCAACATAGTTTTGGAAGTCTTACCCATGGCAATAACAGAAGAAAAAGAAATAAAAGGAATCCAAATTGGAAAGGAAGAAATAAAACTGTCACTGTTTGCAGATGACATGATATTATACATAAAGAATCATAAAGATGCCACCAGAAAACTACTAGAGCTAATCAATGAATTTGGTAAAGGTGCAGGATACAAAATTAATGCACAGAAATCTCTTGCATCCCTATACACTAACAATGAAAGATCAGAAAGACAAATTAAGGAAACAATCCCATTCATCACTGCAACAAAAAGAATAAAATATCTAGGAATAAACCTACCTAAGGAGGTAAAAGATCTGTACTCAGAAAACAATAAGACACTGATAAAAGAAATCAAAGATGACAAAAACAGATGGAGAGATATACCATGTTCTTGGATTGGAAGAATCAATATTGTGAAAATGACTATACTACCCAAAGCAATCTACAGATTTAATGCAATACCTATCAAATTACCAATGGTGCTTTTTACAGAACTAGAACAAAAAATTTCACAATTAGTATGGAAACACAAAAGACCCTGAATAGCCAAATCAATCTTGAGGGAAAAAAATGGAGCTGGAGGAATGAGACTCCCTGACTTCAGACTATACTACAAAGCTACAATAATCAAGACAATATAGTATTAGCACAAAAACAAAAATATAGATCAACAGAACAGGGTAGAAAGCCCAGAGGTAAACCCACGCACTTTTGGTCAACTAATCTATGACAAAGGATGCAAGGATATACAATGGAGAAAAGACAGTCTCTTCAATAAGTGGTGCTGAGAAAACTGGACAGCTACACATAAAAGAATGAAATTAGAACACTCCCTGACACCATACACAAAAATAAACTCAAAATGGATTAAAAACCTAAATGTAAGACTGGACACTATTAAACTCTTAGAGGAAAACATAGGAAGAACACTCTTTGACATAAATCACAGCAAGATCTTTTTTGATCCACCTCCTAGAGTAATTGAAATAAAAACAAACAAATGGGACCTAATGAAACTTAAAAGCTTCTGCACAGCAAAGGAGTCTATAAACAAGATGAAAAGACAACCCTCAGAATGGGAGAAAATATTTGCAAATGAATCAACAGACAAAGGATTAATCTCCAAAATATATAAACAGCTCATGCAGCTCAATATTAAAAAAAACAGAGCCCAGTGAAAAAATGGGCAGAAGACATAAAAAGACATCTTTCTAAAGAAGACATACAGATGGCCAAGAGGCACATGAAAAGCTGCTCAACATCACTAACTATCAGAGAACTGCAAATCAAAACTACAATGAGGTAACACCTCACGCCAGTTAGAATGGCCATCATCAGAAAATCTACAAACAACAAATGCTGGAGAGGGTGTGGAGAAAAGGGAACCCTCTTACACTGTTGGTGGGATGTAAATTGATAGAGCCACTATGGAGAACAGTATGGAGGTTCCTTAAAAAACTAAAAATAGAATTACCATTTGACCCAGAAATCCCACTACTGGGCATATACACAGAGAAAACCATAATTCAAAAAGGCACATGCACCTCAATGTTCACTGCAGTGCTATTTACAATAGCCAGGTCATGGAAGCAACCTAAATGCCCATTGACAGATGAATGGATAAAGAAGATGTGGCACATATATACAATGGAATATTACTCAGCCATAAAAAAGGAATGAAATTGGGTCATTTGTAGAGACATGGATGGACCCAGAGACTGTCATGCAGAGTGAAGTAAGTCAGCAAGAGAAAAACAAATATCATATATTAACACATATATGTGGAATCTAGAAAAATGGTACAGATGAACTGGTTTGCAAGGCAGGAATAGAGACACAGATGTAGAGAACAAATGTATGGACACCAAGGGGGGAATATGGTGGGGGGTGTGGGATGAATTGGGAGATTGGGACTCACATATATACACTAATATGTATAAAATAGATAACTAATAAGAACCTGCTGTATAAAAAATAAAGTAAAATTCAAAAAAAACCTTGTATTTCAAAAAGAAAAGATAAAAGGAATAAAATCATCTATGCCTGCAATAAGTAGTTAAGGGATGCACAGAACAAAACATGTAAAATATGATGTCAAAAACAGTCATTGCGGGGCTTCCCTGGTGGCGCAGTGGTTGAGAGTCCGCCTGCCGATGCAGGGGACACGGGTTCGTGACCCGGTCTGGGAGGATCCCACGTGCCGTGGAACGGCTGGGCCCGTGAGCCATGGCCACTGAGCCTATGCGTCTGGAGCCTGTGCTCCGCAACGGGAGAGGCCACAACAGTGAGAGGCCCGCGTACCGCAAAAACAAAACAAAACAAAAAAAACAAAAAACAGTCATTGCAGAGGGAATGGAGTAAAAATGTATGGTTGTTAAAATGCATTTGAACTTGAGAGATCAGCAACTTAAAATTATCACACACACACATTGCTATATAGAGGTAGAGATACAGAGATAGATTGCTATATATAAACCTCATGGTAACCATAAACTGGAAATCTATAATAGATATACACACAAAAAGGTAAATGAATCCAGAAGTATTAAAGATAGTCATGAATTTTCAAGGGAAGAAAGCAAAAGAAGCAATAAAGAACAAAACAGAACTACAAAAACCACCCCCAAACAATTAACAAATTGTCAATAAGCACACACCTATCAATAATTACTTTAAATTTGAATGGATTAAATGCCCCAATCAAAAGCCACAGAGTGGCTGAATGAATACAAAAATATATACTGTATACAAGAGATACGTTTCAGATCTAAAGACACACATGGACTGAAAGTGAGGGCATGGAAAAAGGTATTGCATGCAAATGGAAGTTGAAAGAAAGTAGAGGTAGCAATTCTTTTATCAGACAAAATAGACTTTAAGAGATGAAGAAGGACATTGTATAATGAGCAAGGACAATCCAAGAAGAAGATGTAACAATTATAAATATATATGCACCCAACATAGGTGCACCTAAATACATAAAGCAAATATTAATAGATGTAAAGAAAGAAGCTGACAGTTACAAAGTAATAGTAGGGGACTTCAACACCCCACTTACATCAATGGACAGATTATCCAGACAGAAAATCAGTAAGGAAACACCAGCTTTAAATTATACATTAGATCAAATGGACTGAATGGACATATATACAGGACACTCCATCCAAAAGCAGAAGAATACACATTGTTTTCAAGTGCACATGGAACATTATCCAGGATAGATCACATGCTAGGACAAAACAAGTAAATTGAAGAAAATGGAAATCATATCAAGCATCTTTTCTGACCATGACACTATGAGACTAGAAATCAACTCCAAGAAAAGAAAATGCAAAAAACCACAAACACATGTAGGCTAAACAATATGCTACTAAACAACCTGTGGATCACTAAAGAAATCAAAGAAGAAACCAACAAATACCTGGAGACAAATGAAAATGAAAACACAATGATCTAAAATCTGTGGGACACAGCAATAGCAGTTCTAAGAGGGAAGTTTATAGAAATGCAAGCCTACCTCAGGAAAGAAGAAAAATCTCAAACAACCTAATATTATACCTAGAAAAAAACTAGGAAAAGAAGAACAAACAAGACCCAGAGTCAGTAGAAGGAAAGAAATCACAAAGATTAGAGCAGAAATAAATGAAAGAGAGCCTGAAATAACTACAGAAAGGATCAAAGAAACTAAGAGCTGGCTCTTCAAAAAGATAAACAAAATTGATAAACCTTCTGCCAGACTCATGAAGAAAAGTAAAAAGGAGGGCCCAAATCAGTAAAATCAGAAATAAAAAAGAAGTTACAACCAACACCACTCTTTTCCACTATGGAGAAAAGTATGGAGATTTCTCAAAAAATTAAATATAAAGCTACCATATGATCCAGCAATTCCACTCCTGGTTATTTATTCAAATAAAAGAAAAACTCTAATTAGAAAAGATATATATGTTCTTGCAGTATTATTTACAATAGTCAAGATATGGAAGTAACCTAAGTGCCCATCCATACATGAAAAGTGGCATACATATAATGAAGTATTACTCAGCCGTAAAAAAGAATGAAATCTTGCCATTTGTGAAAACATAGATGGATCAAGAGTATATTATGGTAAGTAAAATAAGTTAGAGAAAGACAAATACTGTATTATTTCACTTACATGTGGAATCTAAAAAACAAATGAACAAACATAACAAAACAAACAGTTATAGATAAACAGAATAAATAGGTGGTTGCTAGAGGGGAGAGGTGAGGGAGGAAAGAAATAGGTGAGGTAGATTAAGAGGTATAAACTTCCAACACAAAATAAATGAGTCATGGGTATAAAATGTATAGTGTGGGGAATATAGCCCATAACTATGTAAAATCTTCGTATGGTGACATATTGCAACTAGACTTATCATGGTTAGCCTGATTACAGGTTTATCTATTTTACTGATCATTGATGGCTCAACGATCACTTGATGGCTTATCATGGTGACCATTTTGAAATGTATAGAAATATCAAATCACTATATTGTATAACAGGAACTAACAGTGTTGAAGGTCAATTATACTTCAAAAACAAACGAACTCATAGAAAAAGAAATCAGATCTGTGTTTACCAGAGGTGGGTTGGGGGGGATGGGGAATTGGATGAAGGCAGTCAAAAGGTACAAACTTCCAGGTATAAAGATAAATAAGTACTAGGGACATAATCTACAACATGATAAGTGTAATTAACACTGCTGTATGTTACATATTAAAGTTGTTAAGACAGTAAATCCTAAGAGTTCTCATCACAAGGAAAAAATTTTCTATTTCTTTAATTTTCAATCTATAAACAAATTTTGTATCTGTAAGTAAATTCATTATGCTATATAACTTAAACTAATACAGTGCTGTATGTCAAATTATACCTCAATAAAACTGGAATAAAAAATTGTCCCATTAGTTCTGTGTTCTAAAGAGGCATTTGTCCTTTTTGTTTGGTTTACTTTCTCTGCTGCAAGTTCACATGTTTCTGTCTATGGAGTGTAATTATCCTTTGCCTAATCATGACAGTGGATGTTGGACCTTTCAGCATCAGGAACCCCATCATCTACTACACTCTCTCTGAAGGATAGTAGATGATAAAATGGGAGCCTTTTTTCTCCAATTGGCCAGCAGCAAAAGCATTGGCAAGTTAGACGTTCACCACTGAAATATACCATGGAGGGGAAGCCACTCTAACTTTCAGATACATGTGGTAAGGAAATCCAGCACTATCATTACACTGGACTGCTGCAGCGTTCTTGGAAAAAGGTAGTATCATGCAGCATTTACATGCAACAAGAACATAGGATCAGTACTCTCAACTGGGTAGAATCTTCCACCCAGGTGATCAGAATCTCCCTAAATGTTATCTTTTTTACCTAGAACTATAGGTCTGAGATAAATCCAGTGAGAATTGAAATTAATATAATTTACTCTTCCTGTGATATATTGAGACCAGGCACATTTTCTTATTTTTAGAAAATTCAGAACACACCATTTTTCAGTGGCATTAATATATTTTTTTCAGTGACTTCTAAATTCTTTTTATGTTTTACAGTCTTCAGTGTTACAAAGTCAATTGATCATGGTTGTCATTTTACTTGGTCAGTTACATTATTCAATTGCTTGATTAAAATGTTGACTAGGTTTTTATCCTTACCCAGAAGAAAAAGAATGAAAAACAATCAGCTATTGTAAAATATAACTTGAAACATTCATTCATTCAAAACAAATTATTAACATAAATTTTCAGAGAATATTAACCATGATTAACCTTAGGTCTGATAAAAAGATAGATCTGCTTGGTCAATCTTCTTAAGTGTTCATTTTCTTTACATTAATACATTCTAGGTCCACTTTCTGGCAGGCTTGATTCTAGTAATAAAGTTAGAGAGACTAACCTGGGGAAAATTTTTATTTTCTTTTACATTAAAAATACAAATAACTTCTCAATAGCAAAAGAGTCAAGAAGTATCAAGAGAAATTCTAAAATATTTTGAACTCAATAAAAACGAAATGTAACTCATTAAATTTGTGGGATACAGTGAAAGCAGGACATAGAGGAAATTTTATAGCATTAAATGTGCATTTTAGAAAAGAAAAGAGATATGAAATCAATAATCTAACCTCCTACCATAGGAAACTAGAGAAAGAAGAGCAATTTAAGCCAAACAAGGAAAAGAAAAAAATAAAAATTAGAACAGAAATCAATAAAATTTAAATAAGAAAACAATAGAGAAAATCAATGAAAGCAACATCTCATTTTTAAAACTATCAACAAAATACATAAACTTGTAATCAGGCTAACCATGAATAAGAGAGATAAAACACAGGTTCTAGTATCAAAAATAAAGTAGAAGTCATCATTAGTGATCCCATGAACATTGAAATGATAATAAAAGAAAACTGTCAACAACTGTATGCCCACAGATTTGACAAGTTATATTAAAAGGACTACTTCCATTAAAGACTAACTCTACCAAAACTCACACAAAGAAAAACAGATACTTGAATAGGCTTACTCTGCATAGGCTTACATATATATTAAAGAAATTAAATCAACAATTAAAACTTTCCAAAATATAAAGCACTAAGTTTTATAGTGCTTAAATTGAAGGCTTTAATGGTAAATACTAAACATTTAAGGAAGAATGATATCAATTCTGCACAAACCCTCCCAGAAAATAGTAGCAAGAGGAAACACCACCTAATTCATTTTATAAGGCCAGCATTACTCTAATACCAAAGCCAAAGACACTATAAGAAAACTACAGACCAATCTCTCTCAAGAACATAGATGCAAAAATTCTCAACAAAGTGCTAGCAAATCAAATTCAACAATGTATTCAAAGAATTATATTCCATGACCAAGTAGAACTTATTCCAGTTATGCTAGACTCGTCCAACACTTGAAAATCAATTTCAACAATGTATTCAAAGAATTATATTCCATGACCAAGTAGAACTTATTCCAGTTATGCTAGACTCGTCCAACACTTGAAAATCAATTAATGTAACCTATCACATCAACAGGCTAAAGAAGAAAAATCATATGATTGTATAGACTAATGGAGGAAAAATATTTGACAAAATTCAACACTTACTCATGATAAAAAAAACTCTCAGCAATCTAGGAATAGAGAGGAACTTCTTCAACTTGATAAAGTCCATTTACAAAAACTACACCCAAAATCATACTTAATGGTGAGAAATTGGATGCTTCCCCTAAGGCTGAGAATGAGGAAAGGATGTCCTCTCTCAGCACTCTTATTCAACATCATGCTGGAAGTCCTAGATAGCACACTAAGAAAAAGAAATAAAAGGCATACAGATTGGAAAGGAAGAAATAAAACTGTCTTTGTTTGCAGATGACATGGATGTCTTTATAGAAAATCCCATAGAATTAACAAAAACAAGGAAAAACCAAAAAACTCTGGAACAAATAAGTGATTATTGCGAAGTTGGGAGATACAATGTTAATATACAAGAGTCAATTGCTTTACTATATATAAGCAGTAAACAATGGAAATATTAAATCTTAAAAAATATTTACAACCACTAAAATAGTTAAATAAGAATAAATTTAACAAATTATAAAATCTGTACGAGGAAAACTGTAAAATTCTGATGAAAGAAATCAGATATGAATATATGGAGAAGTATTCTTTGTTTATCTATTGAAAGACTCATTGTTAAGATGTCAGTTCTTTCCAACTTGATCTGTAGATTCAGTGCAATTCCAATCAAAATTATAGTAAGCTATTTTGTGGATAGTGAAAAATTAATTCTAAAATTTACATGAGAAGACAAAATCCTAGAACAGTCAACATAATACTGATAAAAAATAAAGTAGGAGACCTGACTTCAAGACTTACTATACAGCTACAGTGATCAAGACTGTGTGGTTCTGGTGAAAGTACAAGCATATAGATCAATGCAACAGAACACAGAAACCAGAAAGAGACCCAAATAAATATAGTCAATTGAACTCTGATGAAGGAACAAAAGCAATTCAAAGGAGAAAGGATAATCTCTTCAATAAACAGTTGGATATCCATATGCAAAAAAAATGAATCCAGACAGAACTTTCACAAAAATTAAAATGGAACATAGATCTAAAATATAAAACATGCTATGAAACTTCTAGACAATAACACAGAATAAATTCTAGGCTTGGGTTTTATGAAGAGCTTTTATATACACCACCAAAAATGCCTTCATGAAAGATAAAATTAGTAAATTAGACTTTATTAAAATTTAGAACTTCTGCTCTGCAAAATACACTGTTAAGAGAAGCAAAAGACAAGCCACAGATTGGGCAAAAATATCTGAAAAATATGTATCTGATAAAGAATTTACATCCAAAATATATAAAATACAGTTGAAGTTCAACAGTAAGTAAAGAAACAACCCAATTAGAAATTGAGCAAAAGATCTGAGCAGACACCTAACCAAAGAAGATATACAGGGTGGCAAAAAAAGAATATGAAAGATACTCACCATTATTTGCCATTAGGGAACTGCAAATTAAAGTAACAATGAAATACACACCTATTAGAATGGCTAAAATCCAAGTCCTGACAATAGCAAATGCTAGTGAGGATGTGGAGCAACAGAAACTCTCATTCAGTGCTATTGGGAACACAAAATTCTATAGCCACTTTGGAAGACAGTTTGATAGTCTATTATACAGCTAAATACAGTATTACCATATGATCCAGCAAACAGGCTTCTAGGCATTTACCCAGTTGATTTGAAAATTCACACAAAAACCTGCATGTGAATATTTATAGCAGCTTTATTCACAATAGCCAAAAACTGGAAGCAACAAAGATGTCTTTAAATAGGTGAATGGATAAGCAGACTGATACATGCATACCGTGTAATAATATTCAGAGATAAAAAGAAATGAGCTATCAAGCCATGAAAAGACATGGAGGAATCTTAAATGCATGTTTCTACATCTGAAAATGCTATATACTCTGACTCCAATTGTATCACATTCTGAAAAAGGCAAAACTATAGCAATATGTCCAGGGGGTCAGTGGAAAGGGAAGTGCTGATCAGGAGAAGCATAGAGGATTCTTTTTTTTTAGAGTAGAGAAACTATTCTGTGAGATAACGTAGTTGTGGACACATGACCACATATTTGTGAAAATCCAGGTGCTAATCTAAGTAACTGAAAAATGAGTGTAATCTGTAAGACTAAAGGTAAAAGAAACTGTACCTATGCACTGTGCTGTAGTTGAGAAAGTTGTGTCCCATGGGAGTACAGGTTAAGAATTCTGACACCACTATATATGTACACTATAAGTTCACAATTACATAAATGGATAGCTAATGGTGGGAGTCAAATTTCTTACTGTTAGAGTGGAAAGCTATAATAGATAAGCAAAAGGAGGCTAGAAAGATCTATGTGGTAATGGATTATGAGTTGGAGACATCAATATGAACTCATGTTTAGCTTTATATAGACAGATTATTTCATTTCATATAGAAATGTTTATAGATATGTGTAAATACATAGGTTAATATACATATTTGTGTTTCATTGCTCTATCAGTTGAGAGGGCCTAGAAGCAAACATACTTCAGTCCAACAAACACATCTAGCACCCAGATCTTGGTTTTTGAATACCCTTCTTCATTAAAATGATCCAGAGTTCCTAGAAGAAATGGTTGATTCTAGGACAGAGGCAGGAAATATATAAGTAGAGGCTAAAGTATCTTGTAGTGCCAAAAAACAAGGACATGCTAAAAAAATCCACAATAATGGTGGTATGTCAAAGGGCCTACAGGGTCAACTGAAAGAGCTCTCAATGGTCAAGCCTGGAACAATTTGAGCAACAAAATAAGTAGTATTAGTTACAACACTGAGTATAAAAAAAATCCATGAGTCTATACTGATTTAAATAGGTAAATTAATGGAGAGAATAGACAAATCTCCCATGCAGAAGAATTCCAAATAAGAAAGTAGATATTCCACTTTCAAGCAGAAGAGTATAATTCCTCACTCCTTAATGTGGGCTGTGCATAGTGACTTCCTTCCATCATGTATGAAAAGGGCGGGAAAAAAGTAACTTTATAGCAGAGAATCCTAACAAACACTACCTCAGCCATATGATCAAGGTCAACACCAACAGTTATAAGTAAGGTTAACAGAAGGTATCCTTGATTCAGTGTCATGAAAATAGCACTTCATCTTTGTGGTCTTCCTCACCAAACCCATAATCCCAGTTAATAAAGATTAGAACATCAGGCAATTTCCAAATGAGGGACATTCTACAAAATATCTGACAAGTACTCCTCAAAACTGTCAAGGTCATCAAAAACAAAGAAAATCTGAGCAATTGTCATCTATAAATAGGAGCATAAGGAAACAGAACGACTACACGTAACTGCGGTGTCTTGGATGGATCCTCAAAAAGAAAGAGACTATCAGGTAAAGATGAAGGAAAATTAAAGTATAAACCTTAGATTATAATAATGTATTACTATTGCTTTGCTAATTGCAACTAATACATAATACTATAGTTATGTAAAATGTTAATAATAGGGGAAATTGATTAAGGGGTATATGGGAATTCTCTGGCCCATCTTCACAAATTTTCTGTAAATCTAAAATTGTTTTAAAAACTGAAGTATATTAAAAGCTAAAAGAAAAAAAGACAAATTTATCTATGTACTGCCAGCTGTATATAGAGCAACTAAAAGGACGCATCTTAAATCAGAAAAGCACATTATATCAGCAAAAAGAAACCCAAAATGCAGCTTTTCCCTTTGTCTAAAAGATTATCCCCTTGTGTCTTATAACACCTGTAAAGCTTTGTAAGATTAGAAATGACTGCCAAGTCTTCATAAGCCATTTGTTCCTATAAAATTTAACAAAATTTTCAGCTAAAATAAATAAGTTTATCAACAAATTGATAAATTTGAGGTACCTATTACCAGTCTACAGATGGCCCTTAATTATTCTTGGAAATAGATTATTCATATCGGAAATATGTGGTCTTAGCTCTGAAAGTCAGTCCCCAGGAAAGCCAAGAGTGAATCTGTCCTCATGCCAACTTCCTCTCCAAACCTCTAGGATTAATTTTCAATTAACGGTGTCTCTGAAGTGAATACATATAGGATTATTTTTTGTTAATTTGGCCCTTATGTAGATATTGTTTAATGTAGGCACTGATTAAAATAGATACTCAAAGGATACTGTGGAGAGGGAAAGAGTCACAGGAAAAGAAAAGAATTATCAAGAATCTGTGTATCAGTCAGTGTTCAGCGTAGACAGCAGAAGACATTGGGGCTACAGCAAAGGAAAGCAATTTAATACCAAGAATGAGGCGCTTACAGATGGTCTACAAGTGCTCTGGGCTGGGTCTCTAGAAGCAATGCCCAGATCATCACTGCATAACTGGCTCAAAGGAAACTGTTACCTCGACTACTGACAGGAAGCTGGGAAGCAGGAAGACAGCGCCTCAGCTCTGCTCCAAGTATCAGGAAACTGCTGTTGGAAGCACTGGCCCTGCCCCAAGAAAATGCATGACCCCTCCAGACCCTCTCTCTCCTCACTTAACTCTGTTCTGCATTCAAGCCTCTCATGAGTACATTTGATTGACTGAACTTAAATTACTTCTGGAGCGTCTGCTCAAAAGAAACTCTGAGAAATGTACTCTTAAGCTTTCCAGTCTCTGCCCTACAGAAAGCACATTAAGGAAGTTGGAATAAATGTTGAGTCAGTCAATCGAGCTTATCCACCATGTGTGACGTTAGATGACTGTAATGTGAGTAATGCACTTGAGGGGCTATTATCAACCAGCCTCTTACTGGAGACATAGTTTTCCTCTAGAGTTTAACAATGACCTATTCATATATACCTTGTGGCCAACATATCACTCAGAAATCCAGATGAACCAAGAGTACAGCATCCCTGAAGTTGTCACTACATCATAGATCATTTGCATTTGTTCTCCTAAAACATATTCAAACCACAGAGTCTGCATCCAAAACCTCCTTTCAAATTTTTTTCGACATTTCATATAATCTCTATTTGGATTTCTTGCAATGTGCATGCATTTACACACATACGTACATGCTCTCATGAACAAACTCTATTCAGCTTTAAATATGAGAAGGTGCCCCTGTGGATACATACATACCTATTAATTATCAAGACGACTTTGTCTAATCTCACAACTTTCATAGTGTCCTTCCAAATTAAAACAGTTTTCCCCAGAATACAATATGAGGTTGGCACTGGCTATTTATATCATTATCAAATATTCTCACAGGCTAACCTCCTGCTTGAGCTCTTGCTTCCCAGCATAGATGTCTTTATCACTAACACAGTTTGGCTTTCTATAGACAAAAACAAATGATTAAATTTATATTCCATTAAGGGACAAACTGAAGTTATCCTAGAAAAATAGAAAAGGGATATAAAAATTAGTCTAACTACACTTTGTACAGAGTAGTATCTTGTGATCAAGTTGGGGGAAAAAAACTCTACATAAAACAGAAATTATTAGAGAAAAACCAGTAGGATTGGTTGCTGAGATGGATGAGGAAAGATGATTGTTATAGTCAAAGGAATTACTGTTGAATGGGGTATGAATGATCTCAAACAGCAACAACAGCAAAAGTCCTTGCGGAACTCAGTCAGCCATGTGTCACCCCAATCCTGTTGCACTTGTGGGTAAAGACAGGTGAAATACAAGAAACTGCCAGAGGTTTCTGAACTGCTACAGAACTTTCCAAAGTGTCTCTCAATTACAGATGACACCAATGAAAATGCACAATTTTGAAATAAAATCTCCCTCTATTTTTTTCATTCATTCTTTAAATTCTTTCTAAACAACATTCTACAGTAGAAACAGTTACCAAAAAGTTCTTTGACTGGAAATAACAATAAAGAAGAGATGTGAGCACAATATAAAAAAAACTAAAATAACCTTCTATTCTCAGTCTGTAAAATTCCTCAGATAAATTTTAGAAATGATGTATTCATCATTCAGAAAGAGTGCCGAGAAATAATTGTTTAAGAGGACCCTAAATTTAACATGCTTTCACTTGAATTGCTACTATATGAAGAAAAGAATGTTCCACATTGAATTTACTAGCACACATCAATTTAGTCATGAAACATCTATTCTCCTGTAAAATATACTTCGTCTTATCTTCATTTTTGTACACCATGCTTGAAGATAGGAGCTACTCGTGGATACCAGGGGGGAAAAAAGTTGCACCATCAGATTTTCACTAAAATCCAATTTTACACTAAATTTTTATGAACCAAAATCAGCAAAGGACAGCATAATAGGTTTCTATCAAAGAAAGTTACTTTTTAAATCAGAAGAAAGCTGTATATTATTTTCCCTTACACATGAACTTTAAAAGAATTATTTTATAGTAAGATTAAAATAGTCATAATCACAGGTGAATGATAATATTCCCTCATACTTCATTTTTCTGTCAAACACTTCTATGACTTATTGGGCTAGCAAACTACAACCCTAACTTTTATTTCATATTTTTGTTATCAATTAACTGATAATAATTTTAAAATAGCTAAGTAGCAGAAATTTATCAAATAACAAAATGTTTTTGACCACACATAGGGCAAGGAAACCAGCATCTATTTAGCACCTACTATATACCTGGCAATATGATTGAAGCACTCATATTTTTTATTTAACCTTCTACACAGCTCTCTGTAGTAGGTATCAATAAATATAGAAGAACAAATCTGACTACATGTTGGATCTATTCCTTTAGCTCAAACCTTTGTGCTCTGTTACCTGTGCTTAGTCAAGCTGCCTCTACACCTTTGTAAAAGAATGTTAGCTACAGCCTGAAATATACATAATAGGCCATTCTCCAGGCTCTGACTCCCAGGCTTGACCTTTAAAGGTATAACACTTTTCATTCATACAGAGATAAAAAATTGCAGAACGGAAAATAACATTTGTCTTGTTGAGGTTTACAGGAATATCGTGACCAGACCTATGTGGACAGCTGCAACAACAAAGGATGATCACATCTGGAGTCTGGCTGGCATGAAGAAGTTTGCAACAACCAGCCACAACCCTTCCCCTTTCAGTATAAAAGAAGCCTGAAATGTAACTCAGGTAAGATGGTTCTTTCAGACACTAGTTCGCCACCTTCTCGGTCTGCTGGCTTTCTGAATAAATTCACTATTCCTTGCCCCAACACCTCATCTCTCGATTGACTGGCCTGTCACACAGCAAGCAGAACAATTTTGGACTTGGTAATATAATGACCTATACAGAAAGAAAAACAGACCAAATAATTTAAATATTGATGAAGTGTTACATTATTGATGATGAAATTGTTATTCCGACCCAATTCTGTTATTCTCTACAACTTTACCTACTTGCTGCTATTAGATTTACGATTATAAACACTGAACACTTTCTACGCATGAGCAGACCCAGAAAATGGTGCCCTGAGTATAAAGCTGCCCTGTAGGATGTTTCTGAACAGCTCTTCAAACAGACCATACAGTTGTCTCATTTCTTCTGCGGCCCAAGGTATGCACTGATGGTGCACCCTTCCGAGAAGATAGCCCACCTTAATACAACAAGATTATTCTAAGATGGTGGAGGAGTAAGATGTGGAGATCAGCTTCCTCCCCACAAATACATAAAAAATACATCTACATGTGGAACAACTACAGAACACCTACTGAACGCTGGAGGAAGACCTCACACTTCCCAAAAGGCAAGAAAATCCCCATATACCTGGGTAGGTCAAAAGAAAAAAGGAAAAACAGAGACAAAGGATAGGGACAGGACCTGCACCTCAGGGAGGGAGCTGTGAAGGAGGAAAAGTTTCCACACATTAGGAAGCCCCTTCACTGGTGGAGACAGGGGGTGGGAAGCTTCAGAGCCACAGAGGAGAGCACAGCAACAGAGGTGCAGAGGGCAAAGCGGAGAGATTCCCGCACAGAGGATCGATGCCGACCAGCAATCAGCAGCCCGAGAGGCTTCTCTGCTCACCCACCCGCTGGGGCAAGCAGGGGTTGGGAGCTGAGGCTCCGGCTTCGGAGGTCAGATCCCAGGGACAGGATTAGGGTTGGTGGCGTGAACACAGCCCAAAGGGGGCTAGTGTGCCACAGCTAGCCAGGAGGGAGTCGGGGAAAAACTCTAGACCTGCCAAGAGGCAAGAGACCATTGTTTTGGGGTGCACGAGGAGAGGGGATTCCTTCCCTGTCTGCCCACAGAAGGCAGAGTGCCGCCTAAATGAGCTCCAGAGATGGGCGCAAGCCACGGCTATCAGCTCGGACACCAGAGGCGGGAATGAAACTCTAACACTGCTGCTGCAGCCACCAAGAATCCTGTGTGCAAGCACAGATCACTATCCATATCCCCGCCCCTGGGAACCTGTGCAGCCCGCCACTGCCAGGATGCCATGATCCAGGGACAACTTCCCCAGGACAGCACACGGCACGCCTCAGGCTTTTGCAATGTCACGCCAGCCTCTGCCACTGCAGGCTAACCCCGCATTCCAGTTATAACTACCATACCCCTCTCTCCCCCCAGCCTGAGTGAACCAGAGGCCCCTAATTAGCCTCTGCTTTAACCCCGTCCTGTCTGGGTGGGAAAAGAAGCCCGAGGGCAACCTACACGCCGAGGTGGGGCCAAAACCAAAGCTGAAGCCCAGGAGCTGTGGGAACAAAGAAGAGAAAGGGAAATCTCTCCCAGCAGCCTCAGGAGCAGGAGATTGAATGCCCACAATCAACCTGAGGTACCCTGCATCTGTGGAATACCTGAATAGACAACAAATCAACCCAAAATTGAGGTGGTGGACTTTGGGAGCAACTGTAGACTTGGGATTTGCTGTCTGCAACTGACTTATTTCTGATTTTTATGTTTATCTTAGTATAGTTTTTAGCACTTGTTATCATTGGTGGATTTGTTTATTGGTTTCATTGCTCTCTTTTTTTAATTACTTTTAAATTTTTTTATTTTAATAATATTTTTATTTTTTTATTATATTTTTTCTTTCTTTTTTTCTCCCTTTCTTTCTGAACGGTGTGGCTGACAGGGTCTTGGTGCTCCAGCCTGGTGTCAGCCCTGAGCCTCTGAGGTGGGAGAGCCAAGTTCAGGACACTGGATCACCAGAGACCTCCCGGCCCCACGTAATATCAATCAGTGAGAGCTCTCCCAGAGATCTCCGTCTCAACACTATGACCCAGCTCCACCCAACGGCCAGCGCACTCCAGTGCTGGACACCCCATGCCAAACAACTAGCAAGACAGAAACACAGCCACACCCATTAGCAGAGAGGCTGCCTAAAATCATACTAAGTTCACAGACACCCCAAAATGCACCACCATACGTGGCCCTGCCCGCCAGAAAGACAAGATCTAGCACCACCCACCAGAAGAGAGGCACTGGTCCCCTCTACCAGGAAGCCTACAGAAGCCACTGAACCAACCATATTCACTGGGGGCAGACACCAAAAAACAACAGGAACTATGAACATGCAGCCTGTGAAAAGGAGACACCAAACACAGAAAGTTAGGCAAAATGAGAAGACAGAGAAATACACAGCAGATGAAGGAGCAAAGTAAAAAGCCACCAGACCAAACAAATGAAGAGGAAATAGGCAGTCTACCTGAAAAAGAATTCAGAGTAATGATAGTCAACATGATCCAAAACCTTGGAAGTAGAATGGACAAAATACAAGAAACGTTTAACAAGGGCCTAGAAGAACTAAAGAGCAAACGAACAATGATGAACAACAAAATAAATGAAATTTTAAATTCTCTAGAAGGAATCAATAGCAGAATAACTGAGGCAGAAGAACAGGCAAGTGACGTGGAAGATAAAATAGTGGAAATAACTACCACAGAGCAGAATAAAAAAAAAAGAATGAAAAGAATTGAGGACATTGTCAGAGACCTCTGGGACAACATTAAATGCACCAACATTCGAATTTTAAGGGTTCCATAAGAAGAAAAAAAGAAAGGGTCTGAGAAAATATTTGAAGAGATTACAGTGGAAAACTTACCTAACATGGGAAAGGAAATAGTAAATCAAGTCCAGGAAGCACAGAGAGTCCCATACAGGATAAATCCAAGGAGAAACACACCAAGACACATATTAATCAAACTATCAAAAATTAAATACAAAGAAAAAATATTAGAAGCAGTAAGGGAAAAGCAACAAATAACATACAAGGGAATCCCCAAAAGGTTAACAGCTGATCTTTCAGCAGAAACTCTGCAAGCCAGAAGGGGGTGGCAGGACATATTTAAAGTGATGAAAGGGAAAAAAATACAACCAAGATTACTCTACCCAGCAAGGATCTCATTCAGATTTGACGGAGAAATTAAAACCTTTACAGATAAGCAAAAGCTAAGAGAATTCAGCACCAGCAAACCAGCTTTACAACAAATGCTAAAGGAACTTCTCCAGGCAGGAAACACGAGAGGAGGAAAAGACCTACAGTAACAAACCCAAAACAATTAAGAAAATGGTAATAGGAACATACATATTGATGATTACCTTAAATGTAAATGGATTAAATGCTCCAACCAAAAGACAAACAATGGATATAAAAACAAAACCTGTATATATGCTGTCTACAAGAGACCCACTTCAGACCTAGGGACACATACAGACTGAAAGTCAGGTGATGGACAAAGATATTCCATGCAAATGGAAATCAAAAGAAAGCTGGAGTAGCAATTCTCGTAACAGACAAAATAGACCTTAAAGACTATTACAAGAGACAAGGAAGGACACTACATAATGATCAAGGGATCAATCCAAGAAGAAGATATAACAATTGTAAATATCTAGGAACCCAACACAGGAGAACCTCAATACATAAGGCAAATGCTAACAGCCATAGAAGGGGAAATCGACAATAACCCAATCACAGTAGGGGACTTTAACACCCCACTTTCACCAATGGACAGATCATCCAAAATGAAAATAAGGAAATACAAGCTTTAAATGACACGTTAAACAAGATGGACTTAATTGATATTTATAGGACATTCCATCCAGAAACAACAGAATACACTTTTCTCAAGTGCTCATGGAACATGTTCCAGGATAGATCATATCTTGGGTCACAAATCAAGCCTTGGTAAATTTAAGAAAATTGAAATTGTATCAAGCACCTTTTCTGACCACAGTGCTATGAGACTAGATATCAATTACAGGAAAAAAAATGAAAAAATACAAACACATGGAAGCTAAACAATACACTACCAAATAACCAAGAGATCACTGAAGAAATCAAAGAGGAAATCAAAAAATACCCAGAAACAAATGACAATGAAAACATGACAACCCAGAATCTATGGGATGCAGCAAAAGTGGTTCTAAGTGGGAAGTTTATAGCAATACAATCCTACCTCAAGAAACAAGAAAAATCTCAAATAAACAACCTAAACTTACACCTAAGGCAACTAGAGAGAGAACAACAACAACAAAAAAACCCGAAGTTAGCAGAAGGAAAGAAATCATAAAGATCAGATCAGAAATAAATGAAAAAGAAATGAAGGAAACAATAGCAAGATCAATAAAACTAAAAGCTGGTTCTTTGAGAAGATAAACAAAATTGATAAACGACTAGCCAGACTCATCAAGAAAAACAGGGAGAAGACTCAAATCAATAGAATTAGAAATGAAAAAGGAGAAGTAACAATTGACACTGCAGAAATACAAAAGATCATGAGAGATTACTACAAGCAACTCTATGCCAATAAAATGGACAACTGGAGAAATGGACAAATTCTTAGAAAAGCACAACCTTCCGAGATTGAACCAGGAAGAAACAGAAAATATAAACAGACCAATCACCAGCACTGAAATTGAAACTGTGATTAAAAATCTTCCAACATCAAAAGCCCAGGACCAGATGGCTTCACAGGCGAATTCTATCATACATTTACAGAAGAGCTAACACCTATGAAGATTATTCTGGCCAAAAAACATTTCTTTTTGGAAGGCACCCATTTTTTAAAAAGTCTTCCATGTTATAATTTGAATTATTAATAAGTTGGGGCACTTAAATATAGCACAAAAAGGGCCACTAACACCCATAAACGTGTAATCTCCCAAAATTTCCACAAATTAATTCCACATCCACCATTTCAATGTACAAGTAATTTTGATGAAATGTTTTCATAAATACCAAACAAGCATCATGGGAAATTCTGCTTAAGATAGTTATAAAGGACAAAATTTCATTGGGTAATGAATCTCGAAGGATTACTCTCTCCGTGTTGTGTTCACATCTGTCCTCACAGGCCTTTGTAAAGCAAAGAAAAGAAGGATGCGTTTGAAGAGTCTATGATAAGGAATCAAACTATTTCTCCCCTTCTGTGGGGAGAAACACTGAGTTGCCAAAAGTAAATGATATGGACCCATTTTTTGTTTTCACTTTAGCCTGGGTGACTTCTGTGAACATCACAAAAGAAAGGGCAACTAACTATCCCCAAAGGTGTTCTTAATTATGCTCAAACACTCTGCAGAGTTTGTTTGTTTGTTTTTTTAAACTGGATATTATGCTACACTGAAACAGTCACCAGTTAAGTGTATCACCAGCAACCGCAAATCATCTTCTTTGTCCCAGCAGACTCCATCATATCACAGCTAATTTTGTCACACTGTTATAACCTGAGCCAGACAGGTTCCAATAAATTGTAAAATATGTTGCAAGAATCTCAGATAATTCTGCGTGCTTACTGATGTTCATCCTATATTCCCCAACAAGGTCATTATAAGAATATTCTTCAGTGATATTCTTATTTATCCTATCAAGAATATTTAACATTGAAAATGAAGAAAGGATTGGTGGAAAACAAGTTAGATGAGTTGGTCTGTGAAAGAATCTATAAGCACTTCACATTCAATTGGGGTAAGTATGACAATGGCTTCTAATATTAGAAAGGTCATAGCCTGAAGTGTATTCCAAACTTGATACAACTTCTCCTAAGATAATGGATACTGATTACCTTGGCAGAATTGGTTTATCCAGCTAAATTCTCTCTGCATGAAGAACAAGGATATGTTCTTTAAAAGCCTAGGAGGCATAAGGACTCTAACAGATGAAAATCCCACTGTGCGGGATCCCACACAGTGTCAAATGGGATAATCCTTTATTTTTTCCCCTAATCCTTTATCTTACTTTGGTGAACATGGGAATAATGGCATATACACAGAAGGCTTAGGGTTAAAGAAGTTGATGTCCTGGAAGAAGAAAAAAGTTCAGTTTCTTTGTCAGCCGTTGGCACATAGATATAGGAATATTTAGATTTTGAGGGAAAGAAATAACACTTTTCAAAGATTTCTAAGAAATGTTATTGAAGTAAATTTAAAATCAACAATGTATACAGATATTAAACATCTTGCAGCAAAAGTGAATCAGCAAAAGCAAATAAGCAACTGTTATCAGTTTTTCTTAATCATAGTAAGGCAAATAACTGAGGGGTTGCATTGTAATTAAATAATACTCTAGATTTAATATTCAAAACAAGAAAGTTAATTATTCTTCAATATTTTTAAGTAGCAGGCTCTTCCGGGAGGTGGTATTAGCTAATTCAACTGACAGAGTCAAACTTCTCACAGAAATTTTCAAAAAAATACTGAAAGAGTTATAAAGTTATAACAGTAGTAGAAGCCAAAGTTACCTATAAAAATTTGCTAAACTATGGGAGGAAATTCCCCTTATAAAATTGCATAGATGAACTGATTAAGAAATGATCAATATCCAGAACTGGGCTGTGTGACAGGATAGCGGTATGTGACCAATAAGTGCTTGCAATGTGGCTATTCCAAATAGAAGCATTCTGGAAATGTAAAGTACATAACAGCTGTTAAAGACTTTCAACAAAAATAAGAATGTAAATTACCTCATAAGTAATTTTTTTTATTGGTCACTTGTTTAAATAATAACATTTTAAAATATTGGGCTGACTCTAACATATTATAAACATTGATTTCACTTGTTTTCAGTTAGTTTTTTAAATGCAGTTACTAGAAAATTTTAAATTACATTATGTGGCTGGCATATGTCTAAGGATGCTGGTCTAGACATTTGACTCAACAACATGGCTAGAGAGAGATTACATAAGAGATAGTTTCCACTCTCTTTCAGGGAGCCCTAATGTCAGAGAAATGGTGCCAGAACCACTGACCTCCCTTTTATATAATATATTTTCTTTGAGAGAGCCAAATTGGTTCTTCCTTTCATGCCTCTGCCGTCTATCAATAACTTTCTCCTTATCGGTACATCCATTAATGAAGCCATATCTCCTAGCAATGCAAAATGGCCAAGAATAAAGAGCACAGGCTGTAACAGAGTGCAACCTGAGATCTCATTGTAATAGGTAAGGACAGAGACAGGAAACATCTTAGGAATCTTCAGTGTTCACAAGTCACTAAAATTTCTTCTAGCACATTATTTAGGAATAAAGTCACCTATTCACATTATAAAGAACAGGTAATCAAAGAAATAATCCCTTCCCTGTGTCAAAGGATTAGTAAAAAAAGATTTTATAAAATAGAAATTTCACTAGTAACCGTGTAGATCAACTTGTTCTAGTATGTAGTCTAAGAATCAGAATCTGGCAGCACAGAGATATACAGTAAAGAGGATCAAAGCAAATGAACACACCTTGTCTGGTGGCTTGCCTAGATCTTTTCCAATTCAAGAAAGATTTCATAGCATAAAACAAGGAAATTAATCCATTTAAGATTTAGAGGAAAAGCATGCCTGTGGACATAGGAGGAAATATGATTCCATCTGGTTTCATAGAGACTATGAAATGAGATAAACTGACATGGCAAGACAGAACATTAACTAAAACAAAAGTAGAAATAGCAGATATAAGAAAATAATTCAGCGAAACTGAAATAACAAAATTAAAATATAAATTGGAAGCTATGAAGTACAGAATCAACACTAAAGTAGATAAAAACAAAAAGTAGAATATTGACTCTTAAATGTCAACAAGCCAATTGCATCAGAGTCACATGGAATGCTTTTCAAATATACAGACATGAGGCCCTATCCTTTCAGAATCTGATTCAGTTGTTATAATAGGGCCTGAAAATATGTGTTATAAAAAGTTCTCCAGGTGACTCTAACATACACACAAGTGTGGGAATGGTTCAACAAATGTGTTGAACTAGAGGAGCTAAATGCCAAAAAGGAGGGAAGGATAAAGGTGAGAAAAATCATGACAAATATGGAAAGCAAGAGAATGGAGATAAAAATTAGCAATTATAAGCTTCTTTGGGAGAGAACGAAACAAAGGAGTAAAAATATTTTCAGAACCCTAAAAACAGATAGGTAGATATCTGTAGACCAGAATGGATTATAGAATTCTGTGGTGAAAGAGTGGAAAGAGAAACACATTCTTGGACATATCTTGGTGAAATTCTTGATTGTCAAGGAGAATGAAACAAATCTTACAGGGGTTAATTTCAAAGAATAAAAAAGCAGGCTGTTTCCAACTTCTTATATGGAAATGATTTCCAGCAGATAATGAAGTAATATTTAGAAAATTAAAATGGGCTTTAATTTAGGAAGTATATATTTAGCTGACATTTTATCTATGTGCAGAGGAAAAAAATATTGCAGGTATGAAAAGGCACAAAAAATGGATCAACTAGATCTTTTTTTCTACAAATAGATATTCAATGATTTAATAAGACAAACTGCACTTAAGAAAAAACTCTAAAACTGGTAAGTCAGAAATAAGAAAAAAAATTAGCAGTACCAGATATTGAGGCCTATGATAAGTCTATGATAACTAAAATGATGTGATACTATAACAAGAAAAGATAGGTATGTTCCAGGAACAGAACAAAAAGCAGAAGCAAACTGAAGAATACATAAAGAAAAACATACATTTATGCGTTCAGATAATATTGAAAGAAAAGCAAATATTTTCTAGATACATCTATTTGTAAGGAAAAAAACACATAGGAAGAAAATTCAACAAACAAAATTGGTTTCCTCTGGATGGTGGGAAATTTTTATTTTATTCTACATTATTTTGCCAAGGAAATTTCCAAGGAAAAACTTGTATCACATATAATCAGAAAAGAATAATAAGTGCCAAAACCAAAATTAGAATCCTTAAAAGTATTTTCCTGATACTGTAGTTAGAGATGTTGCAAAATATTATTTGGTTTGTAACACAAGGGTCATTGTGTGTCTTCTAAACTTTTTCAAAATGCAATGAATAGAAAGGAGTAGAATATCCTGGAGAGAGAACAGCTTGATCACTTCCCACCTTTCTTACATTTACGACCGCAACCCCAAATTCACTATAACTCTTGAGCCAAGCAGATGCTGGCTACAGTCAGGTAATGTTCCAAATGAGAGAGACACTGAAGAACTTTCAAAGTTGGAGAGCCTAGGCTGATGATGGGATTGCAGCTGGAGTCTTGAAAGGAATCCGTGGATCCCTGAGGAAAAAGCTGACACTAGCCTCAAGAGTATACCTAGTTTTCCTCATCCCTGAACAATAGAGGAAGATACTGACAATGGACATAAATAAATTTAAAAAACCAAGGATCTTCCCACAGACTTTTGATTGGCTTCGGGGAGTAATCAACAATGAGCACTGTAACACAGAAAGATGGAAAGAAACTGAGTGCATGAAGACACTGCTAAGCCACTGAATCAAAAAAACATAGTATCAACCCAACTTCTGAACTGTTAATTAAGATAAAATAATTTTTAATATTGTCCCTTTATTTTCAACCACCTTAAATCCATTGTAACTTGTCATAAGAAGCTTCTTAATTAATATAAGAAGACCAATAGGATAGAAAATTGTGATGGGCAGTAAATCTTAAAATGTGTAATGTGAAATCCAAATAAACAACGTTAGATTATATGGGAATGTGTCATATATGTTTTGTAAACTTAAGTTTCTTAAAACACAAAAGTTACCCTGTAATGGAAATCTTAATATTCACCTGGTACTAAAATTTCTAAACTAGAATTTGGAGGTTGGTGGGGCAAGGCCAGAGCAAAAGTTTTCAAAGATTTCATCTGGGAAGTAGAAGTGAACCTTAGAAAAAAATGACAGATGAGAAGTATCGTAGTAATGTCAGCATCATTGCGATGTAATATGCTCCCTTTGTCTCTCTCCTTCCATCTACAACTAGTAAAACATCCGTGATTTAACAAAGGATGCTCTGTCCAACACACTAGGATGCTGGAGAGATCCACACATTTATAGATCTGAAGCTTGGTGGATTGGAACATACAGAGGCGGCAGAACCAGGGAAACAGTGAAGGTGGTGCCTGCAACCTTGGCCCTCTGGCCATGACAGCTAAGTCCACACCCCAGAGAACCTGGTAGCAGCAGGAGAGGTGGTGCATACAACTCTGGCTGCCCAGCTGCAGAGGCACCCACAACCACAGGGAAAACCCGGCAGCAGAAGCAGCGGGGCCCACAGCCCTGTCCCTATAACTGTAGCAGTACCTACAACTGCAGTCCCCCACCCCCAGCAGTGGCTGCAGTGCCCACAAACCCAACACCCCTGGAGGCAGTGGAGGCACCTGTGACCCCAGCTCACCACATACACTTCTGTATCCCCACCACAGCAGTGGTACCCATGACCCAGGTGACCCTGGACATGGCAGAAGCACCTGCCATTCTGGTGCTCCTGGTGGTGACATCAGTGACAGCAGCAACACCAGCAGCTGTCACCAGTGACTCCAAAAGCACCAGCTGTGACAAGGGCACCAGCCACCAGCAACACCTCTGGCAGAGGCAGTGGAGGGTAGAAAGTGCTGATTCTCAAATATAGCCAGTGGCAGCTCCGGTAAGAAAAACCAAAAATTTGAGGTATGCCATGTACTGGAAAAGAAAATAAAGGCCTCTAATTACCAGTCAATTGAATTGTTTGAATCAAATTTTTAAAGCTTACCTAAATAAGAGAGGCATTTGCTACTTCAGATGCGCCAGCAGAAGAACTCATCAAGCACCATGAAAAACCACGATAACACAGTATCACACACAAAAAATAAAAGACAATTCTTCAGAAACCAAACTTAAATTCACAGAACTTTGCAATCTAACTGATAGAGAATTCCAAATAGCTGCCAACAAGCTACAAGAAAACTCAGGCAGTTCAATGAGCTCAGGAATAAAATTAATGAACAGATGGAATACTTTACCAAAAAGATTGAACTAAAAAAGAACTAAACAGAAATTCTGGAGCTGTAGAACTCAGTAAATGAGATGAAGAATGCAATAGAAAGCACTGGAAATAGAGCAGACCATATGGGAGAAAGAATTAATGAGCTCAGAGACAGAAATCTAGAAACAATTAGGGTAGAAGAGGAGAGAGAACTGCTGTTTTTTTTTTCTTTAATGTAGAAATTTTATTAGAACTATCTGACTCCATCAAGAAAGGCAACATAAGGGTAATGGGTGTCCCAAAAGGAGAAGAGAGGGAGAAGGGATCAGAGGGTTTATTTAAAGAAATAATAGCTGAGAACTTCCCAAACCCGAAGAAGAAACTGGATATACAAGTCCATGAAGCTAAGAGAATACCTAATTATCTCAACGCAAAAAGACCTTCTCCAAGACACATTATATTAAAACTTCTCAAAAGTAAATGATGAAGAATGAATTTTAAAGGCAAGCAGGGAAAAAAAGACAGTAACCTACAAAGGAACCCCCATCAGCCTGTCCAGCAGATTTCTCAGCAAAAAACTCTACAGGTCAGAAAAAAGTAGAATGACATACAAAAAACACTGAAAAATAAAAACTGTCAGCCAAGACTACTCTATCCAGCAAAGTTATTTTTCAGATATGAAGGAAAAATAAAGGCTTTCCCAGACAAAAGCTGAGGGAGTTCATTACCATTAGACCTGCATTGCAAGAAATGTTGAAAGGAGCTCTTTTACCTGAAACAAAAAGGCAAAAGTACACAAAACTTTAAGATGATGAATAGAATCATAAAATTCCAACTCTATATCACAATAGGAGGTTAACCACATAATTATAGCATAAAAGTTAAAGGGAAAAAAAGCAGTAATTTGGTAACTAACTCACAACATAAAAAGGGATAATTTGAGACACCAAAAATATAAAAGGAGAAGAAGAAAAGATGGGACCTGTATAAGCAAGTACAAATAAGATGTTATGGGCTTCCCTGGTGGTGTAGTGGTTGAGAGTCTGCCTGCCGATGCAGGGGACACAGGTTCGTGCCCCAGTCCAGGAAGATCCCACATGCCATGGAGCGGCTAGGCCCGTGAGCCATGGCCACTGAGCCTGTGCATCCGGAGCCTGTGCTCCGCAACGGGAGAGGCCACAACAGTGAGAGGCCCGCGTACCGCAAAAACAAAAACAAAACAAAAAAAAACCCCAAAAGATAAGATGTTATCAGCAGAAAAAAGACTACATTATCTATGTTTTATACAAACTTTATGGTAAGCACATATTATAAATCTAGAGAAGAGACACAAACTTAAAGAGGAAACTGAGAAAAACATCACAGAAAACCACCAAACTAAAAGAGCAGACAGAAACACAAGGAAAGAGAAACAACGGAGATATGGAGCAACCAGAAAACAAAAGACAAAACACCAGTTCTTAGTCCTTGTCTGCCAATAATCACCCTGGATGTCAATGGATTGAAATCACCAATCAAAAAAACACTTAGTGGCTGAGAGTATTTTAAAAAACTAGACCCAACTATATTCTGCTTCTGGGAAACTCATCTCAGCTCTAAAAACAAACTCATCCCAGCTCAAAGTTAAGAGAAGGAAGATGATTCTCTAGGCAAATGGCAGCCAAAAGAAAATAGGGGTAACCATACTCATATCAGACAATACAGACTTCAAGCCAAAAAAGATAGTAAGAGAAAAAGATGGACATTATATAATGATAAAATGGACAATCCATCAAGAAGACATAATAGTTATCATTATACAGGCACCTAACATAGGAGCACCAAAATATATAAAGCAATTGTTAATAGACATAAAGGAGAAATTGACAGCAACACAATAGTAGTAGAGAACTTTAACATCCCACTTACATCAGTGGATAATCATCCAGACAGAAAGTCAACAAGGAAACATCAGCCTTAAGTGAAACATTAGACCAGATGAACTCAATAGATTTATATAAAACATTCTATCCAAATGCAGCAGAATATACATTCTTCTCAAGTGCACATGGAACACTTTCAATGATGGACCATAGGTTGGAACACAAATCAAGTCTCAATAAATTTAAGAAGACTGAAATCATATCAAGCATCTTTTCTGACCACAATGGTATGAAACTAGATGTCAACTAGAAGAAAGCTGGATAAAACACAAATATGTGGAGATGAAACAACGTGGTACTGAACAGCTCTTAGGTCAACAAACAAAAAATCAAAGGACAAATCAAAAAATACCTAAAGACAAATGAAAATGAAAATAAGACATACCAAAAATCTATAGGATACAGCAAAAGTGATACTAAGAAGGAAGTTTATAGCAATACACTACCTTAAGAAACAAGCAAAATCTCAAACAATCTAACCTTATACCTAAAGAAGCTAGAAAAAGAAAAATGAACAAAGCTCAAAGTCAGTAGGAGGGAAATAATAAAAATCAGGCCAGAAATAAATAGAGACTACAAAGACAATAGAGGGGACTTCCCTGGTGGTCCAGTGGTTAAGACTCTGCACTTCCAATGCAGAGTTGGAAAACTAGGATCCCTGGTTGGGAAACTAGGATCCCACATGCCATGTGGCTAACTTAATAATAATAATAATAAAGTTTAGCTTAAAAAATTAAAAAAGAAAAAGACAACAGAAAAGATCAGTGAAACTAAGAGCTGGTTCTTTGAAAAGATAAAATTAACACACCTTTAGCAAGACTTACTAAGATAAAAAGAAGACCCAGATAAATAAAATCAGAAATGAAATAGGAGAAATTACAATAGATGTCAAAGAAATACAAATGATTATGAGAATAGTATGAATAGCTATATACCAACAAATTGGACAACACAGAAGAAATGGATATATTTTTAGAATCAAACAATCTTCCAAGAATGAATCATGAAGATATAGAAAATCAGAATATTGTTCACTAGTAAGGTGACTGAAATGGTCATCAAAAATCTTCCAAAACACCAAAATTCCAGGACCAGACAGCTTCACAGGTGAATTCTACCAAATATTCAAAAATGATTTAATACCCATCTTTCTCAAATTCTTCCAAAACACTGAAGAGGAGGGAATGCTTCCTAATTCATTTTATGAGGTCAACATTATCCTGATAACAAAACCAGATCAAGACAACACACACAAAAAAGTTACAGACCAACGCCTTTGATGAACTAGAACTAGATGCAAAAATTGTCAACAAAATTAGGCAAACTAAGTCCAACAGTACATTAAAAGGATCACATACCATGCTCAGGTGGGATTGATTCCAGGTATGTAAGAATAATTCAACATTCACAAATTAATGTGATATACCACATTAACAAAATGAAGGATAAAAATCATATGATCACCAACAGATGCAGAAAAAGAATTTGACAAGATTTAACACCCAGTTATGATAAAAACTCAATAAAATAAGCATAGAAGGAACACACTTCAAAATAATAAAGGCTACATATGACAAAACCACAGTTAACATCACACTCAATGGTGAAAAACTGAAAGCTGACCCTCTAAGATCAGGAACAAGACAAGTGTGCCAACTCTCACCACTCTTATTCAACACAGTATCACAGCCCTAGCCAGAAGAATTAGGAAAGAGAAGGGAAATAAAAGGCATCCAAATTGAAAAGGAAGAAGTCAAACTGTCACTATTTGTAGATGACATAATTTTATACATAGACAATCCTAAAGACTCCATCAAAAACTATTAGAAATAAGTGAATACAGTAAAGTTGCAGGGTAAAATCTCAATAGAAAAAAATCGGGGCTTCCCTGGTGGCGCAGTGGTTGGGAGTCTGCCTGCCAATGCAGGGGGCGTGGGTTCATGCCCCGATCCAGGAGGATCCTGCATGCCGTGGAGCAGCTGGGCCCATGAGCCATGGCTACTGGGCCTGCGCGTCCAGAGCCTGTGCTCCGCAGTGGGAGAGGCCGCAGCGGTGAGAGGCCCACGTACCGCAAGGAAAAGACAAAAAAAAAAAAAAAAATCTACTGTATTTCTGTACACTAACGATGAAGAAACAAAAAGAGAATCTAAGACAACAACCCCATTTATAATCACAACTGAAAGAATAAAATACCTAGGAATAAATTTAACCAAGGAGGTGAAAGATCTATGCACTGAAAACTATAAGATGTTGTTGCAAGAAACTGAAGAAGACACAGAAAAGTGGAAAGAATTTCTGTGCTAATGAAATGGATGAGTCAATACTGTTTAGTGTCCATACTACCTAAAATAATCTACAGGTTCAATGCAATCTCTATCAAAATCCCAATGACATTTTTCACAAAAATAAAACTAAAAATTTTAAAACAACAACAACAACAAAAAATCCCTGAATAGCCACAGCAATCTTGAGAAAAAGAAGAAAGCTGGAAGTATCACACTCCTGATTTCAAATTATACTACAAAACTATAGTAATCAAAACAGCATGGTATTGGCAGAAAAAAACAGACACACAGATCAATGAAACAAACTTGAGAACCCAGAAATAATCTCACACATATATGGACAATTAATATACAACAGAGGAACACGAATACATAATGGAGAAAAGACAGTCTCTTTAATAAATGATGTTGGGAAAACTGGACAGCCACATAAGAAATAAACACAAAAGAATAAAACTAAACCAGTATCTTACACTATACACAAAAATTAACTCAAATGGATTAAAGACTTGAATGTAAGACCTGAAACCATAAAACTCCTAGAAAAAAATATAGGTGGTAAGCTCGTCATTGGTCTTGGCAAAGATATTTTGGATGTTGACACTAAAATCAAAGGCAGCAAAATCAAAAATAAACAAGTGGGACTACATCACACTAAAAAGCTTCTGCACAGCAAAGGAAACCATCAACTAAATGAAACGCAACCTACCAAAAGGGAGAAGATTTTTGCAAATCAGATATCTGATAAAATGTCAACATCCAAAATGTATAAGCTACCCGTTCAGCTCAACAGCAATAAAACAAAGAACCCGATTTAAAAAATGGGCAGAGGATCTGAATAGACATTTTCCAAAGAAGACATACAGACAGCCAACAGGCACATAAAATGAAATATTACCTTAGGCCTGTTAGAATGGCTATTATCAAAAACACATTAATAACCAGTGTTGGAGAGGATGTGGAGAAAAAGAAGCCCTCCTACACTGTTGGTGGGAATGTAAATTGGTGCAGCCACTATGGCAAACAGTATGGAGGTTCCTCAAAAAACTAAAAATAGAGTTGCCATATGATCCAGCAATTCCACTTTTGGATATTTACCTGAGGAATATTAAAATAGTAATTTTAAAAGATATATGCACTCCTATGTTCATCGAGTTATTTACAATAGCCAAGATATGGAAACAACCTAATTGATGGATGAATGGATAAAGAAAATGTGGTATATACAAAATGGAATGCTATTTGGCCATAAAATAGATGAAATCTTGCCCTTTGCGATAATATTGAAGGAACCTGATGGTATTATGCTAAGTGAAATAAGTCAGATGGAGAAAGACAAATACCATATGATTTCACTCACATGTGGAATATTAAAAATAAATAAGTAAATGAATAAATAAATAAAACAGAAAAAACAGATTGGTAATCACCAGAAAGGAAAGGGGTTGGGGGAGGGCAAAATGAATAAAGGGGATCAGCTGTACAGTGATGGGTGGAAACTAGACTTTTGTGGGTGAGCATGCTGTAGTGTCATCAGAAGTCAGAGTATAACGAATTGTACATAAAATGTTATAAACCAATATTACCTCAATTAAAAAAAGAAAATAGTAAATTGCACATACTTTATTATACTTTTAGCCAACTTTAAATAAAGTTTAAATAGCTAACAATTTATCAAAAGAAGTAGTGAATGAAAAGTTCATTCAATATCAGAGAAAGTATCACTGTAACTTATTATAGCAAAAAATGGAAAATCATATTAAGAGATGCTGAGAAGTTATTTGACAATACTCAGCAGACACTCCTAATAAAACTCTAAATAGGAAAAAATAATCTATTTAAATATAAATAAATCTACCCATCAAAGTTCAGTGGCAAATATCAAATAAAGAGATAAAACACTAAAACAATTATTTATAGTTTGGAACTCAGAGATGTTCAATGCTATCATTTTTTTATTCTTATTTTGGAGGTTCTGGAAAATTCAATATTAAAAATGAAATAACTCATTTTAAAAGAGAGAAAACTGTCATTTGCTGATAATGTACTTGTATGCTTGGAACACCCAAGAGATTCTAATTTAAAAATTACTAAATTTTATAGAAGAGATTTGTAATGTGGATGGATAACAGATAGATATACTAAATCAGTTTTACCTTAGTATACGAATCTACATCAAGAAACATAAATGGAAAAAGTAAAAACAATAGTAATGAAATAGGTAGAAATAAACCTAACCTCCCAGGGCCCCTGCAAAACGCACATGAAAAACTTTACAAAATTTCATTTACACTACACACCTTTAATGACCTAAATCACCAAAACAAACAACAAAAACAACAAAACCCTAACAATACCATATTCTGGCCAGGATATAGAGCAACTGGAACTGATACACTGCTGGTAGGATACAAAACAGTACAACCATTTTGGAAAAACAGTGTGCTAGTGTCTTATAAAGTTAAACATAACTTATCACACAACCCAGGAATCTCATTCTTAGTTATTGACACAAGAGAAATGAAGACATATATGTCCACACTAAAATCTATATGCAAATATATAAGGCAGCTTTATTCATAATCACCACAAAATGTCTATAACCTGGTAAATTGAAAAACAAACTGTGACTATTCAATAGAAGACTCATTCCATGATGAAAATACAAACTACTAATACTTGCAACAACATATACACCTTTTAAATGCATTATGCTAAGTGAAAGAAAGTTGACAGCAAAGGCTACATTCTATAGGCTTTCATTTAAATAATATTCTGGAAAAGGCAAAACTAATTGAAGAAGAGCTCAATAATTGCCAGAGGTTGGGGGTAGGGAGAGAAAGTTAACAAGGGGCACAAGGAAATTTGGAGGTGATAAAATGTCTTATGTTTTGATTACAGTGCTGGATATATAATTGTATGCTTTGTCAGAATTCATCAAACAGTGCATCTCAAAAAGAGCAATATTACTGAATATGAATTATACATCAACAAACCTAACTTTAAAAAATTAATTGAAAGCCTTCAAACAAGGTGTGAATAAATGGGAAAAAACATACAATGTTATTAGATGATGACTTAAAAGCAGAATATATTATTTCTCTTTAAAAGTATCATGTAAACTGATGTGATTCCAATCACAATCCCCAAAGTATGGTTCCAGAATTGGATAAAATGATCTTGAACTTTGTATGGAAGAATTAATGTTCGAGAATAGCTAAGAAAAAAGGAATAAAAGATAAGTTAGGAGACTAATACTAGATATCAAAATACTCTATAAAACTACTGTAATCATATTAATATAGTATCAGCATAGGAATAACAGACTGGAGTACAATAAAACATACAGAAACAGATTCCAGTATATATGTTCATTTGCTACATGACATTGTTAAAAAAGAATACAGAGTTTATTAACTGCTGAACATGAACCGTTTATCTAAATAGGAGAAAACAATGTTGAACCCCTATCTCATACCATAAACAATAACAAATTACAAGGGGATAGAAGACCTAAATATCTTAAAAATTACAATCATAAATTTTTTTTTTAATTTAGGGGTGGGAAGTTTTCTTAACCAAGACAGAAAAATCCTGAAGCTATAAACAAGAAAGGAGACATATTTTGATAAAAGTGTTAAATGATTTATATAGGAAAAATATCAAAAATGTCTTAATGTCCATTACATGCAATGAAATAATATACAAAGAGCCCTATAAATTCACAGTAAAAGCAATTCAATGGAAAAATGAGCAAAGGATATAAATAAGTAATAGTTCACTAATGAACAAATCTAAATGGCAAAAACAAAATGAAAAGAAGCTTAAACTTACTATAAGTTTAGAAAATATAGATTAATGTAATGATGAAATCACTATATTTATTAGACCATAAAAAATTAAAATGAACGACACATTGCTGTTCAGGATGCTGGGAAAGGTTATGATCAGACACT
Organism: Mesoplodon densirostris; assembly: GCF_025265405.1. Classification (NCBI taxonomy): domain Eukaryota; kingdom Metazoa; phylum Chordata; class Mammalia; order Artiodactyla; family Ziphiidae; genus Mesoplodon; species Mesoplodon densirostris. The sequence goes on along the minus strand of NC_082668.1, from coordinate 98,119,482 downwards.
GCTGGTAGAAATGTAAATTACTGCAATCTTTTTGGAAAGCAGTAAGACAGTATCCACTTTTTTTTCTCTTAGCAATCCTGCTCCTGGGAATATATTCCATAACAATAAAATCATCAGTATAGAATGTTTCTTGTATTTTGTTCATAGTGGCAAAAAATTAGAAACAAAATTAATACTCATCCATAATGAGAAATGGCAGAATAATACTCACCATGAAATATTACACAACTAAAATGGAATGAATTAGTTTTATCCCAGCTGACGTGATAACATTTCCATAAGGTACTACTGAGTGAAGAAAAAAGATGCAGAAAAGCATTTAATATGATGATTAGATAGATATAGATAAAGTCCTTATATATGGCTATTTGTCCATAGAGGAAAATATAAGATAAAAGCAAGGTTGTTAGATATCAAACAGGGTTGGAAGGAGGTAGGAAAGTCGTGCAGATGGCACAGAAAAAGAAGAGACCACTCAAAAAGAAAAACTGTACTAATTTTAAAAATTGACACATAAGAGATCATCTCTTTTATGTACAGTTACAGGTATAAATAAATACGTATGATTCTATGGATGCATGAATTAATAAAGAGATTTGAAAGAACAAAATTAGATCTACGTCTACTGATATATGGGAATGTCAAACAAGATAATTTTATGTGAAAAAAAGCAAGGTTTTGAGTGTATGAGTACTTATTTTTTTACACATTTGAATGAACAAAGAGAAGGATATAGAATGATGATACCAGGCTGTGAATCTTGACCCCAGAGGTTTGAAAATGGGTGACAGAGAGGTGCATACAATAAGTTGGGTGTAATAAACTGGTTTCTGATAACTTTCCTCTATTCATCTTTAAAGTATTTAATTGTTACCAAAAGTGTATATTGCTATTGTAATTTAAACAACAGCAAATGAAGGGAAAATATATTGCAATGAAGGAAGAAAATAAATATGCCTGAACTCCATCCCAGATTTTCTGAATTAGCATCTCCAGGATGACACTTAGGAATCTACATTTTTAACAAGTCCTCTCCCCTCCCCAAGATGATTCTTATATAAAAAATAAGCTGAGAGACAAAGCTTTAGACCAGTGATTCCAAGAGTTTACAGATCATAAGAAGCATCCTTTTAAAAAAATATGATACAGCAAGTTTGGGAAACACAGCCGCAGGCAGTTTCAGCAAAGACTCCTATAAAACAATTGACACAGACAAGAAACAGGACCACTGCTTTACTGCAACATGGTTATAATTTCACAGGAGTATTAATAGTGTTTGTGCAACAGAAAAGGAAAAGTGAGATCGCAGGTTGTTTTGGTGAGATATTTATGCTAATATTTTCTCACACAGTCTCTTTCTCTTTCCACACAAGCCACCTTATTATAACTGGTATCTTCCTCCTAGTACATGGCTGATTCCCTGGCCCATCATTTTTGGGCATTTTGTCATTCAGAGACCAAAAAATGGCAAAGCCAGAAATTTAGTTCTCTCAGCAAAAATTCCTGAAGGGGAACCGCTTAGCCTTTGTTAACAACAATATAAAAAAATCCTCAGCTACTACAGGAGCTATTTGAGCAGAATTTTTATCAGTGAGAACTTCTGTATTTTTCCTTGTTCAGCTCAGAGCATCATGAGTGATTAAGCCCACCAGATCAGTTACCAATCTCCAACAGGTAGATGATAGACAGCAAATCCAGTGTAAGTTCCATCTCAAATCAACTGTGTGGTTTTGGAGAAGTCATTTCACTGTGTTTCAGTGTCCTTGTCATTATATGAAGAGAATAGACTTGAACTTTACAGATGCATGTAACATCCTTCTATAAGTTTTAAGCTATTCAGTGGAATACAATTTTGCAGTAAGTGTAATGCTCTAGGGAAATTTAGAGAACTCCAATAACGCAGAGATAAACTCATCTTAAATTAGCAAATATTCTGGATATTCTGTGGCCTTCATACCATATTTGGGGGCGGGGGGGAGATTGCCTTTTTGCAATGTTTTCAGCTTTTGGGTTCCCTTAAATCCCATGTATTGTCAAGCTTTGCTTTCTAGCCATAATGAATGTGGCCAGCTTGGAGATGCATGTATAATAAGAAGAATAAATGTTTTAGCTGGTATAAGAGTTCTTCTTAGAAAAAGAGCAACCCTTTGTTAAGAAAATGCAGCAATAACCTTTTTCAGAACAGAAGGTGAGAAATAATGGGGCCTGAATATGGGTTAAACTGTTCTGCTTAAGATAAAACTATGGACTATCTGCTTTAAAAAAAAAAAAAAAGGAAAAGAGAGGAAAAGGAGAGATGAAAATAAAGGAAAAAAGTGCAGGCGAAGCAAGAAGAAAAGCTGTGTAGTGTGTGATGGGATTTCTGCAGAGAGCACCCATGTCTACATTAAAACCTACAAAAAAATCACAAAATGCTTGCTGCTAGTAGATTTATGTATTTAAAAAAAGAGCAGGGCTTCCCTGGTGGCACAGTGGTTGACAGTCCGCCTGCCGATGCAGGGGACACGGGTTCGTGCCCCGGTCCGGGAAGATCCTACATGCCGCGGAGTGGCTGGGCCCGTAAGCCATGGCCGCTGAGCCTGCGTGTCCGGAGCCTGTGCTCCGCAACTGGAGAGGCCACAGCAGTGAGAGGCCCGCATACCGGAAAACAAACAAACAAACAAAAAAACAAGTTGGTTCTCTGACATCTGTACACAAACTAGCTGAAGTAGATAGCAATAGGCTAGGTCTGTGACTAATATAAAGTGGTTTTTTTTTTTCATGCAGAGAATATCAACTGGCAAAACCAGTTGTATTATTTAGACAAACACCATTTAAGTGGGAGTAAGTAATATAAAAACTATTTCATAATTGACTTTCAACATTTAGATATTTGTTTACCAGGTATTTATTGAGCACCTCTTATATGCATTCCACTGCAGAGTCCCTAGAGGAATTTAAAGATATATAAGAATTCAATCTGGAGGAAGCTCAGTATCTAAGAAAATAGAATTTTTGACATATAAAGTTAAAAAGGAAAGAGTGAATGAAAATAGATTTTTAAAACTTGGCTAGAAGGGAACTTCAGAAGCTGAAGCATCCTTGGTTATATTTTAGGAACTACATTAATACTTAATAAGTCAAGCAGATAACAAAAGCTATAATATTTCAGGTGATAGAAAGATCACTTTGGATTTAGTAACCAGTGATGCCTTCGCATAATAGAGAAGGTGGACTTGGTTAGCATTCCAGCATCAACAATGATGTGGAGGCTAAAATGTTAGGACAAGGTCAGGTCTGCTGGGCTGGCATATGGTTTTAGGGGGAGGAACACTGAGGGATGGTGAAGAGGAACGGAGAAAGCACCAGCAGCCTAGGATCTATCCCTCTCTAGTTTATGAGACCTGGGGCAGGTTGCTTAACATCTTTGAATGTCTGTTTTAAAATGGAAATTAATAATTATCTACCCTGCCTTCCTCACAGCTGTGCCAAAAAATCAAATAAATTCAAGTATGTAGAAGTAATACAAATGCTTTAAAGTTTCATATGAATATAAATTAATTTTCCTTTTGTTACTATCAGAGACTGACCTACATTTTTAAGATGGATAACCTCTTGGGTTCTCAAGGAAGGGTTTTATTGGAGTTCCTCTCAGCCATTCTGAGACCTCACACTAGTGATTTCTCTAATACCTATCTGTTCTCTCAACTCCACAGTTTAACTTTGCCCCTGGAGTTTAGGTTTTTGATATCCAGGTAAGACCCGTTTCAAGGATTCCTGCCACCTGCTACTTGACTATGATACTGCCTCCAGAATTAAGAAAAACTAGTAACCACCTGTGCTCAGTTGACATTGGCTTGGCCCATTACTGGACAACAAAACCTGCACAGTTCACATCTGAGGTGAAAATTAACATACATGAGCCTGGAGTGTAATGCACATCCTCAACACTAAATTGGGTATCTGGACATATTCTGAGAGTAAAGGGAGCCAAAGGGTTTTAAGCACATGTTGGGAAGGTGGTAAATAAAACAGATATATGATTTTTAGGAATATTAATCTTATAATTGGATTAAGAGTGAATTGAATGGAAAGGGGACTATTGCTACCAGCAGTGTGCCAGTGTATTTCATTATTAAGTTTATATATATTATCCCATGAATATTCAAAACACTCTTAATAGATATTAATTTATGGCAGACCTTAATCCAAAAAGGAATTAAGACAATTTACAAAAATACATACAAAATGATAAATTTAGATTTTACAAAATGTAAGAGAAAAACAAATGAAATGTAAAATGAAGGTAGGAAAGAGAATAAACTGAAGAGTGAGGTTAATATATAAAACCATGCTTCAAATTTATTTATCTTTGTTAAAGGGATGCCAAAAATTCATCTGTGAATTTTTATAGCACCCTAAAGAAAGAAGAAAATGCAATCTGTTTAAGAAATTCGAATTATACTTTTTAAAATAACACTTTCACATGTATTCAACAAACATTTATTGATTATCTACTATATAAAAGGTGAAAGTACATTTCTATGAGCTACCAGCACAGTGGTGAGCAAGATGTCCAAACTATCTGCCTCTTGGAGTTTGCATACTTGCGAGAGAGATAGGTAATACACAAATATATACTATAATATCAGACAGTAGTAAATGATGGGGGGAAATTAAGGTATAGAATAGAGAATGACTAAAAGAAGAAGTATAGTTATGTTAGATCAGATATCCAAGAAAGGCATCTTTGAGGAGGTAATATTTGAGCAGACATGACTGAAGTTGATTTCATCCTGAATTTGGCAGGAAACCACTGAAGATTTTAAGCAAGGAATGATATGATCTAATTTGTATCCTTATAAAAGGATCCCTCTAGCTTTCGTATGGATAATAGACTGTGTGGGCAGATGAGAGACAAAGCAAGGAGATAAGCTAGGAAGTTATTCCAACAAGGTGACATAATGGCTTAGATAAGAGTGACAGCAGTGGAGGTGATGAATAGTTAGATTTAGAATGTATTGTGATGGGGGATTTCACACAGACTGGATGTGGAGTGTGAAGAAAAGAGCAGCATCTAGGAAGACCCCTGAGTTTTTATATTGAGCAAGTGAGTGGTGGGTCTATTTACTGAGAGGAAGATGCCTGGGAAGAGCAGGTTGAGGAAGCAAAATCAAGACATTAATTTGGATATGCCTACCAGATATCTAAATGAAGATGCTTGAAAAGCACACATCTGAAGGAGGAGGAAGTCAGAACTGAAGACACAAATGTAAGTGTCCTGATAGTATTTAAATATTAATTTAAATTTTAGGGAGGACTAGATAAGATTTCTAGGGAGAGAGAATAGATAGAGACCATCCATTGACAATCCTCAATGTCTATGATACTCAATTTGGTAATACCTTCCCCTAAGAGGTGTTTTAGAAACTTGTGAGGGTGTTTTTCCTCTCATAATAATTGTGAGGGTGCTACTGGCATTTAGTAGGCAGGAACTAGGGATGCTTCAGGTCCTCCTATATTCCGGATGGTCCAAATTATCAAAGAATTGTCTCACGTCCCAGTAGATTTTGAAATACCTGGCTGAACATTCACATAAGTGGGGGGGAAAAGTTTGATCTGAGCTTAGACCCTGTTTCAACATAAAGTATTTCTGCACGGTTTTTTTTGTTGTTGTTGTTGTTGTTTTCGGTACGCGGGCCTCTCACTGTTGTGGCCTCTCCCGTTGCGGAGCACAGGCTCCGGACGCGCAGGCTCAGAGGCCATGGCTCACGGGCCCAGCCGCTCCGCGGCATGTGGGATCCTCCCGGACCGGGGCACAAACCCGTATCCCCTGCATCGGCAGGCGGACTCTCAACCACTGCGCCACCAGGGAAGCCCCTTCTGCACGGTTTTAACACATATTTTACATTTTCAATAAATGCAAACACCATGTAAATCAAAGGGAGGCTGTATGGATTTATTTTGAAATTTACCAAATTAATTCATCACTTCAGAAAAATTATGACAGCGTGGTATTTAATTCTCCATTATAACAGTCATTTCAGTGTGTAAATCTACATATACTGCAAGCAGATTACTATTTATGTCTTCCAGTATAGCTGTGGTAGAGCAGTCATATATTGAAATACATATTACACATTATTTTTTCTCATATTACTCTTAGGTAATTATATGGATTTTTTAATATTGTGTATGTTGGTAGATGATATAATCTATGAAATATATTTCAAAATAGTAAAGGGAGCATAACAATTTATGTTGTAAAACATATAAATATTTGTTATGAGGGAGGTATTGGGTCTGATACAGTTGAGAATAACTGATAAACATGGACACTGAAATCAATGAGAATGATAATAACTAACTGGTAAAGAGAGCCTGGTGCTAAAAATCAGAAGGAATGATTAGGATCATGGCTCTGAAACTTTGCTGCACCTTCAAATCACCTGGGGAGCTGCTATGAGTCCTAATGCCCAGGGCCGGCCACATCAGAATCTCTGAGGGTGTGGTCTAGGCATCGGTATTTTTCAAAATTCTCCAGTGTTGTCAAGTTTGAGAACCACTGAATGAAGAGATCAGGGGAAAATTACAATAAGAGGTACCGAAGGAGGTCAAATCTGACGGAATTCCATTTAAAGAATCAGTTGTTTTTCAGGAGTGGGGAAGGGAAAGAAATGGTTAAAATTGACAATGGGAGCAAGAACCCCCTACTTCACCTCCAGGTCTGAAGAAAATAACAGCCCCCACTGGAAAGACTTCCAGGAAACTGGAACCCTCAGGAGTGACAGGTTTCATTATGAGAAGTAATTGTAAGTTACAGGAAAGCAGTAAAGGGGATATTTAAGAATGAGGTTGGGGATATGGGGATGTCAGAGGCACAGTGGAAGGGCATAGAGTAGTTGAAGAAGGGAAAAAATTTGAGTCATATTAGGAGATTACAGAGAATACGCTGATAAAAAGAGTTCCAGGAATGACCTACAAGAAACGGATGGAACACATGATGGGCTCTGTCCTGGTGCCTTTAGAGGAAGATGGGCAACCTGTTCTGCCAGCGCTCAGTCAGTGCTCTGCCCAGGGCCTCTGGGATCCCTCCTACCACTTCCACTGTCCCACCCCAGCTTCTTCGTGGTTTTGCTTATAATGGCTGGAACCTGCAATTCTCTTCAGAGGATTGCCCTTGAACTAGTGGAGCCACCTGACAAAGCTGGAAATACCTGCAAGCTTATGGTCTCACAGGGATAGCCTTAGCTAATCCATGACTGGTACAGAAACGTGCAGACCCAGCTCCCTTGCCTCATCAGGAAAAGCTCTAGGGCTTAATTTATATCCTGGAGTTTTCCTGTGGGATCAAGCTGAAATGATCCTTCCTACTTTGCTCAAGATTGTTCCTTTGCTTGGCTTCCTCTCCTTCCCGGTCCTACTTCTCCCACTTCCTCACCAGTTTCTCCTTGCAAACACTAATAAATCACTTGCTCTTGAGTTCTTGTCTTGGGGTCAGCTTCTGGGAAACTTGACTCAAGACAGCCTCCTCCTTATGGTGGATAGGCAGCAGCATATGGTAGCAGAACAGGAGGTGCCCTGGAAGACTCCTAAGGCACCTGCTGAGGACCATATCATTGAGCCAATGGGGGACAGTTTTACCACATGCAAGTGGAATTACTGAGATGACTAATTTTGATAGATCAGAGTAGGTTTTTTCATGTGTCCTTATAAAGAGGACAAAATTCTCAATAACATCTTCTAGGAACTCTAACACCAATTTTCAGAAGGAAAATAATACATCATTATTTATCACTCAATATAATCAAATGCTGTCATTCAGAAACAAGCAACTATGTAGGCTGCCAAAACAATGTGGTAGTATGTGTACCCAGCTTTCCTGTAGTCTAGTTTCATCTACAGATAGATTTTAGGGTACCTAGAAAAGAAGAGAGACCTATATCCCTCAGGTAATCCCCCCCTAAGATATTGTTTAAAACAGTTAAGCATTCACTAAATATTGAGCATCAGTGAGTTCAAAGTTATTTTTTCTTATTAATGCTCAGAACTAAATCTAAGTTGCTGGTAAAGTGAAGAGAACATATTTTAAGTGTCAGTCAAGGTGGTGCTATAGGCTATAATTGTCAGAAATTATAATAAGATCAGCAAAAATGATGAAGCATAGGTAGTAACAATTAATGCACCCATTTGACTTCCATGTCTTGTCCCCTCCAATATTCAATATTTCAGAGGCAGAGTTCAAATAACTGAATGAAAGTTGTACTTAAATCCAAAGTCCCAGACTTAACGCAACAGGAACAGAGACTTTCACAACCACTGCTTCATATTAGGAAATACATAAACTTTAATTCTTCTCTCCAAAAGTACCCTTTAGGTTCCAAAGGGAAGGAAAAAGGAGAAAATATGTCCGAACAATGATTAATAAGTGGATGAATTAGGAGGTAATGGGTACAAATTATTAACAAAACACTCTTTTTAGGGAACATCTTGAGAAACCATGTGATGGCTACATTATGGAATTTTCCATGAATAAATCCTTCCAAGCTTAATACTGACACAATGCTAACTTTTAATTACCTTCATGGTACTATGAAGATGGGATTATAACAATAACTGAAGTCATCAAATTATTTTCCTTCCTCATCTAGTGGAAGTATACAAGTGTACCATGTACGACTGCCAAAGCATAAGCTCTAGAGACCTTTATTCAAAAGGCAGCTCACTGAAATGAGGGGACCCCAAAAGCAGGGCAATGAAGGGTGAATTGATCTCTGTGGAGCTGGGGAGGAAGAAGTTCTCACTGTGGAGTGAGAGGGGGGATGTCTCAATTGGACCATTTACCCAAGGAACCGCACTCGGGAAGTCCCCTATGGAGCACCCTGAGAACAATAAAGTTGCTGTAGGAGAAAATCAGTATTTGGCAGCCAGCTGCAAGGCCACAGTTGGATGAAGGAGCAATAATCCTCAGATGAGGAGGCCCACAGATTTACCACCACTTTCCAACAGGCAGAACTTCCTTACTTCTCTCCACCCATCTCAACACACACACACACTTGGGATAACCAGGCACAGGCGCATGGAATATAAAAGAGGAAGAAGAGGAATCAGGCTATATTCCTTTCAAATGCAAATAATTTTTACCAATCTTAGAAGTCAAGTGGGAGCTGAATGCTGGGATTTTGGATACTTTTCAATAACCACTGAAATAAATATAGCATTTGCTTCCCAAAGTGAGTACAAATGATTAAAATGCCACTTGCTGTCAATTTTATATTATCCTCTCCATCCACTGGAATATGCTAGCCAGCATGTGTTACTAGTAATCGTAGAAAAAAATGCCCTATTTTTACATTGCTGAGTTGAGATCTTGCATTTCTATAAGGGTCTGACCTCCATCAGTAACCTGAACTTCAACAGATTGACCTTTAAGCCATTAAAGAAAAAAGTTGTGTAGTAGAAAGAACTATACTGATCTAATTGTCAGTGTGACTATCATAAAACCAAATTTATGATTTCAGGCAAGTTCCTTTCTTTTTTTTAAACATCTGAGTCTTAATTTTCTAAAATTTAAAATGGGGTTGACAATACTTACGTAAAAGTAAGCACTCAAGCTTAAGAAACATTTGTTTTCATCCCACCCATATCCTCAACCTGTAGACCAATTTTGAATGCTATCTTTTTCAAACAATGGACATGCAATGCATTAATCCCTGTGGTGTTATCTTTCTTAATCAATGAGTTATTTTCTTTTTAATCTTGCTAAAGAAGTGAACAGATTGTTTCCCTGTAGGAATTTTTGTTTTGTTTTGCATCTTTAAATGATACTTAACATTTAGACAGCTACTGTACTATAAATCTAGGGTATGTGTGAATTTAGAGCCCCAATTCACCTTAGCTTGTTAAACCTGTGCCTTAACAGCTTTTACAGAGCAGGAATACCAACATGACTGAGTTGTATGCCTTCCCTGTGTGCATATTTGTCTTCCTTCATTGTTATTTGAGTTAGTCTTTCTAACTTTTTTTTTTTAAGACAAGAGTATGTTTGCATTTGACCTATTTCAGCTATAATAAATTCTTGCTCTAACCCATGACAATTTTTCTTAGGCTGCCATATAAGCGTCCTGTATCCTGTCAAATTTGCAATTTAAATATTTGGATTTTTCTTCTTACTTTCTTATGCCTTATTTTCCTTCTAGTTTCTGGTGATGACTGTACCCTGACCCTCAAAAGCTCTAATTTGCATGCCCCTAGAAACAGATTTATAAGAGACTGCTATAATCGTCCACAACAGTGACTGGAGTCTTTAAAATAGTTCCCTGTAGCAAATCATATCTCTAAACATTTTACAAGAAGGGTAAGTCAACATGTTTAAGCAGGCTGCCTCAGGAAGAACCTGTATAATTTATGGAGCAGAAATAGACATATTGCTACCCAAAGCAGTTTTCTCACGCCCACAGAAACTATAGCGTGGTTTCAATGTTCAGTGAGTGACTTTGTTCAGGGAAGAGATACAGGAAGAGGAATAAATTTTCAGGTAGAGTCTTCTGGAATCTAAAGTCTATTTCTTTTTCCAACTTTACATGAGCATAAACAGCTCTGGATCACATCTCTTGAAATTCCCCTTCAGTTCCCCCTTGAACTTGGGCAAGTCACATTAGTAAGTTACCTCTGTGCCTCAGTTTCCTCATTTGTAAAGTGAAGATGATCATAGAAATCTCTTTCCCAAGATTCTTGTGAGGATTAAATGAGTTTATACATGAAAACTGCTTAAAATAACCCCAGCCCTCAGTAGGCACTCAGCAAGCAAGCGTTAGTTATAATTTTACTCCTTCTATCACTATTCAGTAGCTTCTTCATCTCCTCCACACCCCACCTAGCAGGGCAAGGAAGACAGAGCACCGAAGCCAAGGAGGGAAGATCAGTCCTGTTCTTGCGTTCACCCATCTCTAGTTGAGCATCTCCTCAGTGAAGATTTTGGATCTTTTGTTCCAGTTCATTTCCCTCCGTCCCCTGCTACCCCATAAACGTTCCATATATCTCCTGACCCTTATTTCAGTGAACAAGACTATGAATGAAACATCCTAGTTTTACTTTCCATTTGTCATCACTGTCACAGGGAAGAAGCCACAAGTTAGGAAGAATCAGAGCTAAAAGAAAGCAAGCTATGGACATGCAAGGTTAATAGCAATCGAAAAAGCAACTTCCCATACAGGCCTTTCTCAAGTTTCCAGTGTTCACTGCCCTATAACCCTCTTTTTGTAATAACCATGGAAATAGCTGAGAGATTTATTAGGAAGCCAAACAGATGTTCTGGTTATTAAGAGAGCAGCATACCATTCCCAGCTGTAACCACCATAAATTGAATAATATTTCCCTACATCTAACCTGTTCAACAAATACATATTTAATAACCATTATATGTACTGAAGTATGAAATAATAAAACAGAGTAATTTGCCTTCAAGTAGCTTATTATTTAGTAGGGGAAATAAGCTATGTATACAAATAGCCATATAAGGCAGAAAATATTAAGCTCTGTAGGCAACACAAAAATAAAAATCGCAAATCGCAAAAACTGAAAAGTGTGGTCAGTTCCCATGAATTGGCCATGAAATTCAATTATTGCATCAGAATCTCTACTAAAATAGCTACTTCATATTCAAGTAAAAGTTGACCAAGCTCCTGGTCTGAGCAAGGCCCTGTCCTGGTTTCTACGTTAGATGCAAGTGTCAACAGGGAACCTGTAATCTTATTGGTGATGTAAGACATACAGACATATGATCATATAAAAGGCTGAATGGTAAAAGGAACACAGGAACACAGAGCAGAAAGTCTTTCTAATCAGATGTGGGCAGGTGACATGGATGGAGATGACACCTCCCTAGTTCAAGGCCACTCTCGGGGCTCAAGTGGTCTCCTGCATTCACTTTGCAGTGGTCTTCTGGCTTCTTGTCTTTCCCCTGACAGCCTCCCCTAACTTACACTGTGGCCAGAATGATTTTAAAGTGTAAAGTCAGATCATGATTCTTCCTTTTCTTTGGCCCTTCAAAGTCCTCCCCCACCCCTGATCATCCTGGAGTTAAACCCAGACACTGTGCCAGGGCCTACAGAGTGCCAGGGGTGCTGGACCCTGCCTACTTCTGTATGCTCAGCTCACACCACTTGTTTACTCCACTGTATCCACACTGGCTCCTTGCTGGGTCTTGGCTTTGTCAAGTGTGTTCCCTTCTCAGCATCTTTTACTTGTTGTCCCCTAGTTCCCTCTTCGTAGGACTCTCTTCTCCACACTCCAATTGTTGGTCATGCCTGGATTCTAGCCTCGTGAAAACTCCTCCTTCTCTCCCCCAGCCTGGTAGTACACTGCTGCCAGAGTTACTCCTCCTATACCTGAGTGATTGGCTTGGAACTCTACCTGCTTTTCTGGCAGTATGGGACTGTGATCTACCTCCTCTCAGAGCAGGTTTGGTTTCTTAAGTCTCTTATTGGGGCAAACTAGCCCCACAGGGACTTCCCTGGTGGCGCAGTGGTTAAGCGTCTGCCTGCCAATGCTGGGGACAGGGGTTCGATCCCTGGTCCGGGAAGATCCCATATGCCGTGGAGCAACTAAGCCCGTGCACCACAACTACTGAGCCTGCACTCTAGGGCCCGCGAGCCACAGCTACTGAGCCCGCGTGCCACAACTACTGAAGCCTGCATGCCTAGAGCCCGTGCTCCACAACAAGAGAAGCCACAGCAAAGAGAAGCCCACACACTGCAATGAAGACCTGACGCAGCCAAAAAATAAAATTTAAAAATAAAAAAAAAAGAAAAACTTAAAAAAAAAAAAAAAAAGGAGCCCCACATACCCTTACTGGGGCAATGAATCAGATAATATCTTGGTCAAAGTGTGGTGACAAAGTGGTGTGTATGAAACACATACTCCACTTCCAATGCTTTCTCTCCTTCTCTGTGTGACCTCAATCAAGTACTTAACCGCTCCTGTGTCTTCATTTGGAAGGATGTCTACTGTCACTCTTAGGTCCAACCTTCTTTATTTCACCATTTCTTCATCCCATATGTACTTATTGAGAGCCTGTTTTATGCATGGTGCTGTGCTGGCCCCAAGGACTAAGCTGTGAATAACACAGAAACCATGTATGACTTTAGGAACTAAATCTGAGCACAGGAGACAGACATTAAGCAGTTTATCTCATGTGCTGATGAAATAGCAATCTCCCAGACCCCTGACTGGAGTATGCCCCAGATGGAGGAGAAAATAAATTTTGGGTTTTCCCAAATCCTATTAGAGACCATCGGAAAAGAACACCTTTCCCAGGAATTTTAAAAGGCTCAAGGTACAGGGAAAACTGTCATTTCAAAGCTTCCATAGTTAGTTGTTTTGCTTGCTTGTTTGTTTTCCTAAAGAGTAGATGGCTTTGCTGTTTGAAAAGGCACAATAATGGGTCCTGCTTCTTATGTCCTTCTTATGGACTAATAAGCTCTGAGCACAGTCTACAAAGCAAAGTGTCATCTATCTGCACAAATTGTCATCTCTCATCTCCACTAAGGAGAGTGTAAACTGTACAGATTAAGTTAGATTTAGGAGAAGTTTTTATTACTTAATAAGGATCTAAGATAAGCCTATGAGAATTATTGTTTTCCCTGGAAGGTGTGTAGAGAAAACATGCCTTCACTTCATAGGAGTAGAAAGTCTGCTAAGGTTAGCGACCTTGAAATGAAAAACCCTCTCTAGGTGGTTACAGAATACCTTCATGGTTTTATCTTAGACAGAACTCAGATTTTAAGAAATATTACACTGTGGTTAATTGCAAGCCTTCGCTAAGCCTTGTAAATAGAGAGGCAAGAATTATAAAGCAAGATCAGTACTTCTGAGTAAGGAGCTGAACAAATAAATCAAAATTCACCCCAGGAGAGTCTGAAGAGAAGATCTTTAAGACATGAAAGAGGGCAGACCTCAGACTGGGAAAAGAAGTTAGAAATTAAGATTGCCTGTAAGGAGAACCCATGTGAGATTCTTTCCCTTGAACTTTCGGAACAGTGGTATTTCACATAGTTTCAAGAGTTTTTTTTTTCCCTATAATTTCCTCTGGTAATCTTTAACATTTCAGTAAAGTGTGCTACACATGGGCAGTCTTTTGTTAGTAGGATTGTGGGTAATTAGGTCAGTAAAGAGAACTGTGGCCTTTCTCACATCACCTCCTGCTGAGGCTAGCAGCAAATACTGAAGGAGATAGTGGACCCAGAGTCCCACAAGGGGGGACAAAGCAAATAATATTCAGAGTAAAGCAAATAATATTCAGAATATTGCTGAGAAGAGAGAGAAGAGGAGCCCTTGATGTGGTAAAGTCGATGCCAAGTGAGTGAATTCAAAATGGCCAGGAGCCAAACACTCCTTTTTCCCAAATGTACCAGACGAAGGAGATTCTCAAAGGGATGAAGCTGACAAGTAGGATACAAGCACATACACAAAATTACAATCGTGGTGGGTATTCCCAGGGGAAGACCCAGAGACTAAGAGAGCAAAGAAAGGAGAAACTGAATTCTCAAGGGTTCTGAAGACTGAGTAGGATTTATCGAGGTGAAGGGAGACACCAAGCACACTTCTGGCAAGGAGAAAAGCAGGGTAAAAGCGGAGGAGTGTCCAAAGAACTGAAAGAAGGCCTGAGGCCAGACCACTCACCCTAAGACAGGATGAGGCTGGTGAAGCTGGTGAAGGACTTGAGGGCATTTTTAAAATACTGAATTTTATTCTAAAGCAAGAAAGCTGAACATCCCTCTAGGACCCCAAGTCTAAGTGCCAGAACCAGAGGATGTAGTGGAATTAGTGCCATAGCTTGCAAGAAAAGGAAAGCACAGTCCAAAAACAGCTTATTGGAGCATGTACACTCGGAGGATGATCATGAAGGATTGATAGGACAGACCAAGAGAAGGAAACAGGGTTCCTAGACAAGAAAAAAAGAACACTCAGCGTCCAGAAGATGAGAATGATCATTTTTAATTACAGGAAGTAGCTAAATCTATCTATAAGGACTAACTCAATCTTTTTCTCACCCATAGAAATGATTATTTCTACTTGCAAAATATCTCAATTTTGATTCTTTTTTCTGGCCAGAAACATGTGTAATTAAATGTTTTAAGACAAGATGAGCTTTGATTTTAATTGACAACTACACTGCAGGATAATTCTTATTGTTATCGTCCAACTGCTGAAATTCCTTCATATTAAAATTTTACTAATTTAATCTAAAATAATTTTTAAGGAATTAGAGGTAGATATTTTCCTTCTTAACTACGTCTATACCATGAGTATACACACAATTAAAGCAAAAACCCTAATTCCTGATTACCTGCCTACTCCTCCTAGCTTAGTGGACCACCTGCAGTGTTTAAGAGTAATTTGAAGTGATATTTGTCAAGTCAAAATGTTGATCTACATCACTTTTATTCAGAAAAATAATCCTCTTGGTTGGGATGCTTTGAGCTGCAAATGACATAAAAATAACTCTAAGTCGTTTAAGCAACAATGGGTACACAGTTGTACATAGCAAGGCAGGTGGTTCCACGACTGAAACTTCACGCATACAACGACCCCAACAAGGGCCTGGGTGCTCTCCATCTTTCTGCTCAGCCAGACACAGGATGTCAAAGATGTCTCCCTCCTGGTTGCAAGGTGGGGATAGCAGCTCTGAGTGTCAAACGCAGGCATATTAGTACCTGTCCTAGGAGAGGAAGACTTTTATAAAGTCTCTCTTCATTGGAAAGGAAAAGTCTCCCCAGGACTCTGATGGCAGTCTTCCCCTCAGGCCTCATTGGCTATGTCTAGGTCACATGAATAAAGCAATCACTAGAAAAATGAACAAAATGAAAATGGTTTGCAAGACAACTGTGATTTATGCCTCAAGGCATTATGAGCTGTACCTTTCCTAAGCAGAGGGAAAGGTGAATGTGGAATAAACCTGGAGATCTCCTAGAAGGGAATAAAGAAGGGAAGGCAAGAGAAGAGAAGAAAACGGGTAGAGAATGAATATTTCCAAAATTAGAGAGCCTGCTTTAAGAGAGGAAAGCATAGGCTAGGAAAACCAACAGCAGGGTGCTCTATATCTCTAGTCCTGAAGGGCAAGGAGAGAGTGGTTACCAAAAGTAGGAGGAGGAGGTTCTATTGATAGTCCTCCACCCCCTGAAAGCTATAAAGGCTGGCCTGAGGCAAACCCACTATTAAGGAGCCAGGAGACCACCTTGACCTTGCTCTTCTGTTGTTGAAGTTCCCCATTGGCCAACCTCACCTGGAAACCAGCAGGCAAATAGTTGATACAGCAGAGTCTCCTGTGGCAGGGTGAGGGGAATAGGGCAGAGTTGATTTGCATGTGCAAATCTAGCACAATCAATACACCCATTGATTAAAACCATTCTCACTGCCATTACAAGTAAAAAACATATTACACACACATTTTCAAGAAAGAAAAGATGGTCACCTTTAGTTAAGTAAAATAAAGAGTTGTTCTCTCTCCCTTCCTCTTCCTCAAAGTACATACAACAATGATTGTTTCCTTTAGTTAGTAACATTTCTTTTTTTAGCCCGATCAGTTAGCAAGATGATAGCAACCATTGAAATTGGTTAAGCACACAGGTACAGGCTAAGAAAGGGGAACCCGGTACCTCCATTGTACATGTTTGACAGAAAACCTCCATGGAGTGTAGTTGTGGGAAATGAGTCAGGTGAGGGACAGTTTGATTAAGCTATTCCAGAGAGTTTATATTTTGAAATGGTTTTCAAAGCCCTTTATAAAAATCAAATAATTCTAACCTACATAGAACAATGTTCTTATTTTGCCTCCCTGGATTTCATCCCACTTTCTTTACAAGATTCTCTAGCATTCTTTAGATTAGTTCTATCCTCCTAGATTAGATTTTTCTATCCTCCAATTCCTGTAGCACCAGGAGAGAAAAAAAAAAAAAAAAAAGGCAGAAAGGTATGTAGAAACCACAGGAAAAACCAATTAAAACTTGAAGGTGTTAACCTTCAGATTTTCATTCTCTTACTTTTCAGTCTCTTACTCCAAACAAGGGATATGCCACCTCTATCTGAGGTCCATCAACTACTGTACTTGGCTTTCTAGAGCCTCATTTTGTGTTGTTCCTGGCTGAACTACTAAAGCACATTCCAAAGTGATGCCAATATTAAGGTGCATGTACCACGCTTAATCAATTGACTCTGTATTTTAAAACATGGTTTCAGGTGAAAGATCCAGAGAATGAATAAAACAGTTATGTAGTAGGTCCTGTTACATGGTACTAATTGATTTTTAGTTCCTCTTCTAAGCCAAAGAAAGTTAAATAGGTTAATTTGGAATAGCTGTTAGCAACACAATCTTTTCACACCTGAAATTCATACTGTATGGCTAAAATTAAGAAATCTCTTTGAAATACTTGATATCTAATAGAATAGAAAAGATAAGCTGGACTTTGTTTTAAATAGCTAATTCCTTAATAGTTGAGCCTTTATACTAATAGAAAGGCAAGATAATTAGCCCACAAATGCACAAACCACAAGAACAGATATTTTTATCTGTTGTGTTCACTAATATACTCTCAGTGCTGAAAACTGGCCCAATGTAGGTACTCAGTTAATGTATGTTGAATAATGAATGACTAACTAAAGCCTCAAATTAAGAC
Organism: Mesoplodon densirostris; assembly: GCF_025265405.1. Lineage (NCBI taxonomy): Eukaryota > Metazoa > Chordata > Mammalia > Artiodactyla > Ziphiidae > Mesoplodon > Mesoplodon densirostris. The sequence goes on along the minus strand of NC_082668.1, from coordinate 98,101,828 downwards.
TATCAAAACAACTGAAGTATCAAAAATATAGTTAACATATTCTAGGTATTAAATACTAAAATAATATCAATAATAACAACACAATTACCATTTTGAATACTCTTTTCCAGCCCAAGTTGAATGTTTTATTCATAATACCTCACTAAATCTTTATAAAGGACTCAATTCTACCATAAAATAGGTAGTAAGGATTCCATTCTTTAGATGAAGAAGCTGACTCAGTCAGGCTATTATTTAGTGAACCCATAATTCACATTCTGAACTATCTGTCTCCAAAGTCTAATCTCTTAAGCCCAAAGCTATACCTACAGCTTTTATTACCAAAGTGTAACACCTCAAACCTGGAATCCAAGATTTAGTTTTTGAATCAGAAAACCTCTCATGACTTAGGCTCAGGCCACTCTGGATTTGAACGTCTGTGAGGCCACTTTTCTCTAAGTAACTGTGCACAAGTTATTTAATTTCCCTGGGGCTCAGTTTTTTTAATCTGCAAGATGTGTTCACTTATCCCACCTCATGAGGATTTTATTAGAATTAGATGGAACATTCTCTTGAAGCTTTCCTAGTGTATAATCAATGCTTATTTTTTTTATTTTCTGACTCTACCCCCCAAAGCTCGATGAAGTAGGTGAGTTAAATTATTATATTGTGAAATAAATGTGTAGGAATGTGATCTAAGTAATTTCAACACTAAAAACACTTGTCACACCATTTTTTTTCCCTCTTATTGGGTGGGGTTGGAAAAGACATTTCACTGCCAGGATCCTAGGATGAACCCTCCATTTCACTTTGGCAATACAGGGAGCTATTTCTGTTAAATCTTCAAGGCCCACTCTCAGGAATACTAGTCACTTTTGATGACTGATCAAGGAAACACAAGAGGATAAACTGACACTAAAAATCAAATCATTCTTGTTTCATTCTTATTTCATATGTTTATGACTTTATTTTCAGAGCCCAAGGAAGACAGAGAAAAGTAGAGAACATTGCCTATAATTACTTTTTACTAACTCCTAATTACTAGCTGTTTTTGTTTATTAAACTTTGTATTTCTTTCATAAGATCAGACGATTATTGCTTAATATTTCCAAATTACAGGTGAGCACAAGGCATCCTCTGGGACCCATCCTCCCTACTCATACTGAAGGGCATTTGTAATTACTTAAGCCTTACATTTTTTTTTCTAAGAATTATTACATACCAGAGTAGAACATCATCTTAAAATGAATATAATATCTAAGCAAATGTTTGTGAGTTCCTCATTTCCTTGAGGGCTTCCGCCTTGGGAGGACAAGACATGACGAGCATGCACAAAGAAAAAGAAAAGAAAAAAAGGAAGAAAAGAAAAGAAAAATAAGATCAAGAGGAAAGAAAAATAAAATTAGCATACCACCTTATTTTGATTTTAGGAATTATAAGCATCTTACAACTCTCTGATAGACAGTAGACAAAAAAAAGAAGTGACGTTTTGATATGATAGTTAGAAAATGAAGTATTCATGGGGAGGAGAGAAGACACAAGGTGATAAGAACTGTCAGGTGACAATTCAAGTGTTTGGGTAGGAACCAAACAGATGTAAAGCAGGAATTCAGATGAGCCAAAGGAGGATGCTCTGGATTTGACCGAGAAAACAATAGGGTAGTTCTGAGAACAATTTCAGAGAAGTTGGCTAATGCAGAGTTTCTCAACTGAGGCTGGTCATTGTGATACCCTGGAAAGCTATCACATCCTGAAGCTGAGGCTGCCACTCCAGTCATGGAAGTCGGAATCTGAGAGGGGGGTCTGGGCATCCATATCATTTTAAGCTCTTGGTGATTCCCATGAGCAGCCAAGGCTGAGAGTCCCCAGGCTAAGCAGGGAGATTGAGCGCTTGATTCCTCCCATCACTTTGAATTACACAGAAATCTTAGTAGATTAAGTCATTCTTTTTCAAAAAGAAATAATAGACCCAACACAGTTTCCTGTATGAATTCGCTGCCTGAGTTTCCTGACAACTCCTGTCCATTGTCAGTAGAACCGGTGACAATGCTATGTGTAAGCATTGATTTGCAGCTCTGATTGAGTGGCAGACTTAGAAACAAGGAGGCTGTTGCATCTCTGTACTCCCCTACAGCTGGTGAAAATCTAGATCTGTAGAGCAGCTGTAGGTAGAGCCTGTCCTCTTTCCAGCCACCCAAGGAAACACCTGCCACCCCCAGCAGCTGTCCCAAGGCATGAATGAATTAACCTTTGCCAGGGATCACAACAGCTGTTGAAATCAGCTGCTGGTGCGGGGTGAAGGGAAGGGCAGGGGAGCGTGTCTGTTGCCAGCCACCGTCAGTTCCTTGGGGATCCCCAAGATCACTCCCAGTGTTAATGTGGGTGGATGGAACACAAAAGGGTGCAAGCTTGTGAAACAATTGCAAACAAATATTTGCTAATGAAGTCACTAATTAAGGAGGACACGCTTTGACAAGAAGCTATTCACAACTTTCCATTTACTTGGAAACTTAAATATCCGGCATTTAAAAAAAAAAAATGTCTTGAAATGCTTCAGATTCACAGGCCTAGCTTACTGTTTTCTCAAACATTGCTCCTTTAAAAAAAAAAATCTAGGCATTAATGAATTTTCTTCTTTGTACTCATCAGGTTTTATAAACACCTAGGGCTTTTTCTTTTTTTTTTTAACATCTTTACTGGAGTATAATTGCTTTACAATGGTGTGTTAGTTGCTGCTGTATAACAAAGTGAATCAGCTAAACGTATCCATATATCCCCATATCCCCTCCCTCTTGCATCCCCATATCCCATCCCTCTTGCATCTCCTTCTCACCCTCCCTATCCCACCCACCTAGGGCTTTTTTAAGTTACTTTAAATGAATGCATTTTTCCTTCATTTCAAACAGTAGCAGTTTACATATTTTTAAAATGCTTTTTTAGTGAATTGGAAAGTACATTTAAAGGTGTTAACAAATTCTGGAGCTTCAGACACATATTTCGATGTCTCTGGCACCTGGAAGATGTTGCTAATCCATGGGAGGGAGTAAGCTTCACAATCCAGAAGACACCATGTCCTATGCTTATCTTTCCCCACCCCCCCACCCCCCCGGTAAAGTAGAAAGAAATAGCTTTATTGCTTTGGCAGGCACAGTGGGCTAATGCCCTCGAGACTGTGTGTCCTACCTTGGAGGGGGTAGTGAGGAGTCTTACAGTGTTCAAGGAGCAGGGCTTGGTCAGCTCGTGGACATTCTTCTGATTGTCTGGTAATCAGTGAGGTGAGGTAATCAGGAGTCAGCATCATCAACCTTCCATTTCCAATGAGTCTGGGTCTGTGTGCTTGTGGGAGGCAGACAGTTAGCTGTTCCCACAGGGTGGGGGTTTCAGTATCAGAGGCAGAAAGAAAGCACAGGTGCCTGGAGGGGAGCAGTCGCTGGTTTAGCCATCATCTGCTCTCTTGCTTCCGGTGAGGATTCACCAGCCGGGTGTGTCCTTACCTCTCCCCTGTCCTATGCTTATCTTAACACTTAATTTTTATCTGTTACCCCCATGATAATGTCCTTACTTTCCTGCTCCCTTAGATTTTTTATACCTTTAATGTCTTATCACCTGAGTTTCACATTTTTAGCTTATTATCTTTTTAGTTCAAGGCATGGTGGGTTAACCAAAGAGCTGTAGTAAAAAGTGTAAACAAAGGATAGTTTTGAGGTAATCCCATAATAATTTAATGTACTTTTATGGTTCAAGGTCTATAGATTTAAAATGACACTGATTGAATCTTTTCTATCTTAAAGCCTCAGATTTATCAGTAAAGTTGCAAATATAGTATTTTAACTCTACCACCAATGTCTTTTTGAGATCAGTTTTTTCCCCTCAGAGTAAAACATATTTTTGACACACTTTTTATGAGATTGTCCAAGATAGAATACATACATACAAATATACCTTTGGAGAAGAGAAAGGCAGATTTAGGAAGAATCTAGAGAATTAGAGAAAGTTCAAAGAAACATTATGTAGCTAGCTGATAGAAATTGGAACTCATATGGAACAAGGGAGGAATAAGAAATATATCAGTCAGAACAATGTCTGTTACAAATTGCAGAACTCAACTCAAAATGGCCTAAGCAAAATAAATATTAACACTTCGAAGTAGCCACTTTCAGTTAAACCCATGTTTTTGAAAGATATCATTAGGAATCTGTTCATCTTTCTTTTTCACCTCCATTTTCCTTCGTAGGCCTTCATTCCTGGTCAGGATCTCTTAAGTGGTGGTAAAGATCACAGGCAGATCCATGCTTACAGAGTACCAGCTTAGCAATCAGAGGGAAGAACACCTCTTTCAAATATATCTAGCGTAGGAGCTGAGTTTCACTGAATCAAATCAGATCAAACGCTCTTCTCTGAGCTGAACTGTGGCCAGAGAATATACCAATATACCCAGATAACTGCTGACTACTGGATCTGAGAAGGGTAAAGTTCTTCCTATCTGAATCATAAGGACTGAAAGTAGAAAATCTGCGAATTATGGATACACACATACATGAAAGCGTGCTCACTAGTGTGCACACACAGGAACATACACATACTCCTATATCATTCATATAGCATCCCAGATGGTACACTCAAAATAAGATAATTCAAGGAAGGTTTGACAAAGAATATTAACCAATAAAGATATGGGCAGGGTATAGGAAAAAGAACACAGAGAATAGGAACAAGTGGAAACAACAGTTATCAGGATCTGGGAGAAGAGAAGCTTTTAGAGAAGACTTCTTGCACTTTGAGAGAAGCAGTGGCCTTTGGTCAAGAACAGAGCCAGCACAAGATAACTTGTCAGGGAAGAAGCCAGGAGAACATGTACCCTAACCTCAGTCTCCTCCCTCCCTCTGATCTCTGCCAGAGATCCCCATTGGCCAAACCCAACAGGAAGCCAGATGGAGCCCAGGGAGCTCCTAGGGCATGGTAAAAAATAGAGACTGTTTGTTCTGGAAGATAGAGAAAATATCCAGCATACACAACCACTACAAAAAGATAGTTATAATAGTGTTCTGTTGTAAATGTATGACAGAACAAATCCCATTGCAGTAAATGGCATGGAAATAAAGATATCTGTATAACTTCAAGAGAATCCATCCTCAACTCCAAATAATCTCTAGTCCCAACATTTATTTATCTCTACTCTTCTTCACAGCTAATTCTCCTGAAGGAATAGTTAACATACCCTGCTTCTACTCTCTCATAATCCACTCACCCCACAACTGCCATTTGGCTTTTGTCCCTAATACTCCACAGCAGTGGTTTTCCAGAGATGGTCCCCAGACCAGCAGCATCATTATCACCTGGGAATTTGTTGGAGATGCAAATTCAACTGGCCTCATCCAAGACTTGCTGAATCAAAAGCTCTTGAGAAGCTGGGGATTAGCAATCTGTGGTTTAGCAAGCCCTCCAGGTGATTCTGAAGCACACTAAAATTCGAGAATCATCGCACTACAGAAATGCAATTGTATAAGATTACCAATGAACTTCATATTAGAGTCTGTGAATGCTCTTCTGTCTTCTTCTTTCTTGACCTAGACATTTTTGTGATTTGCCCATTTGACATTGTGATATTTTCTGCAGAGGGAATCAGCCTCTCTGTCCTCCCATACTCCTATCTCAGATCATAAAGCAAGAGTAGCAATCCTCTTGTAAATATCAGGAAGCACACCCCTGCCCGTGTCTCCACTCACCGTGTCCCAAACCTCCCTAATACTGGTAGCATCTGACTGATAATAAGCAGTTAACAAAGTAAAAATAACTGTTCTCATGTTCTGCCTCTTATCTGTTTTCAAGTTGCCTGCTTGGAAGCTTTACTATATACTCTTCCTTTCTCCTGCTGCTTCCATGCACAAAACTCAGTAGGGCAGTATGGCAAGGTGAAACCTGTAATTTTCCAGCCATTGGGCCTGCTAGTGGGAAGGGTTGAATCATTCAAGTAGGAAATAAGAAGGGGCCCATTTTGGCTTCAAATCTAAGCCAAATTTTCTAATCCAGTTTTACCAATAAATAATGCAGTATCTTTATCTGACTCTTAAGTATATTTTCAATTCAGAATCCAGGAGACTAGGGGAGCAGTATGGTTAATTGTCATCCTAAATCCCCAACACAGGATGTATCAGCTGGAAAACTGTGAGAATAGACTCAGGACTAAACACATTTAGATCAAAATATGACATGGACAGATTGAATATACTAATGTGGCCGAAATGAACACCTTTAACAAGTGGGGGCTTCTCAGTTCTTTGAACTTTGAAGTTGGCAGAAGCTTATATTGTGGCTGGAGGCTACCTGAGTGTGGTTAGTGTTAACAGGCTTAGGCTATGTGGCTAGACTTCAGTACCAGTGAGCATGTGGCCAGTTGGAGCCTTTAAGCAAGGCTGTAACTGGTGGGCTTGACCTGAGAACCACATTTAGGTTTAAGCAGAAAAGAGATTCATCTTAGCAGTCATGGTGAGCATTTCAGAGCCTTCGAACAGAACAAGCAGCAATCTGGTTATAAGTGCAAATACAGTGTTCTTTCCTAAGATCAGGAGAGACTCTTTGGGGGAATTTAAACTGGAGCTGCACCACTGCTTCTTCTGGGACTGGGTCCCACACAGAGTGAGTAAGAACCAGGAAAGGCTCCTATGAAAATAAGCAGACTTTCATGCATGTACTATTGGAAGGTGACTCAGCCTGTAATATGAAGTACAGGGCTGGATGGAGTAAGCATCCCTTAATCTGGAGGAGTTGAGACTTTGGGAGTCCTGAAATCTAAGTTTGCTTGTTCCCATCCCTATCCTGTTTCTTAGCTGCTGCTAAATGAACCATAATGGGAAAAACCTCTAGTCCTGCTAAAAGAAGAACATAAGTGGTGGAGATGGGGCCACTGGAATTGTAAATATCAATTCAAAATGGAACTAAAAATATTAACCCTCAAGGGATTAAAAATGAAACACACAAAAGTTTATTTTGAAGAAGCACATGGCACCTGTTCTTGGTTTTCATTGGACTTTGCTCTTGAAGCTATGAAAACTCTGGACCTGCAGAAGTGGAAACTATTAATAACCAACTGACCACTATCATGGAAAAGTTAAAACCAAAACTATTTCTATCATTTCCACCATTTTTTATCTGTCTATCTAGCCTCCAGATACCACTGCATGATTCTTGGCTGACATCTGCAGTGAGAGTCTGGATGGCATTATATTCTAAACCCTGATTATATAATTTTGCTAGGATTGATGCTGTGGGCCTAGAGATTTTTGTTCTTTCTCAATCATATGAGTCAGCCAGTAGTACTGCTATGATCCAATGTGTCCTATTGATTCTCAGCTTGCTTTAAAGGAAGCAGTGGAAACCATGGCAGGTTACAGCTGCTGAAGGAACACTCACTGACTTAAAATCCCAACTCAGTTGAAAATCAGCAAAATAAAACATAACGGAGAGCTAAATTTTGGATTTTACTTCTTTGGGAATTTAATTTAGAAGCAAATTTATTCTGGGCATTAATTTCTCCTCATCAATTTAATAATTAGAGGGTGTTCTGATTGTGCAAATTTGGGTCATGTTTCTACTGCTGGCATTGTGTTATCTGGAGCATCTTCATATTGTAATTTGACTGAATATATAACTCCTGGTGAATTATACAAATGAATACAATTTGAGATGGGGAACAGAATAGGGAATACATTTATAATTCAGCATAGTAGATAGATTATTGAACGCAGTCTTCACCCACTTCAGATCATTCTGGGGTAAAATCTGAATTGCCCCCCATGGTTCAAAAGGATAGCAAGGAGTGGCAGATGGTGACAGAAGTGACTTCACAAAGATGGGAACAAGACTGACCTTACACATTGCTGTTCTCCCCTGCACCCTAGATTTCTTGTAAGTTTGATTATTAAGCCAAAGTGTCAAGAGATGGAAAGCTGTGGAATGTAAGAGGATCATTCTCTGACACTGATTATATTCCCCTAACATGGGAACTCCCACCCTCTCCAATCTCCTCATTCACTGTTCCCAACTGAAGGAGTGACAAATATGGATAAGAGCCTACCCTTTGTTGGGGAGAGTTAACAGTCTTTTTGCAAATTCCCTTCTTTATAAAATCCGATCTTCCCTTAGCTATTGTGACTCCTTTCTCTTCAAATATTTCTCCCATCTCTGTCTACTCCTTCTTAGTATCTTTCACCAGCTCCATCCTTCCACACATTCCTTCAGTGGGTTCTCCAGGGCACCATCTTTGGTGCTTTCAGAGTGATCTTTCTAAAATGCAAATAGAGACATGTCACCCTGGGGCTTAAAAATATTTTAGTGGATTCCTTTAGCTTTCTGAATAAAACCTAAACTACTTAGTTTGGTCTGTGAAGCTCTTCATAATCTCATTCCTAATGGCCTCTTGTAAATAAATGAGTAGGGACATGATCAAATTTACAGATTTGAAATAACACTTTGATAGCAATGCAGATGAACATAATGGGCACCCAGTAAATATTGGTGATTGAATGAGTGAAGGAGTGAGAATATGAACTCTCACTGAAGGATGTATTGAGGTAAGAGAAACTCAGAGATAAAGTTTGTCAATCTGCAGCAAGGGTGAGTAATTAAATCGAGATGGGAGATTGGAAGGGAGATGGTAGATTTTTTCTTTAGTTGGCAGTGTCATTTTTCAAGACAGAATCACAAGAAAGAACAATGTTAAGTAAGAATTCACAAGTGCAGTTTTAGAAATACTGGTTTCACATTTCCAACCACAGTCCAATATGAATTTGTTGCTCCATCCTTTTGAAATCATTTACCTGAACATGTAATTATTATACTTTCTGGGTATTTCATACCTGTTCTGACTGCCTTCAGTATACTGCCCCTCTTGTTCCTGACACTTTTTCATTCTTTGAAAATCATTTTAAACATCCTCTCCTTTAGGAAGCACGTCATGATCCTTCTTTCAATCCACAGTCATGTTTTATCCATGAATTTATGTACCCATTCATCCATTAATCTATTCAATACTTAAGTATCTACTTAATAATTTATTAATAATACATTTTATTGTTGAACAAATTAAGTACCTACTGTGTGCCACACATTGTCCCTGCTTTGTGCCCTCTACTTCTAACAATATTTAACACATTACACTGTAGTACTTGATGTCTGATATATCTGCTCCATGCATTATTAGATCTTTGAATATAAGTACACTGCTTTATTTGATTTAAACTTCCAATCACCTAGCCTATTATTAGGCACATAGAAGATGCTTAGAAAATGAGTGTGAAGGAATGAATGCAAGAAACTGATTGGTAGCTATAGGTGTTAGGCTCTGGGCAATAGTCCCTTTGAGAATCTGATCCTTATAAATTCTACTCTGAGAAAGAAAACAGACATCACATAATGCCATATGTCAGAAATCAAATTTTGCATCAGGCTGAATGAAGTAGGCATTAGTGGGACAGATAAGTTAACAAGGCTTGAAAGAAACAGGAGAAGCAATTGCAATAGGTCATCTCTCAAGTCAAATTTGCAAGTGCTCACAATTACCTGGAGTGCCTTTATGTATCAAGAGTGAATTTCTCTGAGCCAGAGTTGGATTCATAAAGGAGTAGATTGTTAGTATTATTATTCCTAGGTCTCTATGGAATTGTAAATGAATCTTCCACTATCTCAAAGTATATCACAACTTTATTATAACTGCAATTCCATAACTTTCTCTGGCCATTAAGTATTACTGTGTCTTAAAAATTCTTAAAGGAGCACAGTTTTAAAATCAAGTAATAATTTTCTCCATATTTTCCAGATATAAACAAAGAAGTTACATAAAAATTGCCATTTAATTTTATTGCTACACTTAATAAGTTGTCCAAGTTTGTCCAATAAAGATAAAGATCTGTTTATTAATGATTTATACATTTGTTTGAATTTTAAATTTTCTCTTTTAATAGATATACACTCATTTGTTAGCATTCACCCATAAAAAATATTCTTCGTCTGTTTTGTTTGTTTTTACATATAACTATTAGAGAATAGACTAAGCAAACTATATTTCAGGGCAGAATGGCAAACACATACAGTATTATAACACAGAAGTAGTGAAATTTAGCTTTAAATATGAGTTTAAATTAGATGTGTAAATCAATAAAAGTGTACAGATGTGTTAAAAGGCCATAGGGTTTTCACTGGCCTACCTCTTACTTGTTCAGAGAGATTTAAAGAACTAAAGACAAATGAAGGAAAACTTACAGAATATGACTGATTGGTTATGAGAGATCAAGAAAGGTTTTGGGGTGGGGGAGGGATGGAGTGGGAGGTTGGGATTAGCAGATGCAAACTATTACACATAGAATGGATAAGCAACAAGGTACAACTGTATAGCACAAGGAACTATACTCAATATCCTGTAATAAGCTATAATGAAAAAGAATATATATATGTATTAACTGAATCACTGTTGTACAGCAGAAATGAACAGAACATTGTAAGTCAACTATACTTCAATAAAGTTTTTAAAAAAGAAAGGTTTCTAGCCTAATTGACTAGACAAATAGAGTAACTATTGATAAATGGGAAAATCAAAATGAGGGAGAAACAAGTTTATTAAAAATTAATTAATTTGTCCTTAAAGGTATTGAATCAAATGTTTCAGTATGCTATCAAAATGACAATAAATATTTATACAGTACTTAGAGTTGTGAGAGATAATGACAGAAATAAAAGGCATGTGTGAGAGTCTTTTACAGAAGATAAGGATGTATGACATGGTTAAGACTCAGAGAATAGAGATTTAAAACAAGAAGGCAGAAGCAGTCAATGGAACAGGTGAAGCAGCAGCAGCAATCAGAAAGAGTGAAGAAACAGAACGTGGCTAAAACAGCACTGGGACAGTGTAGAGTTCCCTCAGCTGGGTCTAGAGTCAGAAACCACCCAACACTTGGACAACATGGGAGGTTCTCAGCTCAGCCAGGGGCCTGGTTGCTCCAGAATACACCACTTTCCTTCCTGGAGTCACATACATAACAAAGAGGTGACCCCTTTTACTTGATGGTAAAAGCAGTGCTAAGATGCTGCTCACTTCCCCAAACACTGCACCCCGAAAAACCACACTGGCCACAGGGAGAGTTTTTTCTTCCAGAGAGGCCACCTAGTAACCGTCCTCTTCAAAAAGCAAGAGTTTTCATTGCCAAAAGGGGTCCTGCATCAACCTCCAAACAGGAACCATCTTGCTTAACGTGCCTTGCTTTAAGTAAGAAGAAGTATATTAATCAGAATAGGCTAGGCTGCTGCAACAACCCCCAAACCTAAGTGGAATAACAAAACAAAGTTTCTTTCCCTCATAAAGTCTTTTGTCATTTGTGTGACTCCCTAGGGCAAGTGTCCTCTCTGCAGTCACTCAACAATCCAAGAAACTTTGATCTTATGACACCACTGTTTCAACATGTGGTCTGTATACTCACCACTGGAGGAAATGAAAAGAAGTTGGCAGGTTGCACAAGGCATGTGGTGCTTTACTGTGTGAATCTGGCCAATCTGAAACTATGTTTCCCAGAAACCCTTCCTTTCCCCCTTTAAGTTTCCTAATTAGAGGTGACCAACATAAGAATAGCCCAAGATCTGGAAGGCAGAAGTGAAATAGCAGTGGTTATACTCTGAAAGTCACTGTGGCTGGAGATTGTGAGAGACAGATGTAGAGCCATCAGCAGAGTCCACCTTGTCTTTGCTCTCTCCAGTGACAAATAAATGCAGTGATGCAGAAGATTTTAGCTTCTTCTGACTCATCTTGACTCCACGTTCTGACTACCAGAACCAGAACCAGTCACAGAGGCAACAACTCTCTGCAGATTTCTCTAGCTGTTTTTCTTCACAGTCCCACACTAGCAGGTAGACATATCTGCTTCACAAATTCCCTGACAAGCACCAATTTATCCACCTGTGCCAGTGCTTCAGAAGTACTACTTTGTGGTTTTTCATTGATCTGCAAATTGCCCTTTTACACTTTTATTTTTCCATCTCATACAATTTTGTAAATTCTTATCCAACAGTAAAGCACTTGATCCACAATACTCATAGTGGTTCTGCTTTCTTGACTGACACTACCTGCTACAATGACTGGTACCAGGAGTGGTTCCAGGGGAACAGAAGTTTAAGAATGAAAACAAAGAGTTAGTTCTCTGACTAATTAGTAATATAGGCATTAATGACCCTGTTGCCAGTGGTAAAGAGAAATCTGGTATTCTGCAACATACAGTAGTAAAAATGTCACTTAAATTCTTTCCTATGCTCAGATGCCTATAGAAGGCAGAGCTTTAGGTGACCAAGTGTTTGCTCTTACAAGAAATTTTAATATAAATAAAAGTGTAACAGATTGGTTGTTTGTTCTAAGTGCACTAGAAAACGTGGAGAAAAGAATTTGATGGGCTCAGAGTGTTAAATTCCCACCTCAAGCATAGTTAAAGAAACAAAGTTTCTCTGTCTGCTCCAAAAAGCAGACACCCTTATTTCTTCAGTTGTAGGTCAAGATTTCTGAAAACAAAACTCAAAGTCCAATGCCCTGCTCAGCTGAATAACAACCCCAATTGAATTCCTAACCTCATAGTGATGGCACTGAGAGAGTGGGGCCCTAAATAATATGATGGGCAGATTCCAATAAAGTATAGAAACTTCCCTAGAGCAGCCCTTCTCACCTTGTCCAAGTATGGTGATGGTCTCCCCTGAAATAGTAACCTTGAAGGGATCTACCTCATCAATACCAACTCCCACTAACTGTCCTTGCTTCTAGACCTACTACCAGACTTAAGTCCTGACAAGTCCCAACCGGTCAGGTTCACAATAAGTACCATATCCCCAAAGATCTGTAAGACTTTTCTCACTTTTTAATCAAAGAAACCTGAGTAAACATGTATGACAACGGTTCAAAAGGGTGTTGAGTTGCAGTAGAAGGAATATTATGTTTGATTGTGCTGAATTTGTTGATATGGCAAGGGTCAATTGGGACTTTCAGGTGCTATTGTAATAGGGGGCAGAGCCAAAGTAGTAATTAAAATGATTTGGCCAACAGTGATCCTTGGCATTTGACAATTTATCATGGTATACCTAAGAGGGGAAAACTACTAAACTCTTACTTGATTTGTGTAGGCAGAAATCATCTTGAAACAGAACAAATGTCTGACTTGAATCATTAACATAGTCATAACTCCTTAACCAATTCCAAGAATTGAGCAGTTCACATACCCAGAGCCATTTGGATGAAAGGAAGGCTGAGTCCCTTGAGGAAGGACCTTGATACATTGCCAAATAATATATTATAAATATTTTACTTATCTTTCCTAAGGGACATGTGGCATTTTACCAGGGTGACCATGCATTGGAGAGGAAAAAATTACCCAATTTTGAGGGAGTTATTGGACACTGGCTCTGGACTGAGATAATCTCTGAAGAACGAAAGCACCACTGTGGACCAACTAGCTAGTCATCGTACAGGCTTTTGGAAGTCAGGCAATTAATGAAGTGCCGACTTGGGTCTATCTCACAGTAATTCCAGTGTGTCCCAAAAATCAGCTTATGGTTCTTTTCCCACTTCTAGAAAGCATTATTGGAAAAGACAAGATAAGCAGCCTGTAGAATCTCCACACTGGTTCCTTGACTCATGGAATAAGGGCTGGTACAGTATAGAGAGGAGGACCAACTGGAAACCTCCAGAACCACTTCTACACACCAAAATAATACAGTAAAGGCACTGCTTTATTCCTGGAGAGACTGCAGTGCTAAGTGCCAACATCAATGACTTGAAAGACACTGAAGTGGTGATTCCTACCATATTTCTATACAACTTGCCTATTTTTCCTGTGCAAAGGACAGATGGATCTTAAAGAATGACAGTGGATTATTGTAAACTTAAGCAGGTGGCAACTCCTATTACGGCTGCAGTTCCAGATGTGATTTCTTTACTAAAGTAAATCAACATGTTTCCTGGTATGTTACTACCAAGCATATGCATATTTTCACCTAGCAGAGATAGCAATACACCATCACAAATTTACTTCAGGGTTATATTAACTCTGCAGTCTTATGTCATAATCTATTCCAGAGAGTACTTCCTTGATCATTTCTCCATTCCACAGGATGTCATGATGGTCCACATTAATAATATCATGCTGATTAGATCTAGAAAGTAGGAAGTAGCAACTATTTTAGACATCTTGGCAAGATATGCATATGTAAAAAAATTCAGAACAATTTCTAGGATTCTAGTGGTCAGTAGCATGCCATTACATCCCTTACAAGGTGAAGATCAAATGGCTGAATTTGGCCCTTTCTAACACTGAAAGATGGACTATGCCTATTGTGCCTCTTTAGATTTGAGGGCAACATACACATCATTTGGGCATGCTATCATGACCCCAAATATTGAGTAATCCAAAAGGCTGCCAGCTTTGAGTGGGAGCCAGACAAGAGAAGGATGTACAAAAAAATGCCAGGCCTCCCTGTAAGCTGATTTGCCACTTAGGCAATAAAATTTACAGATCCAATTGTGCTTGAAATGTTTGTGGCAGCAGGAATACTGGATGGAGCCACTGTAATGTCAATAAAGGTGAAAAACAGTGTACAACTTTAAGATTTTGGTGCTAAGCTATGCCATCCTTTGCAGATACCTAATCTCCTTTTGAGAAATAGCTTCTGGCTCTTATTAGGTCCTAGTAGAGAAGTGGATGCTTAACACAGGCTACCAAATTATCTTGAAATCTAAATTGAATATCAAGAACAGATTGTTGATTGATCTACCAAGCCTTGAAAGTGGGAGTGAACAGTAGCACTCCATCACTAACATTAACTCCATCATTAAAGTCATTAACTGGAAGGGGTATTCACAAGAGCAGGCTGGAGCAATTCCTGAAAGCACAGATAAGACACAGGAGAAAGCAGTTCAGATTCCTATGATTTCTATCCCTGCTACATTGTCTCCACTTTAATCAGCCCACACATATGAGAGTCGCTTTAACCAGTTGGCTGATGAGAAAGAAAAATTTGGTGACTGGTTTACAAATGGTTCTGCACAGTACACTGGCCCTACCTCAAAGTGGAGAGCTATTCCTCTACAGCCCCACTTAGGGGTGGCCCTGAGGACAATGGTGAAGAAAAATATCCCCAGTGGGCGTAACTTTGAGCAGTGCCCCTGGCTGTTTTGTTTTATTTTTGTTTTTTCTATTCTGTCTAGAATGAGAGATGGTCAGAGGTATGGATCCATGCTGATTCTTAGTCAAGGGCTGACAGTTTGTTTGCTGGATGGTCAGGGACTTGGAAGGAACATGACTGGATTTGGTGAAAAGGAGTTCTGGAGAAGAAGCATGTGAACGGACCTCTGAAAATAAGCACAGAGTATGAATGTATCTGCATCCTATGTCAATGCCCACCAAAGGGCAACACCAGCAGAAGAGGTTTTGATAATCAGGTGGAAAAGATTACTCATTCTACAGCTGCCAGTCAGCCTCTCTGCCCAGCCACCCTTGACTTTGCTCCACCAGCTTATGCATAAAGTGGTTATGGTAATAAAGGTGAAAGTTACTTATGAGCTAAGCATGGACTTCCACTCTATAAACTGCTGAGTACTCAACCTGAAAACAACAGATTAACCCGGAGTTCCAACATTGTACATGATTCCCCAGGGAAACCAGACACCTCAAGGCAAGTTGATTACTTTGAGTCATTTCCTTCCTGAAAGGGGCAGCAATTTTTTCCTCACTTGACAAGACACTTATTCTGGATACAAATTTGCAATCCCAGCCCACTAGTCTTCAGCCAAAACCACCAACTGTGAACTTACAGAATGCCTTATCTACCAGCATGGTGTTCCATACATCATTGCTTCTGTTCAAGGAATTTATCTTACAGTAAGAGCAGCAATCAGCTTTTGCTCAGCGAATTCACTGATCTTACCATATTTCCCAGAAGCAATGAAATGATCTTTTAAAGACTCCGATACAGTACAACTGGATGATCACACTTTTGTGGGTTGGGGTAATGTCCTTAAGCATTTAGTATATGTTCTGAATCAATGCCCAGTATATGATTCTGGGTTTTCTCCCCCACAGCCAAGCTTCATTGGTTGGAGAAACAAAGAATGGAAGACGGAATAGCTCCTCTCCCTATTACTCCTAATGATCCACTAGAAATATTTTGCCTTCCGGCCTCCACGAATATAGGATCTGCTAGTTTAGAGATCTTTGCCCCAAAGGGGAACACAACAATAGTTCTCAAAAACTGAAGTTGAAACTGCCACCTGGTCACTCCTCATAGCAGTGACTCAGCTGTCAGAGCAGGAACTAATTGTGGTAAGTAGAATGATCGATTCTGACTACCAAGAGAAAATGGTGTGATTGACAGAATTCTAAGATGGCTCCCAAAATTCCCACTCCCTGGTGTACATGCTAATATAATTCCCTCCCCCTGAATGTGGACAAGACCTATGAATATGATCAGATAGTCACTCCTTGATTAGATTACATTATCTAAGATTCAGCTGCAGCAGACTGGAGTAAGTTTCTCCTGCTGCATTTGAAGAATTAAGCTGTCATGTTGCAACATAAGAGGGTCACATGCCTAGGACCTAAAAGAGGCTTCTAGGAGCTGAAATTGACTCTCTCCCCCAGCCAACATACAGAGAGTAAATGGGATCTCAGTCTTAAAACCACTAGGAACTGAATTTTGCCAACAGCCTGAATGAACTTAGAAAAGAATCCAGGGTATCAGATGAGATCACAGTCCTAGCTGAGGGGGCCCTGAGCAGAGGACCCAGTTAAACCATAACTACACTCCTGACCCACAGAAGCTGTGAGATAATAAGTGTGTATTGTTTTAAACTGATGAATTTATTATAACTTGGTTTGCAACAATAGAAATCTAATGCAGTTGTGTTGCTTATATACAACAGGGAAAAGAGGCAGATGTCTGCGACATAGGTGATCCTCTAGGGCACCTCTTAGGACTCACATATTCTTCCAATAAAAAATTATTGGAACAGTGCAAAAATTCAAAATAATCAGAACTGCTAAAGGCATACATAGACCCTTCAAGAATACAGGTTTGGGATACCCCACCAGTTAAAAAACCATGATCAGCTAAGCTGCTTGCTGAGGGCAAAGGGAATATGGAATGGGTATTAGAAGAAGCAAGTTATAAATACCAGCTATAACCATGTGACTATTTACAATTTTAAGACTATAGTCGTTCCAGGTACTTCCTCCTCTGATATGAATGTATTTGTGTATGCATATACATATGTTTAGATAAATAGATATGCTAATCAAGCTTCTTTATTATTTTCCTATTTCCCTACTCTGAAACATATGTTAACACCAATTAACCTAACATGTCAATACTTAAGTTAGAAGATATCAAAGAAGGAGTATGACTCAGCTAGAAAAGGAATAAACATCACCCAAAGATGGGGTCTTACTGTCCTCTTTTGGGAGAAGATACAATGCTAGCATGTTTTCAGTTGCACGTAGCTGCATCATGTTAGGTGGAATCATGATTTAGCTGTTAGATATAAATATAGTTCAAAGCAGTACAAACAGACGCCTGTAATTGTTTTGCACTTTATCAATCTGGCTAATCTGAAACCAGGTTTCCCAGAATCCTCTTCTCCGGTATGGTTCTCAGTTAAATGTGGTTCAAAGAGAAATCGACGTGATTTGGAAAGCAGGATTTGGAAAACAGCAGCCATTACTCTTAAAGGGGCATTCTAGTTAAAGGCAGTGAGAGACACAAAGATCTTCCAGAAGATTTCAGCTTGTCTTTAACCTTCTTGATGTTGAAAGACAGACGCAGACCTATCAGGAGATTCAGCTTGCTCTCACTCTGCCTCACTGTGCATTCAACACTACTTCCAAACTGCTAACTCCGCTAATAGACAGGAACCCTAATCATCACCAGACACAGAAACAGTGACCTTGCACAGACTTCTCCACCAGTTTCCCTTTATGTTAATACCCCAGCAGCTGCACGTATGTCACTTCACAAAATCCCCGGCAAGCTAACCCGTCCACCCATGCCAGTGCGGAGAGGCTGGTTATCACCTCGGTTCTCCAGCCTCTCCCACAATCTGCAGGGTCTTGTTCCCATCACAAATCCCTGCTCCACGGCACTCAGTGTCTCCTCCCTCGACTGAAGCCTGACTGATAGAGGAGCTTCTCATATCTGCTGCCACAAAGGACCAGTCCACGAGGCAAAGTGTCCACAGTGCACTTATCCCCAAGTAGGCTGGGGAAGTTTGGAAAACTTGGACAAGTGAGCAGTAGTGATGCTAACCATGTCTTTTGTGTTTTTAAATGTTATTTTTTTTAAAGAAAGGATAATAGCCATGTGCTAGTTATTTTTAAAGCTGCAGGAATATAAAAGTTATATCTTATAAAAGTCAAAATGTTCTCTTCTTCACTCTCCCAATAATCCTACTTAAAAGGAGCCCTTTCTTTTATACACAGGGTACAGGACAAAAGGTTTGAAGTTATATTACACTCCTCTACAGAGTCTATTTACTTTCTACACCTATCACTGGTCAGAAGAGAAAGTAAACTGCAAAGGTGAGTAAGAGGCCATAAAATGCTTCTTAAAATAACAGGTCTATCATCCTTGCTAACAGCAACAAAAGAACAAAAGTGAAAATCAGGACTAGATGGTAAGGAACCAGAGCAAAGAGCATCCTAAGAAGTTAAATAATAGATGGAGGAGAAGATGGGACAGCAAACTGAGAGCAATAAAGTCCTCAGAAGATTTTTCTGAGACAGGGAGGATCTGAAAACATTTACAGAACACAAGAATGATGTCAAACTGACAAAGGAAAAAGAATAACCAAGATTGCGGGGCTTCCCTGGTGGCACAGTGGTTGAGAGTCCGCCTGCCGATGCAGGGGACACGGGTTCGTGCCCCGGTCCGGGAAGATTCCACGTGCCACTGAGCGGCTAGGCCCGTGAGCCATGGCCGCTGAGCCTGTGCATCAGGAGCCTGTGCTCCGCAACGGGAGAGGCCACAACAGTGAGAGGCCCGCGTACCGCAAAAAAAAAACAAAAAAAAAACAAAAAAAAACAAGATTTCGATGGCCAGTAAAGATGGAAGACTGGAATAAAGAGCATAAGGAAAGAACGTACCTTAAGAATGAGAAGCTCTATATGCCCTGCCAGTGGGGAGAGAGATAAGAGCTGGAGCAGAGGTGCCAAGAAGTTCTAGCAGAGAAAAAAGTATAGTTTTCCTCTTTCTCCCCTCTCCACCAACAAACACCCACCCCTATTGAAAGGTTTTTTTTTTCCAATGACCATAGCTAGTAAATAATTAACACAAAACCAAATTTTAAAAAGGAACATGCCTTACTTATATAGAGGTATGTCCTGGCTGAATCTAAAATAAGATTAAAAGGGTGACGCCAACAAAGATGCTATCAACCCTGCCACCACCATTATTCTCTTACTCCCAAACACAGAGAGAGAATACGTGAGTAATCGCATAGAACAGAAAGTGACCTGTATGGAGGACTTTGGGGATGGAGGAAAGAGTATAAATAACACGTTATGTCAATACATTAGTTGGGAAATTATCTAAACTCATTATTACTTTAATTTGATTTATTTTAATTATAACCAAACTGTGGTTTCCAAAAAAAGGATAAAAGCATAATTAAGAAAAACATTAAAACATAACCTAATATTTAGCAGTCACTCTACAATCTTATAACTAAATGGTCAATTGGAAAGCTTCAAAGAAAATGATGAAACTTGGCTTATATCCTAAGCCATGTTACAAAAAAACTGAAGCATAATTGTTTCAAGAAATATAATGTAATACAGTGCATCCACTTAACTTTTGGTCCTTAAAACCTCCATAAGCTCAATCACAATGTTACACACTATTTCCTGGTAATAGTAGTAGCAGCAGTGCAGTAGTAGGAGCAGTAACAGCTGATATTACTAAAAGTTCACTCTTAGTAAGCTTAGACACTTTGCTAAGTGCTATACTTATCTCATTTAATCCTCATAACCTTATAAGGGAAAAACTATTATTATCTACATTTCACAGATGCAAGAAGATTGGAGTTGAGACGCAAATGATTCACTCAAGGTCACACAGTAAGAAAGGAAGCTCAGTACTTAAACCCACAGCTCTCTGATATGCACTTCCATGTTCTCCACCACTGAGCTATGCAAACTTCTTACATTCACAGGCTTCTAAAAATGTTCATCCAACTATAAACACGATGCATCCCCCAACAAAAACTTCTTTCCTATAAATTCTATTAATTTTTCATGAATGCAAATCTTTTATGAACCTCTACATAAAAAATGATTATTTTGGTTATTTTCTTGGCCTTACTGTCGTTCAAGAAGACAGTATCTGCAAAGTCTAGGTTTAATTTAAATTCAACCTAAGTTGAAAAGGTTTGTCACTCTCCTGAGTACTGCCATTTCTGGTGTGGAATTGCTGACCTAGTTCTAAAGCAAGAGATAAATTCACATAGCTTAAGTGTAGTCTTTAGGGAAAAAGTTGAGTTATTGTTCATGTCCCATTTATATAGAATGCTGACCTTTGAAAATAATCCATTTCTTATTGTAAATGTTTAAAAAGTAAAAAATAGGGCTTCCCTGGTGGCGCAGTGGTTGAGAGTCCGCCTGCCGATGCAGGGGACTCGGGTTCGTGCCCCAGTCCAGGAAGATCCCACATGCCGCGGAGCGGCTGGGCCCGTGAGCCATGGCTGCTGAGCCTGCGCGTCCGGAGCCTGTGCTTCGCAACGGGAGAGACCACAACAATGAGAGGCCCACATACCGCAAAAAAAAAAAAAAAAAAAAAAAAAAAGTAAAAAATAATTGTGCTTATACTTTAATAACAATGATCCATGCTACTTTGGCCTTGTTTTTTTATATCTTACAGTCAGAATACTCCACTTGGCTTCAGTCTTAGTATATATGACAATATTTTATGTTACATCGCATACTTAATTAACCCTATATACCTTACATCACATACTTAATTACATCACATACTTAATTAACCCTATATACCTTTAATCTGGAAGGTAAATGGGTAGGTAGAAAACAGCTGTCTCTAACTTACACTAAATTAGATAAAGAGGCGTAGAAAGCCCATTAATTATCTAACTATATGACATGAAACAGTTATTACTGACTATTGCACTGACAGAATATAGAAATTGATTCTGGCTCATATAATAAAGCATCAGCAACACTAAAAAAAATCTACTGATTAGAGTTATCAAAATTATAACCTGTGACACAAGCTTCAGAATCAGAAAATGCCTCCAAGTTTCATGTTGTTTTATAGTATTTGTAAAGAAAAAGTATTTAAAGGAATATTATAGAATTTTAAATTGTTGCAAAATATGGTATAAAACTCCAAAAGGTAAATACTAAATAATAAAGAAAATAGAGTTGTAGTTGTATTAATCTTAATTTGGTACAAATTAATGAACAACGTGATTAAGTAAGAGTTGTAGGTTAAATAAAAGAAATAGATACGTCAAGAAAAATATTCAGGGAAGAATGTAAAAACCTATGTTATAGTAAAGCCATATTATATTCGATTGCAAGGACTAGGAATCCTCTCTATCTAGCTTAATGGAAACAGGACTTAACATAAAGGTAAAACATGCACATTTCATAGGCACTCAAAGAGAGGAAATGAAGAACAGCTAGACCACAACAGTCTCTGAAACGGAACTGAAAAATGAGAACTAAGTCTTGTCTTACCGTCTCTCGGAGATCGCCCAGGTCTCTGCTCGCCCTCGCAGGAGCTTCCCGGGCATGCGCACGACCCGTGTGGTCACGTTATCCCAGCTCCCACCTCAGGCTGTTCTTCAAAGTACTCACTATCATTGGATGAGCACGTCCCACTTGCATCAGCTGTGGGTTGTTAGCTCCTGGGTCAGGTGTACATCCCAAAGCACATCAGCTGTGGCATGGGCCCAACTGAAAGATAATTTTAAAGAAGGGAAACTTTGATAGGAAAAAAACTACCAAAGCGTACAGCTACCTCCAACTACAAAAAGGATAACAGAAACAAACAATAAAATGAAGGTTTTAATCTATATATTTAAAGTTCAAATGAGAAAAAAGAGAACATTTTTATGGTGGCTTATGGCAGATACAAAACATAAAGGGAATTCCCAAAACAATTTACTTGGTCAACTTTTCTCCTATTTTTAATGCAAATAAAACAATTAATTTCATTTTAGGTTACTGTAAGCTGAAGACAAATGTTTAACAATGGTTTTGATTGGGGTTTTTGAAGTCAACAAAGGCTGTTTGAATAATATAACTATACTTAAAATGGCTTCAACAAGCACATTTTCAGAAGGACAGGTCTCTGGATAACAGGTAGAAGTAATGAACACAATTAGGCCACTATTTTCAAAAGTCCTTACATGGTACCCTGACAGTAGGATTTCTATTGTGGTCAAGCAAAAAACAAAACAAAACAACAACAACAACAAAACCTTACAGTTTAATGCAATTTATTTTAAGTTGAGTTTTGTTAGATGTACTCATAAAATATTAGTTGTTAATTAAAAATGTAAATTTCTAATATCTTATAAATATGTCTTTTGGGTATATTTATAATACTCAACTATCAAAACTTATATATGCAGATATAAAGTATCTTACAAAATTATATGAAAATGTAATAGGCACTGTTTTTCATTCATGATAGAAACACATCTTTTTTTCACTTAGAATGTGTGAATTATTTTCTTTTCTTTGGAATTCTTAGTAGCATACTTTCCATATGGGAGGCATTTCAAATTCACTGACTGATTTAATTTGTGGTAGTCTATCTTTCCTTTATCTACAATTCCATAAGTTTTATTAAGTGCCCATTTTGTGAAAAGCACCATACTTAGTGATGCAATTAAGTTTTAGACTGGCTTTAATCAATGATTAAACTTACATTTTATTCTCTTTTCCTACAATTCCCTAACAGACGAAGAAATACATGCACGAACAGGTAAGTCCTTAGATACTCGAAGATTGATTACATTTCCTACTAATTTACCAACCTTAACTGGTTCTCCTTTGCCTCTATATTCTCTTTACTGCAGGATTCCTCCCTTAGCAATCTTTCTCTATGCATCTTGAAATAAGTTAATGTCAAGAAAAAAAAAAACTAACATTTTTATACATAATTAATCACAAGTTATTTTTAATTGATCTTCTTTCTTTAAATGGGATTAATTGTAGAAATTTGGATTTAAAAAAATTTTGTGAAGTTGAATTTACTGCTATTTTAGTTAAGAAATGTTTCTGTGGGCCTCCCTGGTGGCGCAAGTGGTTAAGAGTCCGCCTGCCGATGCAGGGGATGCGGGTTCGTGCCCCGGTCTGGGAGGATCCCATATGCCGCGGAGCGGCTGGGCCCGTGAGCCATGGCCGCTGGGCCTGCGCATCCGGAGCCTGTGCTCCGCAACGGGAGAGGCCACAGCAGTGAGAGGCCCACATACCGCAAAAAGAAAAAAAAAAAAAAAAAAAGAAATGTTTCTGTGGATGGAAACACTATCAGCTAGTATTTAGGCAATAGCACACAGCAGTTGGTGGTTTCAAATTGCATGCATCATTGCTCTGTGTATAGTATGAATAGCTTTACAAATTTATCATCTATCTGGAATTTATGTTCCAGATTTCTTCCAAGTAGCTATTAGTATAAGCCTCCACTTCAATTTTCTCTCTTGCAATATTAAAAAATATTGTTCATTTAGCATTAACCACACTTTAAAAGCTTTTTTCACAATAATGACTATAATGAAGCCCAACTATAGCAGAGTAGTAAAACATTACTGCCTACAGTTTCAGATCATGAAAGATAAGAGCAATACTATGAGGATCAGTGAGTTAAAGACAGAACAGGAAAGCAATGGACTAAAATTCTAGGCTAACCTGACTCAGAGAGTTATTTGTTAGGAGACAAACCAGGTGCTAAGGCCAAATCAGGAGGTAAGTGTCTTAGCTCAGGTGTAAGCAGGTTGAGACCATTATGTATTAAGTGATAAACCCCAAACCAAAACCAAAAGGAGATGTCAGAGGTCAATTCTTTGGAGAGGGTTGTCAGCAATTCTTCATCTAAGGTTGATGGCAGTATCAAAGGCAGGAATGAAAGGCAAAAGGTATAGGTCTTGGACTTCCATGGTGGCGCAGTGGTTAAGAATCCACCTGCCAGTGCAGGGGACACAGGTTCGATCTCTGGTCCGGGAAGATCCCACATGCCACGGAGCAACTAAGCCCGTGTGCCACAACTACTAAGCCTGTGCTCTAGGGCCCACAAGCCACAACTACTGAGCCCACTTGCTGCAACTACTGA
The DNA here is from genome assembly GCF_025265405.1 of Mesoplodon densirostris. Lineage (NCBI taxonomy): Eukaryota > Metazoa > Chordata > Mammalia > Artiodactyla > Ziphiidae > Mesoplodon > Mesoplodon densirostris. The sequence goes on along the minus strand of NC_082668.1, from coordinate 98,077,489 downwards.
ACCCCATGCACCTAGAGCCCGTGCTCCACAACAAGAGAAGCCACCACAATGAGAAGCCTGTGCACCACAATGAAGAGTAGCCCCCGCTTGGCACAACTAGAGAAAGCCCGCATGCAGCAACGAAGACCCAACACAGCCATAAATAAATAAATAAATTTATCTTTTAAAAAGAAGGTATAAGTCTTCAGGGTCAAATAGGAAAACTGTAAAATAAGAAATACTACATCCAAAAAGTCAAAGGCCTAGAAGGTAAGAAGAGAACAAGAAGCAACAAGAATACTCTCTAGCAGTAGTGTCTAAAAGAATTTTCTGCAGCAATGGAGAATTCCACCATTCATGATCCAATATGGTGGCCTATCCACATATGACTTTTGCACACTTGAAATATGACAAGTGCAACTAAGGAATTGAAGTTTTAAGTTTAAAATGAAATTTTTAAAATAAAATTTTAAATGAAAGAAGAAGTCTGATCAACTAGAGACTTAAGGACTCAAGGAACATCATGGTGGTGAGTTTTCTTTTTCCCTCATATATCCCTGACTGGGAGCTAAAGAAGTTGACAATCTAGAAGTGCCAGTGGGCACAGAAAAAAAAAACAAAAGGAAGAAAGAAAAAGCCCCAGCAAAAGCCTTCTCTGTCTGACCAAATAAAGGGCCAGCTTACCAAGACAGAAGACTTTCAGACAATAACTAATCTACTCTAGACAAACACCATAGAAAAAACTATGGCCCCATCTCCATATCCACAGCTGCAAAGGCCAAGTGGGGAGTTTACACTTCCACCTTCATGAGGGTATATTGAGGTGTCCCCAAACCCCTTTCTGAGTGGTTTCAGAAAGGCCAAACAGAGAGCTGGGACTGTCATTACCACCAGCAGGTAGCTTTCCCACAGTGCAGGTAGAGATTCTCTGGGGAACCAGCACTTCCATCCCTACTGGGTTGGTGTCAACAGAGGCCTAGTGGAGAGTTAGGACATTCACGACTGCCCAGTGATATCAAGGCAACACCTCCATGCAGTGCAGTGGAGACCACGTGGGGACCAGAACTCCCCCTGACACACAGAAGTAATAGGTAACCCTCACCTCAGTGTCAATACAGACAAAATAAGGAACTTGGACTCCTACCTCCACCTGGCAGTAATGAAGCAGTGTCCTCTCCTCCCTTCCCATGCCAGAGCAATGTTAGAGAAATCCAGTTAAAACAGGTTCAAATAAGATCCAGAGTCTTGTAATAGGAAAACATCCAAACCTCTAGCAAGACTAACAAGGAAAAAAAAGAGACAAGACACAAATTACCAATATCAGGAATGAAACATGAAACAGGATGTCACTACAGGCTCTGCAGACAAAATGATAATAAGGATATACTACAAACAACTCAATACATAAATTTGACAACTTACATGAAATGGACCAATTCCTCAAAAAACACAAACTACTACAACTTATCCAATATGAAACAGATACTGTAATTTAAATAGTCCTGTAATATTAAGGAAATTGAATTTGTCTTTTTAAAACTCCAGAAAAAGGAATTACCAAGCCCATGTGGTTTCACAGGAGATTACTATCAAATGTTTAAAGAAAAATAAACAATTCTACAATATCTCTTTCAGGAAACAAAAGACGAGGAAACAGTTCCCAACTTATTTTATGAAGCTACTACCAAAGACAGACAAAGACAGTACAAGAAAGAAAAAGAGAAGAAAAAAAAAAGAGAGAAAGAAGGATGGAAGGAATAAAAGAACAAAAGAAAGCGAGAGGAAGTCAGGAAGGAAGGAAAAAAAGAAGACTATAGAACAGTAATTCCTCAAAAATATAGACATAAAAATCCTTAAAATTTTAGCAAATTGAATTCAACAATATATAAAAAAATTACACACCATGACCAAATGGAGTTTATTTCAGGATTGCAAAAGTTCAGTCTTTCAAAACCAAGTTAACAAGCTAAAGAATAAAAATCTCATGATCATATCAACGGATGCAGAAAAAACATTTGATAAAATTCAACACTCATTCATGATAAAAACTCTCAGAAAAATAGGAATAAAAGGAACTTCCTCAACTTAATAAAGATCTACCAAAAAACCTGCAACCAACATTATACTTAATTGTCAAAAGCTAAATACTTTTTCCACAAGACTGGAAACAAGGTAAGGAAGTCTGCTCTCACAACTCTTAGTCAACATAGTGCTAGAAGTTCTAGACAGTGCATTAAGGTAAAAAGCAAATAAAAGGCACATAGATGTGAAAGGAAGAAATACAACTGTCCCTATTTGCAAATGACCTGACTGGCAACATAGAAAATTGCAAGGGATCTACAAAAAGGAAAGGAAGGAAGGAAGGGAAGGAGGAAAGGAGGGAGGGAGGGAGGAAGGAAGGGAGGGAGGGAGGAAGGAAGGGAGGGAGGGAGGAAGGAAGGGAGGAAGGAAGAAAGAAAGAAAGAAGGAAAAAGGAAAGAAGGAAAGAAAGAAACTCATACAACTGATAAGTGAGTTCAGCAAGGTTGCAGAATTCAAGATAAGCACACAAAAATCCATTATATTTTTATATACTAAAAATGCACACTTGGACAACAGAAGTTAAACTACAATACTAAAAAGGTAAATGAGGGCCTCCCTGGTGGCGCAGTGGTTGGGAGTCCGCCTGCCGATGCAGGGGATGCGGGTTCGTGCCCCGGTCTGGGGGGATCCCGTATGCCGCGGAGCGGCTGGGCCCGTGGGCCATGGCCGCTGGGCCTGCGCGTCCGGAGCCTGTGCTCCGCGGCGGGAGAGGCCACAACGGTGGGGGGCCCGCGTGCCGCAGAAAAAAAAAAAAAAAAAGGTAAATGAAATACTTAGGTGTAAATCTAACAGTACATGTACATAATGCATGTGCTTTATCTACACAATGCTAATGAAAGAAATCAAAGAAGACCTAAATAAATGAAAAGACATACCATGTCCATGTCTTGAAAGACTCAACATAGTAAAGATGTCTATTTTCCCCAAATTGATATACAGGTTTGTCATAACATCCATTAAAATCTCAACAAGATTTTTTGTAGATATTGACAAGATTCTTCTAAAATTTATATGTAAAGACAAAGGAACTAGATTCCCTAAAATAATTTCGTAAAAGAAAAATGAAGTACCAGAAATTAGTCTACCCAGTGATCAAGACTCTGTGATATGGTGGAAGGATAGAAAAAAGAGCAATAAAACAGAATAGAGAAAGCAGAAATAAACCCGCACAAATATGACCAACTGATTTACAGCAAACTTCATTGTTGCCTCATTTTAAGAAATGGCCACAGCCACCCCAACCTTCAGCAACCACAGCCCTAATTAATTAGCAGCCATCAACATCAAGGCAAGACCCTCCACCAGCAAAAAGATTATGACTCATCAAAGGCTCAGATGATGGCTATCATTTTTAAGCAATAAAGTATTTTTAATGAAGTTATATACCTTGTTTTTTAGACAGAATGCTATTGCACACTTAATAGACTACAGCATAGTATGAACACAACTTTTGTATGCACTGGGAAATCAAAAAATTCATGTGACTAGTTTTATTGTGATATTTGCTTTACTGCAGTGGTCTGGAACTAAACTTGCAATATCTCCAAGGTATGCCTCTATCTAGAATATTTTTTAAATCTCTCAAGATTCAACAGTAAAAGAGCAAACAATCCAGTTAGAAAACGTGGAAAAGACATTAAGGGACATTTCACCAAAGAAATATACAGATGTCAATAAACACATGAAAAGATGTTCAACATCATTAGCCATTGGAGGACTGCAAATTAAAACTGTAGTGAGATATCACTACACATCAAAACAACTAAAATAAAAATACTGGTAAGGATATGAAATACCTGGATCATTCATACATTGCCTGTAGCAATGAAAATAGTACAGCCACTCTGGTAAAGAGCTTGGCAGTTTCTTAAAAGGCTAAATATTTTACTACCATAGTGTTCAGTAATTGCACTCCTGGGCATTTATCCCAAAGAAATGAAGAGTTATGTTGACAGACAAACCTGTACACAAATGTTCATAACTTTATTCATAGTAGTAAAAAACTGCAAACAACCCAGATGTCCTTCAATGGTAAATGCATAAACTCACTGGTATATGCATACCAGGAAATACTACTCAACAATAATACAGAAGGGGACTTCCCTGGTGGTGCAGTGGTTGAGACTCCATGTTCCCAAGGCAGGAGAGCCAGGGTTCGATCCCTAGTCAGGGAACTAATTCTCACATGCATGCCACAACTAATAGTTTGCATGCCACAACTGAGTCCTTGAGCCACAGCTAAGGAGCCCGCCTGCTGCAACTAAGGAGCCCACGTGCCACAACTAAGGAGCCCGCCTGCCGTGTCTAAGACCCAGCGCAATCAAATAAATATTTTTAATTGCTTTAAAAAACAATAATAAAGAAGGAACTATTAACACACAGAACAACCTAGATGAATCTCCACAGAATTATGCTGAGTGAAAAATACAAATCCTAAAAGGTTATGTAACATACAATTCCATTTATATAACATTTTTGAAATCACAAAATTATAGAATTGGAAAACATATTAGAGATTGACAGGAGGGGGAAGAAGTGGGTGTAGATATGATTATAAAAGGACAACATGAGGCATCCTTGTGGTGCTGGAAATATTCTGGATCTTGACAGTATCAATGCCAATGTCCTGGTTTTGATATTGTACTATGGTTTTACACGATATTAGCATTGAGGGAAACTGGGTAAGGGGTACATTGGGCCATTATGTATTATTTCTTACAGCTCCATAGGAATCTACAATCAACTCAAAACAGCGAGCTTAACTGAAAAGATCCACAGAACTTAAAAAAAAAAAAAAGGTAGAGAGCATAAGGAATGTTCAGGGTCAGGGTAGAAAACAAGGAGTTTTCTTGAAATGGGGTTTCTTGACATTGTTTGATAGTTATACGCATTTGATTTGAAGGTGTACCCTATTAAGGAGAAAGAAAAGACATGTTTGCCTTAAAGGACAAAACTAGGGAAAATTATAAGAGTTAGAAGAATAGAGATTAAGGCTTAATGCAGGGAGAGAGCTTTTCAGTAGTAAACAAGGGGGTGTCCAACACTGGAATGGGTTGCCTAGAGATGAAGTAAACTTCAAGGTGATGCATTCAAGCAGGAAGGATGTTGCAAAAGGCATGACTGCATTTAGTGGAGGCTGGGCCTCATCAGGGAATCTCAAATTCAAATGCCAACAGAGAACTTGCTAGGTAATAAACATGAACTACTAAAGCATAGTGGGAGAAAAAAATAAAGAACAATAAGAAGCAATGAGGCTATGGAAACCAAAGAGAAAATCTGCCACTCAGCTCAGGAAGATGGTTGCTGAGCTAGAAGAGCTGGGTCTTCAGATGTTTCAAAAGAAGCTGGGAATCTGCCTTTTTCAATGAAATCTCCTAATAATTAAAATATCTTTACTAATTTGCTTCTGATGTACAAATACTATGAAGTCTAAAACTGTGTAGTCCAAATAAAACTTATCTGGAACTTATTCTATTGTTTTAATTTTCGTACTTTAAATGAGTCACCAAAAAAATGGCTTCTATCATGACATCCATGCATTTCAATTTCCAAAAACCTTACATTTATATCTCATCACAGATTGATGTTTCCATGAAAATATCTTGAGCGAATATCTCATTTGCTGCAGTTTGTGTTTGATATTAAGGTAGCCATTAGGCCAGTGCTTTCCTGTTAAGTCTTGCAAATGATGGCTCATTTTGATGGGGAGGACATTTAGGAAAGTTCCAGTTGTATTGCAGAATATATCATCTTTACCACATATTCAGAGATACAATGATATATCATGTTTCATTGTTCAAATTTACTTCATGAACATCTTTTCTCCTGACATGATGGGAACTTTCTTGAAAGAAAGTGTCAAGTCTTAGATTTCCTTTTTCTGTCCTCAGTATTGCTTACCACGGTTTGGATCAAACAATAAGTGTTCAAAATGGTTAGTTCACAGGGCCCTGTGTCAGATAATATAATTGAAGATATCTCTGGCCAAAAAAGGAAAAGTTAGGATGAGCAGGCAGGAAGATTTATTCAGTCCTACCCTCTACAGACTTACCATCAGCACCATCACAATCCCCCAGCCCTCTCAGCCAGCCTCTCCCTCTTAAAATTTTAACACCCTTTGTGTTTCCCCAAGAGTCTTCAGTAGCTCTCCAATAGACAATGATTGACGATTCCATTCACTGTTTCAAATTTCAAAAAGAAATTAAAAAAACAACCAGATGGAATCTTTCTGTATTCCATGCATCTTATGTAACTGTGGCCTTGGGAGGAATTTGCATTGTAGGGCAGCTTAGATGGGATTTATCAACCAATAGCAGAGGTAAATGGCTCATACCTATTCCTTTCCTCTCTTTCCTTCAAATTCAAGTAGATGTTATGCTATCAGTCAGTGTCTACAATGTCTATGGTAGGGTCCTATGGCAGATGTAGGGTTTCTACAAATCAGATTGAGTAGCCAAAAACATGGCAAGTGGTATTTGACAACAGAGAAAAGTAATGAATCCCCGAGCATACAGGGTCTTTAGCTTTCCGTTTACCCATCAGACACTGAGATTTTGAGTTGTGAAAAACATTTTGTGTTTAAAGAACATAAAATTACCAGAATTCAGAGAATTTTATGCTAAGGAAAAAAACCACACACACACACACACACACACACACACACACACACACATATGACACGTTTGCCCATATCAAATAAAATGAGAAATTTTAAGGAGCTGCCCATAAGGTCTTTGACAATCAGACATAGTACTTTTTAAAACAGGTGGTAAAAGACAAAGTTCAGCACAATTGGTGTCCAGAGAAGCTACATCAAAAACTATTTTTAAGAATGTCTAGTTCCACAAAAAGAAAAAGTGTGAGACTCAAAACCCAGTTTCAGAAATGCCCATACGCCAAGAGTGAAAGGTACTAAGCTGTTGTGCTCTGGGCACGCGCCCCCAGCAGGGCTCCTGACTTTTCAAGACAGCATGATTTTCACTTTACTGTTTCCTGAACTGACCTAGTCATGTTCTGCCTTCCCTGCCAGGAAGCATTATTTCCTTTAACTTATTTCTTTGCCTCCGTCTAACTTCTGCACACTTAGTGCATTCCCTTGTCTGACTATTGCTCCAAATATGACACATCCCTTACTTTCTTCTCCACTGATGGAGGAGTTATTTGGCTTTCATGAAAGCATTTTTTTATAGAAAGACAAAAAAGGTCCGTGTCCTACCGTGTACTTCCGCTTCAAAAATCACTTCTGAGGAGACAAGTTGCATTGGGTATGGTTGACCAGAATTCTGAGCATGACAGTACATAAACCTCAATACTAGAACAGTCTTCTCAGATCCTGAAATGCTGCAGAGCAGTACAAAGGAAAGAGACATGCTCTCTGCTATTTCATGTCACCTTTTAGTCCTGAAAGAACAACGGTTACCAAACAATAGACAATTTCTCTCAAAGTGCAGTTCTTTTGCTGACCCTTGAGTGTTAGAGCTAAGTCCAGTGAAAGCAATAGCACAGTATTACTTGGCCTTTTTATTTTTTTCAATCTACAGCAAAAAGTAAGGCAGCATCTTGTTTACCTGGATTACTGGACCAGCCTTTTAACTGGTCCCTAACTTCTGTCCTTGCTTCTCGCACCCCCTCCAGTTTATTCTCCAAGAGCAGCCAGAGTGAGCCTTTAAAACACATCAGATGGTAAATGTCTTCCACTCCAAATTCAACAGTTCTGACTCTCAATCGGGATTAAAGCCCAAGTTTTACCTCATCTCCTCACATACTCATCCCCCCTTACGTGCGGACCTCAACAACAGCCCTCACTCTACTCCAGGCTCAGCAGTCTCTTTGCTGTTCCTTGAATACACCAAGCAGGCTCTTAGCACAAGGGCATCTGCACCAGAGGCTCCTCTGCTGCAACAACTTTCTCAAAGACATCACCGCCTTTAAGACTTTGCTCAAATATCAACGTCTCAAAGACACCTGCCTCAACCACCCTATACCAGATCAAAATTATTTTTTCTTTTATTTCTACTATACCACCAACTCCTTTAATCCTGATCTACTTTTTATTTGTTGATATTTATATTGTCGTTTGGGTACTGTTTATAATAGAGGTCTACAAAGGCAGGGATCTTTGTTTTATTCACCCACTTAATTACCTAAAACAGTGCCTGGCATATGTGTGGTAGACACTCAATTAAATTTGTTGAATAAATTAATTAGTGGTAAATTGACTTTTTTTTTCATTGAGGAAAAAGACATATTGTTAACAAAGTAAATGTAATTCACAATTACTGAACAATCAAAAACTTTATGTTCTGAATTCAAACTCATGGACTTTTGTTTGTTTTTTCCCAGATTCATGGAAGACCCTCAATATTCAAAGCATAAAGGTAAGCTGTAAGGTTCCAGGTGAATTTGAGTTAGCAAGTGAATTGAAAATTGGGAGAGCATTTTTTAATTGCCTTTATCTAGGAAAACAAACCCACTTTTGCTCTGACACTAGTTGTCCACCCTCAACTGCCAAGACATGGGAACTAGAATTTTGGTACGGTATCAAAATTCTCTCCTGTTGTTTGGTGCGTATGTCAGTTAGTCAAACTCATTCCTGGATCTGGAGCTTTTCCTGGCAAGATGCTATGGTCAAGGGTCTGGGCCCATGACCCTGACTCAGATTCCCTGGTCTCCTAGTGATGCTTTTTTTTTTTTTTTGCCGGTACGTAGGCCTCCCACTGCTGTGGCCTCTCCCGCTGCGGAGCACAGGCTCTGGACGCGCAGGCCCAGCGGCCATGGCTCACGGGCCCAGCCGCTCCGTGGCATGTGGGATCCTCCCGGACCGGGGCACGAACCTGTGTCCCCTGCATCAGCAGGCGGACTCTCAACCACTGCACTACCAGGGAAGTCCCCCTAGTGATGCTTTTTAGTCCTTGCTTTCTAATCTCCTTGCTCTCTGGATTTCTTGACTGTACACACTCATGCCCTCAGTTTGTTCCCTGAATCTTGTTTGATTTTCCAAATACTGCCCTATATGATAGATATAGAGATGTATCACCCAGATCCCCTTTCTCAGCAGTACTTATTGACCAGTTGTGACAAATGCGGGCAGTAGACAGTCTCCAACTGCTGGCCCCATCAGGGACTGCTTCAGCTGCAAAGGGCCATCTACCCCAGGGTCACACGCTTCCTTGAGGCAGCATGCACCCCATGATGGCACAGTGATGGACCCGCTAAAGAGCAGTTCTTGCTCCAGACTCCCTGTAGGTTGGCCAAGGTGTTACCAGGCATGTATCACAAGCCGAACTCTCCCTCTGTCCAATCCTGCTCCCTACTCTTGCTCCCCCCTCTTGCTCCCCCCTGCTTCATCAGGACTGATCTCTAATAAACACCATGTATCCCCAGACATGATCTCAGTATCTGCTTCTGGAGAATCCAATAATAACAACCTCCAACGCTCTCAACTAATAGAAATGTCAAAATTGAGAAACTTGAAGAGATAGAAAGTGAAGTAGAATATGTACGAGTAATACTCAGGGAGCAATATATGATACATGACAGACTTGTCTACTGCTGAAGCAATGCTAATGACACTTATGAGTCCTCATTAGAATGTAAGAAAGCTACTTTGCTTTCTTAAGACTTTGAGCCAAAACTCTCTTCTAACTCACCCTCTGGAAAATCCTCCTTTAAGTTGATAATTCTTTTACAAAAACAAACAAAAAAACCAATTAAAACCCATCAGTTCTGGAGATAATTGAAACATAGTTTAGGTTCTGAATAAGGACCTAAGAGAACTAAACTTACTAAATCATAGAAGTTATAAGAACATTATCCTGATATTTGTACATTAACAACATCCATTTGTCAGAAATTTACTTTCAACTATATGTCTTTCAGTTTTAAAACAATTTTAGAATAGAGTGGGACTTTTTTATTTCTAAGATACAATGAATTTGTTAATATTTCTGACACTGGTTGGAATCATTTTGGCTGGAATCATTTAACCCTACTTCATTGTGATATTTCCCTATATTATTCAAGGTAAAACTGCCTTTGATCCAATATATCTAATATCTAGGAGACACCTTAGCTAGATCCAAAGCCATGCATAGGCACTGCCTTCCCTTTGCCTGAGGGTGAATATAGTAGCATTTTCCAAAACCTCTCTAGTCACCACACGACCCTTATGAGTGGCTGATTTCTCTGCCAAACTCAATCGGCTTGGACCCTTACGAGAGGTTCTAAATTCCAAAGGCTGCTTGTTTGAAAATTCATGAGCTTCTCAATGATGCAGTTCCTTTTTTGGCCGCCCCACTGCTGGGTTAGTTCAGACAACAAGCTGCTTAGGGATGGATAATTTTTCATTTTGGCTGCCAAAACCTATGTGGTGGGGTGGGGTTGGTATTTCACTGCTATTGTAGAATTTTCAGAAGTTTGGAAAACAGAGAATTTTATTTTTTGTTTTGTTTTGATATAGGACATTTTGACAATGGCTTTGGCAGTGATACAAAAATCTCCATGCCTGTAAACCAGAATAACATTTGCAGCCATCTGGCTTGCATGTAGCACCCTCTGAGTAGGATAGATATAAAAGCAGTAAGCAATTAAGAGGTTTAAAGTGGTTTTCCCATTAGCTTCTGAACAGAACTATCCCATGATAAAGATATAATAGGTAATGAAAGGGTTACTGATTCTTCGTCAGCACACTTCCCATCATGATAAAAATTGTCTGACGCCTCCATTATTTCTTAATTTCTCAATCTCCCTTCACTATCACCACCATGATTTACCTAGGTTTCTGGACTCAGATTTTCCTTTTGTCCTAAATATAACATCCCCAATCATGACAAACCACAAAAATCCATTAAAAGATCCACTATATGCCCAGTTATGTTTATTATTCTCTCTTCTGAATATGACTAAGGCTTGATTCCAAAGAACAGAGGAAAACCCTTAAAACAAAAACATATGAATTGCTGGCTTTTAATTTTAAGTTTCAGGGCTTAATCTTTATATGATAAACATTAGATTTTTTTTTTTTTTTTTCCTTTTTGCGGTATGCGGGCCTCTCACTGTTGTGGCCTCTCCCGTTGCGGAGCACAGGCTCCGGATGCGCAGGCCCAGCGGCCATGGCTCACGGGCCCAGCCGCTCCGCGGCATATGGGATCCTCCCAGACCGGGGCACGAACCCGTATCCCCTGCATCGGCAGGCGGACTCTCAACCACTGCGCCACCAGGGAGGCCCAACATTAGATATTTTATTAGGATAGTTTTAAACAATAAAACACAGAAGAAAATTTTGATCCTTGAAACTGAAAAGACATAGCTCCTTTAGACCAGGAATTACTCCTTTTGACCTCTTTAAAATTATTCAAAGGTATTTATTATAATATCTACACATACCAAGATATATAAATAGCACCACCGACTTGGAGTCTTGTCAATTTCCAGTACAATAATAGGAGATCAAAGTTATCCAAAGCTCTAGAAGCAAAGTGGGAGCAGTTGTGCTGAAAGTAAAGAGTAAAGTGAGGTAGGATTTGAGAAGAGGTGCTTATTTTCCCCCATTCAGCTCACTCCTTAGAATTCTATCCTGCCTGTCCAGGAAACGTGATCTGCTAGTAACCTGCAGAAGAGGCTTTGTGCTGTCACATATTTTGCACATTTTACATAGAGCAACATATTTTTATGCAAGGCTTTCAGAGATTTCTCACTTAGTTGTCAAGTTCGGAAAACCCAGAGCTGGAAGAGATCAGACAGGAATTTTCCCAAACAAATTAGCATGTTGCAGGATGATGTAAATGAATTTCCCCTGTGCTTCAGCACGTTTTGCAGCACGGCTAAGACATAACAAGTGATGGTTTCATGCACTTGGGCTAGTGATTTACAAAGTTGCTTCCTGATTTAATAGAGTGCTAGAAAGGATTGTTGTTATACCAACTAAAAGAATCATAAAATGGTAATGAATGTTATGAAACTTCATGAATATTTCATATGAAGACAGGCTGTCAGATTTATTTGGAGGTTAAAGAGCACATAGGCCGTAAATCAGGCCCAAGATGGAGTTGCTTGAAGTTCGTAGTTGGTGAGTACTATCTACATGTTAGGCAAGGCTATCTGTGGGTGTTTATTACTTTAGTGACACGTTAGAACCCAGTTAACCTAAGATAAAGAAAAAAACTTCAGGTTTAAAATAAAGCACTTTAAAAAGAATCAGCAAAGTTTTCTGGGAAGCGGTAGGGTATTTTTGGGAACAAAATTGGCTTTATTGTAATTTCCTTATTTAATGTATTAAGTATTCAAAACTATAATCAGTATTCAATAAAAAGGTATCACAAGGGTATTAAACTGGTGCAATAAAATGGAATAATGAGCATAAGCATATTCTTTACCTATGAACTGTACATATAACCATCATTTATATTAAACCTTTAATATATCATCAGTTTCAAGGCAATTTCTCATTTGAAATATTTAAGGTTAGTTTAAAATTCACTAGTTATTTGTTAGATAGGTCTGTTTTATTTCTTCCAATAGAACAACACCAACAAAATAATGCTTCCCCAGGCTACATTAATGACATAGAAGTGAAATTTAGTTCAGTGACTGTGGGATTTCCCATCTAGCTCTGTAACTAGCTGAGAGCAAGCACCTTACTGCCTTTAAATTTTTTCCCTTTTCTATGTTTTTCAAGTACAAGAAATGTTATTTAAATATAACATTTAAATGTTATATTTAAAGGAGATGATCCTTCTGAAAATCTTTTATTTATCTGGCAGTGGAAATAGAAACGGAACAGCTCATTCATTCGTTTGATCAGTCACTCAGCATAATTTTGAATGCTTACTATGTCACATGTACCTTGCTAGGTGATGGGGATGAAATTGCAGATGAGTAAAACACGGTCCCTACCTGCAGAACATTTTGCTTCAAAACATAATAAGTAAAAATAAGTAAATAAGTAAATAAATTATAAAGAGTGTGACGGCTGACATAATAGGGGCTGTTATGAGAGCACATGGGAGGGGTACATGCCCTAGAGTTTAGGGGTCAAAGATGGCACCTTGGAGAAAAGAATATCTAAGGTCAGAACTACGTAAACAATGTGTAAAGTCCTAGGGAAGTAGGGTGTAGACTAGGAGAGAAAAAACATGATCTATTAGAGGAGCTGAGGATAGCTTGCAATGGTTGAAGTGTATTGAATATGCTTTTTGGGGAGAGGATGGGAAGATGGGGAGGGAAGCAAAGGAGGGCATAGACCATGCCTATAAACCCTGCAAGGAGTTTAAACTCTACCCCAGGGCAATGGATTTCAGCAGTGTACTGATACCAATAGATCTCCATTTCCTCTTGTTTAAAGTTATATTTCTTGTTTGGTAGTATACTTCTACTCTTCATACTAAAATGAAAATCGCGAATTTGATCAGATGTTTTAAGTCAGTGACTGACGGGTTTTGAAAGTAACTCTATAAAAAGAGTTGGGGGGAGGGGGAGGGAACCAAATTATTTTTGTAAAAAATGTTGAATATCACCAATGCTCTTGAATGGTGGAAAAGAGGGTAATTAAATAAATACACATCTCTAAGAATAAAGTAAGATGGGGTAATTACCCTGAAGAATCTCCTGATAAGAATGGAGTTCCAGAGGTAGATAAAAAGATATCTTTATGAAGGACTTAAAAATAAAAATTATCCTTCATTTTAAAGAAGAAAAAATAGCTTACATTCTAAAGAAATCATTCCCATGCATGTCTGCATCCTCATCCTGCTCAATACTTGAATATGTTGTTTTAAAATAATAACTAGTATTGATTAAGGAAATACAATTTGTCATCCTTAAGTGTTTTACATATATTTGCTTGTTAAAACTAAGTGTTTTACATATATTGGCTTACTTAATCCTCATTTTAAAAACTATATAGTAAATACTATAATTATCTCAGTTTTAAAGTTGAGGGAATTAGGCATAGAGTCAAGTAATGTGTCTATGTCATATAGTCAGTGAGCTGCAGAGCTGGGATTTGAACCTAGGCAGTCAGGCTCTTAACCACAACGGCAAGCCCCAGTGTTCTCAGTTGTGACATATTACATGGTCACACAGTTTACAGTTTTCATGGTAATAGTCAATGGAAAGTATCATCTAAAAGAAAAAACTGTTCTCATTTACCCTTTGAATATTCTTTTATGTCTATTTATAAGGGAGTTCATATTTTGAAGAAGAAGAAAATTCTAATTTGATTTTCTGCAAGGCAAACGTACATTTGCAGATTTGACACTCATAGCAATGTATTTGCCCATTGATTATTGATGAATAAAGTTTGCATTCTTACTTTGGTACTGGTGAATGGTAAATGCATAGAACACATGAGATCACTTCTAAGGGAATAAATAATTTTAAAAAATTTCCTTCACAGAATGTATCACACTGAACTGTCATTCACATTACCCTAAACTGAGTTATAATGTTATTACCTAGTAGATGTCACATCCTTTATTCAAAATGGAAACTGGGCTTTTAATTTCCAGAGGAAAACACCCTACATGTTTAAGCTGATCTATAGGGCATAATACCAAAGCCTCCCCAATACAAAGAGTCATTTGTCCAATTGTCTGACCTGCTCCAGCCTAGTGAATAAGGACAGCATAGGATGACAAAAGGTTTCCAGCAGAAACGGATTTATAGTCAGAATCAGTTTCCTGTGTTTTCATTCATTTTGAATGAATACAAAGAATAATCTTGCTTCTAATACAAATGCAGCAAACTGAGCCATTAAATTGACAGTGTGATCTATCCCACTTCACACTGCTTTATAAGCAGAATGTATCATTCTCAGGAGTTTTCTCCTGGTTAAATAATTGTAAGAAATATATCTCTTGCCATTACTTTTATTGATAAAACACAGCATGTCATCTTAATTCATCCTTCCACTGCTCTATTTTATCATCTTCTACCGAGTGATTGGGATTCTGATCACCCTGTGTTCTGCTCTCAGATTGAAAGCCTCTATCTACTCATCTGTTATTCTTCACGAAGCAAAGCTCTGGTGTATCATCTGTTTTCTCACTGAATCTTCACCAGAGATTCACATGCCAGCAAGCAATAACCTTGGGGTTCTCTTAGAAATCCTCGAGGGTCCCTGCTATGTCTGGGCTTGAAGCTAACAGAATTAATGGACAAAGTGCTGTTATTCGATTTTCATTTTTGAATTTGATTTGGGGTCCATGAGCTTAGTGGAGTGCTGATAATGTTTTAGCGATCTTTGAAGCTAGTCATCACTTGCTGAAAGGTTTAGAAGGCTGGAAGCTTTAATTGCATATCTTAAATTTTATTCTTTCTCTTTTCCTCCATTGATGTTCAAATAAGATCACATCTTAGTTTAATCTTAGAACACAAAGAACATTTGTTTTGTCTCAATCAGGTATTCTTAGGTAATTTTCCACTTCTAATAACAAATGATGATTTAGAATTTCTAGTCTGAAATTGGCATCAGTTTGAATTGTTTTTTTATTTCTTGATGGAATTTGCTGAATTTTTTTTTTTATCCACGTAGTTCACATTACTGAGGAAAGGTTATAAATGAACTTAAATCAGAAGCAGGTCTTGGTCATGACAAAAGTCAAAAGAAATATATAGCCTAGAAAATTTGTGGATATTGATCATTTTTATAGTTAGTCATAACTGATGCTAAAATACAAACTGTATACTTTAAACTGATTTATCTGTGTGTATTAACACATAAACATGTATACATGTAAATACTTAGACATAATATTCATATATATATATACATATATATATATACGCACCATGGTAATAGAATTTTTTTCGGGTTTCTTTTACTTCAGCTTTACTGAGGTATAACTGACAAATAAAATTGTAAGATATTTAAAGTGTACATCATGGTGACTTATGTATACATTATGAAAAGATTCCTTCCACCTAGTAAACTCACATATCCATCACCTCACATATTAATCTTTTTGTGTAAGAGAGAATATTTAAGTTCTACTTTCTTAGCAAATTTCAATTATAAAAAATAGAATTTTAAAGTCAATATTAGGAGTAATGAGTCATCTACTGTTTCATTATCCATTACTGGAAAGCAATCCACTCAAAACTTAGTTTAAAACAACAGATTATTATTTTTAAAAAGTCTCTCAGGGGCTTCCCTGGTGGGGCAATGGTTGAGAGTCCGCCTGCCGATGCAGGGGACATGGGTTTGTGCCCTGGTCCGGGAGGATCCCACATGCCGCGGAGCGGCTGGGCCCGTGAGCCATGGCCGCTGAGCCTGCGCGTCCGGAGCCTGTGCTCCGCAGCGGGAGAGGCCACAACAGTGAGAGGCCTGCGTACCGCAAAAAGAAAGAAAAAAAAAAGTCTCCCAGTTGTCCAGACTCAGCTGGGAAATTCTTCTGCTTCATATAATAGCATTGGCTGGGTTCACTCACTCAGATGCAGTCAGCTGAAGACTGAGCTTGACTGGAAGGTCCAAGAGAGCTTTACTCATAAGTCTGGCACTTTGATGTTCTCTACGTGGTTGCTCCACATGGACTTCCTTACAACATGGTGATCTCAGGATAGTCAGATTTTGTGTAGCGGCTGGCTTCAAAAGGAATAAAGTAGAAGCTGCCAGTCTCCTTAAGGGCTAGTCCTAGAACTGGCATAGCATCACTTGAGCTCTATTCTGTTGGGCAGAGCAAGTCACAAGCCCAGCTCAAATTCAAGAGGAAGGGATAGACTCTACCTGTTGATTGGTAGAGCAACATGAATACAGAAGAAAGGCAGAAATAGATGGCCATCTTTGGAGACTATCTAGCACACATAGCATAATTTAAGTTTCAAGAGTCTATTTTAAAAATTGGACAGGAAGTACTCTCAGCCTTCTTCATTATACTAGACGATAATTGGTTTTTCTAAAATATTAATCTATCTAAAGTCCACGTAACACTGTATGTTTAAAAATTCATGGATTAATCTGCCTGTGATCTTTTAGGGACATTCACTAATTTTAACACTGAAATCAACCCTCTTATTTAAACCTCTTTCCCTCACTGTGCTTCCAATTTTCAATAGACTTTTCTTCTTTAGTTAACATTTTCCCCTGGAATACAATTGGAAACCAAGGAGAAAATGAAAATTGAAGGCAAATGTATAATTTGTTTACACGTATGACCTACTCAATCTATTCAAAATCAATCATCCATTCAGGAGGTCAGTAGGTACCATGGAGTCTGAGAAGTTGCCAGGCAGTGTTTCTCTCTATCCATCTCACTCAAAGTAGCTCCAGTTTTCAGTTACCCACACCAATGGGTTTCCCAATTGACAAGAGTAACCAAGAGGTAACTTTACATTTAATAAGCATTTAATAAATGTCAATCACAAAATATTTTTTAAAAAATATATCAAAGAGAGACATCCTAGTTCTTTTGTGTAAAAACACTGATCAAGGTTCCAATACATGCTAGGCATTAGGAATATAGATGATCTCCTTTGCAAAGTTTCAGAGAGCTAGGAAAACATAAAATACTGCCTCAGGTTTCTGTTTTTTTTTTTTTTATCTTTAATTTAATAACATGAACCAATATGACCTCTCATCAAAGTTTCCATTTATAATGCTTTCAGTATCCTCAAGTGAGATTAAACCAAATAAAAATGCTGGATTGAAATAAGGATATTTAATAATAAAAAGTTTCTAAATTAAAGACAGGATGATTTTAGGGACAGTTTTCTCATCTGCAGATCAGAGGTTTGAAAGATATAAATTTCACAGAAAATTCCTCTGTAGGTTACTACAAAGTGAGACTGTCAGCTCCCACAAGATATGAGTGATACATGGAGGGTTTGGATTATTGATTAATTCAGTACATATTTACTGAGCACCTATGTGCCAGCTTTGTGCTGGGTATACAATGGAAAGCAAAAAAGATGCAATCTCTGATTTTACAAAGCCTCCTGTCTAGCGCTAAATACAGACATGCAGGCAGCCACAAACTAGTGTGATATATTTTAGAAGTGAGTAATATGAAGTTCCATGGGAGCACACAGTAGGTTCCTCTACTCTAGGGCTGGGGGATCAGGAATAGGCTCAGCAGAAAAGGATGAGCATAAATGAGTTAAATGAAAGTTTGGGGGTGGGGTATAAGAGTGTTCCAGGCAGAGGGAATAGAATGTGCATAGGCCCAGAGTTAAGAAAGGATGTTCAGGCTTCCCTGGTGGCGCAGTGGTTGAGAGTCTGCCTGCCGATGCAGAGGACATGGGTTCGTGCCCCAGTCCGGGAGGATCCCACATGCCATGGAGCAGCTGGGCCCGTGAGCCATGGCCGCTGAGCCTGCGCGTCCAGAGTCTGTGCTCCGCAACAGGAAAAAGAAAGGATGTTCTCTTCTGGGAACAGAACATCCTCATGTCCAGCAGAAGCACTACTCTGAGAGAAAATTGTTGAATGACAGTGCAGCTTCAGCAGCAATGCGGCTGATTCCTAGGAGTGGGAAAGGGGGATTTTAGTTATGTAGGCCCATTAACATCCCTATTCTAAAGATTTCCATTTATAGAATACACTGTGTATGTTTTTAGCTTTGAACAGCATGTGTATATATATATGAGCATAACACACACACATGCACATACACACACACAAAAGGGGAAGAAAACATATCAACATGTTAACCATGCTGGATGGTGGAATTACAGATGAGTTTTTTCTAAATTTGCTACTTTATACTTTTTTGTGTATTTTCAAAATTTTATACAATACCACACACAAATAGTATACTTAACAGAAAAACATCACTGTTTAAATGTAACATAACATCTGAATATAAATACAAATGATGTTTCTGAACCTTTTTTATAAATCTTCCATTTCTAAGGGACATTCTCTATGCAAGCATTCTTTATGTTTTCAATAAAAAACATTTTTTATTTGGAGACAGTTGAATTGAGTGAGTAACTAACTTTAGAACTGGATTCTTTAAAAGAACAAAAGCAATATTAAGAAACACAGAAAAGTATACATTTTAACCATGTTCCCTACTCACAGAACATAATCCTTAAATTCAGTAAATATGTTTTATATATATTTTATATATTTTTTCACATAAATTTTTCATATATGTGTGATTTGAATCATAGCACAAATTATTTTGAACATGCTGTGAATATCCTAAACATTGCTAAAATTCATCTCTTAATCAAAACCTAAGACATAAACAGAAGTTAACATTTTTCTAATTCTAACAGTTTTCTGTTCATTAGTCACCCCACACAATGTTTTCCTCATTATTTATTTGTAAATTCTACTTATCAAACTCAAATCCACAAGACCATCACATGGTTCAGAATTTAAACTCAGAGTAGACAGGAAATCAAACTCATGTTTAACCTTGTGTGTACGGGTGAGACCAGAGAAGATGCACACAGAATAAATGCATCTGGTGACAACTGCAATAAAGATGGCAAGAGTGATACATTTCCTCGAAAGGCAATAAAAATACAAAGTGCTTTGTCCTCCTAGCTCCATTTCTCAGAGCCGAGTTTATACCGTTTTCCATAATTCCAGGCATGACTGTCAACACAGAAAGTGAATAATCTAGTCTTAGCTCACACACAGACCTTCAAAAGCCCCTGGCATACTCAGAGCATCAAAATTTATAACTTAATTTGTTTACTTTAAGGAAACTCACTTGGTTATCAAATATGAAGTGTCTTAGAGCTAAGATTAAAAAAAGAAGAAAACCTAAGATGCCTGAATTATTAATTATCAGTTTACAGTTTAAGTCTTTACTTGGCAAAACAATTCACTTTTCAAAGATTGTTGTAACAAGTCTTAGGCACAGCTACAGCAAACATTTGTGTTTGTATTAAATCTGGCTATTTCCACATATGCTCACTGTGACTTCAGGAACAGAGCCATAGGGAGAAAGGCCAGCAGTCATTCATTTACATTGCACTGATAAGAGCGATTTGGGTTGGTAGGCTAGCTGTGTCAAACGAAACACTAATATCACTCTTTACAACTTGCCTTTCTCCTGCCTTAAATCTACTGAAGACCTTGTCATATTTATCTTTAGGCTATTTTTGTGAGGAACACAAGCATCAATTAAAAAAAAGAAGAAGAAAATGTTAGGAAGGTTTCTGTATTCCTGTTCAAGTAGTGTAGTTCCAATTAAGAAAAATATCATAGGTATTTGAAGTTCCCAAACTGATATCCCCTGACTGGACAAGAAAAGGTGTTCCAGTTATGAACTTTCTGTGTAGCTGTCACAAAATCAAAAGTGTGGCTTACAGATTGAAGACAGGAAGAATGACCAAATCCAAAGTAGATTGATTGGATTCGCGACAATGCTCTGCTGTCTTATTCTCCTACAGTAGGACATCTTGTTCCAGTCCCTTAAAGTCTAGGGGAGAAAACAGAGCTGTGGGTCACTGACTGCATGGTAACTGGAGAGGTTAAAGGGATCTGGGGGTTTATCTGCACTATTTCCCTTCCTTGAAGCAGACTACCACCCAAACCATGCTGGGAATGGTACAAGCCACGAGTGGTGGGGCAGGTGACTTTTAGTGATGGAGTCTAATGAATCCAAACCCATGTCTTCAACTAATGTGTCTTAGCACTTAAAATTACATTTTTGTATGTCATTCTTAGAAACTAAAATAAATAAATAAATAAATAAATAATGCCTCTAAGATTTCCTTCCCTCCTTCCTTGCTTCCCTTTTTCCTTCCTTCCTTTTTGATTTTCTGAACTAAATAAACTTAATTCTTTTGTAAAATCTTTCAGACAATTTAACAAACAATCATATTTTATGTTCAACAACTTGGCTTGCCCAATAAAAGTTTCAAGGGCTTCCCTGGTGGCGCAGTGGTTGAGAGTCTGCCTGCCGATGCAGGGGACACAGGTTCATGCCCCAGTCCGGGAGGATCCCACATGCCATGGAGCGGCTGGGCCCGTGAGCCATGGCCGCTGAGCCTGCGAGTCCAGAGCCTGTGCTCCGCAACGGGAGAGGCCACAGCAGTGAGAGGCCTGCGTACCGCAAAAAAAAAAAAATAAAGTTTCAAGTAGTAGAATGGGCACAAGGGCCATAAGAATTGAGTTCAGATGCTTTCAGATGGAGTGATGCAAGCTTCATCCGGTCATGAAGGCCACATGTAAATAGAAAGATGCAGACTAGAAATTGTAGAATAACAAACTATTTCAAGCAACGGATCAAAAAGAAATACATAATGTACATGAGGCATGAGTTATATAAGTCACTCTCAAATTTTTGTGCCTCAAAATAACCAAATGCATTAATAAAAATGCCTATTTCCAGAGTCCCCATCCCCAGAGATGGAGCCCAGGAATATGCATTTTTAACTAGTACCAAGGTAGTTCTGAAGCAATTGGTCTATGGACCACACTTCAGGAAACACGAGGTAAGAGTATATATTCTACTCCTAAGAAAAATCTATAGTAAAATATTCATTCAAAAATGCCCTATGCCCAAAAGATTTAGCAGAAGATAGGGCAGAAAACAAGGCAGAAAATAACTTGCCTTCATGGAACTTATGCTCCTACCTGTTGAATACAAACAATTGGAAGAAAAATATGGCTACATACAAAAAACCGTGATCATTTTTATTACATACTTCATTCCTGATCTTGCCTTTCAATATCCTTTACACAGTATAAAATGTAAACTATGAGAATAACTTAGAAACAAAATTTACTTCATATATTTTTAAATTCATGTCCAGTGATAAGTCTCCAGTGATGAAAGAAAATATAGTAAAATATTTCATTAGTACCTCATTAAATATTATGATAATTTAGAGTTCTATTACGAGATAGCAGGCCAGAACACCCACCACACTGAATCAGGTTGAACTGAGCTGCTTCACTTGGTTTTCTTGGTAGGTGTGGAATCATGTAGTTTGGGTGAGGGCTTTCATGGGCTTGGATCAGGTGGTTGGGAGCCCTTAACGAGTGACACCTAGGGAGATATTATTGACAACTCAGGAAGCCTGGTGGTTATCTAGTCAATCTTGACCTCTAGAAGCTTTCAATTGAGCTGGGGGCCCTAAATTTTAAAAATTAGATGACAATAATACTAAGTAATGTGACAGAGAAAAACAAAAACTACTTTAGGAATTGTACAAAAGAAGAGATTAGCATAGTCTGGAATAGGAGAAAATATCTTGTGGGCTAAATGGCTTAAAATAGGCACTAAAAGACAGATAGAATCTAATAGATAGAGGGGTATCCACTGTGAACACAGTATGAGTACCAGGGGAGGGCCCAAAATAGTCTGAAGAGAACTAATAATTTTGGAATTTCATGAAACAACATTAGACAGAAAGAATCAACCCAGATAAAAGCAGGCCTGGAGGGACTTCCCTGGTGGCACAGTAGTTAAGAATCTGCCTGCCAATGCAGGAGACACGGTTCGATCCCTGGTCTGGGAAGATCCCACATGCCACAGAGCAAATAAGCCTGTGCGCTACTACTGAGCCTGCATGCCACAACTACTGAAGCCCACATGCCTAGAGCCCGTGCTCTGCAACAAGAGAAGCCACCACAATGAGAAGCCCACACACCGCAACAAAGAGTGGCCCCCGCTCGCTGCAACTAGAAAAAGCCCGCGCACAAATAAATAAAATAAAATAAATTAATTAAAAAAAAAACAGGCCTGAAAATCCGGATCAATAGCAGCAATTACTATTTCAGGTTAAAATGAAAATTCAAACAGATGTTGCCAGCATTGGATTTGTAATTCCCATCACTATTCTGATACCAGATAAATCCTAGAATATAAGCTCAGAATCATGAAGAAAAAACTATTATGAGCACAGGCCACCTTATTGCAAGTTATCCTATTGTCTATTTGGCTAATACAACATTCATTCTCTTACATATGGCCCAGAACTGGGAAGGAAATATTTCTGTTCAAAATGAACTAATAAAATTTTCCATATATTAGAGAGTGTATTTGTCCCTACAAGTACATCTACTTATACATGAGGGAATTTGAAAAGCCAGTGAGCATATCCAACCACCTCTGACAGAAAAATTATATAACTATGACATCTTGCATACAAATTCAAATGCTTAATGCCAAGGCACTTGTATTTGAATTTCATGTGTTTGAAGAGATGAATACTGTGTGTTCACAGATTCTTTTTATGTTTTTAGAGAATAAAATGTATCACAAATCTATCCACATTCCTTAATTCTTACAAAAGAGATTCCTTGTAAAGATAAAGGCCTTTATTTTGTTTCAGAAGTTACCCAGCAAAGATTTTCATTTGATTGCAAACGATTACCAAACGTTTCCAGGTACTTTGTAAATATATGGCCCTAAGAGATAAGGGATAAGGGGAAATAAGGGGAGAAATGTGAACAGTCATGCGTGGACCTCTCCTAAAAGAATCTACAGCCTACAAACGGAAATAAGATACACACAAACATACACTCATGCACACTATAAAGTAAAAGGTGATAAATACAAAAAGATGAAGCAGGATGATATACAAAAAAAGTATAGACTTTAAAGTCAACCAACACTGGATCTGATTTTCAGCTCTGCCAATGTGACTTTGGACAAGTTATTTAAACAATCTGGTTTAATTTCCTTTTTTGCTATAGAATGGGTGAAATAGTACATACCTTATATAATTGTTATGGTGACTGAATAAAGTAATGTGTACATCATGTAACTCAGTGCCTAGGCCCAAGAATCTGCTCTATAATAGTGACTATGGTCATTATAAGAAGAGAACTAATAAAATACCATCAAATTTCAGAGCAAGTAGAAATAATTTTAAGAAACACTATAGAGATAAAATTTATAAAACTTGTGGGAGTAAAACTTATTAGATGTAAGGGGAAGGGGAGGCAAGGTGATGAAAGTTTTGAAGACAAGTATATTAAAAAGTGGTGGTGGTGAGATTAATAAAAATAAAAACAAGGATGCAGGAGGATGAGGAGATTAACCAATGATGGGAACTGCTGTTTACAAAAAAAGGACATCACTATTCTTTTTTTTTTTTTTTGCAGTGTGTGGGCCTCTCACTGCTGTGGCCTCTCCCATTGCGGAGCACAGGCTCTGGACGCGCAGGCTCAGCGGCCATGGCTCACGGGCCCAGCTGCTCCGCGGCATGTGGGATCTTCCTGGACCGGGGCACGAACCCGTGTCCCCTGCATTGGCAGGTGGATTCTCAACCACTGCGCCACCAGGGAAGCCCGACATCACTATTCTTTACCCATCTTGCATTTAACCAGGTATTTTTCTGACGTTTAGAAATAGAAAGAACATGAAAGTCCTTTTCCTATGGGTCTATTTTAAGCAATTTAAATTACATGTTCAGCAAAAGTGCTTAATACTATATGAGATGTACTTTTAAAAATCTTCACCTGCACAGGCCTCCTCGGACCATGCAGCTGGTTCAGAATCACCTGATTATGCAAGAAAGTGACTTTGACAGATTTGAAAAATCTGGCTGCTGAAGAACAAATCTTATTGTACGTACCCACCTAACCAAAAATGAATCCCAAATTTCCAAATCCTCCATACTAAAAAAAAAAAAAAAAAAAAGAGACAGTCTTCAAATATAAGATGATGTAAGCTTAGGTTGGAAGCTGTTTGAATGATGAAATCCCCTATTACATGAAGAGATCTACAACAAACAGAAAAACCCTCAGGTGGTTTCACAGAGCACCAGTGACTTTCGACTTGGTAACCTCCAGGAATGCTGAAAAAGGTAAATTAATGAGTGAAAGGATTTTTCTATTCCTTGCGGGTAGGTACTTGGTCTACATCCAACAGCTTCATATATTTTGCATTCTTTAATTTTTCTTTAGAGGAGCTTAGCACAATTATCTTAAAATTATTCAAAATATAAAGCTACTTTAAAATATTTCCTCCACTGTGTTAATAGAGAAAACACTCATGTCTGAACAAACCTTAGTAACACATCCAGGAAATAAATGAACTGACTGATTATATGAACAGTTTTTCCCACAGGAAGTTGGCTAACTGGGTTGACTCTGCCAGGTCACATCAAATAAAGGCAGATCCTACAGCAGACTGTTTAATCTCCAGAAAAAGAAAGTACCTTTTTGAAAACACACTGCATTTATTTAGTCTTTGGAATTCATCCTAAAATAAATATGATCATTTTCTTGTTTTTCAGCTTTCCTGAAAGTAATACGCATAGCTCTTTCTAACTGTAGTTTTTTGAATAGAGTTCTGAAGCTGTCTAGAATCATACCTCTTCCATACTAAAAAATGAAGTAATATAGTCACGGAGCACACATCCATAAAACTATGGGATATAACCCTCCAGCAAGTGTTAAACATTCTTTGGAAATGTGGCTCTATAGGAAAGTTCTCCCCAAGAAAAAATCTCTTATCTCATGTAGTATGTTGAGGAGAGTCCTTTATATTTTGATTTAACATTCACTAGTTCCTTTTTAATACAGAAAATATGAAAAAATAGAATAAAATTGCTTACAATCCCACAGCATACATAACCTCTGGTGATATTAAAAAGAGAAAAAACAAGATAAATAATACATGCAAATGGGAAGAAATTTCAAATACTACTGAAAGGTATAAAATTAAGCATCTCCTTCTCATCCCCAGTTCCAAACCCTTTTTGTAAAGGTGGAAAGTGTTAACAGTTTCTTACACAACCTCCAAGTAAATAATTGGCATATCCACTATACTAATCTTTAAAAATGTTTAGACCAAAGAATCATACAAAACAATTATCATATACTTTTCATTTTTTATATATACCTTGGAGATCTTTCCTAATGAGTATGTATAAGAAAACTGTTCCATTTCTTTAAAAGAGCCAGGTAGTGTTCCAGTGTGCATGAGTCATAATTAATTAACAGTGTCCTCAATTGATGAACATTTAGGCTGTGTCCAATTTTGTTTTGTTTTGTTTCATTTTTCAATTACAAATAATACTGCAGTAAACACACTGCACATAACTTGAGAACTGATCATGAGCATATGTGTAGGAAAAATTTCCTAAGTCAATTGCCTGGACAAACAGTATGTTCACTTCAAGTTTTCATAGATATCACTAAATTGTCTTCCAAAAGATAAGACCAATTTATATTCCTAACATCTGTATGAGAATGTCTGATTCCTCCTGCCTCACCAGACTTCACCAAGAGATGTTGAGATCCTAACCCCCACTACCTGTGAATATGACTTATTTGGAAATAGGTCTTTGCAGATGATCTATTTCAGATAAAGTATTAGGGTGGACCCTAATCCATTATGACTATGTCTTTAGAAAAAGGGGAAATTTGACAAGAGACAGGCACACAGGGAGAACGCCATGTGAAGATGAAGGTGGAAATTGGGGTGATGCATTGGGGCAAGCCAAGGAATGCCAAAGATGTGACCGCCTATGAACCACCAGAAGCTAGGGGAGATGCACGGGATAGATGTTCCCCTACAGCCCTCAGAAGAAACCAAGAATGCCCATACTGTAGGCAGTTACATCCCTGGAAAGAGAACCAGGCATGGCTTTCTTGACAGAAGAGAAGCCATTGTTGGTTTAAGACATTTGTGATCTAAGCCTGGCCACAATGCTTGCCCTTGAACAGGTCTCAGTAATAATGATCTTAAGGGGACAAAAGAATGCAGAATAAAACGACTGTTATCAGGCAAGAGATGTAACAATAGCAAAGGTACTAATCGGTTGTAAAGACTCCCACTTCTGTTTCCATGGTAAAGATTAGCCTGACTCCTTCAACCTCCAGATCAACTGGAACCTAAGGGAGGATAATGTTGACTTTTTCTGACCCTCTTGACTTCAGTGAACTAAAGCTTGGACTCTGTCAACCACCCAAGCCCCTTTGTGAATATGCATGTACCCTTAGCTTAAAACTTCCCCAATTTTACTGTTTGAGAAGACACTAATTTAGGAAAGATCCCTGGTGTTCTCCTTACTTGCTCCAAGTAATAAATCCTTCCTTCTCCCCACCTTTGACTTGGTTGTGTCTTTTGGCTCAACACCCACCAAGAGGTAAACCCAGTTTTTGAGTAAAAACAACATAATCCGAGACTTCTAACACCTCCAGAACTGTGAGACAATAAATTACGGTTATTTTAAGCCACTCAATTTGTGGTAGGTGAAAATAATATCTCATTTTTTGATTTGCCCTTAATTTACCCTTTCTCTTCACCTACCCTCAAACTTTTTCATTTTTATGTCTCTCCCAACACCCTAGTGTAGTATCTTGCATGCAAAAAATGTTGATAATAATTTGCTTAGTGAGTAATTACATGCTATAAAAGATAGGCTAGTAAAAGAACAAAAAATGTATAGGTGAAATGGTAGGCTACTGTTTTGATTGGCATTTCTTTGTGAGTGAAGTTGAGTATCTGATTATATTATTATTGTTCTTTTGTAATTTATTTTTTGGCCTAAAGGTACTTCTTCATAGTCTATGCCTATTATTCAACTGAATTATGCATTTTTATTATTGATTTGTACACATCTATTATAAACAAAAGAAACTGTCAGTTTGTTATATATGTTGCAAATATAGTCCCAGATTCCAATTTGTTTTTTAATTTAATGAAAGCACTTTATACTAATTCTTTTATATTATAATATTTTTATGCTGTTGCATAGCCAAATCACTTTTCCTGTAGGCTTTTGGGGTCTGTGTCTTATTTGGAAACTTCTTTGTACTTTTAACTTATAAATAAATACAAACCTATTTTACAGTTCTAGTTTTTACATTTAAATATTGATTTATATTATATATTCAGTGAAACCAATTTTGTCTAAAAATGTTTTGTAACGTTCAACATAATGACTTCTCTCTCAGTGGAAGTGAGGTATTTGATCTGTTTACTTTTGCTTAATGGCTAGCCAGGTCCCAATACTGTTTGATGTATAAACTATTGTTTCTCTAAAGACTTTTAAATAAAAACAACCATGATAAATATTTAGGTCAATTTCTGTTTTTTTTTAAATCAGTGTATTCTAATTTCTAATTCATTTTATTTTTATAATTATAAAATTCATCACCCCTCATTATAACTATGATAGAGAATATTCCAACATGTTTAGATAAATGTATTATTGCAAATGAACTTAAGAGTCACTTGATCAACTTCCCCTTTCCCCTCCCATATCCCTCTCCAATTAAAAAAAAATGCATTTGGATTTTGATTGAGTTCTGTTTTGATTGTGAACTCAATAATTATACTAAATTTGTATAATTATTGTTGGGAAACTGATATCCTTACAAAACCGAGTCTTCTTATTCAAGAAAAAATTATTCCGTTCTATATAAAAGTCTTTTAATTTCCCTCCAAATTATTTGTTTTCTTAATGTAGTACTTCTTATTTCTTCTTAGATTTATTTCTAGATTATTTTATGATTATTTTTTAACTGGCATTAGAAAGGAGACCTTTTCTTGTCAACATGTTCTTATTAATGTTAGTTGATTGAAAATTTATTGATTTGGAAATATTGATTTTTGTAAGTGACCACTTTGCTGAATTTTTAAATTTATAATAGTTTTTATGGTGATTCTATCAAGTGGTTCAGGCCACAGTCATATCATCTGCAAATAGTGTTTGCCTCCTTTTCAGTAGTTTTCCTGTTTAATTGCATTACTTTGTACTTCTACAAAACATTAAATAATAGGGCTGATAGGTGTTCTCCTTTTCTTATTTCCGATACTAAAGGGATTCTTTTATCATTTTGCCATTAAACCCTAACTCCAGGGGAAAAAAAGGAGAATGGATAAATTCTAACATTTGATTCTCAGATTCCATAAGCTTAAAATTAATTTTAAAACACTTGCCTCATATGGTTGTTATGAGAATAAAATTATGATACATTTAACAGGCCTGGGCCTCAGTAAGCATTTAATAAATGTTATATACTTCTCTCTCCTGGAAAATTTTAGATGCTTTCAATAATTTTAGGTATCTATTAAAGGAGAATACTATTTTTATCTAAGTAAAAATTATTTGGCTCCAAGATATTCAGGAATAATTAAATCATCACATATTTATTATGTTGCTTTTATGAATAAGACATCATGAAAACTCCAGCATTGCCACTTCCACAAAGCCTTTCTAACCCCATCTCTTGACTACACTGCAGCAACCCTAAATTAGGCTCTCACTACCCCAACTACTAAGTGGTCTCCTATTTTAGTCCACATTGCAATAATAGCAAACCCATTTAGAGAGCTTAATATGTACCAGGTATTGTTCTGAGTATTTCACAGATATTAGCATTTAACTCACATACTTTTATTTCCATTTTACAGATGAAGAAACTGAAACACAGAATTTAAGAAACTTCCCGAGGTCTTTCAGCCTGAAAATGGTCAAGATGTAAACCCAAGCTGATCCAAGGCTCATTCATACTCATAACAAGCATTTAATGCCCATCAAAGTACAGCATCCATATTTCTATTCCTCCCTTCATTCAGTATTTGATGTTGATTCTACCTTTCACATCTGTTCCCTCATTTCACATCTGTACTTTCCTTTATATTCCTTCATTGAGTTCCCTAAAATCAGCCCTTATTAAATTCTTTTAATTGACTGTCATTGTCTCCTAATTAGTCTATTAAACTCCTCTCTGCACACCATTTATCACACATTCCCCTCATTTTATCTGAAGTCCTTCTGCCAGTTTAAAGTTTTTGAAATAGAGTTTAAGTGCAAATTTCTTAATTTGGTATTTATAATGCCCTGTAAATCAGATTCCAATCCACCAAGTCCCCCAAACTATTTCTATGTGTATTTTATGTTTTGTCCAAGCTGAAATATTCCTTGAGAATACCCTACATTTTCCAAACTTTGATTCATTTTATATACTATTTCCTCTACCAAAAGTGACCTCTCTTTATCTCTTTAGAAATTCTAAGCCTTTTTTTTTTTTTTTTTTTTTTTTTTTTTTTTTTTTTGCGGTACGCGGGCCTCTCACTGTTATGGCCTCTCCCGTTGTGGAGCACAGGCTCTGGATGCGCAGGCTCCGCGGCATGTGGGATCTTCCCGGACCGGGGCAAGAACACGTGTCCCCTGCATCGGCAGGCGGACTCTCAACCACTGCGCCACCGGGGGAGCCCTCTAAGACATTTTTCAAGGACTCTTTCAAATGTTAACCACTTCAAGTAATCCTTTCTCAAGCCCCAGGCTGAAAGTGGTTTCTCCCTCTTCTCACCCTAGCAATTTGAACTATGCTGGTGGCATGAATCACAATCTATTTTACAGATAGTTATGTGTATACATATGGTCACAGTTTGGGCTGGTGTGTTGATAAACTATTTGTAGAGAAGACTGTATTAAAATATATTTAGGGAGGGTTTTAAGATTGGGTTGGGTTTGGATAGGCAAAGTAGATAAGGAGAGTATTAATAGAATGAGCAAAAAACAGGAAAAGAATAAGGAGCTGAGACAACTAGAAGGGAAAACTTATATATAAAGGAGAAGCTGGAAATAAGAGTGAAAGGTAAAATGGGGTCAGACTATGGAAGACATTTAATTACTTGTTAAATAATTTGATCCTGAACACAACGGAAGACTTCCAAAAGTTTTACATTTAGGAATGGAGCGCCTATAAGTGGTGTCCTGCGGCGGTTAATATGGTACAGAGTGTAGGATGGATTTGCACATGGGAAGACTGGAGGCAAAGGAATAACCAACAGTGGAGCTAGGATGAAAATTCAGTTATCTTTCTGGTTAAACTTGAATCAATTCATAGATGTGGTTGGCCAGAGTATATTACTGTATCAAAGAAATTGTCCCAAAGCAGCTACTTAGCAGCAAAATCTTTCAGCTCAAAAGAACAATATCCCTCTTGGCAAACTATTTTATAATCAAGTTTTCTCTAACAGCAAGGAGAGAGTTTCCTAGCTAGTATCTATTGTTAATAAAGGTCTACACTTGCACAGTTCTCTCTTTTCATTCCAATCCCTAGAAAAACATTTCCGCATCTCCTTAATGGGAAAATGGAACCAATATTTGTAGAGCGATTATTAGGTTTCGCATTTAATCTTCACAACAAGGCTACAAGTTAGATATTATTTTCCATTTCACAGTTGTGGCACAGGAGTCTCAAAGCGACTAGGTAATTTACATAAGAAAACATAACTGGTATGGAGCAAGAACAAATATTTGATTGCAGGTCTGGATACTAAAAGTATCATCCGCTTTCAAGTCTACTATGCACTCTCCTCTAAAATGTGGGCCACTCTTAGACACACTGGATAGTATGCTTGATAGAACTTACATAAGAAGTTCTATATGACACTGAATCTAGGGAAACAGGCCCATCGTTAACAATTTAACAAACGCCCTTACTCATTACTTGTAGAATTAAAGAATGAGTAAATTAATTTGTTCTATAGTAGTTCACTTCCTTATGAATAGAGAAAAGGAAAAAAGTGGCACTTTCCTAATTTTTTAAAATTCCCTTTGAGTAATTCACCTTCAAAAATCTGAATTATTTATTTTCAGTCAATGTAAACACCCCAACTTTTAAAGATGAAGTTTCGCACAGTGGGTAGCACAGTGTTTTAGAGATCTCCATAATTACTGAGAGTGTTCTGTTACAGTGTGACCTCCACAGTAGCCAGCCTCCAAGATGGCCCCCAGTGAGCCTCGCTGCCTGGCACTCTTGCCCCCATGGAGTCCCCTCTCACATTGTATGAGGATTCGTCTGTGTGACCCACAGAATACAGCAGGCATGTTCCTCCAAGACTAGGTCATAGGAATATTGTGGATCTGCCTCTCTCTCTGGGATCGCTTGCTCTGGAGAAAGTCGGCTGCCATGTCATGAGGAAGCCCACATGATGAAGAGCCAAGGTTTCCTGCTATCAACCACAGGAGTGACCATGCAAGTAAATCCTTCAGCCCAGGCAAGTCTTCAAATGACTGACATCCCTGCTGTGTTTGGACTGCAATCTCATGAGAGACACCAAGCCAATCCACCCAGAAATCCAGCCATTTCAGAATTCCTGACCTATAAAAACTGAATTTCCTAGTTGGTCTTCTTGACCTACTTTAAAACCTAGAAACACAGAACTGTTTGAAGTTAATATCTTATAGTTATCTGTGTGTGTGTATGTGTGTGTGTGTTTAACAGTCATAGCTAATATTTATTTACCATCTATCAGGCACTCCACAAGCATATTCTAGTTTAATCCTCACACAACGCTGAGATAGGTCCTATAATTATCCCCATTTTAAATGAGTAAAGTAAAACTTAGAGGTGTTGATTAACTTTCTGAAGTTCAAACAGGCATTATATGATGGGACTGAGAAATGCTTGAGTCCAGACTTATAACTGCTACATTAAATTACTTTAAGGATATTGTTCTGGCTACTATTACAGCATAAAAAATTACCCTTAAGTTTAGCAGCTAAAAAATTTTATTTTGCTCAGATTTTATAGGGCTCAGCTAGGCAGTTCTCACTTATAGTGTCATGTGGTTATAGTCAGATTTTGGCTGGGGCTGTAGTCATCTGAATCTCAACTGTGTTGGACATCCAAGATAGATCAACTTACATGGCTGTCAGTTGGTGCTGGCTCTTGGATAGAAATGGGTTGTCAACCAGAACATCCACTCATGGACTCTCCAGCATGACAGCCTCAGAGTAATTGGACTTCTACAGGAGGACCTTTCCCCCAAAATGAGAATCCCAAGAAAACCAGACAAAAGCTACATGGCCTTTTCAGACTTAACCTTGGAAATTACACAGCATCACACATCTGTTGCATTCCTTGGTTATAAGTGAGTGACTAAGTTGGTCCATATTCAAGGGAAGAGGACATAAATCCCACATCTCAATGGGAAAAGTATCAAAGGAATTGTGAATATGTTTAAACCCACCACAGAAATTAGTTGGATGGATATTTGGATGCAGTGTCTCTTTTTGAAATTTGCTTCTAATGAAATCTAATGAAAGTTAAAATAGTCTGGATCATTGCTTATAAGTACAGATGAGATTTTATGATTAATTAATTGTGAATAACATTTGATAGAAGAAAAATTAAACTAACAATACTTGTTGATTTTATTAATTGATTAAGGCAGTCTAATTTGTAAGCATGCATGCATGTAGAAAAACCGTATCATAGAGGACACGATTTAATCTTGAGTCAGATCTTTATAATCAATATTTAAATATAAAACCAATAACAGGGCTTCCCTGGTGGCGCAGTGGTTGAGAGTCCGCCTGCCGATGCAGGGGACACGGGTTCGTGCCCCGGTCTGGGAAGATCCCCCGTGCCGCAGAGCGGCTGCGCCCGTGAGCCATGGCCACTGAGCCTGCGTGTCCAGAGCCTGTGCTCCGCAACGGGAGAGGCCACAACAGTGAGAGGCCCGCATACCGCAAAAAAAAAAAAAAAGCAATAACAGTAAAATTTGCATTAAGAGATTACTGACAATTACTACATCATTTATTCATCATTTCTTTTTGTATTAACAGGTTGTATTTATATTTTTGAGGGGAAATGAATATCTGGATGAGTTGTCATTTACAATTTTGCACCCAGTTCCAGTGTGGGGATTTTTTTCCAGACACCACCAAGCAAGTGGAATTGTAGGACATGAGCTGGGTGTTCTACAGTTCAACTCATTTCTGACACTATCTACCTAGAGATAGCGTCATTTCCCCCAGATTAAGGACTCAGTCCTACAAGCTTGTGCTTTTCCCATCCTCACCCCACTTCAGATGCCAGTCACAAGTTCAGGTTTTCACCTGGGCTTCTGACCTACTGGCTATAGATCAGAGGTTCCAATGACCTCTTCCTCAGGTTTGATTAATTTGCTAGAGAGGCTCACAAAACTCAGAGAAATTTTACTTCCTAGATTACCAGTTTATTATAAAAGGATGTGACGCAGAAACAGCCAGATAGAAGAGATGCATAGGGTAAGGTATGGGGAAAGGGCGCAGAGCTTCCGTGCTCTCTCCTTGAGTGCCACTCTCCCCACATCTCTGTGTGCTCTCTGGATGCTCTCTGAACTCTGAACTTTTGGGTTTTTATGGAGGCTTCGTTAGATAGGTATGATTGATTAAATCATTGGCCATTGGTGACTGAATTCAATCTCCAGTCCCTTTGCCTCCCAGGAGTGAGGGGGTGAGACTAAAAGTTATAAGCCTATAATCATATGGTTAGTTCCCCTGGCAGTCAGCTCCCATCCTTAGGTTATCTAGGGGCTTCCAAAAGTCACCTCATCAACTTAATAAAAGACAACTTTCGATGTGTAGGAAACTCCATAGGAGCTATGTGCCAGGGACCAAAAGAAGACCAAACATACTTGCTACTATAAATCACAATAATAATTGTTCAACATTGTACATATGTGTGAGAGGAAGAGGAAGGGAGGGGGGAAAAAGTGGAGGGAAAAATAGGTAGGGATTAAAAACAAAAGATTCGGTCCAAGAGTTGGCAAACTACAAAGACCAAATCCATCCTGCCTACTTTTGTTTTCATATGGCCTGTGAGCTAAGAATAATTTTCACATTATAAATCTTTTTAAAAATACAAAGAAAGATAATGTTCAGTGACCTGTGAAAACTAAAGAAATTAAAATTTTAATGTCTATAAATAAAGCTTTATTGGAGCACAGCCAAGCTCACTCATGTACGTATCGTCTATGGCTGCTTTAGTGCTACAACAGCAATGTCAAGCAGTTGTGACAGTACCCGTGTGGCCCATACTACCTAAAATATTTACTATGCTACTCTTTACAGAAGAAGTTTACAAGCCCTGATTTAGACAAAATGAGAATCAGAGTAAAAGAGAATGGGAATAATAGGTGAAGTTTTTATTCTTAGCATAAAACACAACGGGTCACACAGAGACCATTATAGTGCTGAGAGAAGTAAGTTGTCAACATTTTAGTAAATTAATAGGAGTTGTGAAAGGAAAATCAATATGGATTTGGTATTGCTAAGAGTACGCTCTAGAACGGAGCCAGGAGGCCATTTAGGAAGTGTAACTTATGCACATCTCAGCCTGGATGGAATTTAACCTTTGACCACTTATTGTCCTAATGAAGGCATCCAGAACAACTGCCAGAAACTCAAGATACTTATCAGACCCTTACCCTAAAACAACTCATGACAACCATCCCTTAAGGACAAATATTTCTTTTCTTGTTTCAGAGTACAAGCTCATGGCTTTGCCTTTACAAGCCCCTGACCCTTTCTTCGCCAGAACATTTTCAGTTTTACTCAAATCTGTGTCTCTTGAATCGCAATTCTTAAGACTCTAAACAAACTCCTTTCTTATTTGCAGTCTTCTGTGGGTTTTTTTGGCTGACAGAGTATAAAAAGTTTTCCTTCTTGACTTTATACCTGTGATGCTAGAATATTTGCCCTGCACATCTATGCCACTCTGCCAATGTAAAGCTGAAAATGCAAACATACATCTTCAATAACTATAATTTAATTTTCCATAGTTACAAATCAGAGGCTATAACAAGCAGATTTTTCGTGAATGTATGTGTGCCACAGATGTGAAAGTTCAGAGAGAATAAAGCTGGGGATGTACTTTCCATTTTACTCTTTTATTTATTTAATACCATACTGTAAATTATTAAAAAGACAGGTGCTCTTTGCCATATAGTTTCTGCTGTTCTCTTGGCTATCACTAGCAGAGGATCAACATGCTGACAGGTAGCTACTACAAACTACAGTTTTAACCAGGGACTCGTGAAGCTGGAACGTTGGAGAGCTGGACTGTATACATTTTTCTTTAGCTACAGAAATAGATGCCAGCAAGAAACCTTAGTCTGAATTCCCCATCTAATAGGCATTTCCAATCATAAGCTAAATAACATAAGAACAGCAGCTTAGGTACAATAAATGCAGAGTCTTTCACCTCTAAGCTAAACTGAATTTAATCTACCCTGAATGACATTCCGATTTTATCTTCTATAGAAAATCAATCATTCAAAGGCTTTTCAGGGTTGGCTATTGAGTCCATAAGAGTGGATGGGATTACCCAAGGAGAGTGACAGGCTGGGGACAGAATATGCATGTCTCATGACATCACACCTGGGTCCAAGCTCCAACAGCTGGGGCATGGACAGGGACAAGCAAAAGTGACCTCAAGCTACAGAACACAAAAATCTACAGAAAGCTCTAGGAGCCAAGAGATTTCCAAAAATCAATACCCAGGTGAGATAACTAGATATCAAGTGCCTCCTGATATGATGTACCTATAGCAGCCAAAAATGTTTAAACTAACCCTAATCAAGCTTTTAACATCTAACTTTCAGTTATGAAGAAATACAGGGACTAGAAAATAATGAATATCATGAGGAAAATTCTGACAAAATCAGAATATGAAATTTTCTATAAGAAAATTGGCCTCTCTTGGAAAAGACAATATTGGGGCAGGGTGGAGGGAGGAAGGAGGAGAACTATTATAGATTAAAAAGAATTTAAGAGATATAATTTAAGAGATTTACATGTCATACACAGTCCTTAATTATATCTTGATTTTAAAAATACAATTAGATATTCTGGGAGAAAATGGGGGGAAATTTGAATACGTGGCTACGTAGGAGAATGTGCTTTTTTAAATTTAGAAATGTATATTACAATGTTTAGGCAAATTCTCCCAGATCTATAATTTACGTTAAAGTAGTTTAGCCCTTGCTGTACATAAAAAGGAAACAATATCATATCTATATGCAAGTAGCAGTTATATGTGTATTAATTCTACTTTTCTGTATGATTGAAAATTTTACTACAAAATGTTTTTTAAAAAAAACAAACAAAAACCTTTCTGGGCAAAGGAGGGGATAAGCTATATAGCAGCCTTATCAAAGCACTGATCTAAGGGTTTACACTAGAGTGACAGAACCCAACTGAGCCACACACAAAAAAATAGGGCAGAGAAAGCTGATTTGGGAAAGAAAGTAGAAGACAGGACCTAGAGTGATACCCTGAAATGCTTGCACATAACCAAGTGGTCTTTACATTCCTTGAACAGCTCTCATCCATGGCATAGGAGTTGACAGCATACCAGGCATGTTCCCAAAGAAAACTGAGCCTTTGACCCTCTGCCCCCGACCCTCTTTCCCTTGTTTGCAAATTTCAGCTACTGGCCTTCCTGATAATCTTCTAATGGGACTATACTGATTTTTTTCATGAGTCTTTAGTTATGCACCTCCTTCGCCTTTTATACACATTTTAAATCTCATCAGAAGGTTCTGTGAACAGGAGCATCACTTTCTTCATTTGTTCCCATCTCTTTTAACTCGTATGGATCTTTTTCTTTTGTATTTTGAAATTTGTTTCTGATAGCACTCAAACTTTGAAGATTTTTTGCTTTCTGTATTTTCAGGCTACAGGAGTATGCTCATCTTATTTTTTATTTGGAATCTGCCCTCCTAAAACCAAGGCACTTCTCTCTGTCTGTGGTGCCCCTTCCAGGACTTCATGAGGACTTAGAGGGCAGCAGTCTTTCTGCCTCAAGTTCTAGGACTTCCAATTCAATAGCCAAGTCTTCTTCATGGCCCAGAATTAGGTTCAGAGTAGCAGCTTCCAAGTTTCTAACTCTGATTTCTGTAAAATTAAATAAGCAATAAAAGAAGTAAGGAATTTAGCATTGGGTATTATTTAACTCAGGTAATGCAACAGAAATCCAAAATTAATCCCTAAAATTAATATTGCTTCTTCTTTGTTGCGGTGCACAGGCTTCTCATTGTGGTGGCTTCTCTTGTTGCAGAACATGGGCTCTAGGCGTATAGGCTTCAGTAGTTGTGACACTTGAGCTCAGCAGTTGTGGCTCGTGGGCTCTAGAGTGAAGGCTCAGTAGCTGTGGCGCACGGGCTTAGTTGCTCCGCGGTGTGTGGGATCTTCCCGGACCAGGACTTGAACCCATGTCCCCTGCATTGGCAGGCAGATTCTTAACCACTGCGCCACCAGGGAAGTCCCCAAGACTTCCTTTCTTCTACTTGGCCCTTATATTTATCCATTTATCCTCACTTAAATGCTCTATTATTATGTCCTTGATTTTCCCAGGTATTCCTTTATAACATACTTCCTTACCCCATTTATCTTCTGCTGGCTTTTGCCAAAGGTTTCCTGAGAAATTGAGTTGGAATTAGAGAATAGAAATGGGAGTTCCTGTGAGAGCTGACTCTATCACACTGCTTTCCTTCTAACCAACAAGGAAGAACAGGTTGGTGAGAGAAGAGACTTCTATTAGAAAGCAACTATTAGCTCCTATTAGTGAGGAAGGGGGATCAACCATATTTCCTAAGGGATTAGG
The DNA here is from genome assembly GCF_025265405.1 of Mesoplodon densirostris. Lineage (NCBI taxonomy): Eukaryota > Metazoa > Chordata > Mammalia > Artiodactyla > Ziphiidae > Mesoplodon > Mesoplodon densirostris. Next base: position 98,039,178 of record NC_082668.1, on the reverse strand, counting down.
TTTAGGAATAATGAATTAAACCCCAGCTTCTACTAGATCAATCTTGGTAGAAATAAGCCAATGAAGAGACTTAGGGGACAGGGGGACAGGGGTGGGCAAAACTAAAAGAGAAATAAGCCTTAATCACAGGTGTGACAGTTACAGGGTTGTAGAACCTGAACCCAGTGGGTGCTTCTGAGACTGGGCCTCAGAAGCAGTCAAACCATTGTCCAAACAGAGTCACCACTATCACATTCAATGTTGGCTAACTCCATTCAAGGGAGGATGCCCAGTACAAAAGAATACCATGGCCTGGAACCAGTACTGATTCTACTAGTTAGATATTTGTCAACTGTACCCACATTACACAGGAATCGATTTTTTAAAGCCTGTGTAGTAGGACTGCTTATATTAGATTAACCCATATTTGTAGGGTAAGGGGGATTCTCCACAGATGTCTTTTTTCATAAAGGACAACTTCATATGCTTCAACCTATAAAACAGAAGGGTGGGACAAGCATTTTAGGGACAGTATGGAAACATGTCAGGTAAGGCTATAGTAGAAGAAAGCATGTAGCTACCCTAAATGAGTATAAAATACTAGGTTCATATTAATTCTTGAGGTATTAAGAAACGTTAAAACATTATCGCAGAGCCAGGTTAGTGATTTAGGGAAATCCTGAAAGAGAAAGAATCCAGATGGCTAGAAATGGTAATGTTCAATCAGAGAAGAAGAAAAGAATAGGGAAGCTATACGTGTGGATATTTAGCAAAATCTAAATATTCAATAACTGATTATTATACAGTTAGTTTGTGAACATTTATAAACAATGCAGTGATTGCTAAAGCAACTGTATATTTTGAACCAACAGCCAAATCATACCTAACAGTGAAACAAGACAGAAGAGATAATTTAGAAACAATAAGTCTGGAAAACTGAATACAAAATTTTCATTATTTCCAGATGATATAATTGTATAATCAGATAATTATAATCAATTGAAAACTCATTTGAATTAATAAGGCAGCTCAGTAAATTAGCTAACTAAAAGATAAATAAAAATCAATAGCTTTTCTACATTTTGCCAACCACCATTAGACATTTTAATAGAAGCAAATTCAGAAAGATGGCACCTGGCTAGTAATGCATGAATCAGCCTTGTGCAGTTTCCAAAAGAAATAGCTATGAAAATTCAGAAAAAGATGAAACTCTTAACAATGCTGAAAATTAACACTATAGGCCAACTACTGTGGGAATTGTGAAAAATTGGCACTAATTACAAGAACTATTGAGATCAAATGGCTATTGTAACTTGTGACCAAGTCATATACATACTTAGCGTTATTCATCTTTTATAGTTGAGCAGTCAAGCAATAGTGCTTCATTTTTTTAACCTAAACAATTAGAAAAATATAGGGTCAGGCATATTTTAAAATTAAAGGCTAAAAACTAGTAAAATGTAAAATGTGAAAATAATTTGAAGAGAAACAAACATAGCAACAATAAAAAAGTTGTCTACATAGCAAAAGACAGATGAAAGGGAAGAAGAAAAAGGAGGAGGAGCAGTGGTGGGATGGAGGCAAAAAGTGAAGCAAAACTAGAAAATGTAAAACAATATGGAAACAGCAGGTAAAACACTCAATTATGGCAATAAGTAAAAATGGGTTAAAGACAAGGTCTCCAGTAATGAACCTTAAACAAAATACAACCACACATTGTTTATAAGAGTCACACTTAAGAAAATGTGACCAGGGCTTCCCTGGTGGCGCAGTGGTTGAGAGTCTGCCTGCCGATGCAGGGGACACGGGTTCGTGCCCCGGTCCATGAAGATCCCACGTGCCGCGGAGCGGCTGGGCCCATGAGCCATGGCCGCTGAGCCTGCGCGTCCGGAGCCTGTGCTCCGCAACGGGAGAGGCCACAACAGTGAGAGGCCCGCATACCACAAAAAAAAAAGAAAGAAAGAAAGAAAATGTGACCAAAAGAAAAAAAACATTAGACATCTAAGCATGTGGAAATGTTTCTCAAACACAAAAGGATGCAAAAATTAAACAATTGCAAAGTGATGCAAATGCAAAGATAATTAGCAAGTGAAATAATAGTATATTAAAAATAAGAAAAAAGTATAACTAGCATGAACCATTATGTATTAATTAAAAGCAACAGAAAGTACAAGTGTAACTGAGCAACAGCCTATGGGGTCTTCCTGGGACAGACCCCCACCCCAGGTCCTCTGCCTGTCTTTTGTTTATAGAAAAACTGTAGTCTCCCAGGCCACCCCTGAGTCACAGAAGCCTGGCTGATGAATTAATTACTGAAAAGATGTGAACAAAAATAACATTTGGGAGAACTGGTAAGTATTTAAACAGTAAATCGGCCATATAGCAGTCACAGGTTCTTTAATTCCTCCCTGAAATACACAAATAACAGTGTCTGATGCACATTCCTCCAGATAGAAAGATGAGAAAGAACATAAGTAAATTAGGTCTGGTTAGACTATAGAAAGTTGAAAGAGTCCATCCTCTCACCCTAACAACCAAAACAAACCAAATAAGCTGAAAAATCAAAAATTTTAAGCGAATCAGAAATCTGAATGTGGCACATGAAAAGATGCTCAATATCACTAATTATTAGAGAAATGAAAATCAAAACTACAATGAGGTATCACCTTACCCTGGTCAGAATGGCCACCATGAAAAAAATCTATAAACAATAAATGCTGGAAAGGGTGTGGAGAAAAGGGAACCCTCCTGCACTTTCAGTGGGAATGTAAATTGGTACAGCCACTATGGAGAACAGTATGGAGGTTCCTTAAAAAACTAAAAATAGAACTACCATATGACCCAGCAATCCCACTCCTGGGCATAAAGCTGGAGAAAACCATAATTCGAAAAGATATATGCACCCCAATGTTCATTGCAGCACTATTTACAATAGCCAGGACAGGGAAGCAACCTAAATGTCATTCAACAGAGGAATGGATAAAGAAGATGTGGTATGTATATACAATGGAATATTACTCAGCTATAAAAAAGAACAAATAATGCCATTTGCAGCAACATGGATGGACCTAGAGATTGTCATACTGAGTGAAGTAAGTCAGACACAGAAAGACAAATATCATATGATATCACTTATTTGTGGAATCTAAAAAAAAGAGTACAAATGAATTTATTTACAAAACAGAAGTAGAGTCATGGATGTAGAAAACTTCTGGTTACCAGAGGATAAGTGGGGGTAGGGATAAATTGGGAGATTGGGATTGACATAGACACACTACTATATATAAAATAGATAACTAGTAAGAACCTGTTGTATAGCACAAGGAACTCTACTCAGTACTCTGTAATGGCCTATATGGGAAAAGAATCTAAAAAAAAGTGTGGATATATGTATATGTATAAATATATGTATATGTATTCACTTTGCTGTACACCTGAAACTAACATTGTAAATGAACTATACTCCAATAAAAATTAAAAAAAAAAGAAATCTGAGGATAAGCATACAAAGAAACCTAAATGAATTAATTCAAGAAATTAAAAAGCCCTTCTTAGGAGAAAAGAGACCACAGCTGCTTTTATCCCAGGCATAGTGTCAAGAATGAGGACAAATGTAAACAGATGTGTTTAAGGAGGAATGCCACATGGAATTATACATGCAAATTCAAAAGAGCCCCAGCCACAGAGTGTATCTAAACCTATATGCCAACCATTTTCCATAGTTCTTCACCTGGTACAAAGATAATTCCCCAGCAACTCAGAAAGCTGGTAGTCAGAATATAAAGGAGAAAAAAATCATCAAGAGTTGGGAAAGCTGGTGGCTCACCTATAAAGCACTAAGGAATTTCTGGAATCTTGCCAGTGCTTTCTCTCCATACATTATTGAAGGAAAAGTCCTGATCCTACCCTAAGATGTTGAAGCCAGTGGTGAACTGAATCAAACAAAAGCTAAAAAAAATTAATTAGTAACAGATCAGCTCAACAACAACAGATGACCACATTAACTTAGCTGCCACTCTAGCAGTGTGGCCAAAGAAGTAGCATGCTCTTTTAGGAGGTAAATATTAACTTCAGTGTCTAGTATCCTTTTATGCACAATCGCCTCTATGCAATCAAACATTATGAGACACACAAAGAAGCATGAAAATGTGGCCTGTGATCAGGATAGAAAAGTATCTCTCTATAGAAGACCCAGAGATGGCTCAAAGGTTGGAATTATTAGACAGGGACTTTAATAAAATGCTAACAGCTCCAGGGGAAAATGTGGACAACATTCATGAAGAGAGAGAATTTCAGCAATCAGTTGCAAGCTGTTAAAAAAAAATGCTAGAAATGGAAAATACTATATCAGAAATGTTGACTGGATATATGAGTAAACATTCTCACCTTATCTTAGAGGAAAAGCATTCAGTCTTTGACCATTAAGTATGAAGTTAATTGCAGGGTTGGGGGAGAGGGGTGTAAGTTATTTATTTTTACATGTCTTCATATTGAAGAAATATCCTTTTTGGTTTGTTGGGAGTTCATTTTATTATGAATAAAGGATGAATTTTGTCACATGTTTTTCTGCATCAATTTGGACAATTTAGTTGCATCAGAAGTGGCATTCTCTAGAACAATCCTGACTCACTAAAGCATGGTGAAAGCATTATTTGGGAAAAGGATGAAGGGGCAAGGACTGATGAATCTTTACTGCTGAGATAGCTCCCAAGTTACCTGTAACATGTAACAGCAGTTGCGCCATCACTTATGGAGGTGAAAGTTACCAGTGGAATTTAGAAATGATAGACCCAACACGCAAGCAGTTGGCTCACTGAACACATAAAAAAATGCAAAGTCATGACAAACAAGCTAAATATACAATCCGTTTGGTTATTTTTGTCTGCAACAGCTAAAGTCAAAGTAAAGCAAAATGTTAAGGTGAATTCTGGTGCTACATTATGCTCAGATTTTGGTCTCTAGCCTTAGGGCCACTATGCAAAGGAAAGTTTATGCTGGAAAAACAAATAGCAGTTCTATAACTTCTGATCACCAAAAAGATAGTCAAGGTTGTGGAGAGACAAAAAGCTACTGAAATCAGAAAATATAATGTGAAGGACTTATCTCATTTTGTGAATTGATGTCATCAGGTTCCTGAAGAACGTTTACTAAATTGATTGTGAGAGCAAGAAACTTAAGGGTAGGTTGTTTGTTTGTTTTTTTTTTTTTTTGGTTTCGTACGTTGCAGAATGGAGGAGGATGTTTGAGTTGATGCAAGACCCAAATCCCACTATCGAACAATCACAGATGACGGTATAGTTTCTCTAGGAGGAAAGGCCCCAAAAAGAGCTGACAAGCAGACCACATGGGGTCACTACTGGTGACCCTGGGAGGCTATAAGTGGGTCCTACAGGAATGAACAGTTACCGTAGACAGAGATTTGCATAGCTGGTGGCAAATGCAAATGCTCAAAACACTATAAAAGAACTGGGACAGAACTTACTAAACCAATTTGGACCACCAAATCATATTCCTTTAGACCAAGAGCACAGTGTACAGCCAATACTCTGAGAATAATTTAATGATATCTCATAAAATGTAGCAATGGTTTTTAAATCTGCATTTTGAAACTTGTGATAAACACCTACATAACTATGATAAAGGAAAACATACAATTTTTTTAACTGGAAAACCTGCTTCATTTTAATATAATTCTTCATTTATTTGTTCTCTATATTCATCTTAAAATCCTCATAAATTTCATCTTCTCCATAAACTACTTGGTGTCTACAAAAGTAGCATACAGCAAATGCACAAAAATGTGTAAAGGTAGTGAACACGATAACGTTGTTGACAATAGCTGATGTGTAGATAAAAAGTACATAGCTAATTAAAAACTTAATTTCCGTTTCATTATAAAAGAGTATCTAGGAACAATGAGAACAAAAGAAGAAAAGTTAATAGAAAAAAATATTGGGATTTTTAAAACAAAAGGAAGGTGGGAAAGAAAGCAAAAGAAAGAAATCACTTAACAAAACCATTCAGTAAAACATGTAATAAGAATCAGGAAATGAGGCACTGATACAGCAGCAATTAGAGCCACCTCTTCCATTAACATTCTATTTGATGCCTCAGGGAGTCTCAACTCACATTCCTGGGAGACATCATTCTTGAAGGTTGGTTTACTTATTGTCTTGCCCTTTTTTCTTTTAGAATTATTAAACTCTCTATCAATGGCATTAAAACAAAATGTCTAACATGGACAAGAAATTGCTTGTAGTAAGAATTTGATTGTTCTGTGAATGGAGTACTTAATTATTTTGATTTTGACTGAGTACGGGGTTAGATGAATAGACCTTGCCATTTTACATAAATTCATTAATAACAGATATTCATTCCTTTATATTCAACAAATGCCCCCATTTTGTGCATTTTTTCCTGTAGTTCTTGATACGATGGTAGTGATGAAAGAAGTACCAGAGAAACTACAGTCCTCTCCAAGGCCAAGAGCATCCTGGGATATATATATATGACTATATATATATAGTCATATAACATATCCTGGGATATATGTTAAAGCTGGAAAGGATATAAGAGTTTATCTGTTTGAATTTCCCCATTTTGACACAGGAAAAGCTTCAAATCCATTGAGGCTCACCCAGAATCACACAGGTGGTTAGTTGCAGATCTAGAGTAAAGCCACAATCCCCTCACTACATTTTTGCTACTCCCCGCTGTCTACATTTCATAATTCATCATATTCTATATCAAACTAGGAATCAATTTGTATTAGTTGGGGTTCTCCCAAGAAAAAGAACCAATAGGATGTGTACATAGAAAGAGATTTCTTATAACGAATTGGCTCACATCATTATGGAGGTTGGCAAGTCCAAAATCCGCAGTGTGGGCTGGTAGCCTGAGATCCAGGAGAGCCAATGGTGCAGGGTAAAGTCCAGGTTTAAGGGAAATTCACACAAGGATCTTAAAGACCTATCTACCTTATGAAGTCACACAGGAAGCTTTCGTTCAGGTCTCAAAGTGTCTGGACAGGGGATGAATTTATAGATATCAAAATTCCACCACTATAATTCTGACCAGGATTTTATATTTAAGACAACAATAAAATTATTTAAATGTAAGATTTTTTATTTATTAGCTTCCGTTCCTGTCTTCTGATTCATTTGGCTTTCTGATCTATATTCACAAGCACTAAGTTTACTTTGAATACAATTCAAGGATGTTGCTATTGCAAAATGACTTGACTATGAAACTAGTCTTTTTAGGGGCACCATCTGTTGTTCATGACGCTTAAAATAAAGGAGATTTCAGTTGCTAAATATTCCACAGGAACATATGAAGAGAATTCAAAGGGTTTGGATTTCTAAGAAAACACAATATCCCCTAAGCACAATGAAACCTTTTCTTCAAACTGTTTGTATTAACAAAGAAGTGTTTAATTATATTTGATATACATAGATCTTTTCTGGAAAAACAAAATAATACATGAATTAGATCAAGCCTTCTGTAAAGCAAGTGGAATGATGAAAATCAGTGATATTCTTATTTATAATCGTGTAAGGACAGAAACCAATGGAGGTAAAGCAACCTTCACAAAATAAAATGGTTCTGAAAAGGCTAAGTGATGTGTTCCCCTTACATAAGACATAAATATGAGTCAATTTGCAATGACAGAGTTGAGCTTTGGAGGCCAAGTGGCCTAACAGTTTTTCCTGAGGGGTTAATCAGAGTTCCCAGGCCTTAGAGACTCATTTTTAAATGACTTGAATATGCTAGAATGTCTCCTAGGAATAACTGATGAATACTAATTAAGATTCCAAATTCTTTGCAAATAAAAAGTTAGAAGACAAATGTTTAGACATAAGAGTACCTATTAGTAATGTTTTGAGCTCCTCGGATGAAGGGTTTTCAAGAACAGCTCAGTCGGACTACTACGGAAGAATAGGAGCTGCCACCTTTTGTCAACCACTCTAATCTATAATAATCTACCTTGTCAATAAACAAGTTAAACTGTGTCTTTGTCAGAGAACTGGGGTCAGAAAGTATTATCATAGATTGTGATTTTGCTCTCTACATGGTGCTCTAAATGATAGAGCTGTGTTCAATATTTTATATGACTGAAGGATAACTCTAGACTTGAATTTATTGCCACACATACATGCAGCTAAATCATATATTACATCAAACACTATTTTCAAGATATCAGCTAGCATAACTGATGATAAACTATTTTATATATAAATTCATTTTGTCTCATGTTTCATTTGCCACTTTACTGCTTTATAGCTATCTAAAATATTTTACACCTGGAAAATTCTTTGACATCTTTACATAAAATCTAATTCTTTTGGAGTTGGATAACTAAAACAGAACACTTGCTCCCTTTATGACAAATACTTTAAGATTTGGTTTTATTTTCTTTTTGTCTTGGAGTTGCTATGATTTGGGGAAGAGCGCTTTACAGACAAAAATCAATGCCTTCTTATTGCAAATGCTTCTTTTCAATATGGCCGAGAAAAAAATCAGGATACAAATGGTCTGTTATATTTATCTCTGAATTACTGATATCTTGTGCAAATACCAATTCATCCTAAATTTCAAATAGAATTTTATTTAATTGTCCTCAACTTTCCTCACTGTGACTATTTCAACACTTAAACATCAACAATAATCTTACATTCCAAAGTTTAAACCAGTAACTTCACTCAACAAAAATCAATGAGGTGCTTTCCAAGACTTTGATTCATTTAGTACATAGAAAACTCAATAAGCCACGAGTTTTCTTATTTAAAAGAAAGAAGAATGTTATCTAATGTAGGCAGAGATCACACAGTGATTACAGCAAGCATTTATCCCTTTGAAATAAAAATATTGACTGACAATGTGAAGACAGATTTGCTCAAAAGATTTTTTTTCTTCTTTTCTGGAAATGTTATGATAGCCTAGCAGTATAATTAAGTGAAGACACCTGGGTTTGTAAGTAGAGACTGACATTTTATTTATTTTTCATGGTTTTAATAGAACTTCTTAATGTGATATGGGGCCCACCAACTAACTATTAAAGCTCTTAATTTTCTTAAACTCAAGGCCATTCAGGCACAGTGGTCGCAGTGTTAAAGTAGAAGCCAAATTAGCCAAAGTAATTCTGCACAATTATTTTGTACAATATATGCTCAACCTATAAGGCATTATATCTTTTTTTTAACATCTTTATTGGAGTATAATTGCTTTACAATGGTGTGTTTCTGCTATATAACAAAGTGAATCAATTATACATATACATATATCCCCATATCTTTTCCCCCTTGGATCCCCCTCCCTCTCACCCTCCCTATCCCACCCCTCTAGGTGGTCACAAAGCACCAAGCTGATCTCCCTGTGCTATGCGGCTGCTTCCCACTAGCTATCTATTTTACATTTGGTAGTGTATAAATGTCCATGCCACTCTCTTTGTCACAGCTTACCCTTCCCCCTCCCCATATCTTCAAGTCCATTTTCTAGTAGGTCTGCATTTTTACTACCGTCCTGCCCCTAGGTTCCTCATGACTTTTTTTTTTTTTCAGATTCCATATGTAAGTGTTAGCATGCAGTATTTGATTTTCTCTTTCTGACTTACTTCACTCTGTATAACAGACTCTAGGTCCATCCACCTCACTACAAATAACTCAATTTTGTTTCCTTTTAGGGCTGAGTAATAGTCCATTGTATATATGTGCCAAATCTTCTTTATCCATTCATCTATCAATGGACACTTAGGTTGCTTCCAATTCCTGGCTATTGTAAATAGAGCTGCAATGAACATTGTGGTACATGACTCTTTTTTTTTTTTTTTTTTTTTTTTTTCGGTATGCGGGCCTCTCACTGCTGTGGCCTCTCCCGTTGCGGAGCACAGGCTCCGGACGCACAGGCTCAGCGGCCATGGCTCACGGGCCCAGCTACTCCGCGGCATGTGGGATCTTCCCAGACTGGGGCACGAACCCATGTCCCCTGCATCGGCAGGCGGACTCTCAACCACTGCGCCACCAGGGAAGCCCCATGACTCTTTTTGAATTATGGTTTTTTCAGGGTATATGCCAATAGTGGGATTGCTGGGTCATATGGTAGTTCTATTTTTAGTTTTTTAAGGAACCTCCATACTGTTCTCCATAGTGGTTGTATCAATTTACATTCCCACCAGCAGTGCAACAGTGTTCCCTTTTCTCCACACCCTCTCCAGCATTTATTGTTTGTAGATTTTTTGATGATGGCCATTCTGACTGGTGTGAGATGATATCTCATTGTAGTTTTGATTTGCATTTCTCTAATAATTAATGATGTTGAGCATTCTTTCATGTGTTCATTGTGTATATCTTCTTTGGAGAAATGCCTATTTAAGTCTTCTGCCCATTTTTGGATTGGGTTGTTTGTGTTTTTGACATTGAGCTGCATGAGCTGCTTGTATATTTTCGAGATTAATCCTTTGTCAGTTGCTTCATTTGCAAATATTTTCTCCCATTCTGAGGGTTGTCTTTTCGTCTTGTTTATGGTTTCCTTTGCTGTGCAAGAGCTTTTAAGTTTCATTAGGTCCCATTTGTTTATTTTTGTTTTTATTTCCATTTCTCTAGGAGGTAGGTCAAAAAGGATCTTGCCGTGATTTATGTCATAGAGTGTTCGGCCTATATTTCCCTCTAAGAGTTTGATACTGTCTGGCCTTACACTTAGGTCTTTAATCCACTTTGAGTTTATATTTGTGTACGGTGTTAGGGAGTGTTCTAATTTCATTCTTTTACATGTCCCTGTCCAGTTCTCCCAGCACCACTTATTGAAGAAGCTGTCTTTTCTGCACTGCATATTCTTGCCTCCTTTATCAAAGACAAGGTGACCATACATGCGTGGGTTTATCTCTGGGCTTTCTATCCTCTTCCATTGATCTATATTTCTGTTTTTGTACCAGTACCATACTGTCATGATTACTGTATCTTTGTAGTATAGTCTGAAGCCAGGGAGCCTGATTCCTCCAGCTCCGTTTTTCTTTCTCAAGATTGCTTTGGCTATTCAGCGTCTTTTGTGTTTCCATACAAATTGTGAAATTTTTTGTTCTAGTTCTATGAAAAATGCCAGTGGTAGTGTGATAGGGATTGCATTGAATCTGTAGATTGCTTTAGATAGTATAGTCATTTTCACAATGTTGATTCTTCCAGTGCAAAACCATGGTATATCTCTCCATCTATTTGTATCATCTTTAATTCCTTTCATCAGTGTCTTATAATTTTCTGCATACCGGTCTTCTGAGTCTTAGGTAGGTTTATTCCTAGGTATTTTATTCTTTTTGTTGCAATGGTAAATGGGAGTGTTTTCTTAATTTCACTTTCAGATTTTTCATCATTAGTGTATAGGAGTGCAAGAGATTTCTGTGCATTAATTTCGTATCCTGCTACTTTACTAAATTCACTGATTAGCTCTAGTAGTTTTCTGGTAGCATCTTTAGGATTCTCTATGTATAGTGTCATGTCATCTGCAAAAAGTGACAGCTTTACTTCTTCTTTTCCGATTTGGATTCCTTTTATTTTTCTTCTCTGATCGCTGTGGCTAAAACTTCCAAAACTATGTTGAATAAGATTGGTGAGAGTGGGCAACCTTGTCTTGTTCCTGATCTTAGTGGAAATGGTTTCAGTTTTTCACCATTGAGGACGATGTTGGCTGTGGGTTTGTCATATATGGCCTTTATTATGTTGAGGTAAGTTCCCTCTATGCCTACTTTCTGGAGGGTTTTTATCATAAATGGGTGTTGAATTTTGTTGAAAGCTTTTTCTCTGTTGAGATATCATATGGTTTTTCTCCTTCAATTTTTTAATATGGTGTATCACATTGATTGATTTGCGTATATTGAAGAATCCTTGCATTCCTGGGATAAACCCCACTTGATCATGGTGTATGATTCTTTTAATGTGCTGTTGAATTCTGTTTACTATTATTTTGATGAGGATTTTTGCATCTATGTTCATCAGTGATATTGGCCTGTAGTTTTCTTTCTTTGTGACATCTTTGCCTGGTTTTGGTATCAGGGTGATTGTGGCCACATAGAATGAGTTTGGGAGTGTTCCTCGCTCTGCTATATTTTGGAAGAGTTAGAGAAGGATAGGTGTTTGTTCTTCTCTAAATGTTTGATAGAATTCACCTGTGAAGCCATCTGGTCCTAGACTTTTGTTTGTTGGAAGACTTTTAGTCACAGTTTCAATTTCAGTGCTTGTCATTGGTCTGTTCATATTTTCTATTTCTTCCCGGTTCAGTCTCGGAAGGTTGTGCATTTCTAAGAATCTGTCCATTTCTTCCAGGTTGTCCATTTTATTGGCATATAGTTGCTTGTAGTAATCTCTCATGGTCCTTTGTATTTCTGCAGTGTCAGTTGTTACTTCTCCTTTTTCATTTCTAATTCTATTGATTTGCATCTTAGTTCTTCTAGGTCGTTGTTAAAGGTTTATTGTATTTTCCCCATTCTATTTCCAAGATTTTATATCATCTTTAGTATCATTATTCTGAATTCTTTTTCAGGTAGCCTGCCTATTTCCTCTTCATTTGTTTGGTCTGGTGGGTTTTTACCTTGCTACTTCATCTGCTGTGTGTTTCTCTGGCTTCTCATTTTGCTTAACTTACTGTGTTTGGGGTCTCCTTTTCACAGCCTGCAGGTTTGTATTTCCTGTTGTTTTTGGTGTCTGCCCCCAGTGGCTAAGGTTAGTTCAGTGGGTTGTGTAGGCTTTCTGGTGAAAGGGACTAGTGCCTGTGTTCTGGTGGATGAGGCCAGATCTTGTCTTTATGGTGGGCAGTTCCACGTCTGGTGGTGTGTTTTGGGGTGTCTGTGGCCTTATTATGATTTTAGGCAGCCTCTCTGCTAATGGGTGGGGTTGTGTTCCTGTCTTGCTAGTTGTTTGCCATACGGTGTCCAGGTCTGTAGTTTGCTGGTCGTTGAGAGTAGCTGGGTCTTGGCGTTGAGATAGAGATCTCTGGGAGATTTTTGCCATTTGATATTATGTGGAGCTGGGAGGTCTCTGGTGGACCAATGTCCTCAACTTGGCTGTCCCACCTCAGAGGCACACAGCCCTGATGCTTGGCTGGAACACCAGAAGTCTGTCATCCATACGGCTCAGAATAAAAGGGAGAAAAAAAAGAAAGACAGAAAGAAGAAGATAAAATAAAGTAAAATAAAAGTTATTAAAATAAAAAATAATTATTAAAAAAAGTTCTTAATTAAAAAAAAAAGAAAGAAGAGAGTAACCTAACCAAAAAACAAATCCGCCAATGATAATAAGCACTAAAAACTATACTAACAAAACAAAACAAAACAAAACAAAAATGGACAGACCAAACCCTAGGACAAATGGTTAAAGGAAAGCTACACAGATGAAATCACATACAGAAGCATACACATACACACTCACAAAGGGAAAAATATATATATATTGTTGCTCCCAAAGTCTACCTCCTCAATTTGGGATGATTCGTTGTCTATGCAGGTATTCCACAGATGCAAGGTACATCAAGTTGATTGTGGAGATTTAATCCGCTGCTCCTGAGGCTGCTGGGAGAGATTTCCCTTTGTCTTTGTTCGCACAGCTCCTGGGGTTCAGCATTGGATTTGGCCCAGCCTCTGCGTGTAGGTCACCTGAGGGCATCTGTTCTTTGCTCAGACAGGAAGGGGTTAAAGGAGCAGCTGATTAGGGGTATCTGACTCACTCAGGCTGGGGGGAGGCAGGGGTACGGAGTGCAGGGTGAGCCTGCAGCGGGAGAGTCCAGTGTGACGTTGCACCAGCGTGAGGCGTGCCGTATGTTCTCCTGGGGAAGTTGCCTCTGGATCACGGGACCCTGGTAGTGGCGGGCTGCACAGGCTCCCAGGAGGAGAGATGTGGATAGTGACCTGTGCTTGCACACAGGCTTCTTGGTGGCTGCAGCAGCAGCCCTAGCATCCCATGCCTGTCTCTGGGGTCCGCGCTGATAGCCATGGCTCGCACCCATCTCTGGAGCTCGTTTAGGTGGGGCTCTTAATCCCCTCTACTCACGCACCAGGAAACAAAGAGGCAAGAAAAATTCACTCGCCTATTCGGCAGCTCCAGACTTTTTCCCGGACTCTCTCCTGGCTAGCTGTGGTGCACTAGCCCCCTTCAGGCTGTGTTCACGCAGCCAACCCCAGTCCTCTCCCTGGGATCTGACCTCCGACCTCCGACCTCCAACCTCCGAAGCCCGAGCCTCAGCTCCCAGCCCCCACCTGTCCCAGCAGGTTAGCAGACAAGCCTCTCTGGCTGGTGATTGCTGGTCTGCTCCGATCCTCTGTGCGGGAATCTCTCCACTTTGCCCTCTGCACCCCTGTTGCTGCACTCTCCTCCGCAGCTCCAAAGCTCCCCTACTCCACCACCTAGTCTCTGGCCGTGAAGGGCCTTCCTAGTGTGTGGAAACCTTTCCTCTTCACAGCTCCCTCCCACTGGTGCAAGTCCCATCCCTATACTTTTGTCTCTGTTTTTTCTTTTTTCTTTTGCCCTGCTCAGGTACGTGGGGAGTTTCTTGCCTTTTGGGACGTCTGAGGTCTTCTGCCAGTGTTCAGTAAGTGTTCTGTAGGAGTTGCTCTACATGTAGATGTATTTCTGATGTGTTTGTGGGGAGGAAGGTGATCTCCACATCTTACTCTTCTACCATCTTGAAGCTCCTGTTAGGCATTATATCTTGATATTTAGGATCACATGCCAGTAGACTGTGATTAGTAAAATACCATAAGGTTTTTATAAAAATAATCTGCATAGATCAAATACATGATTGTTTAATGGGCATTTACCTATGACTAACCTTTGAAGACCCTTGGTGTAATAGTACATCGCAAGTAGACATAAATCAAGAAGAAAGATGATATAGGGAGCAGAGGAGCCTGGTGTTTGTGTCTCTCTCACTCAAGTGAAGATAAAGTCCATGTAACTGCTGGTAAATTAATTGGTGTCTAGTTCTCAACCCCCTTACCCACTTCCATAAAATAAAAATGATGACGCATGCCAAGGATCACAGGAATGCCAGGATATGAAAAGATTACTGTTTCCAACTACACCCTAAATTCTCAAACAAAATACTCCATGTAAACTGTATTAAGATAACTTCATTTTCCACTGTCAATTTTATACTTATTTATAGTTACTCTATGGGGAAAACAGGTCTCTAGTAAATTGACTGGAATGAACTATCTGTAAACTTACTGAAGACTATAGTGGGGAAATGGTCGTAGGAATGCAGATCACATTGTACACCTTAAGTTTACACAATGTCATTTGTCAATTACATCTCAATAAAGCTGGAGATAAAAGGGAAAAAAAACAAAATAAGAATGCAGAAGGAAATGCTAAAGGCAAATAAACCTCCAGGCCTACTATGTTTATATAATTCTAATGGTTTGAATGTAAAGAGTAATGTGATGGGAATCCTGTAAAAGAATAGAACATGGATGGATTATCAGAAAGAGGAATCTAACATTTCCAGGAGCACAATGTGTTAAATTGTGGTAATAGTGACAGTAATGATTAAAATGAAATTAAATCAAGTACTTAAATAAAATATAAAGAAATAGTAAATCTTCAGGTAAAAGCATAACATCCTTCGACTGCAGAATCTTTGGCCAAGATTTTCAAGAGAGTTTCTATTCTTATTCGTAGGTTTATAGACTACTTTTATAGTCATGACTAACTGCCACATACATCCACCAAGTAATCTATCAACCCTTCATGAATTTATCTGTTTTTAGCTAACAGCACATGTCTTACTCCAGCGGGTACATATTTGGAAGCTCTACTAGAACTCTATGGATTATGTAAGATCAGCTCTCCTAAGGAAACAAAGGGTTATTAGCAGAAGATGGGAATGCTAGACAGTTAAATAAAAAAGTAGGTATTGGGCTTCCCTGGTGGCACAGTGGTTGAGAGTCCGCCTCCCGATGCAGGGGACATGGGTTCGTGCCCCGGTCTGGGAGGATCCCACATGCTGCGGAGCGGCTGGGCCCGTGAGCCATGGCTGCTGAGCCTGCGCATCCGGAGCCTGTGCTCCACAATGGGAGAGGCCACAGCAGTGAGAGGCCCGTGTACAGCAAAAAAAAAAAAAAAGTAGGTATCTTACTGGATTACTATGAGGCTTTAAATAAGACTACAAATGTAAAGTTCTTAGCACAGTACCTGGTACATAATAAGTGGTCACTAAATGTTAGTTATTGAAGTGGGGACTCTCTCTCCCTCTCCAGATGTTCTTACTTTTGCCTGTGAAGTATGAATGACTGTCTTTTAGATTCAGAAATATTGAGAAGCCATCTTCCTCTCTCAGTCTCTCTCTTCCCTTCCCTTCCCTCCCCAACCCCCATCATTAGATAGGAATAGTGACTTATCTTATTAGTAAGGTTTAGAAAACCAATAAGCAAGAATGACTCTGCTTTCCCAAGATTCCCCTTTTGCGATAGCCTGTCACCAGGAAGCAGAAATATATTCTTCCCCTGCTCTATAGGAAGCACAGTGAGATCACAGCCCAAGGCTTGCCTTCTAGAAGTCAAACTAGAAGCCTACCTCTTCCTTTGGAATATGAGGCATGTTGATTACCCATGCATCTAGCCAAATGTCTACTTTTAGTCTCTTCTAAAATGGCCACCACAAATATATAACGAGGGCAAGTCCCAAGAAATCTGATTGTGGTGGCAAGTCTACAGTCCAGCTTTACCAGAAAAAAAACAACCTAGTATCATGCTTCTATATATGAATCGTGCATATTGTTTTTACTGAATCCAAACTCAGAGGGAGAAAAGTGGGATTAATCATCATGTGTTTGACAGACATCTTCAAATCAGCAGCTTTAGCTGTTACTATTGTTATTGATATATGGCACAGCATTAAACAAGAAAGAGATTTACAGTGGCTGCTCAATGTAATTTTAGGTTTAGTCATAGTCTTCACATCATTCATAATGCTTTACTAGAAGCTGTCTGATAGACACAACACCATGTAGCCAAGGGGATGGGACTAAGACCTATTAAACATAACAGCTGAAATTTGGTAGATTATAGCTTACTAACCTTAAATTTTTGTGATATGAGGAAACTTACTAACCAAAGAATACCTATATAAACAAATAAGCAAACCAAACTTTGGGACCTTGGGGTTCCCAATTTGGAAAAAAATGGTTAGGCATAACTTGTATATAAGAATGATATCAAAGTATCTTAACATGGGGTTAAATAAATATCAGGATTAATTGAGCCTGAACATATACTTATAGGCATACCCTTCTTTGGACAAGAAAGCCAAGAAGAAAGGACAGGAGTAAAAGTCAGAGAGGATCAGAAAGGAATAAAGCATGGGAGAAAGAGACGTTGCCTTCAAAGGAAAAGCAGTGTTAAATCTCTTGGTATCTCTTTAGTAAAATGTAAGAGGTTCAAATTAATGCTATTAATCATTGTTTTAATACTCTTAAGCTTAAACTACAATTCTCTCGTATTTCATTAAGTCCTATAGAATTTCAAAAAATTTATATATTTTTTAAAAATTAAATATTATTATAAAGGTTACCTTCCCTAGAAAAATTCATCAGACTGTAGCAGGAAATCTGAATCCACAAGAAAAACAAACAAACAAAAAAAACAAGTTTCACTACCACCAAGATAAAAAATATCCTATTTTTACTGCTCCATTAAAACTATTGAAAATTTGGAATTTCTAGAATTAAAAATCACTAAGAGAATGCTACACATTGACTATGGAATTCTACATTCAAATATAATTTAGAATACTTTTTAATATGCCAATCCTATAACACCAAAGTGATATTTATATACAGGCAAAAAGAGTTTGAATTTGCACAGGTAGTACTGACTACTCGTGAATGATGTATGAACAACAGATACAAGAATAATTATTAACAAAGAATAGTCAGGAGCACACACAAAATTCTTCTGATGAGCTGCCAAGAATGCACCAAAAATGAAAGTTCTTTCTTCTGATGTCATTGGTGAATGCCAAGGAATTCCATAACTTCCATTTTTACTTATGTGTAATATAGAGAGAGAAAGAGAAAAAATGCTGAGATTTTTCTTTGCTAGGTGGGAGAACAAGGACTGCCTAAGAATTTGAACTAGGATATGTTAATGAAATATTATAATTTTGAACCTTATTTCAAGACCTTTGCAAAATGTTGAGTGTGATCGGAAGGAATATTCTTGAGAGTAAGGGAGAGTCCATTAACACACAAAGGTCAAAGAAAGGTATAATCATAAGGAATCCCCAAGGCAGAGATGGCAAGGAATGTAAGAACAGTGGTTTTAGGTTATTCTCTGTTGTCTGCTATGCTGTAGACTGCCACCATGATTTCAAATCTTCAATTAAAGTGTACTTTATGTAAGTGATGTATTAGTGAATACAGGAGGTACATAGACACTCATCGGCAAAGTCAGGTAGAAGTCAGACAGTAGCTTTGAGAGGGATGTAACAGGCAGGGGAAAAGAATTCAACATGAAATCACACAAAGGGGTGCCTGGGAGATAAAGACCCCCCCCCCCCCGCTTATCCTTCATCTGGAACCTCCTAGTTGTCACTCAATGGCCAAACTTTCAAGTTCCTGATATGTTTGCATACAAATATATGGCCCACTATTTTCAGATAGACCATTTAATTTTTCCATGCAACATTCATTTTGTTTTAAGTCACTTAAGGTTTTCAGTCACTGCTGTTCTTACTTCTCAACTTGAAATTAGTGTTAGTCTATCTTTATCAATTAAGTTTGTACAGAGTTATCAGTTAAACCCATAATGTTAACAGTACTTATGGGCTATACCTTTCCAATCAGTAGATTTTAGAGTTTAGGATTAATAGGTGTTATCCATTCTCTTGGATTTAAAGCAGATACAAACCTAGTACCTCAACAAAAGTATACTTATGCATTGAAACTACAATGTTTTCCCTACCAAAAGTGTGAACAGATAGGGTAGGTGGGTCCCCGTCTTACTTACCCAGCCTAAAAAGAACTGTAAAAAAATTGAAGAACCATTGGCCTATGAGATATCTTCAAATTTGTGCTCTCAACTGAAAATAAAGGTATTATTTTTCTGAATGATCAAGAAGTCACAATAGGGCATGATTTGAGCCATCATATTCTAACTGGGTCATTCATAATGTCAGGCAAATTTTATTTATAAGTGGAAAGACCAGAATTACAGTTGTCACTCTATTGAAACAATAGATCTATTGTCTGAACTCTTCTCTCTAAATTATCAATAGTTATAGATGCATATCGGGCCCAACTTAAGATTATCTTTCATGATCCCAATTGAAATGACAGGAGAATGCAATAAGAACCATTTACACCGTGCAATTGATGATCCTCATACAACTCCCATGTAAAATTACATTTCCCTTAGAGATAAGTTGTTGAGTACTAAAGACAGTGATCTCTCATCTCAAAATTCCCTTTGTCCTTCAAACTACCTTCACATAGTTTCCTGGTAACCAAGGCACAAGATGCAAAAAGGTGGAAAATTCACCTAATTTCTCAAATCCATGTGTTTAATATTAACTAATAGAGAGTCTGTAATCCTGGCCTTATACTTCCCCCATTGATCAACCAGACACTGATATAGTGAAAAGGAGGTAAAATATATCTTCTTAATTTGTACTGTTTTCAGGTTAACATTTAGAGAATATGGTTACCATGATAATAAGCTAAGATAGTCAAAAGAGGTGGTGAAGAGTTTCAAATAATTAATTCATGTCCCTAAAATATGATGCAGAATTTTATAGGTTTCTATTCATAGACTGTAAGAGAAATATAACCTAGGATTACACAGGGGTATGTGTTTATGTGAGTAAAAACTTAGAAAGTACAAGTATGAACAATTAATGAAAGGAAAGTAAGTTTAAACGTGATGTTTAAAGGTAAAACAAAAGTATTCAATTATTACTATTATTCCCCTAGAGAAAGAAGCTAAAATAGAAGAATAATCCAGTGTTGGTAACCTCACCCTGGATAAGCAGTCCACTTCTCAAAGATAAGCCCCTGGGTGCTCATAATGGCAGAACAGGTGATTCACATCAGTGAACAGATTGTGTTGTCTTACTTCAGAAGATTATTATCTCTGGGAAAAAAAGAGTGGATGAGAAACTCTTGGTTTTCATAAGAAAATTTAGTTTCTATCCAAAAAAACAAACAACTTGATTTTAAAATGCACAGAAGACCTGAATAGACATTTTTCCAAAGAAGATATACATGAAAAGATGCTTAACATGGCAAATTGTCAGAGAAATGCAAATCAAAACCACAATGAGATATCCCTTCACATCTGTCAGAATGGCTATCATCAAAAAGTCCACAAATAACAAATGTTGGCAAGGATGTGGAGAAAAGGGAAACCTAGCATACTGTTGGTGGGAATGTAAATTGGCAAACAGTATGGAGGCTCTTCAAAAGACTAAAAATAGAACTACCATATGATCCAATGATTCAACTCCTGGGTATATATCCAAAATAAACCCCAAAGCACTAATTCAAAAATATACATGCACCCCAATGTTCATAGCAGCAATATTTACAATAGTTGATATGGAAACAACCTAAGTATCCATCAACAGTTGAATGGATAAAGAAGATGTGGAATATATTTATACAATGAAATATTACTCAGCCATAAAAAAGAACGAGGGCTTCCCTGGTGACGCAGTGGTTGAGAGTCCACCTGCCGATGCAGGGGACACAGGTTCGTGCCCCGGTCCGGGAAGATCCCACATGCCACGGAGCGGCTGGGCCCGTGAGCCATGGTCGCTGAGCCTGCGCGTCCGGAGCCTGTGCTCCGCAACGGGAGAGGCCACAGCAGTGAGAGGCCCGCGTACCGCAAAAAAAAAAAAAAAAAAAAAAGAATGAAATCCTGCCATTTGCAACAACATGGATGAACCCAGAGATTATCATACTAAGTGAAGTCAGACAGAGAAAGACAAAAACTCCATTATCACTTATATGTGGAATCTAAAAAATAAAACAACCAGATGAATATAATAAAACAGAAACAGACTCACAGACACAGAGCACAACTTAGTGGTTACCAGTGGTGAGAGGGAAAAGGGAAGGGGCAAGGTAGGGGTAGGGGATTAAGAGGTACCAACTACTATATATAAAAGAAATAAGCTACAAGGATATATTGTACAGCAGTGGGAATATAGCCAATAGTTTAAAATAACTTTAAATGGAGTATAATCTATAAAAATATTGAATCACTATATTGTACACCTGAAAGTAATGTAATATTGTAAATCAACTATAATTTTAAAAAAGAAAATTTAGTTTCTGGCTTATCAATAAAGGGAATTTAAAACATGGAGTTACCCGGATAAGGGTATGCTTTCAAACCACTTCACTTGAAAAGTATAATATTTTATGGCTTCTTGCCAATTACCTGATTATACACAGGTCAAGGGTTTCATTTTAAAAATCCTAATGTTTTCTGAGCAACCTCACCTTCTAAAGGTCCAGGTTGTCTTGTGTCAGGGGATAACAGTTACACACCTGCTTCACCAACTTCCTAACCTTACCCGTGCCTGCTGCTCTTTATCGTCCCAGCCAATGAATGCCCTCGTCAGTGTGCTGGTATTTCACACCCACAGATTTGCTGAATCCATCCAAATAGTTCTCCATCCTGGCCCCCCAGGGAGTTGTTCTAATTTGAACAACTTATCTGTCACTTTGATTTTCTGATTAATAATTCAATGACAAGAGTTAAATTTTTAAAGCAATTAATGAAGTTTTGACTGTTCAGCCTTCATTCTTAACCAATGACAAAGTGAGAGTAGTAAGCACATGAAATATTGAAGGCTTTGAGTGCTTGCAGAGTAGGATTTTAAAATACCCAGTATGGTCAATCAGAAAATGAAAAATTACTGTTAATGGTTGTGAGAAAATTAGAAAAGACTAAATCATATAAAAAATATATTTTTTCCAAAATCTTCAGTTAGTGAAACACTTACTGAGTTTCATGAGATTCCAATTCTGTCACATCCCTGGATATTTCCTGAATGTTTATAGTAATTTGGTTAATATTAAACTTTTGCCATTCTAAGATTGCTAAAGAAAGATGGAAAGATTTTATTTCTTAGTTCTTACTTGGGTTTAAGAGAGCTTTTTTTTAAGAACTTTATATCATTTCACAGAACTTCAATCCCATTTTGAAGGAAAAGAAATTGTTGTTGACAGTGCTTTAGAAATTAGGATTAAGCTGCCAGTAACCTTGCTGTCAGGCAGTGGAGCAAGCAATAAAATAATGACATGTGAGTCTTATCTTGGACAAGGTCAGTCCCAGTCCTCCCCCCCAGAATCCGTTAAAAGAGCATTTCATTTATTGATTTGTTTGTTTGCTTGTATAAAAGTAAGAATGGGGACTTCCCCGGTGGTGCAGTGGTTGAGAGTCTGCCTGCCAATGCAGGGGACATGGGTTCGAGCGCTGGTCTGGGAGGGTCCCATGTGCCGCAGAGAAACTGGGCCCGTGAGCCACAACTACTGAGCCTGCGCGTCTGGAGCCTGTGCTCTGCAACAAGAGAGGCCGCGACAGTGAGAGGCCCGCGCACCGCGATGAGGAATGGCCCCGCTTGACGCAACTACAGAAAGCCCTCGCACAGAGACGAAGACCCAACACAGCCAATAAATAAATAAATAAGTAAATTTTTTTAACAAAGTAAGAATGGGTCTCTTTCATTCTAAATGTGACTTAGAAATTACATAATTTTGGTCTGTTGATACTGCCCTTGACTTAATTAGTTAAGAAGAGCTATCCTGAGCTATTACTACTACTACCAACTATTCAAGACATGGATTTGGCCCTGCTGATATTCCTGTTGTTTTGACTCAACAGGAATTCTAGAAATAACTCTCTCATACATGTTAGGTGTTGATTATGGGCAATCATAAATTTTAACTTCTATATATCGTCACTGAAAATATCCTCCTGAAATATCTAGATCCAATTCATTTTTTGTCATCCAGAAATGTTATTTTCCAAACAAAGATCATTTCCTTTCATTTTTGTCAGCAAGAATTGCTTTGGTGTCCCCACCTTATTTAAAATGTTGCTTACCTTCTGTACATAGTTTGCTTGCTTCAGGTCTAAAGAATCATTCTTTTTATTTGTAGTGAGAAGGCTTAATATGAAATCTATCTTCCTAACAAATTTTAAGTGAACAATACATTACTGTTGACTATTGGTATATTGTTGTATAGCAGACTCTAGAGCTTATTTTTCTTGCTTAACTGAATCTTTATGCCTGTTGCTTAGGAACTCCCTATTCAATAAATATTGATGTCAAGCACCTGCAAAAATCTAACTACAATTGTGTTGATCAAATCCAAATCCCCATATTTTCTTATCACATTCTTAAGATTATTCATCTTATATGTATTTTTCCTAAATATTTATTTAATACCAAATTTTAACCAAAGTTTTAGAATTTAATATGGGTATCACCTCAGAATGGCCTTATTTTTGTAGTACTTTTATTCTATTAATTTAAGGTAACTCTCTGTATTGTTTCTTACAATGGTGTGCAAATCAACAATTATCTCAAAATTTTAAAATGTGTCTAAAGTGCTCTCCTAATCTCCCTCTGCACTTCTCTGGAAGTTGGCAGACACGGAGAAAATCTACCTCAGAAGTTGTCTCAAGTCCAATTTTCTCCAGGATAAAGCTCTGTCCTCGATTTTCTCTTGCATTTTGGCTCAGGAGTCTTGAATTCTACCCTCAGCTTTGCCAAAAAATGAATAATCTAAGCCAGGTCACCTTCCTTCTTTGGGCCTCAGTTTTCTCACATAAATGAAGAATTGAGTTAGATAACTTCTAAGTTTCTTTCTAACTCTAAAGTTCTATGATTCAAAGTACACTGAACTAGGGCTAAACACTTTTAAATCAAATTATAGTAACTCTGACACATTATCAAAAGTGAGTCCTTGGGCTTCTCTGGTGGCGCAGTGGTTGAGAGTCCGCCTGCCGATGCAGGGGACACGGGTTCGTGCCCCGGTTCGGGAAGATCCCACATGCCGCGGAGTGGCTAGGCCCGTGAGCCATGGCCGCTGGGCCTGCGTGTCCGGAGCCTGTGCTCCGCAACGGGAGAGGCCACAACAGTGAGAGGCCCGCGTACCGCAAAAAAAAAAAAAAAAAAAAAGTGAGTCCTTAAGTAGGATATCTAACAACAAGGTCAATACCAAGGACTCCTCGGGCTTTCATCTCTTGATCAGCAATGGAAAGCTATGGAGTAGAAAGAAAGAGCACTTCAGGAGTCCTTGAAGAATTCAGTTTCTGGTAGTCAACTGCTCTTCCCATACTCCTCCCATTGTAATAACAACCTACATGACCCTCGACTCAACATTAATATTTTTCCAATGTTCATATCAACACTACATCTTGACGTAAAAATTTTGAACCAGGATTCCCTAAGAGGGAGCCCTGTAATGACTGTCTTTACCTTGTCCTCTTTCCCCCAAAATATTCCTCACAATGAAATACAATTTGAATTAGTCATTCTTAATGTCAATATAGGGTAAAAACAAATTCAAACTCAGTTGTGAAAATGCATTCATGCAGTTACTCTGTTTCACTCTCAGTTTCTCTTGAAGATTAAATAAACCAAGGACCAGGTGAAAAACATTACCAAATATTCTTTAAAAACCTTTTTACAGAGATTGTCTTATATTGTTTGGGGTCCTCTGCAAAAGGATTTATACAGATTCAGAATGGATGGGGATATATCCTTTGAGAATTTAGAATCAGGAAAGAGCTTATTTCTCCTGAAGAATTTATGCATTTATTTTGTCACATAATTAGGATTTATATCTTATAATGTTTTCCTCATAGTCAGTGCAGCCTAAAAGCTTAGATCTTAATTTAAAGCTCAAACTTAGTACTCTTAGATTAGTAGTATTAAACAGTTCTTAGTATACATTCAGAATATCTCAAAAGTCACACTAAGAATAAAGATTTCTGGGTCTACACCAAGAGATTCTGAGTAACCGGGTCTGGGATAAAGGCCTCAAATCTGCCTATCTAATGACAATCCAAAATAATTATGATGCAATTAGCCCACAGACCTCACACTGAGAAATATTAGCTCAGATAGTTTTAATTGTCTCACCTGTTTTTGATACTTCAGATGTATCTATTTTTATAGCAGTAGCTTTATTATATAATTATTTTATTATAGATTATCTTAATTATTTTCTAGACTAAGCAGAATAAAAATAATTATTTGTGCATCTCTGCATAAATACAAACATATATAGATGGTAATTAACTTGTAACCAATAGGGAAAACATGGGTAAACATCTTTGTATCCTAAGCAAGTCTTATTACTGCTTAAACAAAATTATAAAGACAAAAAAAAAAAAGAATGAATTTGATTGCATCCAAATTAACGACGCTTATATGATGAAGGATATCAGACACAAAGTTAATAGACAATTTGACAGAATGGGAGAATATACTTATAATTTCTGAAGCATCTAAGAATTACACGAGGATATGCTATACACACAAATGTATCCTAGAATCCTACAATCTACCCAGAACCTATATAAATCCATAGGAAAAAAATAGCAACCCCAGTAGAAAAATGGACAAAGAATATGTATAAGCAATGTAAAGAAAAAATATAAAATGTAACAACATTTAATGAGATGCTTAGTTTCACTGGTTATCAGAGAAATGCAAATTAAAACAAAAATAAGATATCCCCTTACCTTTAATAAACTGGTAAACATTAGGAAGCCAGGCACTGCCATGAACTGGCAGGAATATGATGACTTAAGAATGCAGCTATTCTGAGAGCAACCTGGCTGTCAAAGAAGACTGACGGCCCTTCTCTTGCCATAAGGCTTGCCAGGTAGGAAATATACATCCATCATTATGTTCACCAAACCACCAAGAGGCCAAATTAAGTCTTTGCTTTCTCTTTAAATCACTTCTCTTTTGACTTGAAGGAAGGCAGAAAGAGTGTGAGAGAGTGAGAATCACAGGACACCAATAGCCCTCTGGGAAAGTCCTCCTTCAAAATCCAACCCTTGACCCATTTGTAGCCTCAATGTCAGGGAAGGGTTACTACGAGTCACACAGCCATCGTCATGCAGTCTCCCACCAACTCCCTTGAAAATCCTGCATCATGGACTCATACCTCTAGGAATGTGGCATCTGTTGACTCAGTGATTCAATCAAATTTACCATTTTATTAACTATTGCAAGTGCTTATATAGGTCCAATTGAACAAGCAGATATAACCAAGTAAAAAGATTTGTGTGGATTTCTAACTCAGAAGAAGAAGAGATTCATGTTACCAGAGTAGATTAATTTTTATATCACACCTGGCATCTGAATATCTTTAGGGTCCTTTCTAGTTCTAAAAGTACAAGATTCTAGGTAGACTAGAAACCAGTTACCTAAAACCTACTCAAATGTGACCACTGAACTTAAGAGAAAGGTAGAGCATGTGTCAATTTTTTTAATCATTATAGTTACTCTTCTGACAGTACAGTTTAAAAATAATTATGCTTACAATTTTAACTGATTTTTAAATTAAACTTATGAATAAGGCATAATAATTTCACTTATGGAGCTACCCTTCAAACTGAGGAAAAGTGTTATATTTCAAGTTTTTATGTAAAACAGAACATCTTTCTCCAAAGAAATTAGGTTCTTTGAATTTCAGAAAATTGGGTCAATTTCTGTATCTTACCAGTATACTACTCGAGGCTCATAGAGCAGTGTCTCAAAGTGTGGGCAAAACCACAGGTCTCAGAATCACCTGAGTTATATTTAAAATATGCAAATTCCTAAGCCCTATCCCAGATCTATGAACGTAGAATGTCTGGGGACAGAACTCCAGGATTTTGCGTTTTGAAAGCTCACCAGTATTCTGAAGGAATAAACTCACAAGCTAATGTACTTAAGCGCTCAAATTAAAATGGGAAAACCACTGTTTTGGAATCTGCATTTGTGAAAAATTTATTTTTTCATATGCACTAAATTGGATCTCTTCCCTAAACGTATAACTTTGCTTCTACAGAAAATCAACTTGGTTTAATTATTAGGGCTATGCATTAGAACTCAACAAATGTTTTATCTCCTGTGCCACCATTTCTCCCTCTGAATGCTATCAGTAAATTATTTAAATTCACTGTGATATATAGGATATACAGCAATTCCTTTCTCCTGCCTCAGAGGCATAGTGTGAGGTTAATTAAATAACAGCTGCAAAATACTTTTGGCTTCGTAGAGAAAGACATATAAGACATTATACTATATATGCAGCACTTTTTTTCCTCTCCTATGAAAATAAGGTTAATTGTTCTTGAGAACTCAGCCCATGGCAGAGAAAACAACCATGGCATGGCTTTCATAAGTATTAAATTCACAAGGGCAAAATTTTGTCACAGTGGGTATCAGACCCAGTGAATGTTATGCTTCTGTTCTTTGCACAAAGACCACTGTCGTCTTGTGGGAAACAGTCAGCGTCCTTACCTTGGGCTTCTATTTCATTTGTGTGAAATGGTGACAAGATAATTTGGGTTTTCTGCTGTCAAGGATTTGTGACATATATAGTCTTAGTCATCCTGAGGCCTGTTATCTGTGGTACTGGAGGGCTATGTGAGACCACCCTGAAGGTCAGGTAGTGTTAATGGAAGAAAGAGCTTTATAAACAAGACATCTCCCTGGGGTTTTGAAACTATACTTATCCTTCAAATGGGGCTTGCCACACAAACCTGCTTTTGTGTTCCATTATAGTCTGGAATTAGAGCTAAAAAAAAGAGAAAAAAAATCATCACTGGTGATCATTAAATCCAATGATGATTGCTCTGGGAAAAATATGTTAGTCTGTAAATGTTGTTTGTATTCATTTATCAAAAGAAGAACAGGGATTGCTTACAGAAAATAAAGAAAATAAGTCCACCAAACAGCCCAGAAGTCTATCAAGTTTGGTAAATAATTGTCATATTTTGACAAACATGATGGATTTTTAAATCCATCCTATAAAAATAGGTTTTCATGGAAGGAAGATTCCTTTCTAGCTTTTCTCATGTTTGTTGAAAGGCTTAGAAGTATATCTAGAGAAAACATAGCAAATATCTTTCACTTATTCCAGAGAAAATGTTGCCTTAAGAAGTAATACTACATAGAAAAAAAACATAGTCTTTCTGGTCAGAAATATTGCCTTTTACTTCTATAAAGCGGGAATTCCTTGGGAAATACATATTTTTTATTTGCATTTTTAAATTTAGGTGGCTGTGTCAGCCTTAGGCGAAAAATTAGATGAAATTTGTCTTTTCCTACTTCTAAACTTTTACTCCACTCCCACTTCAAATACCTTCTCTCAGCTAGGTGTTTTCTCCCTTCTGTCCTGAGGCCCTAGCTTCTCCAGTAATCAGACAACTGAAATTTAAATCAATATACACTACAATGTTAGAGACAAAGTAAGTTGCTCCACTGAGGAACAGGCACATCTTTGGAGAATTACAAGTCACCGCTTAATCCAAAAGGTAGAATATCAAAAGATAGATTCAAGGAAACTGGGCAGGGGAGACAGTTGGTGATTTTTTTTTTTTTTTCTGGAACCCAAGGTTTCATTATATGGGCAGCCATCTATTCAGCTTATTGATTTTTAAAAGTTCAAAAAACACTTGGACAAGAGTAATATATTAAGTCCTTCAAATAAAATAGTGTCTTCTTACCCCAGTCTCGAATCTTAGTACACTTGTTTCATCCAAAAGAAATAAAAGTCAGATGACCCAAAGTACCAAAGAATAACATATGAGTTTACTGAACTGTCTTGAAGAGGCGGCAAAAGAGGGACCAGGAATACGACACATGATACAAAGAAATTTTTTCTATAATCTTTTTTGGATAGATTTTTCTCTTAACTCCCACGGATTGAAGCAATCAATCCCCTGAATTTTCTATCTTTGTGTTTCCAAAAGCACCCCCAGCCTTCTGTTCCATTATTGACCTCCAAGAGCAGCATTTTCTGATGTGAGCAGAATTCTTTATGCTTCATTTCTACCCAGCATCCTAGTCGGTACATCAGAGGCCCAGGAACTTGGCAATGACAACAAAGAATTCAAGCTTAAAGGGTAGAGACAGGTTCAAAGACTATGAGCATGTATCCTGCAATAATTTTGCTCCTTTAGCTAAGAGTAATATCACATTTACCAAAAAGAGGAAGAGTCTCTGTTTGAGTACCATTTTGTCCCAATCACGGCTGGTCTGTATTCAGCTGTCCAAAGGGTCCCAAGTGTACAAATAACTAGTGCATGGAAGACACTGTGCTCAGGTCACTGTGTTCATAGTGACCTAATGCACATGCTCCTCCTGGAGCACCATTTCCCATGCTGTTGGCCTGGACAGCTCCCACTCATGCTTGAAGACCCTTCTGTTAATTCACACACGGAAGTGGGTTCTCTGGCAGAGATTGCTGGTTACCCTCTCCCTAACCCATGATTTGCTTGTTTCTAATAGCAATAACACTCTCAATTTTTAGCTGAAGGCATGGCCACCCCCAAGAAAGAATATATTTCCATTTTTCACTTACCTTTCAGTTAAATATGACCATAAAACTAATTTCTGGCCAGTGATAGGTGAGCTGAAAGGATGTGTTCATCATCTGAGCTATGCCCTTAAGAGAATTCTCAATGGCTGCAACTCTCCCACTTTCCCTTTCCTGCTGGCCGGCGCGGACCATCGTGGACCATGCAAATGAAGCAACACACCGGAAATGGCAAAACAACCAGATAGAAGGAACCTAGAGCTTTGGTGTTATGGAACCACCATACCAGCCCTGCAATTTTGTACCCAGAATGTCAGGTATGAGAAAAACTATTTCATTCATTTTGGGTCTCAGTATACGAACTCAGGAGCCCTCTGTCATTTCCAATAGCACCCTGTGAAAGCTTCTCTTGAGACACTGATTTCTCTGCTTTAAATAACTGGTGGTTTTTTTCCCTATAGACTGTAATCCCTGGGCAGGTAGGATATCTTGTTAATACCTGTATTCCAGTGTGAAGTACACTGTATGTTTACAATAACTATTTGCTGGCTGGATAAATGGATGGATGGATAGATGGATGGATGCATGCATGAATAAATGAATGAAATAGACAACTGACCATGTGATCAGCTTGAATTCACTCAGAGTCAGATATTTTTACCTGATAACTTAATGGACTTTTCCAACTTGGGATTTGGGGCATAAATTTAAATTGTAATAGAAAAGAAAATACACTTTGAGAGAAAAAATGCTTTAGAGGGTAAAATATGTGGTAATTTTCTAAAATGATTGATATGAGCATGCACATAATTAATGACAACACGTATCTCTCAGGTGGGATGCTCTTCTAATCAACAGTCTCTCTTCACACAAAGTCCCAGTACCAGTACTGGTTCTGTTTTTATCTTTCTTACTTTTATCATGGTGGTCTTCTACTGAGAGAGGTAAAAGCTCTAAATACAACAAGCTGTAAATTCTATCTGTACTTACATAAATCCAGTTTCTAATGGACAAGGCCTCCAGACTCAACCGTTGCTAATACTACCCTGTTATCATTCATCCGTCTCCATGTTCATGCAGTATTCTGCACTGCTGTATGAGAGAAAGTTCCTGACCAGTCACAAAACCAAACTCTTCATTTATACATTACAATTTGCACTGGGTACAGAGTATTCATCTGGGTAGAGAGGACTGTTCACCCATTCTTTACTCACTCTAAGTCTCTTCTGTTGCTCTCTGCAGACACTTCTACAGACTGCAGTTTAAATGTTCCAAGAAGTAGCCTTCCAATCCCAAGATGGCACTTGTCTCCATTGCATGACTGGCCATATTTTTCTGAACTTTGGGACCACCAGTAGCTATACCTCCCACTCTAGCTTCACAGTTTGCTGGTCTGTTCATGCTTTTGAATCTGTTTTTCCCTTTGGGGTTTTTCTTGACCTTCAGTTTCCACAGGTCTCTCTGTTCTTTCTCCTTTTGGCAAGTTGGATGATAT
Source organism: Mesoplodon densirostris (assembly GCF_025265405.1). Classification (NCBI taxonomy): domain Eukaryota; kingdom Metazoa; phylum Chordata; class Mammalia; order Artiodactyla; family Ziphiidae; genus Mesoplodon; species Mesoplodon densirostris. The sequence continues at coordinate 98,008,169 of NC_082668.1, read as the reverse complement.
TTAGCCTGCCCAAAGAATCCAGACATAAAGCATAGCAGTCAAGGGAAGTACTTCTGGGAGTATTTGTTCTACTCCCTTTCCCTTCCCAGTTTCCACCTTTCCCAAGATACACACTCAAAGAGTCACACACACACACGCAAACATGCACACACACCTTCTCTTCATGACCTTTCCCTGTCCTCCTTTCACAATTGCTCCTTCCACAACTACTATGGGACAAGGGTCAAATGTTCCTGCTTATTTTGCAAAAGCTGCAGCTGGCATTCAAACTGCTGCTGTACTTGCAGAAAAATCATTTTCAATATTTGTTCTTCTTTAACTCTTTCACAATCCACTTCATGTGGTTTACTCTAATGATTAAACAAGACTTATAAAACATGATCCTGTCCTTCAGAGGTTTTACTCTAAGAACCACAGCAAAAGCAAAAAGTCCTATGTCCATGTAGTTTTTTTAAATGGCATGCTTATGTTTATCTATCTACAACATAACAGTGTGCTATGCATTTTAACTTATTTCACTCGCTGTCTTGGGAGTTTGAAGCCAAAGCCCTGGCAATATTGAGTAATAGGGGGTCTGAATAAGTTATTTTGTTTTGTCTCAAAAAGATAATCCATTTCAGATATGGCTTCTTTTATATACAAATTCACAACTCTCTAGGCAGTGCTTATTTTACCATCTGATGAAATGCTTTGCATTTTTGCATTAGTGCCAGTAGAGTTTACTTTAATTATGTGCCTATAATATACAGGATCAGCTATGAAAATACCTTATCCCCTCATAGAGAAACACTAGGAAAACCATACACTAAAATGTACTCATTTTTTCCTCAGCTACCCCAGATATTATCAGTGCCAAATTCTGATAACTCAGCTTTTCCTTATTGCCTTTTATACTGTAATTTGTCAAGCTTAAAGCTTTCTTGTTCCATTGTCTATTACCTCAGTTCAAATACTACCATTTACTAGACTTTACTCAATATAATCCTCTCAATTTTCCCTACTGAATTTTAGGTCTCATTCCTCAAATATCCTCCAAACCTCATTTCATGCAATAGTGCCAACACATTTCAAATTGACAGGTTTCAATCCAGGAAAATAAATGGCAGGACGTTGAAACATGACTTGAGAAACTGTATTTGCCAAGACCATTTATCAGAATCCTTGAAAAATAAACCATGGGTTTGATCATTTTAAATTTTCTTTACGATGAACCCAAGGTAAATTTCTAGAAACATGTGCTATGATAAAGCATCATCTCAGGATGCGAATCATTAAATAACTTCTGTTTAATAAAAGGATATACTAAGTGTCTCCAGCATTTTTTTAAGGCAAATACAAATGATCCAAGCTTCCTGATATTAAAATGTTTAGGCACATGACAAAGTCACAGGTATAAATAACTGCTTTCCATATTTTGATTATATGAGTTAAAGCGCTGTTACTGTCACCCTTTTAAAAAGCTCTTTAAAGCTGGTGAAAAAATAAAATAGGCCCATATCATGGGTGCTTTTAGTTACAAGCCAGAGGGGGCAACCTTGAGTACAGAGAAACAGCTCAGGGCTTAGAGAGGCTAAAAGTGGTGAAATGCAAGCTGTGAAAGACTATTTGAAAACTGATGAAATGGTCGACTTGAACAACTAACCTGTTTTGAACATGTGTATTTTAATGCTAAAATTAAATTATGAAATTTAATTATTTCAGATGTATTTTCATTCCAAAATTGAAACCAACAAAGTGGGAATGACGGGGAAGGGTAGTGTTTGCCCTCCTAAATTGGGTACTTTTTAAGCAGCAGGCCTCTCACAGATGTGAAAAGGAAGTGGAGACCAGAAGCTCTAGAGAGACACTCAACCGGCTGACTACACGATGGGATGATCAGATTTAGGGCCAGGCTGAGAACAGGCACGTGAATAATTGATAAGAATATCAATTGAGTAAAGCAGCAGGTCAGAAAGACACAAGCCACTAAATTAGAAAGACAAGTCCTGAATCCCTAAATCTGCCTCATTTGCCTTTCACCACGGTTACCTGTCATTTTTGTTTAGAATTTTTAGAAAGCTTTAAATCGGTAGGGTAAATTAGAGATATTTTCTTCATCTATCACACTCCCACAGCCCCAGATATGCTGATAGATGCTAAACACTTGTCCTATTAAGAATAAAACAGTAGGGCCTCCCTGGTGGCGCAGTGGTTGAGAGTCCGCCTGCCGATGCAGGGGATACGGGTTCGTGCCCCGGTCTGGGGGGATCCCATATGCCGCGGAGCGGCTGGGCCCGTGAGCCATGGCCGCTGGGCCTGCGCATCCGGAGCCTGTGCTCCGCAACGGGAGAGGCCACAACAGTGAGAGGCCCGCATACCGCAAAAAAAAAAAAAAAAAAAAAAAGAATAAAACAGTAAAATCACAAGGGAATTTCAAAGTTTCCTTATAGACGGTACATTCTGAGAACAGAAAGGGAAATTCCATTTGGTTACTTAATACATTCATTTATTCATTAATAAGTATTTAATGTATAATTGATTTTGTTCCATCAGCAAAACTGTCTACGTAGTACAACTACATAAGTCCTTTAACACACACAAAAATTATATTTATTTCTCATTGTTTTAGCTGGAAGCAGGAAGATATGTTTTATGTTTGTTTTGATGTCATTATTGGCTACAGTAAAAATGAGATTGTAACATCTAATAACCTTTCTAGAGTCAGGTGTGTGTGTGTGGTTTTTAATTGTTTTAGAGAAGGAAGTTATATTTTGGATCCTCTGTACTTCCTTTTTATCAGATGTCCTCAGAGAACTGCGAAAACATATCTGGGACTTCTGTTGATTCTTCCCTTTAGGTAAATTTACATAAGTATTTTCACTTACAGTAAGTGTAATATCTAGCCTCCTATAAAATTCTTTTACTTTGACATAAATATGTCTTTTAAAAATTCATTTGGCATAGAAAACAAACTTATGGTTACTAAAGAGGAAAACGGGGGGAGGGATAAATTAGGAGTTTGGGATTAACAGATACACACTACTATATGTAAAATAGATACACAACAAGGACCTAGAGTATAGCACAGGGAACTATATTCAGTATCTCATAACAACATATAAATGGAAAGAATCTGAAAAAGAACATATATATATGTATATATATATACACACATATATATATCTGAATCACTTTGCTGTATACCTAAAACATTGTAAATCAACTATACTATGATAAAAAAAATACATTTAAAAAATTCATTTGGGCTTCCCTGGTGGCGCAGTGGTTGAGAGTCCACCTGCCGATGCAGGGGACACAGGTTCATGCCCCGGTCCGGGAAGATCCCACATGCCGCAGAGCGACTAGGCCCGTGAGCCATGGCCGCTGAGCCTGTGCATCTGGAGCCTGTGCTCCGCGACGGGAGAGGCCACAAGAGTGAGAGGCCCGCGTACCGCAAAAAAAAAAAAAAAAAAAAATTCATTTGGCAGCTGATCCCATTTACCAATATGCACATTGTCAGTATCGTTCCAAGGGCAGAGGTATCCTATTGAAGTTTTGTCAAGAAGTACACATATTCAATAAACATTTATTGAGCACCTTCTCTGTACCCAGCAACTGTTAGGCAACAGGGATATAAATATGACACCAATTAGTCTATACCTGTGAAGAACATGCTTTTATCATAGTTTGTATATATTGCATATTCATACGCATTTTCAATTATTCATTTAAGAGGTACTTAATGATATAGTATAAGGTGCCAGGAACTGTACTAGTCCAGAGTTAGAAATAGAAGTACAAAATATATTCAGCCTTCTTGGCGCTCACAGACTAATAGGAGGAAGGGAAAATGCATGATGAGAAATCTCTATGATAACTACATTAGGGGAAATATGGCAAAGACACTGTGATAGCACAGAGTAAAGATAGCTAGCTTTACCCGGGGCCATCAAGGAAATCCATACAACCATTGTGCACGCTAGAGTCTATGCTGCTAGACAAATAAAGAAGGAAGTCCTTGATTTTCTCATTCACTTGGGCAGCAAGTTTCCAGCATGTCTCAATTCATCCTAAAAGAATACCACCTTCGGACCACCCACCAAATAGCTCTGTCTCTGGGCACAGTTACTACTTGGCATCTGCTGAGATGTGCGGCAAGGGTATTAATTACTACTCACCATGTGATTAATGTGGCTGATAGTTCTTGATGAGGTCAGTGTGTTTTGTGGATCTTAGATTAATGATTCCAATTTGACAGACAGCAAGCCACTAAATGGTTACCAGGTGGCAAAAATATTGTGTTACCTTAGGCAGAACTGAAGACAGTAACAGAACTAAGAAATCAATTCAGGGCAGGATTAATTGCGTGAAAACAAGTTTCCCATAGTTTTCCAAGTAATCCTTATGCAGACATTCTAATAGTTCCCATTTTTAGTTTTAGGAAACTGATTTCGCCATGACCTCTACCAAAAAATCAAAGAAATTATTTGAAGATAAAACATAGATCTGACTTCACTGGGGTATGATGAGGGATATGTCTCAGACTGCACAGCAAATGTTTAGCCTTCCTATGGAATGGGGCCACATAAATATTAAATAACCTTACTATTTACACATTTAACCATTTAGATAGATCGAGTACATTTATGAGAAGACTTTTATCAGAAGACACTTCCTGATCTTCAGGAATATTCTATTAGTATCTTGTCTTAAATGAAGTACCTATTTAAAATAAAAAGATACAAAGAAACAGAAGTCAAGAGAAAAAATAGTCTGAAGAAAATTTAATGGAACGGAGTTATATTTCTGTTTCCTGTCTAGTAAGAACAGCAAAACTCCCAACACACAACCCTCTTATATCTTCCCCAGGTCATGAGCTCATTGAGGAAGAAGCCATTCATTACTCATTTTTATATTCCCATCACTGAGCATAGGGTCCAATATAGGGGTTGAATAATTTTCCTGAGTTGTTTACCAACCAAATCTGGACTGTGGAGACTTGGCCTTGACACGTATGCCATTGTGTACATAGGACCTCGGCTTCCCATAGCCAGAGTCAGTCTGCAAAGAGGCAGACAGTGCCCATCACTGAGCACACACAGGCACACTGTGTGAGCCTTCAATAAAAAATGAACTCACAGTCCCTCTCCTAAGGAGATTAATATACTTCTTGAAGCAGGATAGCTGTCAGTGGGTGGAAATATTTTGTGTCCCAAAGACCAGAACATTTCATCCCACAATGCTTTGTACGTGTTTCATTAAAAAATGCTGACCTAACTTATAACCCCTCCACTAATGCAACCTTTATTTGTCATAAATAAAACTGCTAATATGACAACACAATCTCAAGTTCTCAGCTAGAGTGATGCTTTTCAAAGGCTAGTTGATCACGTAATTCCTCAGCTAAAACTGTACAGTGCCTCCCCAATTTCTCTCAGGGTAAAAGTCAGTTCCATGTAAACTCTGGCATCCTTTACCTCCCTGGCCCCCCACGCCCCTCTTTGAACACCTGCCTTGGCTTTTGCACCACACTCACTCTTCCCTTGTCCTGAAACTCTCTTTTCACTCTCTCCCTGGGTTCAAGTCTTTTTGCTCAAAGTCTCTGGTCTCAGTGAGGTCTACCTCACCCACCCTGTTTACAATCAGAACCTTTCTCACCCAGCACTTCCTGTCCCCCTTATTCTGTTTTACCTTCTGCACAGCACTTATAACTCACACGCACACACACACACACACACACACACACACACACACACACACACGTATTTATTCAATTTAGGATTGACCTCATTCTACCAGAAGGTAAGTTCCATAAGGACAGGGATTTTGTCTCTTTTGTCCTCTGCTGTAACCTCAGTCCCAAAAGGAGTGCCGGACACATAGGATGCACTCAGTATTACTGAACGAATGGATCGATCAAACAATTAGCACCACCATGGCCTTTGCACATAGGAGCTGTACCTAAGGAGCTCATAGAGATCAGAAACAAAATTAGATTTCAATTTCTTATTGGAATGGAAGAGGAAGGGACCACTGAAGAAATCAAGCTACAAATGCTCCTTCTCCAACATTTATAATAAAAGATTTTCACAGGTATCTAATAAAAACTTATTAGAAAACAAATCAAGAAGGAATGATCCTTATTTTGAAAGCAATTTTGATGTATCTGGAACAATGATGAATGTCTATGCATACTACAAGGAAATTTACCAGCAAAGGAAGACTTTAGTCCAGACTTCACCTGCCAAAGCTTCAGGCAGTCTGCCCTTACAGGAAAATTCCACTTCAATGGCATACGTATGTACATATGTGTGAGTGCTGAAGGAGTATCATGTTTCAGTCACCATTCTAGCCCTATATTAAGTAACTAGCCCAAAGTCACTTATAAAGTAGCTTTTAATACTCAATATGTACCTGTAAGAGCCTACATATATGTGTGAAAGATTTCTTCATGTATTTCATAATCAGTTTTAATGTTTTATGGTTTAAAAAAATGGATCTCTAGGACTAGAACATCAAATTAGAATCTAATGGTTACAGAAAATTAAGGTTCAACTAATAGAAAGTAACTTGAGAACTTGTTCAAAAACAAATTAGGTGAGAGCCAGTAATGGTCAATATCCTCAGCAGTAAGCCTAAATTGCTTCTAAACTATGATGAATTTCTACTATACAGTGCTCCCTATTTCCTCATACTTGGGGGCATTTGGTGTCTAAAGAAATGGCACAAGAATCATGACTGCACAATAAACCATAAAGGCAAAAACTTTAAAAATCCCCTGGGAAACATAAAACTGTTAATTCACTGTTAATTCTAAATTTAATTTAGCTCTTTGTAATTTAAATCTATGATGCCATTGGTTGTATAATGCAATGGTATCCTATGTCACTAAGAAAGAATAAAATGCTGCCAATTATAATTGTAAGATGTACTTGATTATTAAGATACACCCTAATTTCAGAGATTTTAAAGTGGGGGAAATGTCAATCTGAATCAATGAATCATTTACTAGTATTTAGGGGAGTTATAACCAAGTTGGCCAAGACTTCTCTCTTTCTACCAAGGAAGCAGTTGAGTAAATTTATTACTTGAGTAAGCCACTATTTAGTAAGAATGTTCTTGTGACACTATAGATTATCAAACACTATACCAGTGTCAAGAAAAATTGTTGAATATCCTGGAATGGAATAATTCTGACTTGCATGAGCCATACAATTAATCATTACCCAGATGATCTAGAAGAAATTAGCCTGGATATAAAAGAAAATACTTTAGCTATAGTCTTTCTAGAGGAAATACTATGCTTCCAAAATAGTAATATTATCTTAGAATAACATTTGTTCTTCTTAAATTCATGAAGTAATTGATTTTCTCAAATTGTTTTTATTGGAATTCTGGATTTTCACAAAATGACTTTGGCTAATGAAAATATTCACCAATATGATCTCTCATATCCAATTCTTCTTCATGCTGTGCTCTAATGGGAAACTAGAAAATGTCATTCTAAAAATTGTTTTGACAAATAGCAGGTAAATCACAAAACATAAGCCAGATAATGCTTAAAATGGGAGAGGATTTGGCAGCCAAATAGCCAAGAAAGAAAAATGAAAACTACTGGTATGAAGATTGAAAGCTTTTATAGAATTTCAAGGATGCATGACTTGATCTTTCAAAATGGGAATTATAAACAATAAGAAATGTCATGCAGCAATTTCATTTTATGTAGAACCATGTAAGTAAATGTACCATTTGATTTAATAATGAAGATATGAAAAAGATAAACTGTTAACAAAATATAGTTTGCAGTAGCTTCTTTCAGTAATGATGTATACATTTGAAAAGGAGAAAGTCAATAGATGTAAGATTAAAAAACATTATTCATCTCTTTCTCACAGCAGGGTGACTAAGCCTGCTGTCACCAAACATGTTACCTCACTGTTCCCTGATGGAGTTCCTTTAATAGGATGAGATGAATGCAAGCGTTTATCTATTTTAACATATCAACAACAGAAAATAAAAGCAGCTATTGAAACAAATGATCTGGCTCTCCGCTAATTGAATATGTTTATGTCTTTAGACAGAAAGGCACTGATGCCTAAAATTTGTGTAGTACCATAGTAATAGAAGTTTACCAATTAAACAACAAAATAGGTTCAAAACCAAATAGTCTTTCAATCCCTCATAGACAAAAGTGCTTAATATCCAACTGTCAGAAAGTCCATGCATGTTAATTTTAAATGTAAACTGAATCTATATCATGATTTCAGATGTTCACCATTTCCTAACTAATGTTGATCCAAATGCAAAGACTGTCTAAATTATTAGTAAGTCACACTGCCTATGGGAGAGGTCTCTAGATCCAGAAAACCTCTGTCTGGAATACAAGACACCTTACTATGAAGGCCACAGAATTTTTTGTTCTCTAAGGCACCCACAAACCAATGAACTATCACTTGGAAAAAGAGCATCAGTCCTACAATGAACCACTTCAAAATTTCCATAGTTTTGGCCCTGACCTATCCTCAAAACAGAAAATAAAGCCCCCTCAGTTCCCCTTCCTTTAATTTGTTCTGCTTTCTTCCCAGCACTGTTCTTCTCTTTCATCGGGTTCCAGTTCCCTGAGCCTCCCAATTTTCTCATAAAATCTCCACTCCCAGAGAACAGCTTGATAAATCTTTGCCGAGGAAGGACCTAGTAAGGAGTACATTTCTAAAGGTGATGCCTAGAGGATCATAATGTATCACTAACAGTGAATTTCTGGAGATGCTTTTTAGGTCCCCCGTGGTGCAAACAACTAAGCTTGGCCTCATTTACACTTTTATACCAAGTTAAACCATATTTCCTATTTAACAGGCCACAACTGTTTCCTTCCAAGTTTCCTTCTACCTATTATTAAGAGTTTTGAATGGAAACATACAGGATTTTCCAGCATAAATAGAATAGAAATATTCACACAGTTTCATGAAACTCACCTTGTTCAGTACAAGAGGAGTTTGGAATTAGAGAACAATTTCCAACTCCAGAGAGTGGTTCTACAGAGTTTTGCAAGCAACTATTATAGGATGTTTTCATTCCATCTATTCAATACTAGTTAATGAGATAAAAATAGCAGCGTTTCATCAAGCCTGATGTAAATTTTTTTACAATCATATCCTTTAAAATAGGGACTGTACTCTGAAGGCACCTAAGAACATGTGGCCAGAGGCAAAAAGGAAATTAGAGTATTTTAAACTCAGAACACTGATTATAGAATTTTGGTAAAATTTTCCTTTTAGGTAGCGGTAATATGCCCCAATTTGTAGCCACAAGTTTGGATCTTCAGCTGGGGAAGGAAGGAAGGAAGAAAGGGAGGGAAGGAAGGTGGGAGGGAGGAAGAGGAAAGGGAAGAGAAATTTGGAGGAGGTGGGGAGTGATACCTTTCTGTTGTACAACAAAATCCTTCCATTTGAATAACAAAATAACAAAACTGACCAAGACAAAAAACTCCATTGTTGAAATTTACACTAGGATATGAGGCAACAACCAAGGTTTCTCCCTTGAAACAACTCTGCCATAAATTTAATGTCTTTAATATAGTGAATCCCAGGCCTAGATACACATTGAATCACCTGGGAAGGTTTCAACTATACTGACGGCCGGAAGCTACCCCAAGACTCTGATGGAGATTGGCCTGGGGTGCAGCCTGGGCATCAGGATATCTGAAAGCTCCCCCAGGTGATTCGGATGTGCAGGTACCCAGCATTAATCAAAGGACAGAAGACAGAGCTATTCCAGACACCTGTCTGAGCTGACTGTGCTTGCCTGAGACCCAGCTTCACTAGATGTCTCACCTCCTGTGGAACCTTCACGGCCTCCCCTGCAATTGCCCAGTGAAATGGGGACAATAGTGGATCGCAGTCTCCTGTGCGATTAGTAGCTCTGTGATACACTCATCAATTCCCCTCTCTTTGCCCCCCGTGGGCTCTGACTCAGGCTGCAGTAGAGAAAGCGACAAACAGCCTAGCCAATAAATGACCGCTGCCACCGGATAGCCTTTCTTTGACTGAAGAGCCAGAACCTGCCTTTCAGAAACGCAGAGACAGCGTAGGAACGAGGCTGCCATCTGGCGGCCTTCCTGGGCATCTCACGGCCTCTCTCTCGGAAAAGGAATGTGAATCCTACTTTCCAACACCATTGACATACTAGAAACAGGCTTAACTATTACTGCAATGGAAGGGCTCCATGGTGACAGGCAGAACCTGAAGGGAGGGCAGAGCCAGCCCTCTCTATAGGCCAAATGGGACACACGCTCGCCCTCAAAATTTTCTTTCACCCACCTGTCTGCCTTCAAAGTTCTTCTTTAAGGACTTTCAGGAGAGAGGTTTAGCCCAACTGGAGTTAGAGTTTTCTTACCAGGAAGGATCTAATACAGCGGTTCTCAAGCTTAGAATCACCTGGAGGGCTTGTGAAAGTCCAGATTGTTGAGCCCCACTGCCTGAGTTTCCAATTCAGCAGATCTGGCCGGAGAATTTGCCTTTCTAACAAATTCCCAAGTGATACTGCTGGTCCAGTGACCATACTTGGAGAAGCACTGGACAAACTGGCAAAGATCAGTTAGTTCTTAACAGTTAGTAATCTAATAGATCCATCAGTCAGCTGAGGAGACAAGACTGGGTTAAGTATCTGTAGCCCAGCAGTGACCAGGGTCAAAAGATGGTGTCACTGTGGGACTGTTCCTAAATATGAGTGGAATAGCATAAGGGAACCAAAAATACCAGCAAAGAAGTGATCCAGATGGGAACTGGACAAAAAATGCCTCTTCTTTTGCCCCCTGTCCTCAGGGGGTCTCTGGAAACATTGCATGGTGTATTACCTAAATACCAAATCATCCCAATCCATTTAGTTTAGCAGGGGAGCAGACCTGATTCGAAAGCCAAAATGACAGGCTACAATAGATTTCAAACTGAGGATTTTATAGAGACATAAGGTGACAAGAGACATATTAGTATGCATTCCAATACCACCATCTAGTGGAATTTTGTTTTACATCAAACAACCTAAAGGGAGGTGGTTTACTTTTAACAGAAGAGGGCCACATCATTTGCTAATTGTGATACAACCCAAAAGGGCAAGTAAACAGAAACAGTAAATTACGGCTACATGAAAGACATTTTTGCAATCATACATAATATGTTGTATGAAAACAGAACAAAGCTATTAGCTGAGGAACTGCATACACAGAGAAGTGTGTACAAATAGCTTTCCCAGAGTAGTCTGGTAAGAATAGGTAGTGAAAATGGGAAATTATATCAAAATGTTATCTTCATGTGTTGTGTTTATATGCTAAAGCCTCAAACCTCCTAATAAACACTGATAAATAATTATATGAAAAGGAAAAAGCTCATGTTCTGTATAAATGTAAAATGATCCATATAACCACATGCCCTTATGAACAAAACAGTTGAATAAATTGAATTCTCTATGCTCTACCACGGACCCCAGGGAGAGAGAGAGTAAGGAAGAAAAGAGAGGCACAAAATCACTGCTGATAGCCCTGAGAAGGGGTCAGAAAGGAGACGATTCACGATGTAAAAATCTGCTTCACTGGCCATAAAATGTAATGTGTATAACTCCATTCTAGGTGAGCTGATAGTTTAAGGATAACCATTCACAAGAAGCAATTTTATTTTTCTAATCACCGTTACAAACGTAATTGATGGACTGCCTCTTTTCTGTCTCTCAGTACCTCAGGCAGATATTATTGATGTTTGATCATTTTCATGATTCATAAAAATCATAAAATTTTACCAAGCCCAGGGTAGTGAAACTGGTGACCCACAGGGATCTAGCCTGACCCCCCTCCTCCGACTCCAACGTCATGAAGCCAACCTGGGAACTTGTTAAAAATGCAAATTCTCAGCCCCAAGTCTAGAGGAAGTGTCCCTCTCAATACATGTCATTTGAGATTAAATGCAGGGTCTCCCATTCTGTTGTTCTATTGTGCTATCAATGCAGTTGCCTTGATACTACACACTGCTTGGTCTCAAACTGTTCCTCAGATAGTTTTATAAATATTGCTGAGAAAATTTTTACCTAGCCCATATTTCCTACCCCAAGTGAGATTTCAATATGCCCAGGATTTTAACATTACGTTTAAAAAAGTATTTCTAATTCTACAGAGAAACCCTGAATATATTATATATGAGTACCTTCAACTAAGGTTTTATTAAATTGTTTCTATTTCTCATATCAAGAATCCCTTGTCTAATAAATCTTCATTGAATTTTATATGTGCTCAGCACTCTGCTTTGAAGGAAGGATAAGTATCTTAGGTTAGGTTCCCAAGAGGCAGACTCTGAGATGAGGATTCATGAGCAAGTGATTTATTAAGAAGGTGCTCCCAGGAGAAATCAGCAAGAGAGTAGGGAAAGCAGAACAAGGAGGAAACCCAGGTAAGGGTGTGTTTCAGACTAAGTCCCAGGGAGGGTCTTGACCTCATCCTGCAGGGAACTCTGACATCTATCCAAACTAGAAGCAAGGGAACTGGGGTTTCATATTCCCAGGCACATTGCTCATGAGATAAGGAGCCTGAGATTGGCCTGGAAAAGAAGGTTCACAGGTGCTGGCCATTGGAATCAAAACCACACCAAAGCTACAGGAGGCGTGAACAGATGGGTGAAAGGGATACAGGGGATCTGGTTGGAGCACCAACAGTCTCTGCTTCTATCAGCATAAATCTTGTTTTCTTGCATTCTAGATGAGTAACAAAAAAATAATTGAAGACCAATAGTAGACCAAATATAGCCAAATGCAAAGTTATGGTAAGCTGACACATATTATAATAAACCAAAAGCAGTGGTTCCCAAAATTTTGCTGCACATTGAAACCACCTGAGGATCAAAACTATACTGATGCCTGGCTCCCAATCCCAGGCATTGTAAGTTATTTGGTTTGGGGTGTAACCTGGGCATTGGAATGTTTTAAAGTCACTCCCACCTCCAGGTGATTCTAATCTTCAGGAAAGTCTGGGAACCGCTGGTCCAAGGCAAGAAACACTCATGTGAATTGTTTTCACTGGGGAAGAGACATCAGGAAAGGGGTGAGGCTGGACTGGGTCTTGACAGACGATTAAAATTGGGGTAACAAAAAATGAAAGGGGTAGACATTACTGTCAAGAAATGCAGCCTAGGGCCTCCCTGGTGGCGCAGTGGTTGAGAGTCCGCCTGCCGATGCAGGGGATACGGGTTCGTGCCCCGGTCTGGGAGGATCCCATATGCCGCGGAGCGGCTGGGCCCGTGAGCCATGGCCGCTGGGCCTGCGCATCCGGAGCCTGTGCTCCGCAACGGGAGAGGCCACAACAGTGAGAGGCCCGCATACCGCAAAAAGAAAAAAAAAAAAAAAAAAAGAAATGCAGCCTAAATTCAAAGGTGAAAATTAGCATGACTAATAAAAGAAAATAAGGAAACCAACTTGAGAAGGTCTTGCTTAGACAAGTGAAAAATAAGGTTTTATAGAGAAAGTGAATCCCTATTACAGTTAGTCCAGAAGTCAAGCAAAACTTATTTGAACTTGACCCAGTGGGCAACCATTGTAGATTTTTGAACAGAGGAGTGAAATGATAAAAGTGGTGTTTAAAGAAAAGTATTCCAGCAACAATACAGAAGACAGATCCAAATTCCAAGAGGCTTGAGTCACAGAGGTCTGCCAAGAGGCCATTTCAGTAATCCTGGTATTTGATAAGGTCTCCACTAGGTCAGTAGCTGTCAAACTTGAAAGGAAGGCACAAATAAGTAAAGGTATTTTAAAGAAAAGAAAGGTCTAGGATCTTGGATATAGAAGTCAAAAAGAGAAAGGTACTAAAGATAAGTCCAAACTTAATAGGCGATGGGAAGTATTAACTGATGTGTTTTTTCCACATGTATGTTAACCCCTGACCTGTCTTCAACTGGGCTAGGGGACACGAAGCAGGCTTTGCTCTACTGGGTGTGTCAAAGAGGAATAAGAGAAAAAAGACACCAAGTTATTTGCTTTAAATTAAAATTTAATAATAATAATCCTACACTGTGCATATAACACAGAATATTTTTTTAACTTTTTATTTTATATTAGGTTATAGACAAGTAACAATGTTGTGATAGTTTCAGGTGCACAGCAAAGCCACTCAGCCATACATATACATGTATCCATTCTTCCTCAAACTCCCCTCCCATCCAGGCTGCCACAACATTGAGCAGAGTTCCCTGTGCTATACAGTATGTCCTTGTTGATTATCCATTTTAAATATAGCAGTGTGTACATGACAATCCCAAACTCCCTGACTATCCCTTCCTCCCATCCTTTCCCCCCGGTAACCATAAATTCATTCTCTAAGTCTATGAGTCTGCTTCTGTTTTGTAAATGATCTTATTTGTATCATTTCTTTTTAGATTTCACTTATAAGGGATATTATATGATATTTCTCTTTCTCTGTCTGACTTGCTTCACTCAGTATGACAATCTCTAGGTCCATCCATGTGCTTCAAATGGCATTATTTCATTCTTTTTAATGACTGAGTAATATCCCATTGTATATATGTATCACATCTTCTTTATCCATTCCTCTGTCGATGGACATTTAGCTCCAAAATTGACAAACAACTCATCTAGCTTAATATCATCAAAACAAACAACCCACCAGGAAGCCTACACAACCTACTGAAACAACCTTAGCCACTGGGGACAGACACCAAAAACAACAGGAACTACGAATCTGCAGCCTGCAAAAAGGAGACCCCAAACACAGTAACATAAGCAAAATGAGAAGACAGAGAAACACACAGCAGGTGAAGGAGCAAGATAAAAACCTACCAGACCTAACAAATGAAGAGGTAATAGGCAGTCTACCTGAAAAAGAATTCAGAATAATGATAGTAAAGATGATCCAAGATTCTATTTCCAAGATCCAAAATCTTGGAAATAGAATAGACAAAATGCAAGAAAAAGTTAACAAGGACCTAGAAGAACTAAAGATGAATCAAGCATCAATTAAAAACACAATAAATGAAATGAAAAATACTCTAGATGGGATCAATAGCAGAATAACTGAGGCAGAAGAACAGATAAGTGAGGTGGAAGATAAAATAGTGGAAATAACTGATGCAGAGCAAAATAAAGAAAAAAGAATGAAAAGAACAGAGGACAGTCTCAGAGACCTCTGGGACAACATTAAATGCACCAACATTCGAATTATAGGGGTTCCAGAAGAAGAAGAGAAAAAGAAAGGGACTGAGAAAATATTTGAAGATTATAGTTGAAAACTTCCCTAATATGGGAAAGGAAATAGTTAATCAAGTCCAGGAGGCACAGAGAGTCCCATACAGAATAAATCCAAGGAGAAATATGCCAAGACACATATTAATCAAACTGTCAAAAATTAAACACAAAGAAATCATATTAAAAGCAGCAAGGGAAAAACAACAAATAACACACAAGGGAATCCCCATCAGGTTAACAGCTGATCTCTCAGCAGAAACTCTACAAGCCAGAAGGGAGTGGCAGGACATAATTAAAGTGATGAAGGACAAAAACCTGCAACCAAGATTACTCTACCCAGCAAGGATCTCATTCAGATTTGATGGAAAAATTAAAACATTTACAGACAAGCAAAAGCTGAGAGAGTTCAGCACCACCAAACCAGCTTTACAACAAATGCTAAAGGAACTTCTCTAGGCAAGAAACACACAGAAGGAAAAGACCTACAATAACGAACCCAAAACAATTAAGAAAATGGGAATAGGAACATACATATCAATAATTACCTTAAATGTAAATGGATTAAATGCTCCCGCCAAAAGACACAGATTGGCTGAATGGATACAAAAACAAAACCATATATATGCTGTCTACAAGAGACCCACTTCAGACCTAGAGACACATACAGACTGAAAGTAAGGGGATGGATAAAGATGTTCCATGCAAGTAGAAACCAAAAGAAAGCTGGAGTAGCAATTCTCATATCAGACAAAATAGACTTTAAAATAAAGACTATTAGAAGAGACAAAGAAGGACACTACATAATGATAAAGGGATCGATCCAAGAAGAAGATATAACAATTGTAAATATTTATGCACCCAACATAGGACCACCTCAATACATAAGGCAAATACTAACAGCCATAAAAGGGGAAGTCGACAGTAACACACTCATAGTAGGGGACTTTAACACCCCACTTTCACCAATGGACAGATCATCCGAAATGAAAATAAATAAGGAAATACAAGCTTTAAATGATACATTAAACAAGATGGACTTAATTGATATTTGTAGGACATTCCATCCAAAAACAACAGAATACACATTTTTCTCAAGTGCTCATGGAACATTCTCCAGGATAGATCATATCTTGGGTCACAAATCAAGCCTTGGTAAATTTAAGAAAATTGAAATTGTATCAAGTATCTTTTCCGACCACAATGCTATGAGACTAGACATCAATTCCAGGAAAAGATCTGTAAAAAATACAAACACATGGAGGCTAAACAATACACTACTCAATAACGAAGTGATCACTGAAGAAATCAAAGAGGGAATTTAAAAATACCTAGAAACAAATGACAATGGAGACACGACGACCCAAAACCTATGGGACGCAGCAAAAGCAGTTCTAAGGGGGAAGTTTATAGCAATACAATCCCACCTTAAGAAACAGGAAACATCTCGAGTAAACAACCTGACCCTGTACCTAAAGCAATTAGAGAAAGAAGAACAAAAAACTCCCAAAGTTAGCAGAAGGAAAGAAATCATAAAGATCAGATCAGAAATAAATGAAAAAGAAATGAAGGAAATGATAGCAAAGATCAATAAAACTAAAAGCTGGTTCTTTGAGAAGATAAACAAAATTGATAAACCATTAGCCAGACTCATCAAGAAAAAAAGGGAGAAGACTCAAATCAATAGAATTAGAAATGAAAAAGGAGAAGTAACAACTGACACTGCAGAAATACAAAAGATCATGAGAGATTACTACAAGAAACTCTATGCTAATAAAATGGACAACCTGGAAGAAATGGACAAATTCTTAGAAATGCACAACCTGCCAAGACTGAATCAGGAAGAAATAGAAAATATGAATAGACCAAGCACAAGCACTGAAATTGAAACTGTGATTAAAAATCTTCCAACAAAAAAAAGCCCAGGACCAGGTGGCTTCACAGGCGAATTCTATCAAGCATTTAGAGAAGAGCTAACACCTATCCTTCTCAAACTCTTCCAAACAATTTCAGAGGAAGGAACACTCCCAAACTCATTCTACAAGGCCACCATCACCTTGATACCAAAACCAGACAAGGATGTCACAAAGAAAGAAAACTACAGGCCAATATCACTGATGAACATAGATGCAAAAATCCTCAACAAAATACTAGCAAACAGAATCCAACAGCACATTAAAAGGATCATACACCATGATCAAGTGGGATTTATTCCAGGAATGCAAGGATTCTTCAATATACGCAAATCAATCAATGTGATACACCATATTAACAAATTGAAGAAGAAAAACCATACGATCATCTCAGTAGATGCAGAGAAAGCTTTCGACAAAATTCAACACCCATTTATGATAAAAACCCTCCAGAAAGTAGGCATAGAGGGAACTTTCCTCAACATAATAAAGGCCATATATGACAAACCCACAGCCAACATCGTCCTCAATGGTGAAAAACTGAAACCATTTCCACTAAGATCAGGAACAAGACAAGGCTGCCCACTCTCACCACTCTTATTCAACTTAGGTTTGGAAGTTTTAGCCACAGCAATCAGAGAAGAAAAGGAAATAAAAGGAATCCAAATTGGAACAGAAGAAGTAAAGCTGTCACTGTTTGCAGATGACATGATACTATACATAGAGAATCCTAAAGATGCTACCAGAAAACTACTAGAGCTAATCAATGAATTTGGTAAAGTAGCAGGATACAAAATTAATGCACAGAAATCGCTGGCATTCCTGTACACTAATGATGAAAAATCTGAAAGTGAAATCAAGAAAACACTCCCATTTACCATTGCAACAAAAAGAATAAAATATCTAGGAATAAACCTACCTAAGGAGACAAAAGACCTGTATGCAGAAAATTATAAGACACTGATGAAAGAAATTAAAGATGATACAAACAGATGGAGAGATATACCATGCTCCTGGATTGGAAGAATCAATATTGTGAAAATGACTCTACTACCCAAAGCAATCTACAGATTCAATGCAATCCCTATCAAACTACCACTGGCATTTTTCACAGAACTAGAACAAAAAATTTCAAAATTTGTTTGGAAAAACAAAAGACCCCGAATAGCCAAAGCAATCTTGAGAACGAAACACGGAGCTGGAGGAATCAGGCTCCCTGACTTCAGACTATACTACAAAGCTACAGTAATCAAGACAGTGTGGTACTGGCACAAAAACAGAAAGATAGATCAATGGAACAGGATAGAAAGCCCAGAGATAAACCCACGCACATATGGTCAACTTATCTTTGATAAAGGAGGCAGGAATGTACAGTGGAGAAAGGACAGCCTCTTCAATAAGTGGTGCTGGGAAAACTGGACAGGGACATGTAAAAGTATGACATTAGATCATTCCCTAACACCATACACAAAAATAAGCTCAAAATGGATTAAAGACCTAAATGTAAGGCCAGAAACTATCAAACTCTTAGAGGAAAACATAGGCAGAACACTCTATGACATAAATCACAGCAAGATCCTTTTGGACCCACCTCCTAGAGAAATGGAAATAAAAACAAAGATAAACAAATGGGACCTAATGAAACTTCAAAGCTTTTGCACAGCAAAGGAAACCATAAACAAGACCAAAAGACAACCCTCAGAATGGGAGAAAATATTTGCAAATGAAGCAACTGACAAAGGATTAATCTCCAAAATTTATAAGCAGCTCATGCAGCTCAATAGCAAAATAACAAACAACCCAATCCAAAAATGGGCAGAAGACTTAAATAGGCATTTCTCCAAAGAAGATATACAGACTGCCAACAAACACATGAAAGAATGCTCAACATCATTAATCATTAGAGAAATGCAAATCAAAACTACAATGAGATATCATCTCACACCAGTCAGAATGGCCATCATCAAGAAATCTAGAAACAATAAATGCTGGAGAGGGTGTGGAGAAAAGGGAACACTCTTGCACTGCTGGTGGGAATGTGAATTGGTACAGCCACTATGGAGAACAGTATGGAGGTTCCTTAAAAAACTAAAAATAGAACTACCATATGACCCAGCAATCCCACTACTAGGCATATACCCTGAGAAAACCATAATTCAAAAAGAGACATGTACCAAAATGTTCACTGCAGCTCTATTCCCAATAGCCCGGAGCTGGAAACAACCTAAGTGTCCATCATCGGATGAATGGATAAAGAAGATGTGGCACATATATACAATGGAATATTACTCAGCCATAAAAAGAAACGAAACTGAGCTATTTGTAATGAGGTGGATAGACCTAGAGTCTGTCATACAGAGTGAAGTAAGTCAGAAAGAGAAAGACAAATACCGTATGCTAACACATATATATGGAATTTAAGAAAAAAAAATGTCATGAAGAACCTAGGGGTAAAACAGGAATAAAGACACAGACCTACTGAGAATGGACTTGAGGATATGGGGAGGGGGAAGGGTAAGCTGTGACAAAGCGAAAGAGAGGCATGGACATATATACACTACCAAACGTAAGGTAGATAGATAGTGGGAAGCAGCCGCATAGCACAGGGAGATCAGCTCGGTGCTTTGTGACCGCCTGGAGGGGTGGGATAAGGAGGGTGGGAGGGAGGGAGATGCATGAGGGAAGGGATGTGGGAACAGATGTATATGTATCACTGATTCACTGTGTTATAAAGAAGAAACTAAAAAATAATAATAATAAATTAATTAATTAATTTTTTTAAAAAAACCAATCAAAAAATGGGCAGAACACCTAAATAGACATTTCTCCCAAGAAGATATACAGATGGCCAAGAGGCACATGAAAAGATATTCGAGGGCTTCCCTGATTGCGCAGTCGTTGGGAGACCACTAATTTGCTAATTATTAGAGAAATGCAAATGAAAACTACAATGAGGTATCACCTCACACCAGTCAAAATGGCTATCATCAAAAAATCCACAAACAATAAATGCTGGAGAGAGTGTGGAGAGAAGGGAACCCTCCTACACTGTTTGTGGGTATGTAAATTGGTACAGCCACTATGGAGAACAGTATAGAGGTTCCTTAAAAAACTAAAAACAGAGCTACCATATGACCCTGCAATCCCACTCCTGGGCATATATTGGGAGAAAAACATGTTCCAAAAGGATACATGCACCCCAATGTTCACTGCAGCACTGTTTACGATAGCCAAGACATGGAAGCAACCTAAATGTCCATCGACATAGCACAGATATTTTAAAGGAAAATTAAGAAAGCTTTTTTTCTGCCTTCCTTCCAGGCAAACTTTCCCTGGAAAGGAAAAAGATAATTAGATGGGAAGAAGAGAGCTTAGATACTTAGAGTAAGGACTTTGAACACTGTCCTCTTCCATACCTCTGCCGGCTCCACACTCCTAAGCCTTGTGGATCAAAAAGAGTCAGAAAAGCCACAGTCTTCCTTTATCCTTAGGGATCCAAGGATAGAGTGGAAGACTACCCTCCTTTATTGCCTACCACAATGACATTGGGCTTGTGATGTCTCAGTCCTGCAGGTCTTGATGATTGGTACTATATCTCTGGAGAGCAGCCCTGAAGAGGGGTCCTCAAGCAACTGAAGTTATTTGAGAATTGTTGGCCTGAAGAGGTGTCAGATATGGTGATGAAGAATTATGGCAACAGAAAGTGATACCCTCAGTTCACACACTGTGGTGGTAAAAAGACATCTCAGTAAAAGTAAGAATTGATGCTGACAACCAAGGTTGATGGCAGGAGGATTATACATCTCAGCCACTGGCAGTATGGGGCAGATCAAGACTGAAACAGAGACACACACCCCCCAACAGTGCACCTCTGCAGTGAAGAGAAAAAGCAGAAAATATCAAATATATAATATAATAAATATACATGTATATATATAACGTAAATATTAAATATGAATGGGAGATTACTGATTTTGATTGAGATTAACAATTAAAGTAACTGAGTTTCCCTAGAAGTGATTGGGTTGCTTTGTTACTTTGAGGAGGAATATTGCATGAGGTGAAAATATAACATTTTCATTATAGGAAAATAAAGAATGCTACATTTTATACATCTGAATTTTCACTCTTTGAAAATCACTTTGACTTTACAAGGTTTTGAGCTAGTATGACAGGAAAAATGGTGGCGCCAAGATGATGAATCTGGCTTGGGGGCATGTCAAGTTTAAGTAACAAGATAGGCAGTAGAAAATATTCTGTAAGTTGGTGTAATGCAAAACTAGAGCCAGACTGGAAGATGAAGGCAAAGTTATAGATTCATTCAGTAGTCATTAGAATGAAGGTGGTAATTTAAGCTAGCATGAATGTACAAAGAAAAGCACATAGGCAAAAGCTCTGAACCCCTAAATTGCTTCTGTAGGACATAAAAGTAAGCTTGATATTTAAAATATTGGTGGAATTATTTAAGTACATAAAAGATTATGACATACAATGTATATACTTTCCTGTCTTTTCATTATTTGATTAAACTGAATAAATCATAAGAATTTAGTAGGCCTATATTTTTTCAGCTATTTATTATATATATTTATATATTTTAATATTTTCAAATATTATAGGTACATGGAATAAAGAGATCTCAGAAATGAAAATGTGGATTGCTGAAATATATGACAAAGGCTGAGAGATGAGGTTGAGAAAATTTCCCAGAATAAAAAGCAAAAACAAAACAAAACAAAATGCAAAAGGTGGAAAATAAGAGAGAAATGATGGGAGATATAAAGGAGTCCCAGGAGGTCCAACATCCAAATAATAGGAGTCCAGTGGAGGGTGGGGGGAGGAAAGAAAAGAGAGAAGGGAAGGGAAGGAAGAGAAAAAGAGGAATGAAAATTATCAAAGAAATAATAAAATTTTCCAGAGTAATTTCTGCAGTGAATAACATTTACATATTTATTGTATAGTAATCTCTGTTTATTGATTTTTATTTCACAGAATCAGTCCATGGACAAGTCTCAGAAGATATCATTTTAACACTAGAATTGGGAATAAATCCTATGAGCCCTGACAATGTTTACATTGTAATTTAATGCTGATAGTTTGAGAGGTGGAGATAGGAAAAGAGACCTGATGGAAGTATAAGAACCCAGCTGTCTTCACATTAAATGGCATAGAAGGAAGAGAAACTGTTTTAAGGTAATAGCCTATAAGATAAAGTTTTGAGAATGTTATTAAAAGTCATAATAGTAACCAACAGAAACCCTAGAAATAAGATTATATCTGACTAAATTGGGAGGCAGAGAAGACAGGGGTAGGATAATACTGTGTGACTGAGCAAAATTCCAGAGGCAGGCAGCCTCCAAGATGGCCCCCACTGATCCTTGCCTCCTACTGTTGTAATCCTCTGTGTAATCCCATCCCCTGAGTGCAGGCTGGATTTAGTGACTCACTTTTAACAAATAGCATACAACAAAGGTGATGAGCTGTCATTCCTAGATTAGGTTACAAAGAATGTTCTAGAATGTCTTTGGAAAAGTGAAAGGGAACCAGTAGAGAGTTTCTCAGTTAAATTTTACTGTGCAACACACTACCCTAAAGCTTACTGGGCTAAAACAGCAATCATTTATTTAGCTCATGATTCTGTGGGTAAGCAATTTAGATTGTGTTCAGCCAGGCAGTTGTTCTGTTCTCAGCTGGCCTCACTAAATCATCTGAGGTCAGCTGTCAGGTGGGCTGGGAAATAACTAGTTTAGGATGGTCTCTAGCCTCTGCTGGGGCAGCTCATCTTTGCTGCATACTGTCATGCATTTTCCAGTATGATAGCCTAGGCTTTTTCACGTGGAAACAGGAGGGCAGTTTGTAAGAGAGCAATTCAAAGCATTAAAGGCATTTTGAAGTCCAGTCCCAGAACACGATTACACTTCCACTGCATTTTGTTGGTCAAAGCAAATTACAAGGCCAGCCTAGACTTGAGGGATGGAAAATTTGACTGTAACTCCTAATGGGAAATTCTGCAAAATTACATTGCAAAGGGAATGGAGATGCGAGAGAAAT
This sequence comes from Mesoplodon densirostris, assembly GCF_025265405.1. Classification (NCBI taxonomy): domain Eukaryota; kingdom Metazoa; phylum Chordata; class Mammalia; order Artiodactyla; family Ziphiidae; genus Mesoplodon; species Mesoplodon densirostris. Next base: position 97,984,998 of record NC_082668.1, on the reverse strand, counting down.
AATTGTGGCCAATTTTGCAAACAGTCTACCATGGCCTGACATCTGGCCATACTTATTTACATCCCCCTCACAGACAAAATATACTCACTTCCCCTGAGACATCCCAAAGTCTAATCTAATTACTACATAATGCTCAGGTTCAGAATCTTGAACATCTGGTCTGGATGGAGATGCTCTTGATCTAGAGACTTCCGACCTAAAAAGAAAAATTATCTATCCCTATCATACCCAATCTACAATAATGAACCACAGCAGAATAATCACGATGGACACTCCCATTCGACAAAGAGAGATATCAAAGGCACACAACAGTCATGGTCCATAGAAATTCTGAAATCCAATAAAGCAAATATTCCTAGGTCCCTCTACTCAGAGGTAGGAAGTGTTCCTTGATTACGGCACAGTTCTGATCCCTGGAAGTAGTTTCTCAATAAACGACCCTTGGCTGTAGCCTCTAGATATCCTTTCTTTTTTAATCCTGCCATATCACCATGAGTACAAGTCTGCTCAATGACATTTGGCTCAGTTGACACTTGTCACCACAGCTGACAGCCAGACCATCCCCAGAAGAAGAAGAGCCACCCGTGAATGCATGAAGGAGTCCAATGGAGCCACTGAAGTTCACCCTAAATTGATGACTCACTGAATCTAAGTTAAATAAATGTTGTTTTAAGTCATTTAATTTTAAGCTGGTTTGTTATACAGAAATAGATAATTCCTAATGTTTTAAAAAAATAATATACCTACTGTAGAAGATAAAGGAAAAAAATCATAGTCCTTATAAAGAGAGTAAATAAAGCCAAAAGGAAGATAAAAACAAGGTGACAGAGGATCAAGCCTATCACTACTACAGAAAAATTAAATAAGTTAAATCTCTCAGGTAAAAGGCAAATACTTTCATTAAGTTCAAAACAAATTTCAACTATATGTGGCTAACAAGAAACATATCTAAAATGGCACATTAGAGAATTATCCAAAATAATGGTCAAAAATTATTAGGCAAGTAGAAGCAAAAGAAATCAAGGATTGCATTATTATTATATAATTAAAGACCCAAAGCTTCAGTGGTCTCTCTATTTTTTAGAAAAGATAAATCAGTAAGAAATATAAAACTCTTGTGAATAATTATTACTGAACATCATCAAAATATATAAATAGTATTATAAATGCATGAAAATGAAAGAATAGATATTTATAAATTACTGAACTTTGAGTAAGATTGATTTATTTAGGGTACAATATCCTTTGTAAAGAAAGCAAGGGGCTTCCCTGTTGGCGCAGTGGTTGAGAGTCCGCCTGCTGATGCAGGGGACACGGGTTCGTGCCCCGGTCCGGGAAGATCCCACGTGCCGCAGAGCGGCTGGGCCCGTGGGCCATGGCTGCTGGGCCTGTGCTCCGCAACGGGAGAGGCCACAACAGTGAGAAGGCCTGCGTACAGCAAAAAAAAAAAAAAAAAAAAAAAAGAAAGCAAATATACCTTTTTCTCAAGCATCCCTAGAACATACTAAAATTTGATCATATAGAAGATAATAAAGAAAACTTCAAGAAAATCCCAGAAATAAAAAATTTCAAGGGCCCGTTTTCTGACTGGAGGGCCAAGAGCCTTAATCAGGAGTCTATGTATGGGCTTCAGAAAATCTATGTACCTCTTGACACTGTATTTTGTGCTTATGAGCATTTTCTCAGTATTGAGTGCATAGTTTTCATCAATTTTCCAAATGACCCCAATCTCTCATAAAAATGAAATTGGGAGGGCTTCCCTGGTGGCGTAGTGGTTGAGAGTCCGCCTGCTGATGCAGGGGACAAGGGTTTGTGCCCTGGTCCGGGAGGATCCCACATGCCGCAGAGCGGCTGGGCCCGTGAGCCATGGCCGCTGAGCCTGCGCGTCTGGAGCCTGTGCTCCGCAGCAGGAGAGGCCACAGCAGTGAGAGACCCGTGTACCGCAAAAAAAAAAAAAAAAGAAATTGGGAACTAATAAATACAATCTTAAATGAAAAATTAAAATCCCAGTCACACAAAAGTGGCTTATTCTTAAAAAAGATTTTAAAATCAGTATTAAATTTAATAAGATACAGACATTGTTCAAACTATTGTTTCCATTTAGTTAACAGGTTTGTGTAGTTGGAATTGCTTTGGGTTTGGAAGTGGACATAAAGTTTCATATTTATTAATCAATAATCCATAAATGAAAGCATAGTGAGTCCAGCATGCATGTCACAATATGTAGTTGGTTTATTGTTCTTTGTGTATAATTTTTATCAGTTAGAACTTTTTCCTTGCAAGAGAAAACCTAAATCAAAAGGTTAAGCAAAAAAGAATTTAATGATAATGAAACTAGAACTCCTAGGGATAGGTTTATCTTTATGCAGAAGCTCAAACTATGTCACCAGGACCTGGCAGATTTCCAACTCTAGTTCCTGATCCATTTGCAGACAGGCTCCTCCCTTACCGAAGCTAGATGGCTTAGAGGACTCCAGAAACTTACATAATCTCGGCTTCCATTTTGGCAGCAAATTGTATCTCCCTCTATCCCTAGTCTCCAGAAATTCTCAAGACATCTCGTTGGCTCTGATGGCATCACCTGGGCATCCCTGATCTAATCACTGAGGACAGGGAAAAGTGGGACCTGATTAGCCACACCTAACTCACATATCACCCCTAGCCCTCCACCCAACCCCATTTACTGAGAATGAGTGATATGTGGATCCCAAATTTAAAAATAGAGTATTACCTAAAACAGCTAAATAGATGACAGAAAAGAATAAATGGAGCTAGTAATATCACATGTGCATTTTATTGAGTATAAGAATTTCATATTTACATGTTTAATGTCCATCCTTTTCATTCTTCTGCTTCTTACTTAATGAAATGGGGCTATTAAAATTGGCAGAACTTGCTGTCATGATCAAATACCGATAACATGCCTTTCCTTTTTCTCAAACCTCTCTATTTTCAAAATTAATAAAAATTCCACATTTACTGGAAACTGGTAGTTCCAGGTGATTAGGATTCATGAAGTAAAACTATCTGTATCTGAACATCACCAATCATCAGGGAAATGAAAATCAAAACTACAATGAGATATTACCTCACACTTGTTATAATGGCTATCATCAAAAAGCCAAGAAATAACAAGTGTTGGCAAGGATAGGGAGAAAAGGGATCTTCACTGTTGATGGAAATATAAACTGGTGCATCCACCATGGCTAACAGTATGGAGGCTCCTCAAAAAATTGAAAATCAAACTACCATATGATCCAACAATTCCACTTCTGGGAATATATCCAAAGAAAACAAAAACACTAATTCAAAAAGATATATGCACATGCATTATTTAGAATAGCCAAGACATGGAAAGTGTCTACCAATGGATGAATGGATAAAGAAACTGTGGCATATATATATATATATATATATATATATATATATATATATATATATATATATATACACACACACATACATTTATACATTCACAAGGAAATACTGTTCAGCCATTAAAAATAATGAAATCTTGCCTTTTGTGATAACATGGATGGATCTTGTGGGTGTATGCTAAGTGAAATAAGTTAGTAAGTCAAACAGACAAAGACAAATACCATATGATCTCACTTGTATGTGGAATCTTAATATTTTAAATGAACAAACGAACAAAAACAAGCTCATAGATACCGAGAACAGGTTGCCAGAGGTGGTAGGTGGGCAAAATGTGTGAAGGGGGTCAAAAGATAAAACTTCCAGTTATAAAATAAGTAAGTCACAGGGATATAACGTACAGCATGGTGACTACAGTTAATAATACTGTACTGCATATTTTAAAGTCGCTAAGAGAGTAGATCAATCTTAAAGGTTCTCATCACAAGAAAAAACGTGTAACCGTGTATGGTGACAGATGGCAACTAGACTTATTGTTGTGATCAGTTTACAATAGATACAAATATCAAATCATTGTTACACACCTGAAACTAATATAATGTTATGTCAATTACACCTAAATAAAAAATTAGAATTTAAGAATACGCACAGTCTGGCTAAGCAGTTCCATTTCTATGAGTATACCTGAGAGAATTGCTAATAATAAATAAGGATGCCCATTGTTTTAGTGGCAAAAAATTGAAACAATATAAATATCCACCAACTACAGAATATATAGATTGTGGTATATTCATTATCTAGCTTTTGAAATTTAAAAAGAATCTACTTGTATATCATAAATAAATCTTGAAAAAACTGTTGAATGAAGAAAGCAAAAAAAAACTATATTTGCATTATCTCATACTTAACATGTTGAAAATAGAATTCAAATGAATGTCCAAATTATAGGGGTTTAATGAAACTTTGAACTATTTGATGTTTATCATTAATGTTTCACACATTTCAGTAAAATCAAATCTGACTAATTCATTGTTCATACTCTCAGAAGATACTGGGATCTAAAAATAATTGAATTCTTTGCTTGCAAAGATATTCCCTTATTTATAACTGGAATTACAATGTATTGAAACTCAGTAGAGATAATTAATGGGAGATAAGGGATTCTTTAAAAAAAATGTTCAATTAAGTGGAAATGTCATATAAAAGAAAGGCACAATATGAAAGTAAAAAAAGAAATCTAGCACACTGAGAGAAGACAAGGGACCAAGAAATGTTCAAAGAATGTCTGAGCGCTTAACCTCCCTGACCTCAGCATAGCAGAGAAGAAAATAAAAGTTATTTAACATTTCTTGGGCTTCAGAATGTATTGTAAGTTGAAGGAACAACAAGATAAATTATTTAGACTGTTTCAACTGAGATTGGCAAAATCCCAACCTGTCATAAACAAGGTTTAAAAAGCTTTACACAATAAATAATTTATAGTTTCTAAACCAGAAAAGTTCTAAATTTGAAACCCTGCATTGAATAGAAGACTCTATACCAACCACAGGGCACTCATCTCCCTTCAGGAGCTCACTGAGATACTTTATAAAAAGGTCACTATCATAAAGAAAAGCACAATATTACATCTCTTATTTCCTATTTTCAGAAATGTAAACCAAATACAGGATATTTAAGAGAGATGTCACAGCAATTTTTAAGTAAACAACAACAACATGAATGCCTTTTTATTTTTACAGGAGGATCAGGTAAATTCCATATTTACCCAAGTTCCATATCATAAAATATACCATGATATAATGTGCCTTTAAATTGAACCAAGAATTATAAACCCCTTGTGAAGAAATGTGAGTGAGAATATTTCTAGATTTTTATAAGAATTCTTTATCTTTTACACTTGTTTTCCCACAACTAATTTGACACAGTTTTTTAACAACCTGCTTTTATCAAATGTACCCAAAGCATTCAGCTAGCTTTGTACAGAAATTTCCCTTTCTTCCCACATTCAAGTTTCATTGGTTTACATAACAATTCACTTAGATTACACGATAAAAATAACAAATGTAACTGAGAAACAGGCTTAGAAACAAGGACATTTCATCTTCTGGAAGCATACAACAACACATCAGGACCCCTGGTGAGAGCTGATCTGCACTGGCATAGCCTTGGCATATCACGAGTATCAGTCAAAATGTTTTGCAAGGGAAATAGAGGGCATTGGTCAATGTAGCAAGTCTATTAAATGGAGGTCAGATAAGAACACTTCCACAATATAATAAGCAAACAGCTACTATCTGTGGAGTGTTTGCTATGCCAGGGTCCTTACCTACCATCCATCTGATTTAAATGTTTCAGCAGACAGTGAGACACTCATTCCACGTAATAATGTCCCTATAACACAGATTAACTAAAATTTTTTTCAAGAGTGATCAAGTAGACTCTCTAGAGATCCTTTTCATTTCAACCCTTCATAATTTGGCCCCAAATGAACCAACCAATCTTATCTTCCACTACTTTCCCATTTGACCTGCTATTCCAACAAGAACGTCTAGCCATCATCCCCATAATGGAACAGTGCCCTGAAGCAAAATGTTTAATAGAGCTTTGAACTCACTGCTGGGGTTGTCGCCATACTTAACGCTTACTGGCAATGTGGCCATGGCTAAGTTGCTCAGCCTTTTTAACAGTTTCCTTATCTGTAAAGCACCGGGGATAATACAATAATGAGGATAATATAACACCTACCTCATAACAGATATCACCCATAAGGTAGCTCAATGCCTGATATATAGTGTTCAATAAATGTTGCCTATAATTATTGCTTTGTAATAGTATTAATTATAAAGAAGTTTAAGAACTGATAGGCACTTTCTTTTAATATTTCTGCTACTTAAAATAGGAGGACTGGGACTTCCCTGGTGGCGCAGTGGTTAAGAATCTGCCTGCCAATGCAGGGGACACGGATTTGAGCCCTGGTCCAGGAAGATCCCACACGCTGCAGAGCAACTAAGCCCGTGTGCCACAACTACTGAGCCTGTGCTCTAGATCACGCGAGCCACAACTACTGAAGCCCACGCGCCTAGAGCCGGTGCTCCGCAACAAGAGAAGCCACCACAATGAGAAGCCCGCGCACCGCAACGAAGAGTAGCCCCCTCTCACCGCAACTAGAGAAAGCCCGTGTGCAGCAACGAAGACCCAGTGCAGCCGAAAATAAATAAATAGATAAGTAAATAAATTTTAAAAAATAATAAAATAAAAAGAGGAGGACTTTGAATGACTTAGTGTTTCTTTTCTTTTATGTAATACATATTTTTAAAAATATTTCCAAACCTCAGACTAATTTATAGTACTCCCAGAGATATGTAAGATAGATAAGAGATAATAAAATTAAAATATACATTTTTGGAGTTTGCAGATTTTGGAATCTGACATAAGGCACCAATATTTTGCCTAGTATCAAGTAAACAATAATCAAAAATAGTCAATGGGGTAAAGTATTTCTATGTGCTTAACACTGTGTTTTATATGGACTATCTCTCTCAATCTCCAGAAAACAATATTATCCTTTTTTCCATGTGAAGAAGACGAAGCTTAGAGCACTCAGTAACTTGCCCAAAGTCACAAAGCTGGTGACTGGTGGAGTAAGGATCTGAACTCAGTCTCATGCCAAAGCCAAAGTTTTAAATGTCTGTGCTACACTGCCAGAATTCTTCACTGTTGAAGATCAAAAATGGCAAGGGCTCACAAGGTGAGATCAGAGAACTTCCAGACCAAGGTTGAAGGTTGCAGAGTCCTACTGATAATGTTCCCTCCGTCCCTACTCCAAGTGCGTTTGTCAGGGATATGGGTGATTCTGTGGTGTATTGGGAGGAGAAAGGACCTGTGAGTACTTGGGAAGTAACTGAAATTTGGGATTTGTACAATCTTTGTGAAAGCTCTTCTCTCTGAGAGAGATCTTTTTAGGACAATGCCTGATTCTCGTGGCTTGAGGGATGCTAAGAACTATTAAAATTTCCTAATACTCTGCTAGCAAATATCCTGTAATGTGGCATATAGTGTTGGGGACAGAGGTAGGAAATGGGTCCTGATTAGCTAACAATTATTAAGTTTTTCATTAAAATTATTATTGTGGTTTTGGTACTACAACTATTGTTCCCACTACCACTCTGGGGTCTTTATTCACGCCGTCTCTTCCCCACTCTCAATCCCTGACATCTCCTATGACTTAGATAAATCTATCTAAATATACCCAGTCCCACCCCAGGCAATTTTCCTGACCATACTAGCTCATCACGGTTGCTCCTGGATGTGAATTCTAACAGCAGTTATTGTCCCCATCACTTTTCACATTACTGGCTACTTTTTATGCACACTTGACTTATCTCTACTTATACAGAGATTATAAATTCTTTGAGAACTACACTATGTCCTGTATGTCTCATCATCCTCAGTATCTTCCTTGTGAGAGACATTCATCCAAAATACATTGATTTTCTACTTAAAGGAAACATAACCACAGCACAGCAGCACTGAGAAATCAATTGGCCTTAGGATCTTTTTTACTATGGTGACCCACATACCAAAGAAGAAAAAAGGTGGCTGTACCCCTTGTGACGAACAGGTGAGGAATAGGGGTAAACTTGTTCACTGGAAGGATCTAGGATATCACTCTGAAGTCCTGAGAGAATAAATGTCAGTTTCCCCATTCTTAACACAAACAACCAATCCCAAAATGAATAAACAGAAGAAACTAAGCCTTGACTATTCTCTAATTTATTAATGCTGGAGACCTTTTGGCACAGTGTGGATTAGGGAGCCACAACCTGCATGTGAGACAGGACTCACATTACTGAAGAGCCCCTGTCTGCAAAACACAAGGTCAAATAAACCAAGGCTCAAACATGTTTGCTTATTTTTCTGGTTAGTATCAGACTTTTAGTTGAGAATATGAGTCTCATTTCTTGCATTGACTCTCATTAAAGGACATACAAATGATTATCAAAAAAAAGGTTCTATTTTTATTGTATAAAACTTGATTCATGGGCTTCCCTGGTGGTGCAGTGGTTGAGAGTCTGCCTACCGATTCATGGGACATGGGTTCATGCCCCGGTCCGGGAAGATCCCACATGCCACGGAGCGGCTGGGCCCGTGAGCCATGGCCGCTGAGCCTGCGCGTCCGGAGCCTGTGCTCCGCAACGGGTGAGGCCACAACGGTGAGAGGCCCGCGTACCGCAAAAAAACAAACAAACAAAAAAAAACAAACAAAAAAAACAAACTTGATTCATTATGACAAAATCTAGGGTACCATTAAAGCGAATTTTGACTTTTTTAAAATAGAATCAAGCTAATAAGGTTCTGCCACATGTCCCCTTTTCCCTTACCTAGGACCTTGGTATTTCAATGAAAGATACAGTTTTAAGATTTACTTTTTGAAAATAAATATTTTACTGCTTTGTTTTTCCTCTAAACCTTAAGGGAAAAGATTGCTAGGATATTTTAGTTCTCATATGATAGCAAATAAGGTTTTCCCATCTTTTAAAAATTCCAAGATACATTGAAGTTATCTGAATAATTTTCTAAACGATGAAATGTGCTGGAAAAAGAAATTAAGAATTACACCATGGAAAGCACGATCACCAAGAGGAAGAATGGATAAGAGCAATCCATTTTCGGGACTTCCCTGGTGGTCCAGTGAGTAAGACTCCACATTCCCAATGCAGGGGAACCAGGTTTGATCCCTGGTCGGGGAGCTAGATCTCACATGCATGCCACAACCAAGAGTTCGCATGCCGCAACTAAAGATCCTGTGTGCCGCAACGAAGACCCAGCGCAGCCAAATATAAATAAGCAATCCATTTTCATGTATAGCAAAAGATACAAATTCCTAATGTCAATGTTTAAGACAGCCATTTCGGTGGTAAAGCTATCTTTAAGACAAATTTATTTTAACTGTTATCTTTAATTAAGAAAATGTAAACTTTCGGGACTTCCCTTGTGGTCCAGCAGTTAAGACTCAGTGCTCCCAATGCAGGGGGCCCAGGTTCGATCCCTGGTCAGGGGACTAGATCCCAAATGCTCAAAGATAAAGATAAAGAGCCCACATGCTGCAAATAAAAGATCCCAAATGAGGCTTCCCTGGTGGCGCAGTGGTTGAGAGCCTGCCTGCCGATGCAGGCGACACGGGTTCGTGCCCCGGTCCGGGAGGATCCCACATGCCGCGGAGCGGCTGGGCCCGTGAGCCATGGCCGCTGAGCCTGCGCGTCCGGAGCCTGTGCTCCGCAACGGGAGAGGCCACAAGAGTGAGAGGCCCGCGTACTGCGCAAAAAAAAAAAAAAAAAAAAAAAAAAAAAAAGATCCCACATGCCGCAACTAAGACCCGGTGCAGCCAAATAAATAAAAATAAAATAAATATAAAATATTTTTTAAAAAAGAAAAATTAAACTTTTCATTGAAAAATATGCACTGAGAACACTCTTGAGGGATTTCTGAGAGGTATTGAGTGAAGGCTCACACAGCTTATCTTTGAGTCATTCTCAATACCTTTCTTTCCCTCATCGCAGCCCATCAGCCAATCATCAGCAAGACCGCTGCTCTCCCTACATCCACATCCTCTCTACCCATTTCTCCCCATCTCCACTACCTCTTCCTTATTCCAAGTCACTATTACCCCTTATACTGGACTAATAACATTTCTTCTTTTTAAACATTTTTTTTCTCCTTGGCTGTTGGTGTTTATATTTTCTTTTTTTATATTTTCTCTATTTTTAAAATTTTGTATCTTGAACATATATTATTTAATAACCACAAAACATGAAGAAATTATATATTTAAAATGTATGGTATATAAGACATATTTTATATTTATTATATAAACCTAACATATATTATGAAATAAAGATTTAGCACTGGATGAACACTTTTATATCACCCAATACTGTCCTTATCAAGGTCACAAATGACCTCCACATTACCAAATCCAGCAGTCAATTCTCAGGCTTCATCTTATTTGATCTACTGTTAGCATTTAACACTCTCTCTTCCTTGAAACATTTTCTACTTTTGACTCCCAGCACAGTCTCCCTGATTTTCCTCTTACTTCCCTGGCTGCCTCTTCTCAGACTTCTTTACTGTGTCCTCCTCTCCTCCCTAACCTTCACAGTACCCCAGGACTCAATCCTTGACTGCTTCTTCCCTCCCTAAGTGTCACAGTTTTAAGATATGATAGCTTCTTAATGTGGATCTCCTGCCCAGACCTCTCCCTTCAAAACGCCCTTCTTACAGCCAACTCTCTACCTATCCTCCACACTTAGATGTTTTAGGCATCCCAAACCTTCCACATTCAAAACTGAACCCCTGCTCCTCTCTTTAAAACTGGCTCCTCCCCCTTAACTGTTCATCATCCAAACTGTCAGTAGATACTGCTGACATTACTTTCAAAATGTATCCAGAATCTGGGACATACTTCTTTTTCACCACCTCGATTATTATTATTCTGATCCAAGACAATATCTTCTCTTAATTACTGATTATCCTCCTAACACGTGCAGAGTTTTAAAAGTTAGACTTACAACAAAACTAGCAGTCTACTATCCCCACTATCAACTGCCACACTGAAGAGGCAATTGCTTTCAATCCGTTTAATTTTTCCTTCTGGTATTTGTTGTCATCTTTTTAAACAATACACTTCTTGTCTGTCAGCTTTAGCTATCTATTTACTTACTAGAAGAAAACTATTTTAATCATTTATAAGTCACTTCTATTTCTCATGCCATATTATAAATATAGTTTTTGGTATAAATACTGTGTTTATGCTATTGTGATTTTGTAAATCTTGTCCACAACTGAGCCATGCTGTGAACTATGATGATGTTTCCTTTCTTGAATACCTTGTTCACCCTGAGTCAGTTGACTCATTTTATCAGTGGATATTTACATTAATTAATCTCTAAACCCACAGCCCAAAATGTGAATTTCCCTTCCAACAGATTCAAACACATCAGATCATCTCTGAATTTCCTTTTGTCTTTCTTGGAGAGATTACTCCTGAAACCTTTTATTTAGCACTTATCCAGACTGGTCGCTCCCTACGCTGGCAGCACATCTGTCTGTGATCCATTGGTTTTCCATCACCTTCATCCAGGAAATTCCCTTAGCCTCTTATCAAATTTGGAACCCTTGTTTCCAGGACCCCATGCCATCTTCCTGGTTTACACCTTTATTTGTTTTGGTGAAAATCTCCCAGTAAATTTCTAAGAAAGAATGCATCAGAGGCAAATGTTTTGAGACCCTGCCTTCAGAAATATCTTTATTCTACCTTCGTACTTCATTGATAGTTTGGCTGAACATAGCATTCCAAGAAGTGTCCTGTCTCTATTTTTGCTCTACTTTCCAGAAATTTCTCAATCCTTCTAATACTGATAATGATTTTTTAAAATTTCTGTTCCAACTTCTTTTCCAAGGGCTCTTTTTATTCTCCAAAAATACTTTATTTCTAGTATCCCTATGTTTTTAAGATGCAATATCTTCTGTGGCACTTATTGCTAGTTAAATAATATCTGATTCCCCTCTTGTTGCAGACCCAGGGAGGATTTCACTTGCCTGCCCCTGGAAGTTGGCATGGCCGTAAGTCTTACTTTGGCCAAATAATTTGAGAGAAAATGACTCGTCATTTCTAGATAGAAGTATTTAAATGCTGTGTTCAAATTTCCAGCCTCTCTTTCTTATTATGGTGGAATGTGTATTGATGGTGAAAGCAAGTATTGATAAGAAGACCAAGGCAGCTTGGAATACTGAGCCAATACATAGAAAACAGCAACCCAGGAGAAAAGTGTGGACCTGCAGCAGACGTTGCATGAGCAGGGAAAAAAGCTTAGTTGTATTTAGGCACCCAGATTTGGGGGGGGTTTGTTAACAGTGTACATATTTGGTACCACAAGTGGGGCACTACCATAACAATAAATATCTAATATGTAACACTGGCTTAGTGGTTGGATAGCAGGTGGTAAAGAAACTGGTATCAGAGGTAATAAAGATGGTGATTCATGCTATGTGGTTGCAAAATATTTGTACAACTATGAATTGAGAGACAGATTGTGTTATCAATGATCCTGTAGTTCCAAAGGCAGAAGTAGGAAAAAGAGAACTGAATTTTGTGATAGGTTTCTGTGGGCAATGTTTGACAAGATATTATATGAAATAGATGAGATCAGAAAAGAACTGTCCAGGCTTCAAGTAGGAATGAAAAAGATAAAAGAAAATGTGTCCAGAAATTTGAAGACATGTTAGGTTAGAAGAGATAACTGATTGTCAAACACAGTCAAATATAAAATTGAGAAAGTCTTGAAATAAGGAAAGCTCATTAAAATTCAATATTAAGCAAGGATCAAAGTAATAATATAGTTGTAATAACCATTAACAAAACCTCTGAGTAGTTTAAATGTTATCAGGTCACTCAGTATATTCTTTCAATTGGATAAAAAGCATAAGAGGATGCTAAATGGTGCCTCTCACTAAAATCTAATCGACACAGAATCTTGAGCTGCTAAATTTCCTCAGAGATGAATGCTCCAATTTCCTGCCTAGGGAGAATAAGCCTGTCTAGGAGTAATCTCCGCTGAGGGAGGAAGGGAGAGGGCTGGAAGCTTTACCATTCAACATGAACACTTTCATTTAATCTCACTGTTCTTCAAGATGACACCCAAAGCTCCAGAGAATAAGCCTCCATTCTCCTGCTCAATACATATAATGTAGCTATTGTCATCTCCCGTTCCATGGGGTTTTTTTTCCTGTCTGAGTTCATTCCTTTTTGTCCCTTCCCTATCATTTTAGTGAAGTTATAGGAGGGAACAAAGGTAAACATAAGTATCCAATCTACCATATTCAACTGGAAGTTAATGCTACAATCCCCCTTACCTGATCTCCCAACTTCCTCTCCAGTGTCCTATAAATCATTCTCAGTACAGCCAGAATGATCCTTTAAAACATAGTCAATGTTTCCTTATATTAAACCCTCTAATGGATTTCCATTGCATTAGAATAAACTTCAACCCCCTAATCATGGTCCATAAGTCCACACATGATCTGAGCCACATCACTTGTCCCCTAATTCTCTATGTTTAAGCCACTCTAGATTTTTGTATGTTCCTTGAACATGCCAAGATCATTTCTACCTTAGGGCCTTTAATTTTGCTCATCCTTATAGGAATCTTCTGTCCCTAAGTTTGTAGAAGGTCAGTTATTTTCATTTAGTTCTCAGCTCAAATATGACCTCTTCAGGGATGTTCCTAACCACAGAGGACTCAACCTACAACAGCCTGACTCCACCTACTCCCAGTCTCTATACATCACATCCCCTTCTTTTATTTTTTCATAGTATTTATAATTCTATTAATTATCCCATTAATATATGTTACATATACATTACCTGTGTCTCCCTCCAGTCAAATGCTTTCCAAAAGAATATGAACTTAAGAAACCTCATTTGTCTCATTCATCATTTACTTACCTAATATGGAATATTACCTGGCAAGATTAGGGACCCAGTGTATTTTTAAATGAATAAATACATGACTGAACAAATCATTTCTATATTATGTTCTAAATTGGAATTGTTTATGTGCTTCATTCATCATTTAACTCTGTCAGTTTGAACTTAAAAAATGTGTCAGAGTATTTCTCCTTTATAGATATGATTTAAAAAGTAGCTTGTGGAAGACTCCTGTTGAGAACAGCAAGAAACATGGGATAAAGTACTACTACTTCTACTACTATCGCTATACTACTACTACTACTACTAATAATAATAATCAGAGAGCCATAGAGACAGTAATTGAAGGAGCAAGATCACAGATAGAAAAGAACCACAGGTGAGTAAGCCAAGATTCTGTGAGTTAATTTTCCCTTGATGTATTTGCCAACTGGAGATTAATGATTGCAAAATTAGAGATCAGTATTCCTATCAGAGAAAAAAAACCCTTATAAGTGGTAGAGAAGCCAGCAGAGCTTTTAGCAATACTATTGCAGAGAAAGCAATGTAGAACACCAGAAACGGTAAGTATGAAGAAAAATATAAATGAATACTGATTGTACTAAACAATAATAATGATGTCTTGTAAAGGTTTAGGTATATGTAGAATTAAAATGACTGACAAAAATAACATAAATGGCAGAAGTAGGGAAGTAAAGTAGCTAAGGTGTTCTAAGTAGTCTACATGTCTGGGAAGCGGAAAATTACAAATATATTTGATTCTGTTAAGTAATGAATGCATATTTTAAATGCTAGACTAACCACTGAAGGAACAGAAAAAAGAATGTATAACTAAAAAGCTGATTGGGGGAAACAGAATAATTTTTAAAACTTGATTAATCCAAAAGAAGATAGGAAAGCAAAAAAATGATAAAAACAAGTAGAAAATTAAAAAATAACTAAGATTGTATATATAAACCCAAGTAAATCAGTAATCACATAAAGTGTAATTGGACTAACAGTCCAGTTAACAGTAATATTATCAGACTGGAATTTTAAAAACTATAACGCTGATTACAAGAGTCACACTTTAAATATAAGAACACAGAGGTTGAAAAGAAAGGATGGAAAAAACATGCAAACATGAACCAAGGAAAAGTTATTGTAGCTATTCTAATATGACAAAGTATTCTTGAAGACACTACGTATTTCTAAAGATAGTGACAAATATTTCATAATGATTAAATGATCAATTTACCCAGAACATGTAGCGATTTTAAATTTATATGCACTCAATAATGCAGCTTCAAATATATAAAAGAAATGTGCATGAGTGGGAGACTTTAATATACATCTTTTAATAACTGACAAATGAATTAGGCAAAAAAACTGTCAAGATTTGACAGGCTATATTATATATATATATATATTATATATATATACACATATAATACACACACATACATTCCTGCCCCAAGAATGTCAAAATGTACATTTTTTTTCAAGAATAGTGGAACATTTATCAAAATAAAATGCATGTTGAGCCATAAAGCAAATCTCAACAAAATTAAAGGATTGAGATCTTTCAGAGTATCTTCTCTGGCCACAATGGAATTAAGCAGAATTCAATAACAAAAAGAAACCAGAAAATCTCCACATTCTTAAAAATTAAGGAATAGACTTCTCTAGTCCATGAATCAAAGAAACTAGCAAGACTAATGAGAAAAAAAAATATTGGGAAGTTTCAAAGAGGCAATATCAGAAATGTGGTGGAGGACACCACCTCAGATCATACAGATATTGAAAGAGATGAGGGCCTCCCTGGTGGCGCAGTGGTTGAGAGTCCGCCTGCCGATGCAGGGGATACGGGTTCGTGACCCGGTCTGGGAGGATCCCATATGCCGCGGAGCGGCTGGGCCCGTGAGCCATGGCCGCTGAGCCTGCGCATCCGGAGCCTGTGCTCCGCAATGGGAGAGGCCACAACAGTGAGAGGCCCGCATACCGCAAAAAAAAAAAAAAAAAAAAAAAAAAAGAAAGAGATGAGAGGATTTTATTACCAAAAAACCCCCACAAAACTCTATATAAATCAGTTTGAGAATTTAGATGTAGATGGATTCCTAGAAAAGCTTAACTCAGCAAAAAATAGAGAAGCCTGAATTTTCTTGTATTTTTAAATATATTAAGTCTGTAGTTTAAAACCTTCACACAAAGAAATCTCTAGGCTTATATGACATCACCAGAGGAAGAAACAACTTTGTTCTCACACAAACTCTTCCAGAAGTTAAAAAAGAGGAAACACTCTCAACTCATTTCATTAGGTCACTCACTATAAAGCAAAATTTAATGGGCAATACAAGTTAGGAAAATCATAAGTTAACCTCTACTGAGCTTGGATGCAAATTCCCTAAGCAAAATAACAGCAAATCTAACACAGCAATATATAAAAAGGATAATACATATCATGACTCCAGGAGTTATTCCAGAAAGATGAGATTATTTAACATTTGAAAATCAGTGTAATTTTCCACAATAACAAAATAAAGGAGAAGAATCATACGAGTGGTTCAATAAATGCATAAAAACATTTGATAGGAGGGAAGTTCTTTAATCTGTTAATAAGCCTCTACCAAAACATTATAGCAAACATTGTTTCTGTTGGTGAATTATTGAAAGTTTTTTCTCTAAGATCAGTAATGAGAAATAGGTGGTCCTATCACTACTTCTATCCAACTTTTATCCTGGAGCTTCTAAAAAACGCAATAGAAAAGAAAATAAATAAGGGTTGGAAAGGAAGAAAAATAATTGTCATTTTAAAATGTTTTAATTGTACACTTTGAAAATCCAAAAATTTCTACCAACTTTGAGAATTAATAAACGAATTTTGCAAGTCCAAGGATATAAGGTCAATATTTAAAACAACTGTATCTTTCTGTACACCAACAACAAACATAAAAAAATAAAAATTTGAAATTATACTATCAGAATTGCATCAAAATCTAGGACAATTTACATCTGTACTTCCAAAAAAAGGAGTCTTGATATCTTGCTCACACCACATCCAAAAATCTATTACAGATGAATTCAAGATTTAAATGTGAAAGGTAAGATATAAAATTTCTGGAATAAAGCCTAGAAGAAACTCTTCATAAACTTGGGGTAGGCAAAAATTTCTTAAACAGGCCCCCCCAAGTGATAACCAGAGAGGGAAAAAATGGTACAATTGTATACATTAAAATTTTTAAAGTCCATTCAACTTAAGACACCAAAAAAAGAATGAAAAGGCAAATGACAGAGGGGTGAAGATAATTGCCATACATATTTCTAACAAAGGACATGTATCCAAAGTATGAAATCTGCATCAGTATCTATACCTACATCTGTATCTTTTCATTCAAATCAGTAATACAAAGGTACAACTCACTACAAAAATGGGCCCAAAAACTTCATAAAAGAGGTATTTAGGGAATTCCCTGGCGATCCAGTGGTTAGGGCTCCACGCTTCCACTTCAGGGGGCACGGGTTCGATCCCTGATCCCGGGTCGGGGAACCAAGATCAGGTATACCACCCTGCGTGGCCAAAGAAAAAGAAAACATAAAAAAGAGGTATCTAAACTGCCAATTAGCATGAAAAAATGTTGAACTCCATTAATTATCAGGAAAATAAAATTAACCCACAATAGAATAACACTACACAACCACCAGAATATCTAAAATTCAAAGTGGCAGAACACATTGAGGTTTTAATGAAGATATGGATCATATGTTGCTGTGAAGAGTGTAAATTGATATAGTCACTTTGGAAAATGGTAGTCTTTATAAAAGCTGAATAGAAACATGACTCCTAGGTATATACACCTAACAGAAATGCATGCAAATATTCACCAAAAGATATGCAAAAGAGTGTTCATAGCAGCACTACTCACAATAGCTAAAATACAAATCAACCCAAATTTCTATCAACAGTAGAATAGATAAATAGGTTATGGCATATCATACAATGGAATACTGTACTATATAGTGATGAGAATGAACAAAGAATAGTGGTTATCACTACAGAGGGGTTAATGATTAGAATGGTGCATGAGGGGCTTCTGGGTGCCTTTGGTAGTTTCTTGATGTGGTTAATGGGTCCATTCAAAAACTGTGAAAAAGCAAAGTTTACAGATATACACCTATAATTTGTGTACTTTATTATAGTTCAATAAACATTTTACTTTTTTAAAAAGTTTGTGAGATAGCTATACGGGAAGAGTCAACAAATTTCTGGGACTGATCCAGTGCTTTCTGGTACTGATCCAGTGCTTTCTGGTTCCAAGGATCCTAAAACACCTCAGTAAATTAAATTATATTAAATTATAAGATTGTTTTAACTCTTTACTCAGGGAATGGACACCACTAGTCTAGATGAGGAAAGGCTGGATTTTCTATATTAGAACTTTCATCCTGAAAAGTCATTGCAGAATGAGGCTGCACCTAAACTATCTGGTCAACTGACTCACAAAGCATTACACAAGATATCAACTGGGTTATAAGTGAGTTAAGTGCTTTGGGCAAGACAAAACTGAAGGGGCAGGAAGACACACTGGGAAATTTGAGATTATGACCTAGAATGGGAGAGGATATGTAGATTTTGCTGGTTTTCTTGACATGTGTGTTCTTGTGTGTTGTAGAATCCTACTGGCTCTTTCCTGAGTAACGTTACATCTTAGGTGGAAATTAGAAAATAAAGATAGCTTTTACATTTTTTAAATAGAAAAGTTGCATTTTGTTAAAAATTACCCTTAAAAGTCCTTTAAAATGGTGAAATATTGGAGACCCATGTGCCTTCTCTAAATCTAACAAAGCCTGTTTTTTTTTTTTCTAGTATTGGAACATATTGTTCTTTCTTTGACTGAGAACCTGATGAATGTACTGGCCACTATGTAGGGGATTATAGTATCTAAAAATTCATAACTTTAAGTATTAGAATGATACTATCAAGGCAAGAGGCCCGGAGAAACTGAGTTAGAAGGAAGAAACAGGAGATTAATGGTTCACATAAGACACTCACTCTGGAATAATCTCCAGCTCAGTGTATATGGTTTAACTCATATTAACTAAATGTGCATAATATGAGATTCTACAATATTTGAACATGGAGTAAAATCCTCTTCTCAAGGACATCCTGACAGTTTTTCAAGCTAGGTGGGAATACATTATTATTGGGAAAATTATCTGTTCTTTCTCTTAAGCACAATTATTCTAATTCTCTATAATGTTTGTTCATTTGGTTTGAGAGATACTAGTGCTAAGTGTGACCTTGGCAAGATACTTTACTTCATCACCTGTATAGTACAGATAACAGTTCCTGTTTCAGAGGATTGCTATAGCTTGAAAGGGCACCTAGCAAAGAGTAAGTTCAATGTAAGTATTTATTACATAAATAAGTAAATAAAACTGCTGATCCCTCCGCTATGAATACTTTAAACATGTAACTTGAGAATAAGACATTCACAGTAAAAATTTAAAAACTTTTTACGTCCTCTATATTAATGTCTCCTTATTACTTTATGTCATAGTAAATCCAATACAATAAGATTTCTTTCCGAACACTCTACTCTTCATCCACATTTGAGCAAATGTCTTAAGCTGCTTTAGCATTCCCCTCTGAAGAACAGGCCTTAGCACAGCTCTAAGAGATTCATCTGGTCCAAGCCCTCAGGCTCGGGACAAAGGCCTTTTCCCAGATTCGTCACAATGGAGTGTCCTGCTGAATTAATTGTCCCTGTGAGTCATCTCTGCATGGAATCATGAGACAACAGTCACCTTATTTGTAAAGCACCACCTACCAGGCCCTTCAAAGTACTGAGGAAAATCCACAATAAATAATAAAACACACAGAGTAGGCCAAAATTAGCTCTCAACAATATACATTTCCTGCTGATCTGAATAACAAAGGAGGGAAGAAAGCATCTTATAGTATATACCAATACCACATTATTACAGAAATTTCATTAAAAAATTGTATGTATTAAGTTTCACCAAAATTGATGACCTACATTTTATAAATGCAAAGCAAATAGTATTCTAAAATAATTTAATGGCTAGACGGTATTCTATAGTTGCTTATGATTGTTTTCTTTTCCCTTTTATTTTGTTTATTCTGTGTTTGTGCTTTGGACTGAATTGTGCCCCCACATACATACACAAATTCATATGTTGAAGCCCTAACTCCCAATGTGATGGTATTAGGAATGGGGCCTTTGGGAATTAGGTTTAGATAGTCATGAGGGTGGGGCTCTCATGATGGGATTAGTGCCCTTATAAGAAGAGACACCAAAGAGCTTTCTCTCCCTTTCTCTCTCTCTCCCCCATGTGAAGATAAGGTTCAAGGCAGCCATCTGCAAACCAGGAAGATAATCCTCACCAGAACCTGACAGTGATGGCACTCTAATCTTGGATTTCTAGCCTCCAGAACAGTGATAAAATACATGTCTGTTGTTTAAGCCACCCAGTCTATGGTATTTTGTATGGCAGCCAGAGCTGACTACGACACTATGTATTTCTATATTATAGTGTTCCAAAACATTCCCCTTTGAGTCTCAACTCTTTTATTTCCTGGTTTTAGGACCATGAACAAGTCATCTTAACTCCCTTTAGATTCAATTTTTTAATCTGTTTAACACTGAGAATGTTTGCTCTGCCTTCCCCACAGACTTTTCAGAACGAAATGAAGTATAAGAAAATGCTTATGAAAACTGAATAGAATGTTTTCTAAAGCTACTTCCAACTCAGAACTAATGCAAATAGGAATAATGTTAAAATAATTTGATTTTTTAAATTTCATTGACATTTGTAGCATTTATTGTAAGATATAAAATTATGTATTTATATAATTTTTAATTGGTATTTTATACGTAATCCGAATAACCCTAGAGTACATCCATTGCAGATCCTGAGAAGGGTCGCTTTCACAGTTTACCCCCAAGTTGTTGGACCATTTGTTCTATCTGCCACGTGGCAGGACCATAGCTCTCCCTCCTGCATCTTTCTAGGAGAGCTGAAAGGGAGTCCTCATCAACTCTTCCTCCGACAGTTGTACTCTGTTTGTACTGCCTGTCTAAACCTCTGGCAACATAATACGTTTGCGGATGTCATACCAAGGTCACTGTCATGTGCTGAACTGCGTTCCTCCCAAATTCATGTTGAAGTCCTAACCCTTGGTATCTCAGAATGTGACTGTTTGAAGACAGGGCCTTTAAAGAGCTAATGAAGCTAAAATGAGGTCATATGGGTGGGCCCTAATCCAATATGACTGGTGTCCTTATAAGTAGAGAGTAGGACACAGACACTGCATACACATAGAGGAAAGACCATGTAAAGACACAGGGAGAAGACAGTCATCTGCAAGCCAAGGAGAAAACAAACCTACCCACACCTTGATCGTGGACATCCATGAGAAATAAACTTTGGTTGTTTAAGCCAACCAGTCTGGGGTTTCTTTGTTGTTGTTGTTATGGCAGTTCTAGCAAACTAACATGGTCACCCGCAGTGTGGTCCTGACCCAAGCTTGGTCTCAAGTGTTCTTCTGAACTTTTCCTTCTCCACTTCTGCTGATCTAAACCCCCACCTTCTGCAGCACACTGTCTGATCTCTCTCCAACCCTCCGTTCCTAATGCCCAGCTCTTGCAGAGGGCCTCTAAGAACACAATTCCCTCTTTTCAACACCTAGCACACTCCATAGGATACATAGAGGCTTTCAATAGGCAGTCACAGGGGATTGGAGTCAGAGACGTCACAAAGAGCAGCTTCACAATTTATCCTGAATTACAGCTGCTTCTTAACCCTCAGAACCTGTAAAGCTTGATCACGCTCCTTAGACCCAGGTGTAAGATTTTTCTTTCAGAGTTTCCTTTGTCCTCCCCTGCAATCGGTTTTGTCTACTCAGGCTCTTTCCCTGGACATGTCTGTAGATGGCTGGATCTCTTTCATGGCCAGGATCCAAGTTTGTTCACATAAAGCTCCTGAACTCCCATGAAAATCAGGGATAAGACTGGGTATCTATTTCAGGGTCTTCAAACATTCTGATATTTAAGATTGTTTGTCCAGACAATCCTGAAAACCTCTGCGGTAGATTCCTCATAAGGCTCTAGGAGAGACCCAGCTCTGTCACAGCTGAGACACCCTATCAGATAAATATTCCATACAATAATTTTATTGCCACAAGAATTTTACATAGAGAAAGAGAATAAATATGAGAGAGAGAGAATAAATATATCTAGAAAATATCTCTACTAGGAGAGCTTACAATTTCATAGAATTATATTTTTATGTCTTTTGAGTTTGTGTGCATGAAGGTCTGGTCATAGGAAAGATTACGAAAAGAATATATTGGTGCTTAATGTTATTTGAAGAGAACTAACCTTGTGAAAACAGAAAATTCACCTCACAAGTTCTAATTTACACTGTTACAGCAGCACTTTGTAAACCTTTTAAAATGTATCTAACATCTCCCAATAAAAATCTCACAAGGAACAAACATACTGTTCAAATAAACTATATTTTTAAAATAATTCAAAACATTCTTTGTAATAAGAGCTCATTCCATAGTTTCATGTTAAAAATCTAAGCACCCACAGAATTTAAGGGAAGAGCAGACTTAAGACCTGAACTCCATAGAGATGCACCCAGAGCAGTGTTGGTTTTACACCTGCTATAATAGGATCCAATCTTCTGGGGATGTAGGATCCACAGCCATCTGCTCATCAGAAGGGAGTCTTGTGCACAGAGGTTAACTTCTCTACCCCAGTCTTTATGAATTAATTCTACATCAGCATAAAACTTCCTTTTTTATTTCTTTTTTGGCAGCATCACTCTAATGCACAGTCGGCTGAGGGTGGCAAGAAGCCAAAATATTAGTAAAAAGAAAGAAAATTGAGGCCGCCAGGTTCTTTATATTCACAAACACAAAATTTTCCTTAAAAACAATGATACAGAAGAAAAATTGCCAATATGCACATGAATGAGATTGGGATGGAGGGAAGGAAAGGAGAGGAAAAGGAAGAGGAGAGGAGACTTTTCCTATGAATGTCTGACCCAATTTCTTGGGGAAATTTTAATGTAGTCAGTGCAATATACCCCACAGTTACCAGAGGCTATATATATATACCAACTGCCTTGAGGGGTATTATCAGACCATGCAAATGTCCAAAGTCAGCTCTTCCTCTAGCTTTTCTCTTCCTGCTTAACATGTCCCATTTCTAGAAGTTAGATTATAAATTCACACATGAAAGTTCACATGCTTCAAAATATAATATGTACTCTTCCAGCTTTTTACCCTTAGCATGTCAATTAATAGTGCATTTAGGAGATCAACTAATTGCCATTGGACAAGGTGAGAGCACTTACTCTGACATCCAAGCTACAAAATAGATCTATTATTTTTTTTTAATTAATTAATTAATTTATTTTATTTTTGGCTGTGTTGGGTCTTCATTTCTGTGCGAGGGCTTTCTCTAGTTGTGGCAAGCGGGGGCCACTCTTCATGGTGGTGCGCGGGCCTCTCACTATCGCAGCCTCTCTTGCTGCAGAGCACAGGCTCCAGACGCACAGGCTCAGTAGTTGTGGCTCACGGGCCTAGTTGCTCCGCGGCATGTGGGATCTTCCCAGACCAGGGCTCAAACCCGTGTCCCCTGCATTAGCAGGCAGATTCTCAACCACTGCGCCATCAGGGAAGCCCAAAATCGATCTCTTATTAAAGTATGTGTTAACCAAAACACAGAGCTACAGAGAAAGGGAGCTGATACACATAAGGCTTGAGCTGTCAGAAGGTTATCACTGACCTGTATGGGTTGTTAGTGGCAGGTCCCAGTCCAGAAAGTACCTAAAAAAAGAGATTAAGGACCAATAAACCAAAAAGAAGAAGGGGGAAAGGGGTAGAGAAGGAGGGTGTGTGTGCACATAAGCATACACATGTGTGTGAGGCATGAAGAGACAGTGGGGGAGAATCCATGTCTGTGCCTACAATAAAGACAGTGAACATAAAATGAGGAGCTGGATGTAAAAGACAGATGTCTGCTTTGCAGAGGGGTAGCCCTGATTCTTACTTTCAGAAATAATTTATTATGTGCATCTGTCACAAATAGTCCGGAAAAAAGTCCTAAGCCATAATTTTCACAGAGTAACATTCCAATGGTGGGAGATCTTCGTGAAAACTAAAAGAGCATCAGGTTAATCAATGAAAGGAATAAGGAATTTTACATATTTTTTTTAAAAGATGGTTCCTCTTGTTAAATTTTCTGTACTAGAAGCTGCAGCATGAATTTGTCCTTGGCATTAGAATACATTACAGCTCATCTTTTCCTAGGAGAACTGTATTCCTGTCCACTGTGCTCAGCGGGGGTAAACTGGGAACAGCTTATCAGATTATACAGTATTACAAACTGCACTCTGCTCTCATCTGATTGCTTTTCAATCAGAACCTCGCATCATTTGCCAGATATAAATTATCTTATATAAAAGAGCTTTTGAATACAAAGTCAATGAGATTTTTTTTTCTGGAGGTAATGCAATCCTTATTTGATTATGAAACCCAAACTTGCTCACTGTAGTCTGCATGGACAAGTGTATGCTGTGTTTCTGTAATACATATGACACAAGTACAAAATATATGACCCTCCTACTAAACAGCAAAATAATCTAATGTAGTTCCACCCTAAATTGGAAAAATATGCCATAGGGTACTTTTTAGCTATTCCAAATCATAGTGTAATTACAAACATAGTTTCTAGCTCAATTCCCAAGAGTGATGGAGAAAATATAATATTGGTGTGTGTATGGGTACATGGAAGGGGAATTGTGTTGGGGAGAGAAAGGAAGAGGGAATGGACAACAGAAAATAAAACTTTGCTTCCCTAATCTCCAAGCTGTGGTTGGGAAATATCTCCAAGAGTTTTGAAACTGATTCAGTAGTCAAGTAACCTGGGTTCAAATTCAGCTCTAGGACTAATTTACTCTGAGGTCTCTGGAAAAATAACTTCACATCTTTAAGACTCAAGATTCTCAGCCATAAAAAATAATAAAGGCTGGATTTTGTTATATCCAGGAATTTTATTATTATTTTCAGATAAACTGAGTATATTGTGTACAAGGCACAATTGTGATCTCTACTTGTTTGCCGTATTTTTAAATACTGGCTAAAATGTAAATTTAAATAGAAAGGACAGATTTAATAAAATTTGATGCCCCAAATCATTTTTGAAAAGCATCAGTTTCATTATTCAACAACTACTCATTGAGCGCCTACCATGTGCCAAGCACGGTACAGTACACTAAATTGTAAATAAATGAATAAATGGGTGGTCAGATAAACAGCAAGTGGGAAAGAAGGGAGGCAGGAAGTCAGCTAGTTGCTTAGTTGAATTCTCAGGCCTATAACAAATCACAGTATGGAGAGAAAGTGAGCACTGCATTCATTAGAACAGAGCTTCCCCAAATAAGTATAGCACTGATCAAATATGCTGTAATATGATTTTAGGTGTTATACAAAGGAATCATTTTATATTAATAATTATAATATTTATAATAGCCATTAAAATAAAAAGTATTTTATATATATAGATTATATAATTATATAATATATTATATATATATATATATATATATATATATATATATATATATATATATATATATATTTTTTTTTTTTTTTTTACGCGGGCCTCTCACTGTTGTGGCCTCTCCCGTTGCAGAGCACAGGCTCTGGACGTGCAGGCTCAGCAGCCATGGCTCATGGGCCTAGCCGCTCCGCGGCATGTGGGATCTTCCCGGACCGGGGCATGAACCCGTGTCCCCTGCATCGGCAGGCGGACTCTCAACCACTGCGCCAACAGGGAAGCCCTATATATATTATTGATTAAGATAAGGTAACATAAAATAAGTGAGTTGAATTAAGGTCAATTTTTAAAATTACTACATAATACTATAACTTAGGTGTAGAAAGCAAAAATCATGAAGATGGCATTAAAATGACTGAACATGAAAAAATATGAGGACAAGATAAACCTCTGATATTTTGCTGCCATTCTCTTGAATTCACAGTCCCTCTTATGATTCTATGATTTTTTAATTATCAGACTAGAGAAGAGCAGCTCATCTCTAGACCAAGGGATTAAAAATTACACAAACACACACACACACACACACACACACACCCCATAGGCCAGTGTTCTCTCAACAGATGGACTCTCAAACAGTTATCAAAGTGTGGACAGCGGAGAACCCTAAGAACTTCATGGGGGCAAAATGGTGCTAAAATAAGGGATATGATAAAAACCACCACCATTTATTGAACCTCTTCTCTGTGCTATGCTTTGTACTTAACATTATTTCTAATCTTTATAATGACTCTGAGAGCTAGGGTTTGGGTTTTCTTGTTTTCCAACTTTACCTATAAGAAAACTGAGAGTGATAGATTTTAAGATGTTTTCTTAAGATAGCACTGAGGACACAGTAAATGAATTGACTCAATAAATGAATTGAGCTCTTATCACATTGTTAATAAAATAACTTTTAGTTTCTATTAGTGGTACACTTTACTACTTTAAATCAACTGTTTATAAAGAACAACATTTCTGTCTAAAATTTGTGTTTGTCTATGAAATAAAGCCAACTTATCAGAGTTGGCTGATATAGAAACATAAGAGCATTTGGCGCTTACAAATGTGAATGGAAGAATGCATGTTCTACTAAAGAGAATATTCTCCCCAGAGATATTTGAGAGGAAAACAGGAAGCTGGAGCAATGAGGCACTGATTTTAGATAACTGGGAAAAGTCCAAGCTCCTGCTTGATCTATCAGGCTCTAGACCATGAAGGACATCTATTCACTAGGGTGCCTCAAGCTCAGAAATGACCCTTGAGAACTCTGTTTTGGATTTCAGGCTGCTTGTCTATTTTACTTATACTTCTAAAATTACTTGGAACACATATACTTAATCTAGCAAAAATAATTCTTTAAGCATAAAGCAAATAGAATTATTGACAATCTGGTCTATAATACCAGATCATCTTAACCTTAGTAATAGCAGGTAGGAGAGAAAACAGGAAAGAAAAGGTGGTTAAGTTTTTCTTTAGATTAATTTTAGACTTTGTTAGAAGACAAAGCTTATGCATTGATCTTATGTGTATGAAAAAAAATTTAGGGTAACTTCCATAAGAAGACAAATGGAGCATGTAACTTTCAAATGGCCGGAGGAAGTTTTTCTAAAAGGTGTAAATAAAACACAATTAATCCACAAAAGGCAGACAGAAAAATAAGAAGGAAAAAAGAAAACAGAAACACAAAATAAGATGACATTAATAAGTCCAAGATGAAAGGACTCAATTCCTTAGATAAAGGGACAGAGACCACATGGGGAAGCCCACGTAGACTGGAACTGAGTCTCCACCAGCCTTTAGTCAACATCAACTGGCAGACACATGAGTGAACAAGCCTGTGCATGTTTCTAGCATCTAGCCTTTGAGTCTTCCAGACACCATGAGCAGACATAACTATGTCCACTATGCCCTATCCAAATTCCTGATGCAGAGGACCCATTTGTATAATAAATGGTGTTTAATGCCACTAAATTTTGGGGAAAAATGTATTTTTTAGCCATAGTAATGAAATACACACACACATAAAGAGAAAGTACTAATGATAAAGCAAGTGGGTTCAAATATAAAGTATTAATGAAGCCTCGTAAAGGGTATATGGGAGTGATTTTTACTGTTTTTGTGACTTTCTAGAAATCTGAATTTATACCAAAATTTAAAGTTACTGAGAGAGAAAAAGAGACAGAGAAAGAGAGGTAAGAGAGACATACAGAGAAGAAATAGAAGGTATAGATAATAGAAAGAAAAGATGTAGCCTGTGTCTGGAATTTTTTTTTAATGTAGAAGATACAGGTGCAGGAAGGACAACATAGGCAAGATAAATAAAAAGAAATCCGCTTCACATATTAGAGGGAAATAGCAGAATACTAAAGACAAAAAAAAATCTTAAAAGCAGCCAGAAAGAAAAGCAATTACACAGAAATGAATGACAATTAAACTGAGAGGAGGTTTCTAAACAGAAGCAATGTAAGTCAGAGATAATGAAATCGTATCTTCAAAGTGTTGGGGGGAAAAAACACAAAACACTTAGCTAGACATTTGTACCCAGTTTAAGAATTAGGGAGAGAACTTCCCTGGTTGCGTGGTGGTTAAGAATCCGCCTGCCAATGCAGGGGACATGGTCTCGATCCCTGGTCTGGGAAGATCCCACATGCCGTGGAGCAACTGGGCCTGTGAGCCACACTACAGAGCCCGCGCCACACAGCTACTGAAGCCTGCATGCTTTAGGGCCCGCGTGCCACAACTACTGAGCCCGCATGCTGCAACTACGGAAGCCCATGCGCCTAGAGCCCATGCTCTCAACAAGAGAAGCCACCGCAACGAGAAGCCTGCACACCGCAACAGAGAGTAGCTCCTGCTCACCGCAACTAGAGAAAGCCTGCACGCAGCAACGAAGACCCAACGCAGCCATAAATAAATAAATAAATAAATAAATAAAATTTGGGTTCCTGTGTTTATAAAAAAAAAGAACGAGAGAGAA
Source organism: Mesoplodon densirostris (assembly GCF_025265405.1). Classification (NCBI taxonomy): domain Eukaryota; kingdom Metazoa; phylum Chordata; class Mammalia; order Artiodactyla; family Ziphiidae; genus Mesoplodon; species Mesoplodon densirostris. The sequence goes on along the minus strand of NC_082668.1, from coordinate 97,956,545 downwards.
ATTAAGTATACCCTTACTAAAGAAAATTCTAAAAGATGTACTTCCAGAAGAAAAATGTCCCCAGATGAAGGTATGAAAGGAATGGTGAACAGAGAAAGTGCTGAGCATGTAGAAGACTGTGGTGGCCATGGTGAAGAACTATACAGCGTCCCTTTCAGAAAAGGGCTGGTTGCTCCAACAGCTGGAGAGCTGTCAGCAGACATCCTTCGTCTATCAGCCCCTCCAGGGAGGGCCCCAGTCAAAGAGAAGCACCTTACTCAAGGACAAAGGGCAGCCCACATCTGATGGTTGGTCAAGGCAGGGATACAGAGGCTTAGCCATTTTGGACAAACTTGGGACAATCCTGGCAGGCTGTTTAACTCCCAGCGGGGTCAACCAGGGCTGTCATTAGAGCGGCACTGCAGCTCAACTGCCCCCTCTCATCCTTCCTGCTTCCTTTCCCTCCCCCTCCTGCAGGTGTTGATCCTGAGGGCACTTGCTAATAAGGACCCTTCACTCTAAGGGAAGAAGGAGGAAAGGAAGGATGAAAGAAAGGGAGGGAGGGGGAGAGAGAGAAAGAGAGGAAAAGAAAGGAAGGAAGAAAGGAAGGGAGGGAGGGAGGGGAAGGAAGGAAGGAAGGAAGGAAGGGAGAAAGAAAGGGAGAAAGGGAGGGTGGGAGGGAGGAAGAAAGAAAGAAAGAAACAGAGAGAGGAAGGAAGAAAGAAATAGAGAGGAAGAAAGAAGGAAGGGAGGGAGGGAAAGAGGAAGGAAGGAAGGAAACAGAAATCATATTTAGAAGTGAATGAAAAATAAGAGCACTGCATATCAAAATCTGTGAGATGTAAGCCAAAGTAATAATATGAGGAAGATACCTATCCTCACTTGTACTTGTTGGAAATCAAGAAAATGTGGACATATCTACACTACCAAATGTAAAATAGATAGCTAGTGGGAAGCTGCTGCATAGCACAGGGAGATCAGCTCGGTGCTTTGTGACCACCTAGAGGGGTGGGATAGAGAGGGTGGGAGGGAGACGCAAGAGGGAGGAGATATGGGGATATATGTATATGTATAGCTGATTCACTTTGTTATAAAGCAGAAACTAACACACCATTGTAAAGCAATTATACTCCAATAAAGATGTGTAAAAAAAAAAAAGAAAAATGTGAATTAAGATTAAAACTCCAATAGCTACTAACAAGAAGTTCCAACAAAAGTAAAAAATGAATTAATAAATATAAAAATAGAAATAAAAATAATACTTTCACCATTATAACCAAAAGCCACCTTTTAAAAAAGGTGAATAAAATAAAATTTTAAAATCTTTGTAGTTATGATCAAAATAATGGCATAAATGCAAAAGGAAATATAACTACAGATATAGAAAATATACTTGAAATAGTAATAAAATACTTTGTACCATCACTTTACTGTAATCAATTTGATCATCTATGCTTGAATAATTGTTTGAATGAATACACATTGTGAAAATTATTCCAACCCAATGAAGAAATTCTGAATAGGCCAATAATCCTAGAATAAACTATAAAAGTGGTCAAATGTCTGTCACTTAAGAAGGATAACATTCAGATAGTTTTACCAAATCTTCAATAAATAATTACTATATATAAGTTTTCCTTTCCAGAGCATAAAATAAATAGATTTTTAAAGCACTTTTTGAGACATTCTACAAAGGAATCATTACTGTGATGCTAAGATTGAACAAGATCAAAAAAGGAAAGCTAACTTAAGGACCTCGGTGCAATGTGATAAATTATTAGGAAATTAAATCCAAAAGTATAGATTTAAAAAAAAAATCTATCTTGACCATTTGGGTTTTATCCCAGAAATGCTAAGGTGGTTCAACTTAACAAGTCTATTGTTGTAATTCATTATATTATCATATTATAGGGTCCAAAATGTAATCATGAATCATGTAATCATGTCAAGAAAAGGTCTAATAAAATTTCTTGTAAAAACTCTTAGTAAAATGTAAATTGAAAGTCCTTAACAAGGTGAAGTGTATATATATATATATATATACATACATATATATGAAACTGGAAATGTAATGATAATCATTACAAGCATTCTAATTAAAGTCAAGAATAAAGCATAAATGTCATCTAGCAATCCTGCTTTACAGACTGTACTGGAAGCTGTCAATGCAATAATTAAAAAAAAAAAAAGACACTGTGAAAAAGAGACAAACATCGTTATTTATGGAGGAAATAACTGATTCTCAGAAGGTCAACTGAGAAATAATTAGCACTAATAAGAGTTCTGTAGGGGGCCAATACAAGATCAAAATACAAACACTAATACTAGATCTCTAATATACCAGCAATGATCAATTATAAAATAACACAGAAAAATTGATTCTACTAACAAGACAAAATAAGATACCTAAAAAGATTCTAATAAGAAATATAAAGACATATCACATCACTTTTATATTTACCTCTTTATTCCATCTAAAATTTATTTTTTAGTATGATATGAAGTTAACATCTAACTTTTCTTTACAATTGGATATCCAGTTGCATCAAAAACATAAATGGATTGATATGTGCAAAATTGTTAAATGGAAAGACTCATAATGTCTTAAATATGTAATGTCTCACCAAATCAATGTAACAATTGACACAATAGCAATTGACCCGAAGAGAAAGATTAACATATTTGAATATAAAAATATGTAACTTCTGTCCAAAACAGGACACAAAATTTTTTTACATAGACAAAGAAAATAAAGTATTTACTATATATAAAATGTAAAAAATTAAAATCTAAGTATAAAAAGAATTCCTACAAATCAATAAGTAAAAGACAAAAAAAACTCAATATATAAAGGGACAAAGAGAGGAACAAGCAATTCTTAGAGGAAAAAACATAAAAGATAAATAGAAGTTAAGTTTCTGAACCTCACCAGTAATCAGAAAAATATAAACTATAAGGAAATAAAAATTTTCACCCAACAAATTGGCATAAAATAAAATATTAATATGATTTGGCTTTGAGAAGAGTGTTGGGAATGGACATGCTTTGTCAAAATACAAACATGTAACAGCTTTTTGGAGGTGATGTTAGCTGCATCTATCAATGCTAAATACATGCATACCTTTTGATACAGTGATTCCAATTTTAGGCATCTATTCTCGAAAAAATAGCCATGAATGTGCTCTATTCCTGTATCAGTTGTAACAGTGAAAAACAAGAAACATACTAAAGGGTCACCAATAATGCAAGAATTAAATCATAGTAATACCATGAATTGCTTCACAGCAATTAAAAAGAACGAAGGAAGATCTATACACACTTGTATGTGTGATCTTCAAAATACTTTCAAGTGAAAAAAGCAGTCAACAGAATACTTACAAATGGATCCTACACATGACCTCCAAAAACAATATATTTGTCCATGTGCATGCAAATATGTGTAAATGAATAGAAAATAGAATGAAAAAATGTATACCACACTGCTAACAGTGTTTACTTCTGGGGAAGAAAATGGGATTTGGGCAGTGGGAAAAATCCTTAACCCCTTAATTCCTTTTCTCATATTGTTGAAAAATTTAACCATGGGAATTTATTTATTCGTTGTTCAAGTTTTTTTAAAAAAAGCTTTTTAACTATGTAATACTTGATTTGTGTCTTATTTAGCATATTTTATAGGTACATTTCCCTTTGAGTAACTTCTTCAGCTCAAATGATTTCTTTGAACTATAAAATGTACTTCTTCCAAGTAAAGAATACAAGCAAACCCATTTGATTTTTTTTTTCTTTTTTTGGCATTCTTTCACAATGCTAACCCACAAATTAAATTTACCAACTGACTTGAATATCAATCTAATGTTGTGTTTCATAAAGCAAAGAGATAAGTATAGAATATGGAGCTATTATATTACAACAGAACCTCAGTTTGATTAAAGATTTGAAAATACTAGTTCTACAATTTCAGTAGTGTGACTGCTATATTGACTTTATTATTTTTTTTCCCCGCTGCATTGGGTCTTCGTTGCTGGCTTTCCCTAGTTGCGGAGAGCAGGGGCTACTCTTTGTATCGGTGTGTAGGCTTCTCATTGCGGTGGCTCCTCTTGTTGCAGAGCACTGGTTCTAGGCGTGTGGGCTTCAGTACTTGTGATGTACAGGCTCAGTAGTTATGGCCCGCGGGCTCTAGAGCGCAGGCTCAGCAGTTGTGGCGCACGGGCTTGGTTGCTCCATGGCATGTGGGATCTTCCCGGGCCAGGGCTCAAACCCGTGTCCCCTGCATTGGCAGGCAGATTCTTAACCATGCGCCACCAGGGAAGCCCCTATACTGACTTTTGAACATCTTAGTAGTCAGTATTTTATAGTAGAAAAGGCTCAGCATTTAAGGTCAGAAGATCTTAGTTGTATGAGTTTGAGTACATTAGCTTTCTTTATGTTCTTACCAATTGTACTTCCTAATTGTATTAATATGGGCAAGTTATTCAATATTTCTTATGTTCATTCAGTTTATTCTATAAAGTGGGAAGAATAACACTAATATCTCTCCTAACACACTTGATTTGAGGACTAAATGAGGTCCCATGGTCATCTGTAAAGCACTACTACAAATCTATTACTATATAGTAGTATTTCTTCCAGGTGAAATGGTGTGCAAAGACCAAAACAAAAACACAAAGAACTTTCACTATAGATAGATAATAATCTTTCTAAAATGCAACATTTGTGCTGCTCCTTGTAATACCAGATAAAAGAAATAGTCATCCTGTCTGGTTTTGCTTCTATTACTACTTGCTAATGTGTAAAAAAGTGTTATACACAACGCACATTATTTAGTGTTCTTTCTCAATGAGATCTGTTATACTTAAAGAGAATTCAGAGAATTTACAAAATCTTCTTAAAATTACCCTCGTTCAGTAGTGTACCACATCACAGCACAAGGGGGCAGTATTTCTTTTTTAAAAATCCCTTTGTCAAATGCATAATGTATGTAATTCACTGAGGTGATGCCACGGAACATCTTTTAATAATATGTCAAGATTAAAACAATTTAGCATCCATGTCAACTGTAACTCATAGCCATTGGGAAAAAAAATCATAGTACTGGGACTTCCCTGGTGGTGCAGTAGTTAAGAATCCACCTGCCAATGCAGGGGGACACGGGTTTGAGCCCTGGTCGGGGAAGATCCGACATGCCACGGAGCAACTAAGCCTGTGTGCCACAACTACTGAGCCTGAGCTTTAGAGCCCGCGAGCCACAGCTACTGAGCCCATGTGCCACAACTACTGAAGCCCACGTGCCTAGAGCCCATGCTCCGCAACAAGAGAAGTCACTGCAATGAGAAGCCCGCACACTGCAATGAAGAGTAGCCCCTGCTCGCCGCAACTAGAGAAAGTCCGCGCGCAGCAACGAAGACCCTACATAGCCAAAAATAAATAAATAAATTTATTTTTTTTAAAATCATAGTACTACATTTCCGGAAATACTTGAATAATCCCGAAAACAAAAAGTTCGTGGGGGGCTTCCCTGGTGGTGCAGTGGTTGGGAGTCCGCCTGCCGATGCAGGGAACACGGGTTCATGCCCCGGTCCTGGAAGATCCCACATGCCGCGGAGCGGCTGGGCCCGTGAGCCATGGCCGCTGAGCCTGCGCGTCCGGAGCCTGTGCTCCGCAACGGGAGAGGCCACAACGGTGAGAGGCCAGTGTACCGCCAAAAAAAAAAAAAAAAAGTTCGTGGGTTAACACAGATGTAGAGATGAAGTGTCTGCCAACCAGAGTAGAAAGAACAGATGTGTAGCTCTAGTGCCAGCCACTCAAGCTGCCTTTGTTCTAGAAGCAGATTAGGGAGCACATTGCTGTTTTAACAGCAGCAGCAATTAGTAGGTGCAAAAGAAACAAAATCAAGTGTTACTTATCACCTTAATATGGTCCATTTGGGAAATATCAAGTAAACTAAATGGCTTTTTCCCTGGAAACACATAGCAAGAATTATTCCAAAGAATTCTCTACCCCATGCTTAAAGAATTGACTTATATGAACTTCAGTTTAATATATACAAGTAGCAAAGATATATAGTCCAGGGCTTCTTTTTATGGTGGGGTCTAATGGCTTTTTATTCATGGGTCAAGTCATAGGTCAATAGGAATAACCTTCCTAATGGGCTGAAAAAGTACAACATAACAGTACAGCATGGGCTGAAACTACTAAGGGGCTGAAATGATTGTAAATATAGGTCAAATGGCAGAGGAGACCAGCCTCCTCAAGGCCAGTGGTGTTATTAACATCTGTGGAGTACTCATAGGCCAGGCTATCTTAAACTTCATTTAGTTCATTTAATCTTCTCATCAAGACTGTAAGATAGGTACTGGTACTTAGGTTAAATAAATAGCAAGGGTGGGTTGGAGCCAAAATTAAACCCAGAAGGTCTAACTCCAGAGCCTGTGCACTTAATCTGCATAATACACTGCTTTTCACAAGGCTGAGTTCTGAACTAGCATTCATGCTGCCTGAATTTCAGTCTTCCACTGACACTACACCTGTGATACTGGGCCTCCCCCGACCCACCACAACTAACCACCCACTACCTGTCACCTCCATAAATAAAGGAACTAGACTAGGTAATACACAAGGCTTTTCTTTGGCTCATAATTCATGACAACGTTATGAAAGCAGCTATTAAGTTGATGCAAAATGTAGGATCTTGTATTTTTGGTGCCTGCCTTCTGGGATCACTGATAGCAGCAAAGAAAATTTGTTTTTTTAATTTCTCAGTCAAAGGCATACGATGTTACCAGTTTACTTGTTTAAATAAACTTGTGGCTATCTCTTATCTACTCCTTATCTGTGAACAGGTTTTGACACAGAGGGCTATAGGTGAACACTGTATATCTATAATTAAATGAGGACTGGGGGGTACTCACATCAAGAATGTAAAAAGGGGGCTTCCCTGGTGGCGCAGTGGTTGAGAGTCCGCCTGCCGATGCAGGGGACGCGGGTTCGTGCCCCGATCCCGGAGGATCCCACATGCCGCGGAGCGGCTGGGCCCGCGAGCCATGGCCGCGGAGCCTGTGTGTCCGGAGCCTGTGCTCCGCAACGGGAGAGGCCACAGCAGTGAGAGGCCCGCGTACAGCAAAAAAAAAAAAAAAAAAAAAAGAATGTAAAAAGGGCACCAAATATAGACGTTCTGGGCAGTAAATATGAACTTCACCTACTATACTTCACAACTCTGACTTTACCTGGCTCCAGTCCTTCCACTGGGATTTAAACAATGTGACAGCTTTGAGAAGCTAAGCATAACATAACAGAAATCACATGAGCTTTAAAGATCTACTGACTGCAATTGCTGAACTTTTCATTAAAATTCCCAGAAATTTAATGCAAAACACGGAGATCCTATTAGGTAACCTTAAAATCATTTTAAGAGGTCTCTAGATATTCTAATAGAATATAAATTCAGCATTCAATTATACTGTTTCACAATCATCATAAATATTAAAATTGTTTCTTAAAAGCATAATTTCAAACTGGCCATTTTTATAAATTGAAGGAAATATGTCTTTTAAAGCATTTTTCAACTGTGAGTATCTTAAGTCCTTTGAGATTTTCAAATATGAAGTCAATTTATTTCTGCTATATTCTTGTTCACGCTGATGTTGCCAGAAGCTTATTGGAAAAAAATATTATTTTCAAATATAAAAAATTTAGAGCTCAAATGAATATCAAAACTGCTAAATTTTCAGATTTGAAAAAAAAATGCCAGAAGCTAAAAAATCCAGAGAGTAGCTTTCTAATAAAATTTAAAATCTTTAGTATTTAGTACTTTATTTATTAAACAGCAATATCATCCTTGGAGACTTTATGATTCCTGATTCATGAATTAATTTTGTCTTTTTCCCCCATAATGTGCGTGCTGTGGAGACAACTATAAATTTTGGGGAATAAGCATCATTAAAGCTGAATAATACTCCTTTTCTATCTTCTTAATAATTCATTTGTTGGGACTTCCCTGGTGGTGCAGTGGTTAAGAATCCGCCTGCTAATGCAGGGGACATGGGTTCGAGCCCTGGCCCGGGAAGATCCCACTTGCTGCAGAGCAACTAAGCCTGCGCGCCACAGCTACTGAGCCTGTGCTCTAGAGACTGCAAGCCACAACTACTGAGCCCACGTGCCACAACTACTGAGGCCTGCGTGCCCAGAGCCTGTGCTCCGCAACAAGAGAAGCCACAACAATGAGAAGCCTGCCCACCGCAACGAAGAGTAGCCCCTGCTCACCACAACTATAGAAAACCTGAGCAGCAACGAAGACCCAACGCAGCCAAAAATTAATTAATTCTTTTTAAAAATTCATTTCTTGTTGTCTGGTACCCACACAAATCAGGAACTCAGTTCCTGACAGTTCTAAGGACTGAAAACATTCTTTCAGAGGCTATGCATTGCTGATAGAAATTTTGTCATTCAGCTTACATTGTATTTTCCTACCCGGAAGTAAAGAAGTTGGCATGGTATCTGTAACATAAAAACTGAAAGAACTTTATATCATTACCATTATAATCTTGTGATAATCCTACAAATGTTAGGGATAGTGAACATAATTCTAATTATCTTAAAGACTTACATATGAATCAATGTATTTTTAAGAGTAATAGAGAACAAAAATAATAGTCAAAACTTTCATAGAATTCTTCTTTGAAATCCACTCAAGTCTAATAATTCTCAAAAGGCACATTAGATCAGACCAAAAAGCTTCTTCCAGAGTCGTAAACTAAACTAGAAAACAGGATTTCAGACAGTAATAACATAATGAGCAAACCAGCTCTATTTGTGCCAGAATTAATTGAAAAAGTTGTTTGGATTGATTCTTGATTTAAGCTACATTTAAACAAAAAAAGCAAAACTATATCTAGTCAAGAGTACTCAACTTTAACAAACTTCAAAAGCCATTTTGAATTTTATTACCTTATTCTCAATCTGTAGATTATTGCTATATTTTTCTTAAGCTGCCATGTTTAAGAGGAGAAGAGGAAACTACCATTTATTATGTTCCAGTAAAGTGTCTTTAGAAACTGTGAATTATCTTATTTAACCCTTGTAATTTCTCTGGAAAGAATACATTATTTTCCAGAGAGTGCAGCCAAGGACCTTCAGATTTGAAAATAATGATGCTATGCTATTTATCAATATGCTCAAAATGACTGACCTGGGAGCAACAATCTTTCCACAGCATATTTCTAATCTCTTTATGTGGAAAAATGGTTGAACTAAGTGATTAATTTGGACTTTAGAAGCCACAGGATTGGCCCTCAAGAGCTGGCCGTTCAACAAATGTGTATTGAGGGCTCACAGAGGCCTTGGCTGGGAACTGAGTCCCTGATTTTAAAGGGCTGAAAACTTAGGACTTGTATAGAGAGTTACTTAAGAGCTAAGCACTAACTTAGGTTTCCATAAAAATCTGCTCTCGTTCTCTTTCTAACCCAAGCTTCTCCCAAGTGCCTTGTTAACATAGGTAACTAGAACAAATCCCAGCAATGCTTCTGGTCTTTGATGACATCTACTAGATCTCCTACATACCAATATGAAGGGCCCTCTTTTTGAGCATGGTGCTGTGCTTTAATGATTGCAGCAGCTCTTGGATCTCTTCCCCAATTACAGGATAGCAGGATCCAGTTACACGAAACCTAGCCTAGCCTTTCTGGACTAACTGCGAGAAGGCTTATGCTGCTGCTGGTACTACACAATGTGGAGATTACATGTAATGGTGACTCTACGGTACCATGTGAGGGATACCAGAATAGGTCCCTTTCCAGTTCCCAAAGAACTCCTGGATTTGCTTTTAACAGTGCTTGCAACTGCAGTCATAGTCATTCTTTCACCAGATCCAGAACAGAGATGCCCAACACGTGGAAGATGTGTGCTTACTCGTTTCCCCTGTGTAAGAGCAGGCATCAATTATTAATCACAACATCTCTTCAGCACCTTGGGGTGCTTCCCAAAACAGCATTACGATCCATCTACTGAAGAAGGCTCACAGGCACATCCCTCTTTTAGAGACTGTTTCTAGGTGCCACCTACCTAGCAGTCCTGGCTGAAAAAGCCCTCTTAAAATCCAAATATCTAAATTCAAAAGGGAATCGCCATGGTAGATTCCAATCGATACTGCTGCCAATTAGAGTAAGAGGTCTTTGTTCCAGCTGACCCTGGACCAGTACACACAATAAGCAGAGACCTGAAATGCACTCCCAGACCAGGTCTACTGCCTTCCTCAGGCATCTAGAACTCCAATCTAACTTACTCCTAATTCAGGAGCTTGATGTGAAGACTGGTCCTGGGGCAACTGGGGGTGGGGGGCAAAGGTCATCCTGAGAACAAATTCCAGCGAGCACAATGGAAGTCAGCACAAGGAGCATCAGACCCCACTTGTAAAAGGCAAAGAAAGAAATCTCCTTTGCTATAGAAATTAGGCAATGAATTGCAAACAGTCCCCACCCCCATTCCACCCTACCCTCTAGGCAAGAAAACCTCTAATCCATCAATATAAAAATGTTAAAATTGTAAAATTTCTTCTTTACTTTGTTTAAGTCTAAAATTTTGATTAGAAAGCCATGAGATTTTTGCAGCACCACTTGCAATTCCTCCTAACAGAAATCTCCACATAAGGAAAGGCAAACAAAAAAATAGCGTATGAAAATCTGCAGTAAATGAAAATCCAAATTTGCCATTTTGATCACCTCTCCTAATCTTTCCTCCATACTCTCTGCTCCAGCAACATTGTACTCCTTGTTGTGCTTTGAAAATAACAGGACTTCCGTGGTGGTGCAGTGGTTAAGAATCCGCCTGCTAATGCAGGGGACAAGGGTTCAAGTCCTGGTCCGGGAAGATCCCACGTGCAGCGGAGCAACTGAGCCCATGCGCCACAACTACTAAACCTGCGCACTAGAGCCCGCGAGCCACAACTACTGAGCCCGCATGCCACAACTACTGAAGCCCGCGTGCCTAGAGCCCATGCTCCGCAACAAGAGAAGCCACTGCAATGAGAAGCCCGCGCATTGCAATGAAAAGTAGCCCCCGCTCGCTGCAACTAGAGAAAGCTCGCGCAAAGCAACGAAGACCCAACAGCCATAAATAAATAAATAAATAAATAAATAAATGTATCAAAAAAGAAAAAAGAAAAAGAAAAGAACAGAAACCCTCCTGCTAGGGGGCTTTGCACTCTGGGTGTTCCTCTGCAACTCAGCTCTCTCTCCAGCTATCCACACGGCCCACTGCCTCACCTCCTTCCTGCCTTTGCTCAAATATATCACCTTCTCAAAGAAGCTTTTTAAAATTGTAATCTATTTGCTAATTGCACCCCCACCTGGCACCCACAATTCCCCCTTACCCTGTTCTATTTTTTCACGGTATTTATCATGTTATATTAAACTATAAGATTTATTTGTTTACAATTATGCAGGAAATTGTTCACATAGAACATCTGATGTTGGTCTTTAAAAGGGCCTGCTTAGGGGGCTGGTCTTTGGCTGGGCCTGGGAAGTTGGATTTTAGAATGTTCCCTATTTTACTTACTGATAAGTTTGGTTGCCTAGGCTACAGGCAAACCTCAGAGACATTGCGAGTTAAGTTCCAGACCACAGCAATAAAGTAAGTATCACAAAAAAGTGAGCCACAAGAATATTTTGGTTTCCCAGTGCATATAAAAGTTATGTTTACACTATACTGCAGTCGATTAAGTGTGCAATAGCATTATGTCTAAAGAAAAGTACATACTTTAAAAATTTCTTATTGCTAAAAATGCTAACCATTATCTAAGCCTTCAGCAAGTTATAATCTTTTTGCAATAAAAGCATCAAAGATTACTGACCACAGATCACCATAATAAATATAATAATGAAAAAGTCTGAAATAGTGGATAATTACCAAAATGCGACACAGAGACATGAACCGAACAAATACTGTTGGGAAAATGAGGCTAATAGACTTGTTCCACACAAGGTTGCCACAAACCTTCAATTTGTAAAACACACAATATCTGCAAAGAGCAATAAAGTGAAGCACAATGAAACAAGGTCTGCCTATATTTGTGAAAACACCATGATTTACAATGAAACTACCTTCTTTCCTTCTGGGAGTCTGGAATTTTGGCAATATGCAGCTGGTTTCATAGGCAGAGAATGCCTACGTGACTGGCCCCTAATAAAAACTCTGGACTCTTAAGTCTCAAGCGGGCTTCCCTGGGCAGAAACAATGCCATTGCACACTTGTTTCATTTGATCGCTGGAAGAAGAAGCAAGTTTTCCGTGACATACCAATCCCCAGGTGAGAGAACTTTGGAAGGCTGTGCCTGGACGCCTCCAGACTCTGCCTGATGAGTCTTTCCCCCTACAGAGGGGGGGAAAAGCTGTGAGTACAACTACCTCTGAGTCCAGTGAGTCTTCCCAGCAAGTCACCAAACATGTGAATGATCATGTGACCTTCAAAAAATTATGTTCACTGTTGATCATATTTCCTCTCCCACTAGAATATAAGCTCCCCAAGGCCAGGGATTTTAAAATCCCTTCAGCTCATTGATATATCGTATATCAGTATAAGACCTCTTTAGCCCACTAATACATGCCCAGTGCCTAGAACAATGCCTGCCACATAATGGGCATTCAGTAAATGCTTGTTGAGTGAATGAGGGATAAAGCAAATGTGGTTCTATGAAACAGATTTTTAAAATAACTAAAATATCAATTTATATTGTCAAAGATCTTTAAGAGAACATTGCATCTATAAAGAGAGAACACTCTGCTTGCTATCAGGAAAACCTGCTTTTCTATGAAAGGAAGGAGCTGAATTACAAACATTATGTGGACAGCAAACAGCAGACTGCATACTGCAGAAATATCACAATGTGAATAACAGCTCAAGAAATTCTCCTCAAACTCAGAAGAAAAGGATAAGGAGGTAAACATAGTAAGTGAAAATGAATTTAAATGTCAACAGTCAAAATTATAAACACCCAAGGAGAAGAAATCAAGTTACCTACAAGGAGGCTTGCAATAAGTAATTGTTGAATGAATTGAATTAAATAGAAATCATATTGGTATCAATATAACCTCTTCAAATATAAAAATAATTGAAGCATTTTAGGAAAAAGATAGTGACATAATAATTCAACAGACAGTGAGAGATCATATTTAAGGGCAACAAAAAGACATTCCCAGATATCCCTTAATACAGAAAATATAACAAATATGAACTTTTCCTAAAACATTCACTCAAGGAAATAATCCTGGTGACTAAAATCAAACAAATAACAAATTCAAGCAGCAAAATAACCAGCACCATATGAAATCATAAAATTAAAAAATATGCCTTTCTATTAAATTAAGAATCAAGATAGGGATTTAGCTATCACAACTTTATTTAATAGAGTTTTGCTCAGGCTTTCCTTTAACTTTGTGGGTTCTGGGACAAGAGAACAAAATGAGGCCCATGTACCATATGACTTAAATAATTAGAAGTTAAAAATCAAGCTATTAATGGACATATATACACTACCAATTGTAAAATAGATAGCTAGTGGGAAGCAGCCACATAGCACAGGGAGATCAGCTCGGTGCTTTGTGTCCACCTAGAGGGGTGGCATAGGGAGGGTGGGAGGGAGACACAAGAGGGAGGAGATATGGGGATATATGTTTATGTATAGCTGATTCACTTTGTTATAAAGCAGAAACTAACACACCATTGTAAAACATTTAGACTCCAATAAAGATGTTTTTAAAAAAATCAAGCTATCAGAACACAAAGTCAGTATATAAAAATCTGTTGCTTTCCTATAATCATAACAAACTACCAGAAAGAGAAATTAAGAAAACAATCCCATTTACAATTGCATCAAAAAGAATTAAATGCCTAGGAATAAATTTAACCAAGGAGGTGAAAGAGCTATACTCTGAAAACTATGAGACATTGTTGAAAGAAACTGAAGGAGACAAATAAATGGAAAGACATATCATGCTCATGGATTGCAAGAATATTGTTAAGATGCCCATACTACCCAAAGCAATCTACAGATTCAATGCAATCCCTATCAAAATTCTAATGGCATTTTTCACAGAAATAGAACAAATAATCCTAAAATCTGTATGAAACCATACAAGATCCCAAATAGCCAAAGCAATCTTGAGAAAGAAAAACAAAGCTGAAAGCATCACACTCTCTGATTTCAAACTGTATTAGAAAGCTGAAGTAATCAAAACAGCATGGTATAAGCATAAAAACAGACACATAGATCAATGGAACAGAATAGAGAACCCAGAAATAAACCCACCCATATATAATCAATTAATTCATGACAATAAAGAAGCCAAGCATATACAATGGAGAAAGGACAGTCTCTTCAATAATGGTGTTTGGAAAAACTGGACAGCCAAACGCAAAAGAATGAAAAGAATGAAACTGGACCACTATCCTACCATACACAAAAATTGACTCAAAATGGATTAAAGACTTGAATGTTAAGGACCTAAAATCATAAACTCCTAGATGAAAATATAGGCAGTAAGCTCCTTGACATCAGTCTTGGCAATTATTATTTTGGATTTGACACCAAAAGCAAAGGCAAAAATGTAAACAAGTGGTACTACATCAAATTAAAAAGCCTTCTTCACATTAAGGAAACCATTAACACAATGAAAAGGCAATCTACTGAATAGGAGAAAAAAATTGCAAATCATGTATCTGATAAGGGGTTAATATCTAAAATATATAAAGAATTCCTAAAAACTGAATAGCAAAAACAAACAGTACCATTAAAAAGTGGGCAGAGAGATCTTAATAGACATTTTTCCAAAGAAGACATATAGATGGTCAACAGGTACATGAAAACATGCTCAGCATCGCTAATCATCAGAGAAATGCAAATCAAAACCACAATGATATAGTACCTCACACCTGTTAAAATAGCTATTATCAAACAGACAAGAAATAACAAGCGTTGGCAAGGATGTGGAGATATGGGCACACTTGTACACTGTTGGTGGGAATGTAAATTGGTGCAGCCACCATGGAAAACAGTATGGAGGTTCCCCAAAAAATTAAAAATGGAACTACCATATGATCCAGCAATTCTACTTCTGAGTATTTATCTGAAGAAAATTAAAACACTAACTTGAAAAGATATATGCACCTCCATGTTCACTGCAGCATTGTTTACAATAGCCAAGATATGGAAACAACTTAAGTGTCCATCGATGGATGAATGGATACAGAAAATGCGTTGTATATATGTACATATATATATATATATATATATATATATATATACATATATATATATATGTATATGTATATGTATATATGTGTGTGTATATATATGTATATGTATATGTGTATATATATATATATATATATATATGCACACAATGGTGTATATACATTCAGCCTTAAAAAAGAAGGAAATCTTGCCATCTGTGACAGCATGGATAGACCTTCAGGGCATTACGTTAAGTGAAATAAGTCAGACAGAAAAAAGACAAATACCATATGATCTCACTTATACATAGAATCAAAAAAAACCAAAAAAAAACCAAGCTCATACATACAGAGAACAGACTGGTGGTTGCCAGGCGCAGGGGGTGGGACAAATGAGAAAAGAGGGTCAAAAGCCACAAAATGCCATTTATAAAATAAATAAGTCACAGATATGTAATGGACAGCATGGTGACTATAGTTAAGAATACCGTATTGCATATTTGAAAGTTACTGAGAGTAGATCTTAAAACTTATCACAAACACACAATTTTTTTATAACTATCGTGAACTAAGAATGCTGCCTGCCATATCAGTAAACAAAGGCGGACATCCAGCCACCACATTACAGCTGCCCTCACCTCCAGCAGTGAGCCCTGAGGGAACTCAGGACAGAAACAAAGAATGCCACCATCTAGCAGTCAACTGCTGCAGGCACCGCCCCCACCCCACCCCGCCTTATCCTGAGGAGACTCTGGATAAGAAAACATAGGATATGGCCTCAGGTAGCTAAGGTGCATATCAAAGGAATGATTTCAGTGAACCTAGACTCTCACATCTTCCCATACATAGAAAAGCGCTAAATTCCCTAACTTGAGATATCAGATTTTCTTTTATTAACAGTAATCTTTTAACGTTCCAGCTACCTGGAGTTTTTTTTTTTGGCAAAAACTCTTATATATCCTGGCCTCTCCCCCACCCCTTCCTCTTCAGAGCAGTCTCTCAAAATTATCTGAGGTGCTATGTCCCAGGCTTAACTTCTCAGCTTTGTCCACTGAATAACAAACATAACTCTCAACTTTTAGGTTGTGCATTTTTTTTTCTGTCGACACTATATATGGTGACAATGATAACTAGACCTATTGTGGTGATCATTTCCCAATGTATAAAAATATAAAATCATTATGTCATACATCTGAAACTAATATGTTATACGTCAATGATATCCCAATAAAAAACATTTTTAATTAAAAAATAAAAATCAGGCTAAAAAGCTGTCAATTAAAATTTGTTTTATCCCATAACTTGACATAGGTGTGTGAGGTCACTCTCTTAGGGTGCTTCTGATAGGGACAGAGTAAAGGGACAAAGTAGGTGATTAAATAGTTAATCCCACTAAGGGATCATAAGTAAAGAAAAAAGTATTGGAGACCCCTGTAAGTTAATGATCACTCAAGAAAGCAGGTTTGCTTAACCACAAAACCAAGAAGGCTTGCTTAGCAATAAAATCATGCAACAGAAACATGAGACATGTGCCAAAACAATAAAACAACGGTGGAATGAGACCTACATCCTGCACAGTGAGCTCAGTAAGTTAATGATTCCTAGGACATGCTCCTCTACGCACACTAAAAACAAAAAAATAAGGAAAAGGTGACTTTATACTGAAACCTAATATGATTTACCATACTTTAGTATATGTGACTGCCTTTTTCCTCATTTCCATTGTGCCATGACAGGCCCAGTTTGACCATGTATGGACAAGAAAACTCCCCTGCCCAATGTGGAGGAGGAACTGATGATGGAAGCTTGACATCTACCCAAGAATGAGGAAGAAGGTGGTCTTCTCCTACTCCCCACTTTTCCTTTGATTATAAAACTGTAGCCCACTATGTTCTTGGGGCAGTACCCTCTTGCCTTCCCGCCTGTAAACCTCACAAGCGTCCTATTCTAATAAATCACTTCTTATCTATCACTCTGCCTCTCACTGAATTCTTTCTGTGCTGAGACATAAAGACCCAGAGCTCCTCAGAGCCCTCCGAGATGCCTTTCTGCAGTTTCACTTCCCACACAGCATTAGAGTCCATGTATTGAAGGAGACACACAGGTGCATCCATAATCTAGAATCTGTTTCTTGGTTCCACCCATCCACTTACCAGCCTTGATTTCAAAAAATTTTTAAACTATGTAAAGCAATGATTTTATATGACTTAAAAGTCATCAAAATATCAAAGACAGCTAGATTTTTATATTAGTGCACCTATCTTCATATTCTGTTGATGGGATGGAGACATATGAGTAGAAAATAAAAATATACACAATTTATAAATCATTATAGAGTTGTTCCATAAATCCATTCTCTTAGTTCATTTCAAAGAAATCACAAATTATATTGTTATGGTCAAGACTTTCACATAATTTGTATTCTATTGATAGTAACACAAAGTGGACAACCTTCCTTGACTCACTGTAAATTTCAGATAATTTTTTTCACAATTTCAATTTTGAGAAACTTCATTTTGCCATGACAGTAGCAACTGGAAATGTAAATAAAAATCTTAAACCAATGTTTGGATTCAGAAATGTCCATAAAGTCCCTATATTATGTTCAAATATTATAATGGGTTATATATTATAAATTATCATTACAGAAAATATTACAAAATATTTATTTTCATGTCAGTTTATGATACTTATATTGCAATTTTCACCATCATTAAAACAACATCAGATCCATAGAGTAATGTAAAGAATTGTATTTGTTTTCATATATTATATTCATATTTACATATATACAAAATTTAGAGTAATAAGAATTGTTTAAATTGCAAAATATTCCTCAGCTGCCAAGTGTATCTGTGGCAAAGGTTGTGCTAATCTATAAGCACCTCCAGAACTGTGAGTTAGAACATGAAGAAAAGCAAGAAAACAGATGCTTACAAAATCCTATTCTATCCATGCTATATGACAGAAAGGATTTTTTTGAGTTAATGAATATGTCTTTTCTATGACCCAAGCATTTACATGGTTCAAAGATTCCTTGCATTTCAAATCAGAGCCCATCACCAATGTCGGCAGAGGCACAATCCACAAACATTCACACTGGCACAATCTCCAAAATATTTTATTGGTTTTTGTTTCAAGGACATTGGGCAAGAGTTGGGGAGAAGCATTTCTTTTGGATCCTGAACAGTGTTAGTCAGAAAAGTGGATGTTTAAGGTTACAGGCTGTACTATAACAGGATTGAGTATACAATCTCAAATGGCAGGGACACTCATAAGCTCTTTAATAAATTTATTTTTGTATTTTCCTGAGATATGTGGAGCCTTATAAAGTATGAATTTCAATCAGAGGGCCTCCTTGTCAGTGCTAACCAATGTATCCAGTCTTAAAAACATATAAGTTATAAATTTTGGAAAGAAGAAAGTGTAACTCTGGATGAATGTCTTCACCTGATTGTCTACAAAATACAATTGTACTGGTGAAAAGGCTATGGGGACTAATTTTATCAATAACCTGTCCAGTTATAAACATGTTTTGAAAAGCACTACGTAAATACTAACATCAACAAAAAATAAGAAAAATACATGCCGCTAAGACAACGAAAAGCTGTTAAGACAATGAAACCTCCCTAAACACATGTGAATAATATGAAGAGACTTATGTGAACAAAACTATAAAACACCACTAAAAGAGGACTTAAATAAATGGAGAGATAAACCATGATCTTAAATAGTGTACTAGATCATTATATTTTCAACTTGGTTAAGCTAGAGCTATGTTCCCAGATGCCTCATCTCTGTACGGTCCTGAGTTAGAACTGGCCAAAGGAAATATTTGAATGGGAATTGGGAGGTAGAAGTGAAGCAGCAGCTATTGCTAATAATGGTTATTTGCAGTGACAGATACAGTGGTTTAATGAGTTCCAGCTTGTCCTCCCTCTCTTTTGTTCCATGTCCAGCACTTCTTCCTGACTGCTGTCCATGCTAACCAACATGGGTGCCAGCCCATTACCAGACACCATCTAATTCTCCCCTCGCTGGATGTACATGTTGCCCCTTCCACCAAGAAGTGGAATTTGTTTCTCCTCCCCTTGAAACTAGGCTAGACTTGGGACTTGATTTGACTAATAGAATGCAGTGGAAGTGAAACTGTGCAGCCCTGAGCCCAGGTTTTAAGACACCTGCGGCTTCCACCTTTGCACTCTTAGAAGCATGCTACCATGCTGGAAGGAAGTCCAAGCTATCTACCTGGTGTGAAAGGTGACGTGGAGAAGACCTGAGGCATCCAAGCAACAGTGAGCACTAAGTTTCCAAACGTGTGAGAGACCTTCTCAGACTTTCTAGCCCAGTTGCAGCAGATCTCCTAGTTGAATAGGACAACATAAGCAACCTCAACCTATACTACATGGAGCAGAACTGCCCAGCTCAACCTAATCGACCTACCAAACTGTGAGAAATAATTTATTGTTCCTGTTTCAAAGCGCTAAGTTTTATGGTGGCTTGTTGCACAGCAACAGGTAACTGAGACAGAGGGGGAAACTTACACTGCAAAGATGACAGTGTTATTCTTTTCTCCTCACCTCCTTCGGGTCTTAATAAAAGCATCTTAAGGTCATCTTTATGAATATTCAGTGATAATAGCCAATAATTTTTTAAAAACTAAAGTAATGAGGGAACACTTGCCCTACCAAACATCCCTAAACTTTAGTAATCAGAAAAGAATAGCAGCTATCATTTACTGAAGGCTTATACTGTCCTAGGCATTGTTCAAAGTATTGTCATGACAAATAAGTAATGCTATTATACTTCATGCTTCCAGATGAAAATCTGAAAGTAATTTTCTAAGCCTTTATAGTAATATTTATAGGGCGTTAATCCTAAACCAGAATAATAGGAAAGATACACAATAAAGCTACACATGTATTAAGTTAGGCCAGGTCAGACTGCCTGAGGTCATTAAGATGAATTACGTATCTAAAAACATTGGGCCTGTCCATGCATTGTATTGAATAAATAATCATTGGAATTGAAAAGCCTTCAGCCTTCTGAAAACTCTCCTCAGGGATCTGAGACAACCATGACTCTCACCTAAGGGAAAAAGGTCAGGAGAAAAGAATGAATACTCCCTGATTTCAGGCACTCTGTCGTCTTGATCTGTACAACTGGGTGTAGCAGGGAAAGAATCATCAGGGGAGGGGCAGGTAAGGTCTCTGCTTAGCACATACACTTTGCTTTGGGAGGAAAACCCATTACTTGGGGCAAAGAGCAGATCTCCTTCATTTACAAATTAAAGCTGAAAAAAAAAAAACAACCTTTGAGATCAAAGAGTAATACCTTCATTTCACAGATGAAGGAACTGACACCCAGTGGCTAATATGATTTGCTCAGGGTCATGTATTGGTGCCACAGCTGTTTCCCAGACCCTAAGTCCTACTCGACTCCAGAGTAATTCTTTCCCGGTATCCTTTCCACACCAAATCCACTTGAGAAGCACCCTCTTCAGCTCCAATCCCTTCACTTTTATGAACTGACAGCAACTCAAAGAAGGAGGAGAGCCAAGGCAGTGTCTGTCTTGTTCCCCTGTGTCTCAGCATCTGGCACCATCCCTCTCCACAGAGCACACTCAAGGAGCACTGATCAAGGGAAGAAAGGAAAATGCACACTAGCCAACCGTTATCTCCACCTCTCCTTGGCAAAGGCAAGCTACAGTATTTATAAAAGTAATTTTGTTGAATATATCAATCATCTATTAGCACACAAGTAGTGATTTCTACCTACGTTAATGAGCTCTAAGACAAAATAATCTTATCCTTTGAAACCAAAGATTTATTTTTCCAGCATAATTGTGTTTTGTTTTCATAATGAATATAGTCATTAAATAGGACGAGTTGATTCTTTTCATTTATCACCAAGAGGGCAAGATGTTTACTTATAATTAATGACCAGGATGCTCTAAGTTGGGCAGCCTGCACTTTGCCTGAAGTGCCATTTCATCCACAGGAATGTGACTCTCAGTTCATGAAGCCACAATAAAACCATATGTTTCTTTATTTAAAGACAATTGCTTACTAAAGGCCATGCCATGATAAAATTGAAATTCAGAAGAGATCATAGTGTATGACTAATGAAAGAGTGCTTCAGGATCATGGGTTTTTACAACATCCTAAACAAAGAAAATTCTCCCTGAAGCCTTCAGACTGGTTGAACTACATACAAAGTCATAATATTTTCTTCTTCAACTAACTCTTAAACTAAAGAATTAATTGTATGCTGCTCGTGTTTTTAGAAATTGTTCTATACTCAGCATCCCAGTGTCCTTCCAGTAGAGAGTCATGGATATTCCCTCACCTCCTCAACATTCTTGGCAGAGATCATCCACCAGTATTTCTCTTCAGTGGCACTTGTACAAATTGGCTGGGAAGATTCTTTGTTATTCAGGAATTTCCCATCAACTGCTGTCCACTAGATATCTACAGCATCTCCAGTCATAGAAACAACTAAAAACCTACTCATTTTTCTCAACTTAGTCCACCAGGTTACACCTGGGTTTCCCCAGCCAGCACACCATGGTCCGGGGGCTCTCTCAATGCAGTGAGTTGGGGCCAACATAGGGCTTACCTCATTTATTCCTGTTTCTCAGAGATTAGTGTCCTTCGTCATCCAATGTCTTGAAAACCATTGTTTCATATGTTTTGTCCAGTTTTTTATTTGTTTCAGGCAAAGCAAAAGTCAGCACTCAGGCTTTTTTTAAGCTTAATGTGGAGGTGAATATGATTCTGACTTTTTTTTTTTTTTAACAAGATCCAAACTTTGATGTGGATAAGAAAGAAAGGCGACCTGAGGGAGTGTCTGAGGGGAAGACAGCATTGGTGGAAACCAAGAACAGAAAGGCGTCAGACATTAATCTACTCTACCTTCCAATGTTTCCTAGGGATGGCCTGGGGAAAAGATTTCAAGAAACTCTAGACTCTAGGGCTATGTCTAGGCTTATATTTATGATTCAGCATTTATAACAATAAAAAGGCAACTCCTCACTCTGGCTTATGATTACACAACCTGGCCTATGATACACAAATAAGAAGCTTACATAAAGTCACTTTCCTTATGACTGGTGTTCTGTAAGCTGTCCTTAGGTCTACACTTGCTGATGGGCAGCTCTTTGCAAGGCACCTGTACTCCAACACGGAGATAAGGCCATCAGCTCCCACAACAGACAGAATCTATAGGCACCCCTGTGTTCTACATCCTGACCCCTACTATCCCCTCCACCAATCCTCCTCAGTCTCATTCAGTCTCACTCAGAGCACATAATAGCTATCTGACTGACCAAAATCAATCCCTGAAGGATGTCTGTCATTCTAACCTACACGGTCTTTTACATCTCGTGAAGAATGAAGCAGCTATGTGGATGAGTTGGGGCAAACCTACCAATTTTCAAAAAGATATTCTTCCTTTCAGTGAGCAGAGAAGACACTTACTGAAGTTTTTAATTCTTGAGAGCAATTTCCCAGTAATAAGAAACACAGTATTATTTGCATGTCCAGTGATGTTTTCTTTATAAAGGTACCAGGACCCTGGCCTAAACACATGGTACATTAGATGCAAAACCTTTGGTAAAATAATACTCACCAATTCATTCCAATGAGATGTGAGCCTTCTCTAGTGCCTGCCCATGGTTAAAATGAACCAATCCTTATCTCTTTATGTGAATAAGAACTAGATTTCTGTCATCTGAATGTTAATCCATGAAAACCTCACAGATGTTACTTCAATGAATGGAAACTGTCAGTGTGGCTCCATTTAAACAGCATGTTGCTTGTACTTTTATGCATGACAGAGCAGGGCTGAAATGTGGCAGGTGTGGATATGCCAGATGACACACTGAGTAAGACTGTGCTCAGAGGGATGAGTCTGATGATGCAAACCACTTAGAGGGAGGAAAAAATACCAAATAATAGATATGTTCTTCTAAAAGCACAGCCTCAATTACTGACTTAGAAGAGAAAAAATAAAGTAATGGTTAAGAACTGGGTTGATACAGAAAGTCTGCTAGGAAACAACATAATATAATGAGATCTAATCTGCTGTTCAGCCAAGGAGAATGTCAGTGCTTAAGATGTCATTTCTATACGAAGGGGCTTTATGTGTGGTCTTGCATGTAAAGGGTTAATCTACTGCCATACCATCTACATACTTCAGTCCAAGTTCATGTCCAGAATAAAATGTACAGGCACAGTTAACTCTTCACATTCTTAGCCATACCCAACTACGGTCTCTGATAGTGTTTACCCACAAGTTTGAGTTCAGAAATTACTAAAACAATTATAACCAGGGCACAAAGTACAAAAAGTATCTCCTTGATGCTTGTAAATTTAGTTTGATGCTAAAGGTATGGTGTTTGGCAAACCAGTGGACCCTCCAAGTAGCATATACTCTCCAAATCCCTACTGGGTTAGCTAGTCCAAGCTACAAGATGTGCCTCAATTTCTCACTCAGTACTCTATTATTAGGGCTGTTTTGTTTAATAAGGATTGTGATCCTGGTTAATTATTTGAAACTGATCATTTATGGAAACATTGAGCCCTGTCCCCTGTAGTGTCAGCTGCAATCTGGAGTCTGATTTGGAATAATGTGATGATCTGGAGAATTTGTTACGATGCCTCCCTAGCTTTGCATGTCAGCATTGCCTAAATTCTCTTACTTCTATCTACCATCTTCCAGACTGGGCCACCATTGGGCCAAAGTTGACTCTGGGCATTATTGCTGATTATCCAACTTGAAGGCAAACCTTCAAGAGAAAAGATTCCTATCACTATGTCCACAGAACTCTGGATAACACATGGATGAATTTCTGACAATCTATGAACCCTCAACATTAATTTTATTACAGATAGTTTTGGATATATGCAAATGAATTTTCTTCCAAGTTTCAAAGGATCCATAGCCCAGAAGAAGCTTAAGATCCACCATCCAGAAGAGAGGTCCATTCTTCCTGTTCTGGTCCCTCATAGTTTTAGTTTCTTGCTTCTCCCTACCAATAAGCACCACTGAAATCCTGAAAAGTACAATGAATGAGCCAGACAGAATTATAACTACTTCAGAGCAGGTTTCACAGGTCAACTATGGCATTCCAAAATGTCCTCTTTACTCCAATTTTTTATTCACATTTCCCAGTTGTGATTAAGAAAAATTAGTAACTTCTATTACTTAATGATACAATATTCTAAGACAGCTCCTTAATGGATATTTAATTGATTTTCATCCAATTAAAACATTCATTCAAATTGTACAGGATGCCAGTGGAGGGTATCAGTTTCCAAGAATATTCTCTGCCACAAGTTTTATGTTTCTTTTCCTTCGCCTTACTGTTCCTACTGTTTTGATTAAGCTATCATAGTTTAAAGGGGTAAAATCCAAACTTAATCATAGCTGACATTGAAGAACTTAAATGCATGCTAATTAGCTTCTTTATTTGAATAGCCATTCTCATACTGAGTTTGTGATCTTCTGAAATAAAAGCTCTCCTATCAAATCACAATTCATGGCTTGTCTCATTTTTTACTGATTTCTTTTTTTTTCTGCCACATTTTTTATTACAGTAAAATACACATAACTAAAATTTACTAGCTTGACCATTTTTCAGTTCTTACTGGTTTCTATAGGATATCATTCACCTCAGGGTGCAGCCTGAGGCCGGGGGACTATGTCTGTGTGGCCATTCTGATGAATGGGAGATCCTTCATCTGTTTGGGTCAAATGTCAGCCAAGCAAGTCTTTCATGGTCTCTCACCTGTATTCATGGTGGGTGCTCTGTAAACATCATAGCAGTGATGTGAACTAAGCATTTCCAAAGAAATATCCATGGTTAGCCACTATTTTACCGACAGTTTCATCCTACTTCCTGCCTTAATAGCATAATTTCAGTGTCATATAATACTAAGCTCAAACAACTGAGAAAAATATTTTAAATATTCACTTGGTTTCAAATACAAGGCTGTGTGTGTGTGATTTCTGGCTGGTTTATGTTACTGAAGTCAAGAAGAAAATTTTTCTATATTCCTTAAAAAAAACAATTAAATAATGAAATTAACTGAAAGGCAAAAACTCTGTTAACCAATTAACAAATGAATCCAGAAAAAAGAAGAGAAAGGGAGGGCAGAAGTTGGTCTCCAGTATTCATTTTTGTAAAACTAACCAAAACATATCAACTGGAACCTGTGACCTTCACTATTTCAATAGGGAAAAAAGAAGTCAACATCTCAAATTGACAATTTTGTTTGGAAGCCTCTCTTAGCAGTTTTTAACTTTGGTACAAATGTTTTCTGCCGATTAAAATTGTGCAATATTCTCACAGATTAAAATATTCTCAGCAATTATATCTTTTTGGAAAAAAATTTTTTTTTTCTGTTGGGAAATGTTCCCAAGATTTCTTTCTTTTAACCTGAATCAGACTAACTTCATAAATTATGGTGGGGAAATTCCCTTAGCCACAACCTTTTAAGATAATAAATAAAGCATAAAATAATAAACTGTTAAGTAGTCGCCATGGTGTAATGGAAAGAGAACTAGTCCAGCCAGGAAGGCTGAGCTCTGCCATTTTGAGGCCTCAGGCAAGTCTCTTAACCTGGCTGAGACTCAATTTTCTCATATATAACATAAGACTACTATGATTTGCTGAAATCATAATATGGGGAAAATATATCACCCCCAAATTGCTGTTTCAACTTCTGAAACAACTTTCTCCTCTCAGTTTCTATGGCAATAGAGATATGGCCTTGCAGAGGCCTCCCCTGATGTCTTCTAAGTCTAAGAAGGTGAAGACCTTCTCTGGATCAGTGCTAAAACCAGATCCTCCAGTATTCAATAGTGTCATCATTGTGGGGAAGGGCTGGGAGGGAAGAGAGGGTTGAGAGAGGAAAAAGGGTATGAATTTTTTTTTTTTCGGTACGCGGGCCTCTCACTGTTGTGGTCTCTCCCGTTGTGGAGCACAGGCTCCGGACACGCAGGCTCAGCGGCCATGGCTCACGGGCCCAGCCGCTCCGCGGCATGTGGGATCTTCCCAGACCGGGGCACGAACCCATGTCCCCTGCATCAGCAGGCGGACTCTCAACCACTGCGCCACCAGGGAAGCCCAAGGGTATGATTTTTAAAGGGGATCAAAGTTCTTTCCCTCTATTTGATCTTTACAAGGAGAAACAAATGGATTACAAATCAAGCCAGAGGAATCAGGTCTCTCTTTACTCCTCCTGGAAGAACAAAATCAAGAGAGACAATGGGAAGCTTGGGAGTGGGCGATGGAGGAAAGCTCAGGCCTAAATTCATCCTTCACCTTAATCTAGCGTAAAAATAAGCCCTCAGATCTTGGATATGGGGAAACAGGAATAAGTATGAGGAGGTGCAGGGGTTGAAGACTTGCCATGACTTGTTCTTGATGTTCTAAGCATGGTCCTAAGTGACTCAAAGGGCATTTGAGATTTTTAGGTTGAAGATTTGGCTCTAATTTGCTCAGTAAAAAGGTTTAAGCATTGAAGTCACACAAGACCTGGAATTGGCTCCCTTCTTTCTTCCTTCCTCACTTCTTCCAAAACATACACACACATAATACTTTATTTCCACATACACTTCCTGTGATAATCTTGAACTCCTTCAGTCTTAATGTAAGTTAGGACTTCGGGGGCAATGCCCAGGAGCCTGGTCTTTCATTCCTTGGGGCCTCTAGATGTGGGACAACCTGATCTAACAAGAGTTTGGGGTTTTAGGAACAGAGCTCTAAGGATTATTTTTACCTCCATGATCAATACCACCTCTTTGGTGCACTTAGAGTCCCCAAAAGGATACTCCCTTCTAGAATTGTTGCTTCAGTTGGGGCACTAAAAGTGTTTATAAAAAATTATTAAGTTTCTAAAGGCTTATGTCTCAAACCAAGGAGTCCTGTGAGCAACTTAAAGTGAGGGTTCCATAGAATCTCTGCATTTCCAAGCACTGATTCTGAATAACTCTGGGAATGGTATGGGAGGTACAGGGAGTGCTCATTTGGATCATTAAAAGTGATAAATGCCCACCATTACTTGCTGTAATGGGTTGATGCAATCTGAGAAAGTAATCCCAAAATAATAAATGGTGTTATTTAAAAATTAATTAGCTAATACATAACATTTTGAAAGTTTTCCTTGGCACCCTCCAAATATCATTTACTCTGCACTCTGTCTCTTTATGAAGCCCCCTCAGCACTTAAATTCCCCTTAGTGTCTCCCGGTGGGCTGGGTACTCCCATGTAGTATCCTCCTCTGACTGGCCCATCCCAAGCACGGCCTCACTAACTAGGTCCTTACTTCAGGGACACGGGTTCATGCCCCAGTCCGGGAAGATCCCACATGCCGCAGAGCGGCTGGGCCCGTGAGCCATGGCCGCTGAGCCTGAGTGTCCGGAGCCTGTGCTCCACAATGGGAGTGGCCGCAACAGTGACAGGCCCGTGTACCAAAAAAAAAAAAAAACTTAACTTGTCATGTAGTCTATTCTTACTATACTCTTCTTTTTTTAGCTTTTAAAACTGTTTATTACCAAGAAGTTAAAGTACGTTAAGCATTATTAGTCATTGGTTCTAGTTACATTATTAAATATTAATATATTAAGAATAAGTTCATAAGACCCACAGTAATTTTTCCATAAAACCTTTTGCCAGAATTAGTGACAAAGCAATCTTCAGCAATATCCCCACTTCGAATGCCTCAAAGCTTCTGGCTTCATGGCACAATGCCTTGGTAAGGGCACAAGTAAGGCCACCATGGAATGATGCCTTGAATTCACCCTATTTTACCAGTATAAGCAGATGGAACATTTTATGGATAGAATTAAAGGATCACAGAAATATAATATTACATTCTGCATTTTTTTCTTCTCTTTTCAAAAACTTCTGGTGATCCAGACTTTTGTTTCAGGATACCTCTGACTATGGTTATCTAAGGGGACCAGAGTTCTACCCTAAAGACAGAGAAGACTAATCTGGATGCCCAGACTTGGGTCTTGTAGTAATTTTAAAGGATTCTCATAAAAGAGATATCTATATCTAGTTCATCTGGGGAGAAAAGTGGGAAAAGATTCAGGATAGAAGCCCTGTCTAGGAATAAAGGGTTCATTCAACCAGGATTGTTTTCATTATTCTATCTCTTGAGAATCTAATTACAGCAATAGTGACTAGAAGGTATGTGAGTTTGATGGAAGCAAAAAAGGTTTTTGAGTGAAGTACCCAGTTTTTTTCCCCCTAACTATAAATTACATTGTTCTGTAACTGTTTCTTTCTCCTTTCTTATTTTGTTGCTTTCACACACAATACCTAAGCAAGAAATCAGTCTCTCTTTTTACCCCAGTTCACAAATTGAATTTCTCCTTGTTTTAGTTTTAGATAAGCTAAAAAAACCTTTCTACTTCTCTTCTTTTTGCAACCAGAATTCTGCCCCCCAAACCTGTTTGACCACGGGAAATAAGATCACTGGAAATCCAGAGGTTCCAGTACCAAATAATCTTCACAAAATAAATTTATAACTGTTGAAACATCCAGACCTTGTCAGTGGAGACCTTTCAGCTTGTGCCATTTCACATAATGGTAAAAGACTAGACCCTTCCCCCTAAGATCAGGAATTAGACAAAAATGGCCTCTTTCAGTACATTTGAGATTGTAGTAGAGGTTCAAGCCTGGACAATTAGGCAAGGAAAAGAAATAAAAGACATCCAGATTGAAAAGGAAGAAGTAAAACTATCTCTGTTCACAGATGACATGATACTGTATACAGGAAATCCTAAGGAATCCACTAAAAAACTGTTAGGACTGAAGAATAAATTCAGCAAGATTACAGGATACAAGGTCAATATATTAAAATCAATTGTATTTCTATACACGAGCAATAAACAGTCTGAAAATAAAAATAAGAAAACTACTCCACTCACAATAGCATTAAAAAGAATAAAATACTTAGGAATAAATTTAATAAAAGAAGTGCAAAACTTACATATTTGAAACCTACAAAACATTCTTGAAAGAAATTAGAGAAGATCTAAATAAATGGAAAAAAATCCATGATCATGGATTGGAAGATTTAATATTGTTAAGAGGCAATACTCCCCAAATTGATCTACAGATTCAACACAATGCCTATAAGAATCTCAACTGACTTTATTATGGAAATTGACAGACTGATTCTAATAGTGATATGGAATTGCATGGGGCCCAGAATAGACAAAACAATCTTGAAAAAAAAAAACAAAGTAAGAGGACTTATACTTCCCTATTTTGAAACTTACTACAAAGCAGAAGTAATCAAGATTGTGTGGTACTGGCAAAAAGATAGATATAAAGGTGAAGGGGATAGCATTGAGAGTCAAGAAATAAAATCACATGTTTATGGCTAACTGTTTTTGCATAAGGATGCCAAGACCATTTAATGGGGAGTCTTTCAACACATGGTGCTGAAATTACTGGATAGACAAATGCAAAAGATTGAGGCTGAACCCTCATTTCTCCATACCATATTAAAAATTAACTCAAAATAAATCAAAGACATAATTATAGGAGCTAAAACTATAAAACTCTTAGAAGAAACCAAAGGGTAAGTCTCATGACCTTGGATTTGACAAAAAATTCTCAGATATGATAATAAAAGCACAAGCAGCAAAAGGAAAAACAGATAAATTGAAATTCAACAGAATCAGAAACATTTGTGCTTCAAAGGATATCACTGAGAAATAAAAAGACAAGCCACAAAATGGGGAAAAATATTTGCAAATCATATATCTGATAAGGGACTTGTATCCCAAATACAAAAAGAACTTTTACAACTCAATAATAAAAAGGAAAGTACCCAATTTTTTTAAATAGGCAAAAGATTTGAATAGATATTTCTCCAAGGAAGATATACAAAGGTCCAATAAACACATAAAAAGATGCTCAACACCATTAGTCATCAGAGAAATGTAAATTAAAACCACAATGAGATACCACTTCATACCTACTAAGAGGTTAAAATCAAAAGTCAGATAACAAGTGTTGACAAGGATGTGGAGAAATTAGAACCCTCATACACTTCTGGTAAGGATGCAAAATGTTGCAGCCACTTTGGAAAAGAGTCTAGCAGTTCCTCAAACATTTAAACACAGAGGTACCATACGACCCAGCAATTCCACTCCTTGTATATACCCAAAAGAATTGAAAATAGGTATTCAAATAAATAGTTATACACAAATATTTAAGCAACAATGTTCACAATAGGCAAAAGGCAGAAATAATCCACATGTCCATCAATGGGTGAATATAGAAAGACCAAGTGTGATATATCCATACAATTGATGTATTATTCAACCACAACAAATGATGAACTACAGATACATGCTACAATATGGATGACCTTGAATACATTATGCTGAGTAACATCTAGCACTCCAACTTCTAAAACTCCCAGCTGAGGGACGAGCCCCTAAAACACCTAGCTCTGAAAGCCAATAGGGCTTGCATCCATGAGACCCACAAGACTACAGCAAACAAAGAAGCAGTTTGTAACTGGCTATTCCCCAGGGATCAGCACAGAGGAAGCAGGCAAAAAATGCCCATCTCCCATTCTTTCCCTGGAAGGGGTTTTGTCTGCATACTTTACAAAGCTGTTGCCTGACAGCCAGGCTTCTAATTTATCATGAATCTAGGGGCTGGCTGTGATCATCTCCAGAGACTGGCAAAGCTGGCAGATAGCTCTCCCACCTTCTCTCTCCAGTCTGCTCCAAGTCACCAGTATCTCCCTGGAAGAAGCCTGTACATATGTCTGCATTCCAGCTTTTACAGATGCCACTTGAGGGATGGGTTCCCAGATCCCCTGGCACTCACCGCCAATGGGGCTCCCATTCACAAGTTCCACAGAACTGTAGCAAACAAAGAAGAGTTTTTAACCAGCTATCCCCCTAGAGCTCATCTCATCTCCCAGTTTTTCCCTGAAAGGGATTTACACACCTAATTTAAAAGCTGTTGCCTGAGGGTCAGGCTTCTAACTTTAGTATAGATCTTAGGCCTGGCTGGTCTTAGGCCTTCCCTCAGAGACTGGGGAAGCTGGCAGACATCTCCTGCCTTCTCCTTACATCCTGCTCCAACAATAAAACCAAGTTGCTAGTATCTCCCTGGAAAGAGCTTATACACACATACGGCACCCAAGCTTTTTCATCTGCTGCCAGGGAGATGGGCCTCCAGATTGTTTGGCTCTGATAGCCAATGGGGTTTGCATTCACTAGTCCCACAGTAGCAAACAAAGAAATAGTTCTTAATGGGCAGAGGACCACCCTGTCTCCTTGACTATACAACCAGGCCCAGCACAGACAGAGCAGACAAAAACACCTATTTCCCAGTTTCTCCCTGAAAGGGACATAAGTACATACTTTCCCAGCTGCTGCCTGAGGGTCCATGTTCTAATCTGCCTCCATCTAGGTACCAACTGTGATCCTCCCCTTTGGGACATTGATGAGTCTTGGCACATTTTCAACTACGGGGAGGCAACAAGAATAAAGAATGCAGCTTGGATAATCAAAATGGTGTGAGAGAAAAACAAGAGCTCGGCTGGACTGATTTGAAAGGTTGATCTCCTATACAAGGCCACTACATCAAGACTGGAAGAAAAAGCTATTTTATCTAGTGTACAGAAACCAACACAGAGAGTCAAGGAAAATGAAGAAACAGAGGAATATGTTCCAAACAAAAGAACATGATAAAACTCCAGAAACAGATCTTAATAAAATGGAGATAAGTGATTAACCAGATAAAGAGTTCAAGACACTGGTCATAAAGCTGCTCCCTAAGGTCAGAAGAACAATTCAGTAAGAATTCAGTAAGTAGATTAAAAAATATAATAGAGTACCAATAAGAGATCACAGAGCTGAAGAATATAATTGAATTGAAAATTTCAATAGAGAAGTTCAGTGGCAGACTAGATGAAGCAGAAGAAAGGATCAGCAAAGTCAAAGACAGGGCAGTGGAATTCATCCAATTAGAGGAGCAAACGGATAAAAGAATGTAAAAAATTGACAATAGCTTAAGGGACTTATGCGACACCATCAAGTGGACCAATATTCGCATTATAGTGGTCACAGAAGGAGAAGAGGGAGAGATAAAGGGGCAGAAAGCTTATTCAAGGAAATAATGGCCAAAAACTTCCCTAATCTGCGGAAAGAAACAGACATTCAGATCCAGGAATCTCAGAGAGTTCAAAATAAGAAGAATCCAAAGAGATCCACACTGAGACACATTAGAATTAAAACGTCAAAAGTTAAACAGAAGGAGAGAATCTTAAAAGCAGCAAGAGAAAAGTAAATTGTTATGTACAGGGGACACCCCCCCAACCATAAGACAATCAGCAGATTTTTCAGCAGAAACTTTGCAGGTCAGAACAGAGTGAGATGATATGTTCAAAGTATTGGAAAAGAAAAAAAACTGTCAACCAAGAATACTCTACCTGGCAAAGTTGTCCTGTAGAATTGAAGGAGAGATAATGAGTTCCCCAGACTAACAAAAGATGACAGAGTTTATCACCACTAGACCAGCCTTACAAGAAATGCTAAAGTGACTTCCTCAAGCTGAAACAAACAGATGCTAATTAGTTACATGAAAACATGAAAGATTAAACTCAATAGTAAGGATACTATTTAGTTATTACAATATTCTAATATTGTAATAAGTAGGTAAATCATTTATAACTCTAGTATGAAGGTTACAGGACAAAAGTATTTAAAAATGACTGCAACTACAATAATTTTTTAATGGATACAGAATATAAAAAGATCAAAAACATAAAATGGGAGGGTGTAAAAATGTAGAGCTTTCATATGCATTCGAAGCTAAGTTGTTATCAGCTTAAAATAGACTGCTACAAATATAATATTTTAATGTAAGCCTTATGGTAACCACAAAGCGAAAGTCATAGTAAATACACAAAAGATAAAGAGAAAGAAATCAAAGCATACCATTAGAGAAAATCATCAAGCCACAAAGGAAGAGAGTAAGAGAGGAAGAAAAAAACAAAGGATTTACAAAACAACCAGAAAACAACATGGCAATAGTAAGCCCATACCTGTCAACAATTACTTTAAATAAAAATGGACTAACATTCTCCAAGAAAAATATATAGAGTGGCTGAATGAATTGAAAAAAAATAAAATAAGATCCAACTATACACTGTCTACAAGAGATTCACTTCAGGTTTAAGGACATTCAGAGCCTGAAACTGAAAGGATGGAAAAAGATATTTCAAAAGAAAGCAGGGGTAGCTATTCTTATATCAGACAAACTAGACTTTAAGCCAAAGACTGCAACAAGAGACAAGAAGGTCATCATATACAGATAAAGGGGTCAATTCGTTAGTAAGTATTTATGTACCCAACATAGAAGCATCTAAATATATTAAGCATATATTAACAGATATTAAGGGAGAAATAGACAGTAATAAAATAATAGCAAGGGACATCAATACTCCACTTTCTAAAATGGATAGATCATCCAAGCAAAAAATCAACAAGTAAACATTAGAGTTAAACTACACATTAGATCAGATGAACTTAACACACATACACAGAACATTCCAACCACTAACAGTACAATATACCTTCTCTCAAGCACATTTGGAATATTACCCAGGATGGATCATACGTTAGGCCTATCTAAAAGGTAGACTTAACCAAGAAAAAAAGAAAGAGGATTCAAATACGTACAATTAGAAATGAAAGAGGACAAATCACAACCAACAACCACAGAAATACAAAGTATCAGAGGAGTATCAGAAGAGACTACTATGAAAAATTATACACCAACAAATTAGACAACACATTGGAAATGGAGTAACTCCAGAATTTACAACCTACCAAGACTGAATCATGAACAAAGAGAAAATCTGAATAAACTGATTGCCAGGAAGAAGATTGGATCAGTAATCAAAAACTTCCCAACAAAGACAAATCCAGCACCAGGTGGCTTCACTGGGTGAATTCTACCACATATTTAAAGAACAGCAATGAAGACCCAACACAGCCAAAAATGAATAAATAAATAAATACACACACACATATATATACACACATATGTATATAAATACATATACATATATGTGTATATATATACGTATATATATATATATATATATATGTATATACATATAAAGGAAACAAAAGAGACATGACAACTGAAAGCAATGTGTGATCTAGGATTTCCTTTTGCCACTGAGGACTCGTAAATTGGCAAAATTTGCCTAAGGTCTGTAGATTAGGTCATAGTATTCCGTCAGTGTTAATCTCCTGATTTTAACTGTGTTGTGGTTATGTAAGAGAATGTCTTTGCTTTTAGAAAATAAATGCTAAAGTATTTAAAGGTAAGGAGACATTTTTACAGCTTCCTTACAATCTCGTATGTGTGTATATGTGTGTATATATATACATATATATATATATATATATATATATACACACACACCCACTCATGTATGAGAGTGGATATGTGGGGGGGGATTGAGGGGGAGGAAGAGAGACAGAGACAGAGAAAGCGAGAGAAAAAGAATGATAAAGCAGATGTGGTAAAATGTTAAATTCAGGAAATCTTGCTTAAGGGTATAAGAATTCATTGTGTATTCTTATAATTTTCCTGTAAGCCTGAAAGTATATTTACTTAAAGTAAAATAAAATACAATTTCAGAATCCATAAATAGCAGCAAAAATGAAGATGTTTCTATTAAAATATTCAATTTGCTTAAAATGCATATGCCATTTTTTGGCTACTGCTTCAAGGTTTAATTATTATTTTTGGAATGCATGATTTGATATCTTATAAATATGTGCATGTAAGAAGAACATCAACTATTTAAAATACAAATGCTCTTTTTTTTTCTCAGGAAGCCAGAAAAACAGATACATAGACACAGTCCTAGAGTGTGAAAAGTGAAAATTTTGTGCTCAATTCATGAAATCTGAGGTTTTTAAAAATCCCACCCATACTTCCAGAAAATCAACTGAAAGCTTTTGAGAGATAATGTTGACAATTTAAAGAAACCAATCCATCAAAAAAAAATGCAAATTTCCTAGGACCTAGGGCCCTGCAAATGTGCAAGAGTCTCACCAGAGCATATTTCCTGGAGAAAACAGAAAGTATAGGGGGGAAAAAAAAACCCAAAAAACTTGAGACATCATATCAAATTCAGGAGAGAAGAATCTCTTTTGTTGAAGAGAAAAAAGGAACATTTGTTTAGTAATTTTCCTGATACAGTGTCCTAATTTTGTAACTAGTTGGCCATTTTTAGTTAGCACTGGAATGGAATGGTGCCAGCTACTGTTTTAGGTGGTTGTAGTGAACACTGTTGATAACTTGACCATATCCCCTAGTCTGTGCAGAGGTTACCTGCAGTTTGATGGACACTTCCCCTAATGGCTCTCTAGCATAAGGATTCTTTGCCTGAAAACTTTCTCTGGCTGCAGGAGCAAGCTTGGCTGGAATGCCAGGCTGGCCAAAAGAAGTCAACTTCCCCAGGAGCAGCTCCCAGTCAATGAAGGACCACTGTCCTGTTAGGGGCAATTCCTAGGTATGCTCTCCATGCTGTCCAATATGGCTACTAGCAAACGTTAACTATTGAGCACCTGAAAGTAGCTGGTCCAAACAGATACGCACCTTAAGTGAAAAATACACATTGCATTTCAAAAACATAGTATGAAAAAAAGGATAAACTATCTCATTAATATTTTTATTGATTATATATTGAAATTATAATATTTTAGACATATTTTGTTAAGTAAAATATAACATCAAAATTAATTTTTAAAATTTTACTTATTAGAAAGTTTAAAATTACATATGTGGCTTGCATTACATTTCTGTGGGACAACATTGTATATAATTTATTAAAGGATCTCCAGCAGAAATGAGCTGCAATTGCCCACAGGAACAGCCTGATCATTTTGATTCAATATTTTCCTCACTTTCCTCCATCCTAAAAACATTAATTTAGGAATTGTGAGAGAGATTCTAAAGAGGTTTTTTTGGACGGAATTTGGTGAAGGTAAAATCAGATTGAAATTTGTGCCTGTTGTTCTAGGGATGGCAGAAAATTTGTATTTGGGAAAAGGCAGCTCTTTGGTAAAATACATTTTTATGGACCTTTGTGTTGTACAAAGCAAAGGAGAAAGTGGAAACGGAGATACTTGAGACAACAAGAAAGGAAGTGTTCTGTTTTCTTTGCAGGCATGTTCTCTCTGCAGAGATTACGATGTGTTGGCTGGTTTTTGCTTTCTCTTGAGAAAGTTAGAGACAGAGTGGGTGTAGGCCCTGGACCCTGAGACGAAGGGCAGGATTGAGGGGATATCCACCTGGAGAAAATGAGTCAAGCCCCAGATCATGGTAGCAAGGCAGAGTAAAGGACAGAGTCAGCTTGCCAAGAAGCCCCTTTGGAAGGGCATGACTAACAGATTTCAGGAGAAATGGCACTCAAACGCTTTGTCTTAGGTTTTCCTTTTCTAATTGTATTATCTACCCATATATGCGTCGGTGAAGTTTTACAAAATGCCACAGCTGTGCTTTGAACAATTAAGGATTAGGAGCCATGTCTGTCTATGGGGCATAACTAGAATGGGAAGAAAATAGCAACTAGATGAAGTGCTTATAAGATGGCAATAGCCAGTGAGCAGAAAAGCCTGAAGCAGTCATTTCATGGAGAAAAGTGAACAACCACCACCTAGTAAGAATATGCTCATGTTTATTGAGCCAGACACACTTGGACTAACACGTTCTAAGTATTTTCACAGATTATCTCATTTTGTTCTCACAATAAACATATGACATGAGTCACATTATTACTGCTTTATAGGTAGGAAAACTGAGGTACAGAGATGCTTAAGTAACTTGATTGAGATCAAACAGCTACCAAGTGGCAGAGCCAAGGTACAAATTCTGGCAGTCACCTTTGCTTCAGGGCCAGTCACCTTAACCACTGTGATATCCTGTCTCTTGTGACAAGTTTATGGAACAAGGACCTATTCTCTGGGGATTTCCAAAAGTCAGATGGGAATCCAGATAAAAGACATTGTATGTCAGGCCTTTTGCAGAGCTTCTCAACTAGATTTTAAAAAATCAGCTTTGACGAAAGCTCTCAACTAGATAGAAAATTTGAAAGTAGAGAAAATATTTCACAAACTTCATATTTCTCACAGTACCTCTTACTATAACCTGTGCTTGGTAATAATTCCTATTTATTGATCAAACATACCAATATGAGAAACGTCCTTTATTTCTTTTTATCCCTAAATGTCTCAATATATTGAACACTGACTTTTCAGCCATCCAGACAGTCAGCATTTTTCTTAGCACAGGTTTGATTGTATGATAGAATATTTATAGTATTCAAAAATAGTGTTAACTAATTTGCTGACTACAGATATGCAACTTTTAAAATACTGCCAAGTGGTATTAAATACTAACTCAGTCTAAACCTAAACTCCAGGCAGTGAAATCCCCATTATTGCTTTTTCAGGGTACTGTCATTTTATTTAATCCAAGGATTACAGAACACATGCTGCAGGATTCAATAAGATTGTAGAGATCTTCCCTCTGCATAATACAGTCTGGTCATTTTCCTTCACTGAATTGCTTATTCAAATGTCCATAATTTTCACCAGATTGCTTATTCAAAGAACTAGAAAACAAAGACCTTTCTATTGATAACATGTGACGCTTGATTGAAGAAAGAGAAAGCTCAGCACTCGCTCCACTCTTCCTTCCTGGGACCTGCTGTTTCCCTAATGATTTTCCCAGTTATTTGGTCTCCATCCCAAACTTTCTCTTTCCATAAAGTTCTAGGCTTTTGGAAACCAAATTGGGAAGACCAGCAGGCCTCAGCTTCCCATGTGGCCATATCTCCCTCTGGAGGAATGAGCAAAGGGAGAAAGGAAAAGGAAATCCCTAGGAGGAAAGACGGTCACTATTTCGAAAGTAAGTGTGTAAGGCACCACATATGGCATTTTACATACATTATCTTAGTCCATTCTCAAATAACGTAGGCCAAAAATATGTTCTTTATTGTATTGTTTAATGTTGTCAACACTATTATTCATCCTCATTTTAGAGTGAAGGAAACTGAAGGTAGGTTGGGTTACTTAGCGGTATGATAAACCAGCCTCTCAGATGACCCCCTGGTCTTCATGTCCTTGGGTCATCCCCTCCCCCTGAGTGTGGAATGATCCTAGTGACTTGATTCTAACAAAAGGAATAGACAAAATGATGAGCTGTCACTTTCAAGATTAGACTGTGCCCTCTCTGATGCCTTCTCACTTGTTCACTCTGATGGAAGCCAGGTGCCATATTGTGAGCTGCCCTATGGAGAAGTCCACATCAGTGGCAAGGAACTGATGTCTCCGGCCAATGGACAGCAAGGACATGAGGCCACCAACAGCCATATGAGTGAGCATGGAAGTGGATCCTCTCCCAGTTGGCCTCTGAGATGACTGAAGCCCTGACCAGCACCTTGACTGAAACCTTGTGAGGGACCCTGAACCCCAGGACTAGGCTAAGCTGCCCTTGATTCCTAACTCCCAGAAAATGTGAGATAATAAGTGTACTTTTTAAGCACTAAGCTTTAGAGTAATTTGTTATGTGACAATAAATAATACATCTGGTAAATGTCAATTTGGACGATCTGGCTCTGGACATCATGTTTTAGCTAGTATGCTCTACTGCTCCCTGGTACTTGGGATTGGTTCCCTCAGCTTCCCTCTCAGAGGCCAGCATTTGAAGCCAGGCTCAGTGTGCTCCTTCCTGCTTCCCAATGGCCCCCAGGTAGTGCTGAGATTCCAGCACAGAGCACAGGCCATAATCATCTCCTTCTCTTACACTGAAGAAGAGTCTGTGTCCTCTCGCTTGCACCACAAGGTCATTATCGATCAGTCCTGTTGGATTATGATTCAAAAATACCCACTCTTATTACCATTTCATGTGTTTCTCTGAATTTCTCTACTTTCTCTTTTTTCACTGCTTCTATGCTTCTTTTTATTCTTCTTTACTCTTAGAACCAATTTTCCTCTGCATCTCCACTTTCTCCTGTAAACAGTTTTCTCCTGCCTCTGCTTTCACTTACAGAAAAAGGCACTATTTGCCTTCTGGAAACTTTAACATTTGTCTAAAAAGGACAGCTTTCTGGAAACATCATCAGAAAGAAAAACACAGGTGGGGGCATGTGGGCAAGGGAACCCTCTTCTTTAGTGGATTTTTGTTCCCACCCACTTCCCATATCAAAACATCCCCTGTGGCAGTTAAAAGCTGTTGGTCACCCCAATTAAAGTGTTTTTGTAGAAACTGTCAGAAATAGTTCCAAGAGCACTTTTAAGTTATTACATGTGGGTTACATAAGCACAAGAGGCTTGTTAAAACTTTCAGAATATGATATGAATTGAGTCACACAACAGTGGTTCAAAGCTTTGGCTTTTTAGTGTGACTAACATGATCATCTGAGAATAAGGCACTCTGCACAAAAACATATCTTAAAGAAAATCAGTTAAAGAATATCTTTTGTTCCTTCCACGAATCTATACTCCCACCTTTTAAAAATATGGCTATAATTACTTTGTATTTGGATTAACTCTGTTTTAAGTAGAGCTGTAACAGGACCAATCACATTATAAATATGGGAAGGAAAAGTAATTCTTTATTTGCTTCAAACTAATCCTACCTTCCTCAAGAGCTCTTCCCACTGGATTGTGTGGAGAAACCAAACCCAACCAAACTGTTAAGCCACTCCTCTAAACCCAAACGGATAGTATGATTTAAACACCCCCTCTCTGTGTTTCTCATGATAACTCAAGTGGTATGCTAGGGAGACAGTTCTTCCTAGAGCTCTGCAAACATTTAGCACCCCTGCCCCTCTTCATCCCTACTTCCTTCTTCTACAAAATGCCAAAGCAGCCTTTCCTGGCACGATG
The DNA here is from genome assembly GCF_025265405.1 of Mesoplodon densirostris. NCBI lineage: Eukaryota > Metazoa > Chordata > Mammalia > Artiodactyla > Ziphiidae > Mesoplodon > Mesoplodon densirostris. The sequence continues at coordinate 97,916,381 of NC_082668.1, read as the reverse complement.
ACAAACTTCACCACCCTTACACATTTCCAAACAGCCCCTTGCAGGTAAGTATGGCCCACGTCCCTAAAAAAAAAAAAAGAAAAAAAAAAAAAGGAACCTAAGTAATGCTCGTGTATTTAGGTAAATCTTTTAGCATGCCAGATCTATCCCTCCCCCACCTCCTCTCCAAGGTGGCACCTGGTCTTTATAGGAAAAAGGATTAGTGAGGATCCTTAGATTAGTGCAATGTTCCCAGGTCCTCTGGTCTCCAAGAAAATGGTCATTACTTAGCTGGCTGGCCTTCACAGCTACAGTCAACAGCTGGTGTCATTCATGAGCTGATCTTGACATATAAAGTTAACCCTGGTTGATACACAATTAAATGAGAATTATTCTCAAATGTGACACTTCAGGTGTGACTTTTGCACCACTGATTTGTCCAATTACACCCTGGTAAAAAGGAGAAAATATTCTTATTGAAAAAAAGTTATGAAAGTAAGGAGACTCAGTGAAAATATCTGTTTCTCAATGTTTATGTATCAGTAAGAATCAGATCCCAAAGGTAGAGTTTATCAAATTGAAGATCTGAAATAGCTTCAGAAGAAAAGGAAAAGGCTCTTTCATATATCTACAAAAAATAGAACATTAAAATAATACCAAAAATATTCTGAATAAATTACCATATTAAAATTTCCCTTAATAGTTTCTTAAGTCCACTGAAATTAATTCGTATTTCATTGGGCCTTGGATCAAGTAGTTAGTTTTGTTGAAGTATGTCTGCTTTTGGACAGAAAAGAGTCCTGGGAATCCTGACTTGGTACACTGTACAGTCTAAAAGTTTCCTAAGCAATTTTACCTGGGAAGATTGCACCCAAGACTCTGTTCTTTGGAATAACCATAGTTCAGAGTACCTAGTGCAATCTTGAGGGCTCTGAGACAGTTTTTTTTTTTTTGTTTATGACACAATCACTAGCTTGTTGCCTAAACTAGAGTCTCAGGCAAGCTTCAGAGAGAAGCAGAAACCTGTTTAATAATGAGACTGAATTGCTGTCGTCAATTTAGTACAGTACCAATAATATCAAAATGAAGGAGAGTAAAATTCTCTATTAGCTATTTTGTAAAGATTTAATCAATGTTTCCCATGAACTAAGAACCTATTATGGACAGTGAGGGCAAATTTCCAGGTCTTTCCCTTAAAACCTACAATCTCTGAAATTCTTATATGAACTTAACTCAGGAAAGGCTGAGATCTCTTCTGATTTGTCAGTTCCTCCAGTGCAATTCTTATAACAGCAGTGAGCTAATTAAGAAATACAGAACATACCAAACAAACCTAATTATTTCTAGTGCTAGTACCTATTGTGGCAGATACAGAAATGCAACCTTCAGATGTTCAGATCCTTCTTCAAGAAAGGACTTGTGGCCTCCAGCTATTAACTCCTTCAGGTTTGGCCTCAGCTTCTGAGTCCAGGTCATGCTCTTGTTGAGGTGGCCTCAGCCAAAGACCAAGCAAGATGTGCTACAAGGGTCTAGACTTTCATCCAATGCAAGACTCTTCTAAGAGCTAATCCTCACTCTGGGCCTCTCTGTTGGGCTTTCAGGTACTTTGTCAGATCTGCATTATGGTCTGTTGACACTTTCTGCTCAATCTTTTTTCCTGCCCTTTCCTTTCACAGGTGTTACTCCCCAACAAACCTTTATTCTCCTGTCTCCATCTCAAAGGTCACTTCTCAGAGGACCCAACTGACATAGTGGTTCCAGGAAAGACCCTAAAAAGCAAGTGATAAGTTGGGAGCTTGAAACTGGATCCCTCACTTCCTGACTGGCAAAGAAAAGCCCATCTCAGGTGGTATATGGGAAACAATTAGTACGTGGCACAATATGGGAGTGTGATTGCTAAAACTGTTCACTGATAGAGAGCACTGGCATATAGTACTAGATAGGTAGAGTTTATTGACTTTGGGGCACTCTCTTGGAATATAGAATTAAACACTCTGGAAAGAATCTAAGTGGGTAGAGCGAATGTGCTGGTAGGGTGATTCCCAGACATCTGGAGAAAGTAATGGCTCATGGCGAGAAAAATGAAATGCCTGAATTGCCATAGCTGACCCTGGAGAAAAGACACAAAAAGCACAGGAAAGTGGACATGCTGGAGTAAATATATTATGTGAGGCCAGAAAACCTACCACAAATTTATTTTGCACAGGAGGACCCAGAGGACATATCATTCCTCAAGGCCAACAGGAATGTGCTAGTAAGAGGGGCACCAGCATCACAAAGAAAGACATCCAATGCTGAGTCCGCAAGGGCTGACTACAGGAGAGCCTGCCATGGAGCTCGGTTTATTAGTAGCAGTGAGGATAATGGGGCCCTGAAGCAATAGAGGATGAGCAACACGTAACCCCCAGAAGCTAGGAGGTCATAATTATAGTGACCAGAATATAGGAGCAGTAGCCCAGAGGGAGTTGTGAAGATGGCTGACAGAATAGGGTGTCACTAGGGGCAAAATATATGGGCAGCCAATGAGACTGCTGCTCACTATACATGATTAAAAGAAGAAGGAATGGATGAGCAGGAGGCTGAAGGTGGTTGCCCCAATAAAAAGTCACAATCTCTTGCCCAGTGCCTGAACCTGTACCAGTGTTCAAACCATTGGCTGAAGACTTAGCTGGGTCTCAGGAAGAAGCACCCTGCAACACCATAACAAGTATATATTGTAGAGATTCCCCTGACCCTTTCCCAAAGGGACCCACTTGTACTTATTTGAATGACTGTACACAGGGAAAGGGGAGTATCCACATATTTGAGCACTATTAGATGCAAGTCAGAGTTGACATTGATACCTGAAGATCTGAAGCAACATCATGGCTCTGCTATCGGAACGGAGGTATATGGAGGCCAGGTAATATACGGAGTTATGGCCAGAGTCTGGCCCACAAGGATCCCCTGGATTCACAGATTAACTTGGTAGTCCTTTACCCAGTCCCAAGTGTATAATTGGGATTGACATACTTCACAGTTGGAGCCATTTCCATATATTGTCCTTGGCCTGTGGAGTGAGAGGTATCATAGTGGGGGAAAGTCAAGCAGAAGTCTTTGAACCTGTCTCTCCCAGACAAGAGAGCAAATCTAAAGCATTAAATCACAATGCCTGGGGTACGGTGGAGATAAAGGATACAGGAGTAATAGTTCCCATCATATCTCCATTTAATTTGACAGTCTGGCACCTGCAGAAACCAGATGAATTAGCAGAATGACTGTAGACTACTGCACGTTCAACCAAGAAGCAGCCCCAGTTGCAGCTGCCATGCCAAGCATACTATCATGGCTAAAGCAGGATAATAGGACCTCAGGTACATGGTATGTAGCCATTGATTTGGAGTAAGCATTCTTTTCTAGCCCAGTCAAGAAAGACAATTAGAAATAGTTAATGTCCACATGAAATAAACTGACAACAACATGCACTGACACTCTAGCTCCAGGGCTATGTTAACTCTCCTCTTTCATGATACAGTCCAGAGAGATCTAGATCATCTGCAAATTTTGTCGAAGGTCATATAGATCCATTATAACAATGACATCATGCTGATCCAACAGGTTGAGCAAGAGGTGGATAGCATGCTGGAGGAAAGGAACCCTATGAAAGATCAGGGACCTGTCCCTTCATTAAAGGTTTTAGAGTGCAGTGTTCTGGGAAGTGATCGAACATCCTCTTCAAAGTAAAAGACAAAGTGCTGCCTCTTGCATCCCCTACAAGAAGGAAGAAAGCACACGGCTAAGAGGATGCTTTGGGTTCTGTAAACAACGTACTCCAGACCTAGGAATATATTTCTGGCCTATAATACCAGGTGCAACCTGGCACAAGAAAGGGCTCTGCACCAGGTGTGAGCTACGTTGCAAGCAGCCTTGATACTTGGGCTAAAGGATCTGGCAGATCCTATGGTGCTAGAGTTGTCAGTTTTGGGAAAAGATGCAGTATGGAGTTTATGGAAATCTCAGTAGGAGAATCACAGTTCAGGTTCCTAGAGTTCTGGATCAAGGTTGTACAACTTTTGAAAAATAGCTCTTGGCATGCTACTGCTAAAAAGGGAATGGTTGATCACGAGACACTTAGTGGTACAAAATGAAACGTGTCTTACTGAACCCACCATGTCATAAATTCTGAGGGCCCAGTCACAAGATGAAAGTGTTATATTTGGGATAAAGCATGAAGAAGACCAGACATAGTACAGACCTTGACATCACCCATCACAGTTGTATCGATACACTTCTCTCAGCTCATACTGATGGCCATGTGGGGTAGGAGGTGGGGTCTTGAACAACAAGCTGAAGGAAGAAAAAATGGCCAAACGTAGTTCACAGGTGGGTTGGCTAAGTATGTGGATGAAGGCTTAAACTGGACAACAGCTACATTAAAGCCTTAGTCAGGAAGAGCCTTGAAGACAGAGGAGAGGGAAAATCTTCCTAATGGGCAGAGCTTCGGGTGGTACACATGGTATGGAGGGAAAAGTGGCCTGACTTTCGAATATTATCTAATAGGCAATGGCAAATAGCCTGGCTGGCTGGTCAGAGGTCTGAAAAGAAAAAGATTTAGAAGGTTGCAGACAAGGAGGTCTTAGAGGCTTAGAGATATGTGGATAGAAATACTGGTGTGGGCAAAAAGTGTGAAGAACTTTTTGTCGCATGTCAATGTCCACCAGAAAGTATACATTATAGAAGAAGAACTAAACAGCCAAGTAGACAAAATTACTCAGCTAGTTGATGTTAGCCTGTCTTTGTTAGCAGCCACCTCAGTGCTGGCATAATGGACACATGAATGAAATGGCCACGGTGACAAGAATGGAGTCTATGAAATGGGCCTATCAGCATGGAGCCCACTTACCAGAGCTGACCTGCCTAGTGCCTCATCTGAAAATTCAACCTGCCAGCAGGACAGACCAATGTTGAGCTCCTAATATGTCATCACTCCTACAGAAGATCAAGTAGCCCTTGGCAGCAAGTTGACTACCTTGAGATCACTCCATCCTGGAAGGGGCAGCATAGGAACAGATTACTTATTTGGGGTATGCATTTGCAGCCCACCAATCTTCACCTAGCACAACCGTCTGGGGACTTACACAATGCCTGATCCACAGGGACAGAATACAATGCAATATAGCATCCAAACAGGGAAATCCGTTTACAGGAACTGATTTAGTTTTCAGGTGCAGGAAGGTGCCTGTGGCCATGGGTTCCACTGGTTGCACCACATGCTGCATGTCCCAGAATCTGGTGGCCTAGTATAGCACTGGAATGGTCTGCTCAGGGTGAAGTTCAAGTACTTTCTAAGAGACAATACTCTGCAAGAATGAGGTACTGTTCCACAGGATGCAGTAGACCTTGGTATGGCTCAGGATCCCAGATAGAAACAATAGGTGGGGCCATAAACAATGGCTTAAAACAGGAATAGCCCCATTTACCATCATTCCCAATGATCCACTAAGGGACATAGTACTTCCCATTCCTGCAGCTCTGAACTTTGTGAATTAGAGGTTCTAGTCCCCAAAGGTGGTATATTCTTGCTAGGGGACACAGGAAGGGTGCCACTGAACTAAGCTTCATCTGCTGCCTAGGAACTTTGGAACTCTTGAGTTCAGGGACAAGTAGGCAAGGAGTCAACACCCTGTCAGGGAAGCTAACTCTGATCACCAGGAGGAGGCAGGCTTGATGTTATTCAACGGAGGCAGGTAGGAATACACGTGGTACTCAGGTGATCCACTTGTACACCTCTACCTTCTCCAGTAGTGACTGTAAATGGACAAGTGCAGCAACACCTGCCTGAGAAGGGGATTGTTACCAGGGGCTCAAATTTCTCAGGAATCAGGGTTTTCACACCACAAGGTTAATTATTGAGACCAGCAGAAGTGGTAGCTGAGAGAGAGAGGAAAATTTAGGATGACTAGTGGAGGAGAGAGTCATTGAGCTCAGTTGTGGCTCAAGACCAACTGCAAAGATGGGGACTGTAGTTTGTCCCACTAACTTCTGTCTTTGAAGTTTCTCTTCAGGAAGACAACAGTTCCCTGAATGTGTAGGGAGAGTGAATCTACATGGTGCAATGGGTGGACTGTGACAGACACAGAGATGTGCTGCTCAGATACCTCTTCAATAAATGGCTTTTTGCCTGGTTACAAGGAGTGTGGTTGGGTGACAGCCTTTAGCTGTTACCACTTTCAAGTTCACTTCAGGTTTTGAGTTGAGGCCACACGCTTCTTGGGGAGGCTCTGGCCAATGACTGAGCAAGACAGTGTCGTAAAGGCCTCGCCATTGTATCCTAGGGAGGGCCTTCATGTTTGCTCTGGAGCTACCCCTACCCCATCTAGTTCTCTCCCTTTTCCTTTCATCTTTTTTACATTCTTAATTTTATCACTGTTTACTTCTTTGAGGACCCAAATGACAAACCTAGTCTCTCCCAGGTCCACCCAGCCCCCCTAGGTTCAACTCCAACTTTCCTATTTCTGTTGAAAATTGTAGAGGTGGTATTGTGCTTTTTTCAGGTGTGGATACAAATGCTTACCAGATTCATCTCCTATTATTACAACTAAAATCTATCCACTTAAATATTTTAAGACACCAAAATGCACCTTAAGCTATGGCCAAATATCTTATATATGAAAAAAGGATAGATAATACTATCATATGGTAGGAATTATCACAAATGCATCAAGCGTATCAAAACTAATTCAGTCTTAAAACTATTCTGCGTGGTGGGTACTATTATCAGTCCTATCTAATGGATCAGGAAATGGGCACACAGTGCGAAGTAACCTGCCTAAGGTCAATCGTCCATGAGTATATCAACAGATTCATGATTTAGACATAAGTTGTTGTGCTCCAGTGTCTTTACCCGTAATCACTTTACTCTTCTGACTCTAGGAAGGGTTTAGCAGTACCCTAACATTGTCATAAATCAGTGTTTGGAGAAACCAGGACTGGTTTTATACACTTGTTTTGAGGAACATAAAGATACAGTTGTTTGGGCTTCCCTGGTGGTGCAGTGGTTGAAAGTCCGCCTGCCCATGCAGGGGTCACTGGTTCGTGCCCAGGTCCGGGAAGATCCCACATGCCGCGGAGCGGCTGCGCCCGTGAGCCATGGCCGCTGAGCCTGCGCGTCCGGAGCCTGTGCTCCGCAACGGGAGAGGCCACAACAGTGAGAGGCCAGCGTACCGCAAAAAAAAAAAGAAAGGCTGGGCTTCCCTGGTGGCGCAGTGGTTGAGAGTCTGCCTGCCGATGCAGGGGACACGGGTTCGTGCCCCGGTCCGGGAAGATCCCACATGCCCCGGAGCGGCTGCGCCCGTGAGCCATGGCCGCTGAGCCTGCGCGTCCGGAGCCTGTGCTCCGCAACGGGAGAGGCCACAACAGTGAGAGGCCAGCGTACCGCAAAAAAAAAAAGAAAGGCTGGGCTTCCCTGGTGGCGCAGTGGTTGAGAGTCCGCCTGCCGATGCAGGGGATACGGGTTCGTGCCCCGGTCCGGGAAGATCCCACATGCCCCGGAGCGGCTGCGCCCGTGAGCCATGGCTGCTGAGCCTGCGCGTCTGGAGCCTGCGCGTCCGGAGCCTGTGCTCCACAACGGGAGAGGCCACAGCAGTGAGAGGCCCAAGTACCGCAAAAAAAAAAAAAAAAAAATACAGTTGTTTTAGGAAAAGATAGTATCCAAAACAGTAACAAGCAGCTAACTTTTAGGTTTTGTTACTGTTGAAAAGTAATGTTTAAGAAATTACTTCGACTGATTACCTCTGATTTGCGTGGACTGCTGTTTCCAAGTCGGTCAGGCAATCTCCTTCTCCTCAGCATATCTCGCCAGCTGGTACCTTAACCTAAAATAGAGGCACCACCTTCTCTACAGAATTAGTTTCTCCTCATTACTTCACTCTGTGGTCCAATATTCTCCCATTCACTTGAGCTGGAAATCTTGGAATTTAGTAGGCACTTAACCTTTGGTAACATTTTTGCTTTTTTTGGTTCCTGGTTTAACTATTGTAAAAAGTCTGAAGAAGGTGTCTGCTCTCCTTAAGATTTTCACGGAAAAGTGACTACACTAAGGTCCTCTTTTTTGCCAACTGCAGAGAAATAATTATAGATTAAAGTAAATTTTAAAAACTCTTAAACACAACCAGGTTTCTGGCGGGCCTCCAGCACGCTCTCTCGGGCGCTTATCCAGAAGAACTACAATTCCCGTCGTGCGTTGCTGCCTTCTCAGCCTACAATTGCGCGCGTCATTTCCGTCCTCATTGGCGGTGGGTTCTGGATTTTGTAGTTTGTGTCAACTTCTCTTTTGTCGGCGTCTTGGGAAAGGAAAAATGTGGCCGGATCGACGGCTCTGTATCTGGTATTACAATATTGTATTTTAAAGAAATTAATAGGATAACGTATCAAAGTCAGTTTAGCGTCAGGTTTTTATGTATTTCACGTTCCGCCTTCCTCTTACCGCCGGGCCGGGAAGGGGAAGTGACGTACGTCCGGTGTAATGGCGGCGCGGTGGAGCGCCAGGTAATTACCGAACTCCGTAGACTAGCTACAGGCAGCGAACTGAAGTGGGGGTGGTGGGTTGCCAGACCGGGTGGGAAGTGAAGGGGAACCAGGAGTGGGTGCGGGCTCGGTGGTAGGGCCGTGGGCGACTCGGGTGCGCTTGGGTCTCCCGCCGCGCGCTGGCCCGTGAGGTTGGGCTGTGAGTGTCGGTCGGGCCGAGGAGTCGCGGCGTGTGGGGTGGGGAGGGGGCAGCGGTGAACTCCCGCCCCGCCTGCGCGGACAGAGTAGTTTCCTCGAGAGGTTCCTGGGCCTGTCTTTCCGTAGTGGCTTTATTGTGGAATCCAGCACCAGTGCTGGTACTCTCGCTTTTCGTGTGCGTGTGTTTTGGGTGCGGATCACTTAGAGCCTCCCGAGTCGTTTGGGCTTCCCAAGGCCCTTTTCTTAGTGCCCCTGCCCCGGGCCACGGTTGTGGGATCCATGAATGGTAGTTAATTAAAGAACAGTGGAAGTTTCACTCTCATTCCTCTTTGCGGCATAATGTGACTGATTCTTTAAAATTTCATTAGTCGTTTCTTTTTCATTCATTTGCCACGTAATTTCTGACGCTTACTAGTGTTTATTACTGGGGACTGTTCGTTTCTCATTACATGTGTTCTTCTCCTGTCATCCTTTATCCTTCCATAACCGGAACTACCACCAATAAGGTGATAACTCCCAAACTTGGGTCTCCAGTCTCCACATCTCTATCGAGCTCCAATCCTACAGGACGTACATTTGCACGTAGCGGTAATATAGTATCATAGTTAATTTTACTGACTCCAACTGTAATCATCAGTTTACCGATTTTCGCTTAATTCTTAAAACAATTCTTTGAGATAAATGGAGAACGAAAAAAATGGGGAAAGCCTATTCCAGATGCAAGAATTAAGTGATTGAAAGTGTAGTAAGAGTTTGCTTTTTTAGTTTTCCACAGACTAGGAATAGCAGATAGAGAAACAAGCAAACTTGGGCTTCAGAAAACCAGTTAACTGGCCTCCTCCTTATCTGTATTTAAACTTGTTTTAGGATTGCCAGTTCACCTCAGTTAACATCCTACTGTGGAAAAGTGGATTTAGAATTGGCATTAAAAGTGTGATCTTGATTACAAGAAGCGTCTAGTATCTGTAGGAGGAGGAGGCCTACTTGAATTGGTACTGGATGAAGGACTGGTAAACCAAAGATTCCAGTCTTGCTTCAGAACTTATTAGGTCTGTCACTTGGGGCAGATTACCTAACATCTCTAGTCTCAGCTAAAAATTACAGGTTGTTTTGAAGTTGAAGAAAAATAATGCATGTAAGGCACTGAGACTTCAGAGGCCAAGAACCTTTAATATCCTGCCTGACCCAGTGGTTCTGAAAATGTGGTGTCCTGAATCAGTAGAATCAGTAGCATCAGTATCTCCATGGAACTTGTTAGAAATGTAAATTATTGGGCTTCACCCCAATCCTGTTGAATCAGAAGCTGGGGAATGAGGGACCCTTCACTCTCTTTTTTGCCAGAGCATTCCCGAGATTGTCATGCCAGTTAGTTTGAGAGCCACTGTTCTAGCCCATCTCCTAGGTATCGGCTGTGGTTCATCCCTACCCCCAGAATCAGGTTTGCTGCCTTCTTTGCTCCAAAGTGTTGGATCTGTGGCCAGCCAGTATTTTCCTTATTGTGCCGCCACAGCCTTCCTCATGTTGCATAGCTTAGTTCCAGTCACTTCTGGAGTTCTGACACTTCCTAGATTGCTCAACTGTCTTTCCTAAACCAGTCTTAGCTCTGTCCTTTTTCCCAGCTGCTGAATTGTTAGAGGTTAAGTCTGCTCCCTGATGATTGTGCGTTGCCAAGAGTTCTGCAGTGGCTCCTTGTATCTGAGACCACCTAAGACAGTACACAGTGATACATTGTGTATTTATAATGCCCATGCCTTAACTTGAACATTATTTTCTGTTTATGGTTCACTTGTATTTGGACTGAATCTTGTACTACCTGGTATATCCCTAACTTGATATAAGTCATTGCTGGCCTAGAGCTAGTTCAAGAAAGAAGTGGCTATTGGTAATATAGCTGATCCCACTAATGACTTGGAGGGCTTCCTTGCTTCAGTTCTCTACTTCTGTATTTAAATCTGAGAATCCTAGCATGGGAGGATAATGGAACAAAAAGGCCTCTGGCATATTAGCTTTAGCAGACTTCCAGATGTAATAAACCTGTAGCCTGAATATTTTATCTCAGCATATACATTTCCCAAGTGGACATTGGAAGAGACATTTCAAGGCCTACAACAAAGTACAAACTTTCAAAGCATTTTCTTCAGAAATAATATATCTGGAGAGGAAGCAATGATTAAAGCAAGCCTTTGCTATTTGTAGCTAAGTTAATAAATCTTTCCCAGTGAACAGATACCAAAAAGATGGTGTGGGCTGCCTTGGCCTGGGGACATAAGGGCTCCTGGAATTATCGAATAGTTTGGCTAATGGGAGGGAGAGACCCAGTGGAGGTTCATGTTTAACTTGACTTTGATCCTAGCTCATAAATGGATCAGACTAGAATTCAGTACTTCCATCTCAAAGCTACTCTGTGAGTCGTTTCCTGAATTAGTTTACCAGGACAGCTTTCTTCTAAACCTGGGGACAGGAGCCTCTGGAGTAGAATGTAGTGCTGTGTGTCTAGGGGATAGTTCATAAACTTCTCTGTGGAGGACACGGCATCCAAGTTTTCTTTAAAACGTAGAATGTGATTTACTAAATGGCGCTTTCATTAAATCTTCAGCAAGCCCACTTTCAAAGCTGTGCTGTGAGAGTTGGTGGAACATATCCGGCCCATATACTTAATTAGGCAAGCTCATGAACAGATTTGGGGTGAGGGGAGACAGAGTGGTATGAATGTTTGAAAGCATGCAGCATCCTCAATAATTAGACTTGTTTTGGTAAGTTGAAGTAACTGCACCTCCAGGATCAGATTTCGTCTTGCAATGCCTTCAAAGGAACTGTTTTGTTTTGTTTTGTTTTGTTTTTTGTTTTTGTTCTTGTTTCTTTTTTTCATGGCAATAGGGAGGTATATTCAAGCTGCTCTCCAGGTTAATGTGAGATGAAGACAGATAAGGAATGGCACCTGATAGGACTGTCATGATACAATTGATGACATATAGCTTGGCAGTTCCTAGAAATAGGGGTTGATATGTGGGACAAGGCTGCTGTGGTATTCCTTGGTAAAGAAGTTGTCAAAATATTATAGGGAGTTAAGAAATAGGAGCAATAATCAAAAGTCCACACACCTCTTTTTATATTTGATTTTAGAATTGGAACCTATTAAGTAGCAGGCACTGTCCTAAGTTCTGGATATATAACAGTGACCAAGAACTTCAGGGGTCCAGTGTTCTACAAGGTCTTTCATCTCTCTGAGTCCTTACTAGTGCTCTCATTGCTGGAATGACCTTTTCCCCCTTTCCTACTTGTCCTTCAAAATTCAGCTTCTAAACCCATTTCTTTCTATATGCCCCAGACCCACCTAGTTGCACTTCCTTTTTTCCAGTAGTATTGAGTTTATAACCTTGCTATAGCACTTGGACTTCTCTGCTCTGCCTGGTGATAGGAGCTCTCAACTCTCAGACCTCAATGCCTCCTGTGCAGTTTAACGTATATCTCCTCTCACTATACAACAGACACTGCCTTTAACCCTCTATTCTTAATTTGTTGCCGAAGAACAGGGGGTAAGGTAAGAAAGTAGAAAAAAACCATCTGGCTTTTTCTCTTAACCTTACACTTCCTCATTTTCTCTGCAAGTGCTTTTCTGAACCACGTTTTTTTTTTTTTTTTTTAGGAGTTTGTAAGCTTTTTTTCTTTTTTAACTTTTATTGGAGTATAGTTGATTTACAGTGTTGTATTAGTTTCTGCTGTACAGCAAAGTGAATCAGTTATACATATATCCACTCTTTTTTAGATTCTATTCCCATATAGGTCATTACAGAGTGAACCACTTTTAAATATAATTATCAATTATGGCACCAGCCTCATTATTATTATTATTATTTTTAGTTCTGCTTTCTCATTTGTCCTGTACAAAATTTTTCAGTTTTTATGACCTCACCAAGGAGACTCCCCTGCACAAATACAAACTTTAATAAAGACAAAATGAAAAAGGAGCCATTCAGTGGGTGATTAGAAGCACTAGAGCTACTTCTTTGCCATAAGATATATATTAAGTAAAGTGGTGAGGATTGTGGTATAGGCTTGAAATGTAAGGTTTTTTCTCTTTGTTATCTTGAAAATGGGTATAAATTTAGCTTAATCGCAGACCAGTAAAACCCATAATGGTAATATTTGTCCAGTGAATGAGGTGCTGGGGTTAATGAGGAAAGTTAAATTCTGTTGCCAGCCAGTTGAGCTGTGAACCAAGTGAAGTGTGGGGAAACTGAGGCGAGACGACGTGGGCTTATGGAGGTGTGGTTAAGTACAAGTGATTGAGGGTACAGTAGCGTAACTGTGTCCCTTAGGGTTTATTTTATTCAGCAAGTAGAGGGACTGCTAGCCCAAGAACTCTTTTCTATCAAAGAGTAATATAAGGATATAGATTGTTGATACATTGAGACAGAATTTTCATTTTTGAAATTTAGAAGGAAATTTAGAAAGTGTGGAATGATTGAATATATCATAGTGAGATCTTTTTTTTAACATCTTGATTAGAGTATAATTGCTTTACAGTGTTGTATTAGTTTCTGCTGTATAACAAAGTGAATCAGCTATATGCATACGTATATTGCCATATCCCCTCCCTCTTGCGTCTCCCTCCCACCCTCCCTATCCCACCCCTCTAGGTGGTCAAAAAGCACCAAACTGATATCCCTGTGCTATGCAGGTGCTTCACACTAGCTATCTGTTTTACCTTTGGTAGTGTATATATGTCAAAGCTACTATCTTACTTCATCCCAGCTTACCCTTCCCCCTCCCCGTGTCCTCAAGTCCATTCTCTATGTCTGTGTCTTTATTCCTGTCCTGCCCCAGGTTCATCAGACCCTTTTTTTTTTTAGATTCCATATATATGTGTTACCCTACAGTATTTGTTTTTCTCTTTCTGACTTACTTCACTCTGTATGACAGACTCTAGATCCATCCACCTCACTACAAATAACTCAATTTCATTTCTTTTGATGGCTGAGTAATATTCCATTGTATATATGTGCCACATCTTCTTTATCCATTCAACTGTCGAGGGACGCTTAGGTTGCTTCCATGTCCTGGCTATTGTAAAGAGAGCTGCAGTGAACATTGTGGTACATGACTCTTTTTGAATTATGGTTTTCTCAGGGTACATGCCCAGTAGTGGGATTGCTGGGTCGTATGATAGTTCTATTTTTAGTTTTTTAAGGAACCTCCATACTGTTCTCCATAGTGGCTGTATCAATTTACATTCCCACCAACAGGGCAAGAGAGTTCCCTTTTCTCCACACACTCTCCAGCATTTATTGTTTGTAGATTTTTTGATCATGGCCATTCTGACCAGTGTGAGGTGATACCTCATCGTAGTTTTGATTTACATTTCTCTAATGATTGGTGATGTTGAGCATCTTTTCATGTGTTTGTTGGCAATCTGTATATCTTCTTTGGAGAAATGTCTATTTAGGTCTTCTGCCCATTTTTGGATTGGGTTGTTTGTTTTTCTGATACTGAGCTGCATGAGCTGTTGGTATATTTTGGAGATTAACCCCTTGCCCATTGCTTTGTTTGCAAATATTTTCTCCCATTCAGAGGGTTGTCTTTTTGACTCGTTTATGGTTTCCTTTGCTGTGCAAAAACTTTTCAGTTTCATTAGGTCCCATTTGTTTATTTTTGTTTTTATTTCCATTTCTCTAGGAGGTGGGTCAAAAAGTATCTTGCTGTGATTTATGTCATCGAGTGTTCGGCCTATATTTCCCTCTAAGAGTTTGATAGTGTCTGGCCTTACATTTAGGTCTTTAATCCATTTTGAGTTTATTTTTGTGTATTAGGTTAGGGAGTGTTCTAATTTCATTCTTTTACATGAAGCTGTCCAGTTTTCCCAGCAACACTTATTGAAGAGGCTGTCTTTTCTCCATTGTATACTTTTGCCTCCTTTATCAAAGATAAGGTGACCATATGTGTGTGGGTTTATTTCTGGGCTTTCTATCCTGGTCCATTGATCTATATTTCTGTTTTTGTGCCAGTACCATACTGTCTTGATTACTGTAGCTTTGTAGTATAGTCTGACGTCTGGGAGCCTGATTCCTACAGTTCCAGTTTTCTTTCTCAAGATTGCTTTGGCTATTTGGGGTCTTTTGTGTTTCCATACAAATTGTGCAGTTTTTTGTTCTAGTTCTGTGAAAAATGCCGTTGGTAGTTTGATAGGGATTGTACTGAATCTGTAGATTGCTTTGGGTAGTATAGTCATTTTCACAAAGTTGATGCTTCCAGTCCAAGAACATAGTATATCGCTCCATCTGTTTGTATCATCTTTAATTTCTTTCATCAGTGTCTTATAATTTTTTGCATACAGGTCTTTTGTTTCCTTAGGTAGGTTTACTCCTAGGTATTGTATTCTTTTTGTTGCAGTGGTAAATGGAAGTGTTTCCTTAATTTCTCTTTCATATTTTTCATCATTAAAGTATAGGAATGCAAGAGATTTCTGTGCATTAATTTTGTATCCTGCTACTTTACCAAATTCATTGATTAGCTCTAGTAGTTTTCTGATAGCATCTTTAGGATTCTCTATGTATGGTATCATGTCATCTGCAAACAGTGACAGTTTTACTTCTTCTTTTCTGATTTGGATTCCTTTTATTTCTTTTTCTTCTCTGATTGCCATGGCTAAAACTTACAAAACTATGTTGAATAATAGTGGTGAGAGTGGGCAACCTTGTTCATGATCTTAGGGGAAATGGTTTCAGTTTTTCACCATTGAGAATGATGTTGGCTGTAGGTTTTTCATATTATGTTGAGGTAAGTTCCCTCTATGCCAACTTTCTGAGAGAGTTTTTATCATAAATGGGTGTTGAAGTTTGTCAAAACCTTTTTCTGCATCTGTTGAGATTATCATATGGTTTTTCTCCTGCAATTTGTTAATATGGTGTATCACATTGATTGATTTGTGTATATTGAAGAATCCTTGCATTCCTGGGATAAACCCCACTTCGTCATGGTGTATGATCCTTTTAATGGGCTGTTGGATTCTGTTTGCTAGTATTTTGTTGAGGATTTTTGCATCTATGTTCATCAGAGATATTGGCGTATAGTTTTCTTTTTTTGTGACATCTTTGTCTCATTTTGGTATCGAGGTGATGTGGCCTCGTAGAATGAGTTAGGGAGTGTTCATCCTTCTGCTCTATTTTGGAAGAGTTTGAGAAGGATAGGTGTTAGCTCTTCTCTAAATGTTTGATAGTATTTGCCTGTGAAGCCATCTGGTCCTGGGCTTTTGTTTGTTGAAAGATTTTTAATCACAGTTTCAATTTCAGTGCTTGTGATTGGTCTGTTTATATTTTCTATTTCTTCCTGGTTCAGTCTCGGAAGATTTTGCTTTTCTAAGAATTTGCCCATTTCTTCCAGGTTTTCCATTTTATTGGCATATAGTTGCTTGTAGTAATCTCTCATGGTCCTTTGTATTTGTGCAGTGTCAGTTGTTACTTCTTTTTATTTCTAATTCTGTTGATCTGAGTCTTCTCCCTTGTTTTCTTGATGAGTCTGACTAATGGTTTATCAATTTTGTTTATCTTCTCAAAAAAACAGCTTTTAGTTTTATTGATCTTTGCTATTGTTTCTTTCATTTCTTTTTCTATTTCTGATCTGATTTTTATGATTTCTTTCCTTCTGCTAACTTTGGGGTTTTTTTGTTCTTCTTTCTCTAATTGCTTTAGGTGTAAGATTAAGTTGTTTATTTGAGATGTTTCTTGTTTCTTGAGGTAGGATTGTATTGCTATAAACTTACCTCTTAGAACTGCTTTTGCTGCATCCTATAGGTTTTGGGTCATCGTGTTTTCATTGTCATTTGTTTCTGGGTATTTTTTTGATTTCCTCTTTGATTTATTCAGTGAGCTCTTGGTTATTTAATAGTGTATTGTTTAGCCCTCATGTGTTTGTATTTTTTACAGTTTTTATTCATAGTGGGATGTGCTTTTAATTTAAGGCCTGGTTTCTCTGTGGGTAGCTTTGCAGATATTTAAAGGATCTTTTTAAATATTTGTTGTAAAAATTTCTTTTTACCCTGCATGGGTAGAATGCAGTGGAACCCTACAGGTTAGTAGTATTCATATATTTTTTAGAGGCAAGTTGGGCAAGTTCTTATAGCCAAGAGATGAAGACCTTGTGAGAAATCTTGTTAGAGAGGTCAAAACCAACTTGCCTTCTTCTAAAATGAAATGAGGATTATCTTATTATGGGATCTTCCCTAAATGGAGCCTTCCCCCTACTTTCTCTTGTATACAATGGCAGAGAGAATGGGCAGATTTGATTTTATCTCCTATTACCTGAGAAAGCAAAATCAGTGGGATTTGATGACTGACTGGGAGTGAGGAAAAGGAAAGTGTCACTTGGCTAGCTTTACAGGTAATATCTTAGAGGAAGTACTGGTTTGAGGAGAGGAAGAAATGAGTTCCAGTTTGGACTCCCCTAGTTCAGAGGGCCTTTGGGACATCCACATGGAGGTTTCTATAGGCATTTGGCGATAAAGATTTGGAACACTGTAGAAAAGATTGGGCTGGAAGAAAGTCATTCTTATGAATATGAGTTGAAGATGTGAGGGTGGAGATGGCCTTCCAGAGAGAATATGGAGAAAGAAAAGATAAGCACTATTCATTTGTTCATTTAACAAATATTAAGAGACTTCTGTTTTGGGATTACATCAATGAACAAAACAGAGAAAAATCCATGAGCAAAGATTAAACTCTATGGGGTAGTAAAATGTTAGAGGGGTGGACAGAAGCAGAGACAAGAGCAACACCAGGTGAACTTGGCACCCCTGTAAGCTGAGAAGTGAGAACTTCAAGAAGGGGGTTAGCAGTACCAAGTGCTAGAAACAATGTCATAAAATAAGGAAGTGGCCCCTGGATTTAGCAACAAGGAGGTCATTGTGTAACCTTGACAAGTACTGTGTAATAGTGGGAGTGGAAAACCAAATTGTGGTGCATAAGAGGGCTTAATTTGAGATTAAGAATTAGAGGCAGCCAGTGTGGACTCATCTACCAAAAAAACCTGGTTGTGTAGAGAAAGAGACTGGAAGTAGAAAAGGGGTAGGATCCAGGGAATTTGCCCCGTAAATGACATAATTTATATTTAAATGAATCAGTAAAGAAGTTCAACATATAGAATTTTTCTTTAAAACTAACTCATGTGAAAATCAATACTATAAATCAAGAAATAGCTGATAGAAATTTGGAAACAAACAAAAATTGACAACTTTCCTGCTGTCATAGAGCCTGCATTCTGGTGAAAAGGAGCACATTACAGGATCGATCTTCCTATGTACCAACAAAAGAATGCTACTTAAAAAATATTTAAGTAGCATATCCAAATGATCATATCACTTTAATTTCTTTGGTAACTTAAACACAGACTAATTTGGACTGGTTTCATCGTGTAGGAAATGAATGGGGGGGGTAATACCTCCTCCCAGTTTATAATGAGTAATTTTCAGTATGAATATTGGTATCACTGATTCCTTAAAATGATAAGAACTTTCAGATTTTTTTCATTTTTTTACTCATCTGAGTCTCACTGTCTAAGATGTCCCCAAGTTGGTCCTGTCTCCCCTACATAGGGTCAGAGACCAGTCAAAGGTTTTTATATTGTTTATTCCTCATCACTTAAAAACCCAAACAATATCCAATACTATCTGCACAGTTTTTAACCCTGTACTTCAACATGGTAACCTCCAGTTATTCAAATGGTTATGCATCAGAGCACACACCTGATGTACAATGGTGTACCAGGAAGCAAACAGGGAGGACAGGTCTGCAGTTCTTTATTTGTAATTCTGATTTGACATTCAGAATTTTGTTCAGATTTTAGAGAAGAAATACAGTACAGATATATTTATTAAGTGGTTCCGCTTTGAGGATCCAGGGCAACATCCTCTAATGAAATACATGTTATATTTCCACAGTGCATCAAGTGAAGAATCACATTAAGCCTCAAGTTAGTGCATGTCAAATTTTGCTGCCAAATGAGTTTGGCACAAGCTAAAGAAAAATCTGAATTTCAAGGCTTTTCAGACTTCAGAATTGCAGATAAGGGATTGCCACCCTGGTGACTTTTCCTAAAAGTGTTGGCCCTTTTATTTTCTTGAAATTGTGAACCTGTGCTTGTGCTGAATTCAAATTACAGTATCATTTTTTTCTTATGTGGCATATCATGGGGCAAATTTCTCACTAATATGTATATATCCAAAAAAACAGCAAGAAAAAATAAGGAAGCAGTTTTCTTAAACAATGGAGTTTTCCTTCAGTACAGATAGGGAAAAGCCATAGCAATTTTATCATTAATGCTTAAGAACTGTGGCCAGGGAACTCCCTGGCGGTCCAGTGGTTTGGTTAGGACTCTGCAGTTTCACTGTGGAGGGCGTGGGTTCAATCCCTGGTCGGGAAACTAAGATCCCACAAGCCTTGCTGTGCAGCCAAAAAAAAACCAAAGAACTGTGGCCCATCTGTTACTCCTATCTGTTCCCTGAACAGGAAAATCACTATTTGGAAGGGTCAGGGGCTTGGGTCCCATTTGTAGATTTTCCTGAGGATACCATTGCCTTTTTTATATTAAGAACAGATTTAAACTAGCTTTTTTTTTTTTTTTTTTTTTTGGTGGTACGCGGGCCTCTCACTGTTGTGGCCTCTCCCGTTATGGAGCACAGGCTCCAGATGCACAGGCTCAGCGGCCATGGCTCACGGGCCCAGCCGCTCCGCGGCATGTGGGATCTTCCCGGACTGGAGCACGAACCCGTGTCCCCTGCATCGGCAGGCGGACTCTCAACCACTGCGCCACCAGGGAAGCCCTAAACTAGCTTTTATTTTGAATACTATTTAATATTCCATTTTCCCCACTGGGCAACTAAAGTTTGTTTTTAACTCTGTTATAATGTTTGGAGTTTGCCACACCTACTGTTACTATTTAGAATGCAGAAGAGCAAACTAAAGGAAGTCCACTTCTTTGACTGTTTTTTTTAATTTAATTTATTTTTGGCTGCAGTAGGTCTTCCTTACTGCGCTCAGGCTTTCTCTAGTTGTGGCGAGTGGGGGCTACTCTTTGTTGTGGTGCGTGGGCTTCTCATTGCAGTGGCTTCTCTTGTTGTGGAACACGGGCTCTAGGTGCACAGGCTTCAGTAGTTGTGGCTCACGGGCTCTAGAGCGCAGGCTCAGTAGTTGGGGCACACGGGCTTAGTTGCTCCGAGGCATGTGGTATCTTCCTGGACCAGGGCTCGAACCCGTGTCCCCTGCACTGGCAGGTGGATTCTTAACCACTGCACCACCAGGGAAGTCCTTCTTTGACTTCTTTTAACAATTTTAGGACAGTATGCTTCCACAAGTTCCTCCAACATGGGTTGAGGACACCTAAGGGACAATGATAGATGTGTTATACTGAAATGATTGAGAAAGCATTGCATTTCAGCCATTAGTTGAATATTTCCTCATTTTCTGAATTTTTGAGATAACTGTGGAATTTATAATTTCATAATTTCCAGTTAACAGTCTAAAGCACTTCTTACAAATCTTACTGAATATTTTGCTCTCTGATGCTTGCTGAAACTACATCTCCTTATTATAAAATATCCTCCTTGCTCAGGAGAGCAGGTGTGGTTTTGCTGAGTTGCTTACTTGTGACAAGGAGAGAGAAATTTAATAATTCATCATAAAATCCACACAGTAATGCTAAGAAGAGCAGTGAGAGCTATAAACTCTAGATAAATTGCTCTCGTTGCAGGAATTTCCAATGTCTATATCAACCATGCACATGTTGAACTCTCATTATTTCCCTACAGGCATGTTCTATATAAATCTGGATGATGATAGTACTTCATGCATTTTTTGTTAGAACTGCGGTAGCAGTCTGCAGTATTGTCTATTTCACACTTACTTTTTTTGTTTTGTTTTGTTTTGTTTCGGTACGTGGGCCTCTCACTGCTGTGGCCTCTCCTGTTGCGGAACACAGGCTCCGGACGTGCAGGCTCAGCGGCCATGGCTTACAGGCCCAGCCGCTCCGGGGCATGTGGGATCTTCCCGGACCGGGGCACGAACCCGTGTCCCCTGCATCGGCAGGCAGACTCTCAACCAGTGTGCCACCAGGGAAGCCCCAGACTTACGTTCTGGGAGGTAGAAATGTAACAGGTTGTACTTGATTGCCAGAGAAATGTTGGATGATGATGGTTAAAGGGTAGAAAGGTGAAAGATGACACCAATCAGAAAGAAAAGTCATTAAATTTAAATGGATGAGATAATTTGAAATAAAAGGCATTAAAAATTGCCCTGTGTCTGTGTGTAGGTAGGTTGAGAAGAGAAACCAGGTTTAAGACCCAAGAGGGATAGTCAAGGAAAATACTAGGTCTTGCACAATAGAGTCAAGTGATTTATTTTTTCATATTGTACCTACCTGGTCACAGTGAATTCTAGGTATGCAAATTAAATAAGGGAATCCTTTAAATTATTCATATTTAAAAAGACGTAGTGCCTCATATTAACATCAAAACCTTTACTATCTGGAACTTTAGAAGAATGGATCAGTTTAGAATAGAAAAATTTTCTGGATAATAGAGATCGTATCTGTTTACATTTTATAATTTACCAATTTGGCATCAATTTATTAATATTGGCATTTTCATTGGGATGCAGTATCAGATGGTTTTAGCATCAGATAAACTTTTTTGAATTTTAATGCTGTTTACTAGCTGTGATTTACTTGTACACATTGCTTCAACTTTGTACCTCAATTCTCTCACTGAAAAATAAGACTTAAAAAATCACGAAAGCAGGGTAATCATGAAAGTTGAATTAAGAATATATAAATGAAGTGCCTGGCATAGTGTCTTTGTGGCTATAATAATGTATTATTATTTGTTATTGTTGCTATTGTCACCTTACTCTAAATTACATGTTTCTGATTTCTAACACAGGAAATGTAATTAGTTCATCTCTGGATATCTCAGAAACATCATTGTAATGTGCTATAGAATCTGTTAGTGTGGACAGCAAATTAGTTTTTTGGGAGCTACTGTATACATTGGCATTTCTTCCATTGGCTGGTTTTGAACAGTGTTGGGCCGCCTGCGTACACCATTGCACCATTCCTATCAGCTTTGGGACACTGATCATCATATTATTTTAAATATTTATTATTTATTTGTTTGTTTGTTTATTTAGCTGCACTGGGTCTTAGTTGCAGCACGCGGGATCTTCATTGCGGCATGCGAGATCTTTTTTCAGTTGCGGCATGCGGGCTTAGTTGTGGCATGTGGGCTCTTAGTTGTGGCATGTGGGATCTAGTTCCCCAACCAGGGATTGAACCCAGGCCCTCTGCACTGGGAACACGGAGTCTTAACCTCTGGACCACCAGGGCAGTCCCATCATCGTATTATTTTAAAATGACTTGTCTCATTGGAGAACTGTAATAAGTTGAGGAAAATGCTATTTTAAAGTTTGTATGTTATTGGCGCTAAAGCTTCTCCTTTATTATCAATTTGGGCACACTATATAGGTAACAGCCGATTTTGAAATGAGTCTTATTTCGGGTACATGCTGAGATAAGTTCTCTTGGGTAGAAAATATGTATCTAAGGATTTAAGTAATTCTGAGAGTCCAGATCCCACCCTCTTCTCATTCTTCTACCCAGAAAACCATGATGTGAATATAGTAATTGTCAGCAAGTTCACAGTCTTACTGGACTAGAAAGTGTTCTCTTCCATTATTTTGTGTCCCATGAAGAGAAAAGACCTTCAGTCCATCTCCTTTTTTAGAAGAAAGGCTCCATAGAGGAGTTAGTGCTGAATTCAGGTTTGCATGAGTCCTGCTATATAAACACATCCCATTTTAGAGTGGGGCAAATTGTTCAACTTCGGATCTAAGCAAGGTCTACATATTACATATGTTAGGTCTGTTAGGCCTCTTTTATTCTGTAACAGCTGTGCCGTTCGTTTCTTTTTTTGTCCCCCATGCTATTGAATTGTTGGAGAAAGTGCTTCAGTTGTCTTGTATGTTAAAGCCCATTGATGAAAAATCCCCAGTAACGTACCTAGTAGTCATCAGATGGTCTTGGCAGGAATTTGTAGACTAGAGAAAATTTGTAAACTAAAGACTTGCTGGAACAGTAAGTGGTCGTATCTTTAGAACACACGAGTCCATGCGGACACCATTTTGTGTGGGTCAGATTGTTCTGGACTAACTAGAAATAAGAATTGGATCCTAAATAATCCATGTTGTATATCATGACTTAGATTGGTTTAATTTTTCTCTTTTGCAAGTTAGTGGAAATCCATTTTACAAATTGTGGTTTTTGTGTCAGTTGTCAATTCTTGGCTGTCATCAAGGCTGTTTTTTTGTTTTGTTTTGTTGTTTTCATTTTATTAATACCCCTTCTGGTTACCCAATCTAAGCTGAAGGATAGACCATTATCTTCTAGAAATGTGATCCATCCCTATCTGCACTGTTATTCAGTGGGTCATGATTGTATATGAAGTTTGTGATGGTAGTAGTATCTCTAGTGCCAGGTTTTTCTTGTTTATGTAAAATGATCATTTGGCATCATAGTAGCTGCAGAGCAGCATTTAAGACTCTGGAGACCACACACTGATGATTGCAACATAGACAAACTCTAAGATGAGCATTATTATATTATCCCGTATTTTCCATAATCTGAATCTGCCATGGAAAATAACCAAACAACTCTTCCCATTAATTTGGATATGAGTTTTTTTTTTAACTTTGCCAGTATCTGAAGAATTAATTAGTATCATATCTGGAGATTGTCAAAGACAAGGATCTTGGGAGTACCGTGACTAAAAGGCCCCAGTGTCTGCTAATCATTTAGAATTGTGTTGTTCAGTATAGTAACCAGTAGCCACATGTGGCTATTCATGTTTAAATATAAACTTAATTAAAATCAAATAAAATTAATTTTCTCAGTCCCACTAGGTACATTTGAAGTGCTCAGTAGCCACACATGGGCAGTGACTATTGCATTGATATGGTGGCTACTGACAGGGCAGAATATGAACCTTTCCATCAGTGCAGAAAGTTGTGTTATACAGTGCTGATTATAAGTGTCAGCCAGCAGAGAGGGAAAAAAATAACCAAGAGGATCAAGGACAAAAATATGCAAAGAAGTGCATGACAGTCACTGCTGTCTAGCATCCGGGGAAGGAGGCCCTTTTTCTGTCTTCAGTGTTTTCTCCTTCAGGATCAGAAAAGTCCTGGAAATCAGTCACAGGTGATGATGGCAGCAGTATCCATCAGCATATTCCCTGAAAAAAGTAAAGAGTACTAGGTAGAGGCTTTTACTTGGATTCTTTTGAGGTTCCTAATGGACGATTCAGTTCCTGAGGCTCATTCATAGAGGAGTGGATGTAAGGAATGAGCAAAAACTATTAATTTATATAACAACATTATTAGAGGAGAGTGAATCCTTTATTGAGGTATAATACAGTATCGTCCTGGGAGTAAGAACAAATTATGGATAGTAAGGACATTGACAGTTCTCTAGGCTTTTAATTTTTACATAAAGTATGTTCCAGATCTCACCAATTAATAAGCCTATTTAAGCCTACAGGCAAAATAAAATTCATAGAATTTATTTCAGTCTATGTATATGAATTTTTTTTAACTTGAGAAGTACATAATCATTGAAACATTTATTGTTATCAGATACATATCTCATATATATAGGAAGGCTGAACTCAATGCACGTTTTTGTTTGTTTGTTTGTTTGTTTGTTTTGCGGTACTTGGGCTTCTCACTGCTGTGGCCTCTCCCGTTGCGGAGCACAGGCTCTGGACGCGCAGGCTCAGCGGCCATGGCTCACGGGCCCAGCCGCTCTGCGGCATGTGGGATCTTCCCGGACCGGGGCACAAACCCGCGTCCCCTGCATCGGCAGGCGGACTCTCAACCACTGCACCACCAGGGAAGCCCTCAATGCAGGTTTTTTTCCCTCTCTCAATTTTTCATGTTTTGTTTTCATTTTAAGGATAATAAAAGTGTTTTATGAACATATTTCATCATCTGGATGACTGCATTTCAGTGCTTAAATTTGTGTTTGTGATCATGTTATAGTAGATAGTGTTACTTTAATTATCATGGCTGATTTTTTTTTTTTTTTAGGGCTGCATTGGGTCTTCGTTGCTGCGCGCCGGCTTTCTCTAGTTGTGGTGAGCGGGGGCTACTCTACGTTGCGGTGCACGGGCTTCTCATTGCAGTGGCTTCTCTTGTTGCGGAGCATGGGCTCTAGGCACGCAGGCTCAGTAGTTGTGGCTCGTGGTCTCTAGAGCGCAGGCTCAGTAGTTGTGGCACACGGGCTTAGTTGCTCCGAGGCATGTGGGATCTTCCCAGAACAGGGATCGAACGCATGTCCCCTGCGTTGGCAGGCAGATTCTTAACCACTGCGCCACCAGGGAAGTCCCATGGCTGATACCTTAAGCTTCAGAAAACTTGCGCTGTGGCCGTCAGTGCATTATGAGTGAGAATTTTCTCCCTATAAATTGTGCCCAGAATTTCTCAGATTTAAAAGCACTGATACTGATTTTTTTTTTACATGCATGTATGTGCTTCTTACCAGTGAGTTAAGGATTAATATTTGGAATTGATGTTTCCCTTTCCAAATGATTTATGACTAAGTTCTTCATTATAAAGTAGGTAAGCTGTGGAGTCTCTATATTTTACCTTAAATGGCTCGTGGTTTAAGACAAATTGAGAACCAGTTTCTCATCCAGAATTGGAAAGCTGAGCAGTCTTGAGGAAGAGTTGAATGTTGGAATTATCTTGGGGATGCTTTCATAAAACCAGCGTGCCTAGGTGTTCCCCCCACCCCACATACGTATCTTCTGCTGTAGTAAGTCAGGTGGGCCCCAATAGATGTACACATAATTTTCTGATCATGCAAGTTTTCTTATTTCAAATTATTTTTAACATAGTGACTTAGGGATCTGGTTTTACAATATTAAGTAATGATCTGAAACTGGCATGTGTGAAAAAAGCCCATCCAGCCACTTTGCTTTATTAGTAGCTTAGTGCTTTGCTTATCGTTATAGATTTACTTTTTATAAGCAGACCATAAGCTCCATGTGGGCAGGGCATTTTGTTATGGTTGTTCATTGCTCTCTACCCAGTTCCTAGAAAAATGCCTGGCAAAATAATACAAGTGCAATAAATATTTGTTGTTGTCGAACAAGTATATGTATAAATAATACTAGGTGATAAGGATATGCTAGACTATAACAATTGTGCTAGTAGAAGTAAAAAACAAAAATACCATTGCCTTTGAGCAAAAGTTAGTTGAGTAAAATTTTGAGTTTTATAGCTCTATACATTTATAGCCATAAAAACAGGATCTTTGAAAAGAATCATGTGATTTGTGTATGGCACATACACATTGTGTAAGTCATCTTGAGGCAACTGGGACATAAAATCCATCCAAGACAAGGTGCCTTCAGGGTTGTATCACCTGAGGTGAGGGAGGAGTAGCTTCTGTTTTTTAATTAGAAATGTTTGTGCATTAATATTTGATATAATTAATAGAGTTAGATTTAGGTTTGCCATCTTATTTTATTTCATTTTGTCCTCTTTGTTTTTTGTTCTTCTTTTCCTTCTCTCCTGCCTTTATAAGTTAAATATTTTTTAAATTCCATTTTAATTTGTCTGTAGAGTTTTTAGCTATATTTATTTATGTTATTTTTTTGGTCATTGCTTTAGAGAACACACTGTATAGCCTTAACTTTTCACAGGCCTCTTAGAGTTCATATTGTTCTGCTTCAGAAAAAAAGACATAAACCTTGCCTCATGTAGATCCATTTTAGTCCATATATATCCCATCTGCATACACTATGCCCTCTCAAGACATTGTAGTTTTTGCTTTAAAACAAACCTGTGTATTTTAGATAAAGGAAAAAGTTGTCATTTATATTTCTCGAGAAAGTTAGCATTTCCAGTGTTATTCATTCCTTTTTGAAAATCCAGTCTTCCATCTCATATCATTTCTGATAAGCCTGAGGAGCTTCCTTTAGCATTTCTTATAGTGCAGATCTGCTGGAGATACATTCTCTTAGTTTCTCTTCGTTGTTTTTGTTTTCTTTGTTCAATCAGTAAATGTCTTTATTTCATCTTAAGATTATTTTTGCTGGAATTCTAGGTTAATTCAGTTTCTTACTCTTTCAGCACTTTAAAAATTATTCTGCTGTCTTCTGGTCTCCTTAGTTCCTGGTAAGAAGTCATCAATAATTTGAATTATTTCCTTTTACATAATGTGTTGTTTTTTTCCTCTTGCTGCTTTCAGGATTTTCTCTTTATCTTTGATTTTCAGCAACATTGTTTCACACATACATCAAACAGGCCCCCAAAAAATAAATAGCAACTTCATAGATGGAAAAAAGGAAAAAAAAGAAACCTATCTTTGGCCTTTTTAACCATCTCATACAAACCAACTTCTTACAGTACAGCTAAGTACATACACAAAAAGGTAACTGGAATGCTCGGAATAAGATTTTTTGTTGTGGTGTTTTTTTTTTTTTACAAGGTTTTTTTTCTCCTTTGAGATTATAATGAACATGGTCACACCACAAGTAAAGTCAGAAGTAGGACAGAGAACGCTCTGAAGCCTGGTTTGGTCATCCGAGATCATTAAAAATGGCTGACCCCTAACAATATGTACAAAAATATAAAATGTAAATAAAAAATACAAACAAATTTTCCTTTTTAAGTACTTTAAGAAAAAAGTCAGGGCCTTGGAAGTTTTGGTTCTTTTTTCTCCCCTGTTGCAAATTCGCATTGTGGTTGACTACTGACTACTATATATGACTGTGTGTAAGTGTGGTTTTCTTTATGTGTATCCTGCCGGGGATTCTCCAAGCTTTGTGAATCTGTAAATTTGTGCCTTTCATCAAATTTGGGGAAATTTTGGCTGTAATTTCCTTAAATATTTTTTCTATCCCATTCTTTCTCTCTTTCCTTCTTGGACTTTAATTACACATGCACTAGGCCTTCTGATAATTGTCCTACATGTCCCTGATACTGTTTATTAAAACTTTTTATCTGTTCTTTAGATTGGATAATTTCTAAATGATCTTACATCAAGTTTACTGGCTTTCCTTTATCTCCATTTTGAATTTTTTGCTTCATATATTTTTCAGTTCTAGGATTTCAGTTTGGTTCATTTTTTGTTTTGGGTTTTGTTTTTTTTTTCTTCTTCTTCCTGAAATTTTCTATATTTTTATTCCTTGCAAGCGTGTTTTCCTTTGCACTTTTGAGTATGCTTTAAAAACCTTGTACACTAGTTTCAGCATTTGGGTTGGTGTCTCAGTGTTGGATTCCTTTGATTGTCTTTTTTCTTAAGATTGGGCCACAGTTTTCTGATAAGTTGAGTTAGTTTTTAATTGTATCCTGGACATTTTACTATTATGTTAAGGCTTTGGATTCTGGTGCATTCCTCTGAGGAGTGGTGACCCTTCAGGCAATTAATTTGATTAGGCTTAAATTGCAAATTCTGTCTCTTAAGCAGTTGTTCACATCTCAGTTCAGTCCTGTGATCCTGAGTAGGACACTATTTAGTACATGTATTGGTTCAGCAGTGGTCAGAGATTTGGGAGAGTATATCTAGCCCGTTGGGCTTCCTTTCTTTGGCTCTCTCCACTTTGGGAGCCACTGAGCAATGATGTGCTTTAGATTGCAGTTATATTTTATAGATTGACAACTTAATCTGGTGTATATTATTTTTACTAACCTAGATAGCATGCTAACCTTTGTAATGGAAACTTTTCTTGACTTAGTGATTTGTGTACATCCCCATCTGCATTAAATGATAGCAACTCTGTATCACTTTATAGTATCTAGATTATTTGTGTTTGTGGTCCAGTGAAAAGAATACTTAATTGGGTGTCCTTAAGCTAGGTTTCTAGTCTGCCACTAGCTTGTTTTATAGCTTAGGACATTATTATAGCTTAGGACATTGAAATGATTTATCTGACCATCAGTGTTCTTATCCTTAAAAAGAAGGAATTGGACCAGATAATCTATAACATCCTTTCTCACTTTCAAATTAGAAATTTTCTTAATTGTATTTGGTTATTTTGGTACTGAGCACAGTTTTTTCTCTATCTTCTCTACTTCTTTTAATTTTTAAATTTTTTTCTATTTCATTTTACTTTCATGATTTCATTACCTTACACCATACCATAAACTATAAACTATTTAGATATGCAATTCCAATAAAATACTTGAATGGCAGTTGTGTGTGAACATAACTATCAGTTCAGCATTTTTCAAAATTACTAAATTTTACTTAATAGATGGCTACTGAAAGACATTTTATTGTAACGGTTAACATTGATGACTAGGTTTATTGTGACCAAATATTAGTTCTCATATGTGCATGTATCTGAGGCCCTGTGCCTTTGATAGATCATTATTAAGACTTGATTATTCTGATTTAGCACCTTATATTTCCATGTGGTGTATATTTCTGAATGATCATTACTACAAGAACACTGGCTATTTCATTCTTAGTTTAAATCGAAACATTGGAAGTTTGTATTAGAATACTTATGTTGTTTAATAAGCCTTTGTTATTATTGCTCTTTTGTTCAGAGTCTTTTCTACTAATACATGTTTTTTATACATTGTTATATGGAACTATTTAAAGAGTTTTTGAACTTACATTTAATTATTGATTATATCTTTGCCTATTAAGAAAAATAAGGCAATCAAATGTCCATTGTGTGGAAATAATATGTTGTTATTTTACACACATTTTATAAGTGTTAACAAAGGTTTCTTTGGCATATTTTATAGGTGTCATTTGCAGATAGTAAATCTAAACTGCCAAGGAGTTCATACTGTTCGGTACTTGTTATTTGGACCAGCTTAAGGAGTCTTTGACATATCAGATCAACTGGCAACAGAAAATGAAAAGTAGCGTGGCACAAATAAAGGTAAGTGTTTGAAACTTATAATAAAGAACATAAACTTGTAGTCAGTTATCTACCCTTTAAACAAAAATGCATTTGTATAATTAGGACATTAGAACCAGACAGTAGAATTGCATCATATGCACATTTAACTTAACACAATTTCAGATGTAGATACTTGGCCAGATGTGCAAGTGGGCAGTTGAGAGAACATACGGGGCGGGGGGGGGGGGGTGAATCAAGAAAGTGCATGTGAGTGAGCACATGCAAAATAAAAATAAACAGCAGGAAATTCCACCATTCTTCCCAAAGAGCATTCTTTCCTGCGTGAGCATGAAATGGAAGATGAGTATCTTCTTCCGCAGTTGGTCACAGTTCCTACATGTCTGTCTACAAGTGAACCTCTTATTGCATATTGCATATGCATAAATGAGCTCCTTATTCTGTGTTGTACTTTACTTTAGACATTATACATTCATTTATTCAGCAGATACTCAGTGAATTCTTACTATGTCCTAGTGATTATTCTAAGCACTTTGGGTAAGATGGTGAATAAAACAGGAATCCTTGGTCCTGAGGGGTTTGCATTCTAGTGGGGGAGAAAGAAAAATCATAAACTTAATACGTAAGTGAATTATATAGTATATTAGAGTGTTAAATGCTAGACTTGCGCTGTGGAGAAAAGAAGTAGGGTAAGGTTGATGAGTAGCGTTGGAATGATGTAATTTTTCATAGGGAGGGCCCAGTGAAAAGGAGCCTTTTTGAGCACACACTTGAAGGAGATGAGGGAGTTAGCCACATAGATATCTGGGAGAAGAGTGTGCCAAGCAGAGGGAACAACAGAGGCAAAGGTGAAGAGTCTAGTGTGGCTGGAGCAGGTTCTGAGAAAAGTAGAATAGTAGAGGAGGTCAGAGCAGTCACAGGAACCAGTAACTCCACCTGCTTCAGAACTGTTCCTCTGCCTGTGAGCGGACTTGGCAGGAGAGCAAACCACTCTACTTCCTTTTCTTTTCAGCTGCACAGATCTGCTAGCCAATCTGTGTAGTCCACAGATCTGTTGATACAAGCAGGCACATCACTTCCTGGGTCTTGGAGTCAGTAAAGGGAAAGATGGATTTTTATTTGATTGTAAAGACCGGCACTTGGCCCTTGCCCTCCTCCACCACCTCTGCACCCCTAAACCTACTTTAAAGAGTGTGAGTAGGTGGGAGCTCCTTAACAGCAGGCACCAGGTACCAGGCCTGGGGTGTGGTAAATGCTTAATAAACTGAATTGATATGCTTACAGGCCGAGGCAGGCTCTGCTGCCATCTCTTTGAACTTCTTTTGAGTGTGAGAAGACACTCTCTAGCCTCCCTCCTAGGTAGACCTCCAGGCTGTGCTTGCATAGCTCCTTTGGCAGGGGGCTCACTGTCCCTGAAGCTGGCCCCATCTGTCAGTAGATACTTTCATATAGTGTTCTGAAATGTGCCTCTTTGGCACTTGTACTGATTGGTCCAATGACAGTTAATTAAACAATTAATTGTGGGCCGAGTAGGTGGCAGACTCTGTGTTAGGAGCTGGGGACATAAGGAGAAAGGAGACCTTGTGGGGAACTGGCTCTTGACTGAGCCGTGTTAGGTAAGAGCACAGAGATTTAGACTCTACCATTTACACGAAAGGAGAAGTGTTTAGTCTTTCTCAGAATCCTTGTCCTGTTTCTCTTAGACTGTGCTTCTCCACGTTTCCCTCTTGTGGACCTCTGGGGCATTCCCCCCGCTTAGGAAGGGATGTCCTCAATCAGCAAGCCCTTCACACTTAGTGGCTCAGCCCTCCAGCCAGTTCTCAGTTTAGTTTGTCTCCTTCTCTCCATCTTGTTGGCTATAAGCAGGTCCACTAGCTGGTTTGGGCCCATTCTTACCTCAGGTGAAGCTCAGATCCTCTCTTGATATTCTGAGACCTCATCTGAAAGGTTCAGGAGGCTTTAGCTGAGGATCCCTTATTTTTCTATTGAGCCTTCCCGTAGCTTCCTTCGCCAGCTGGAAGCAAGCTCCCTAACTCTTCCAGCCCCTCCTCCCTCTGGCTCTTGAAGACTTGTTCCCTGAGCCTAATGGATGCTCAGAGCCTCTGAACACAGGCTGTCTGCTCCACTCACCTCCTCATATTGCTCTCTGTACATCGTCAGAGACTACAGGTGACTGCACTGTGTACCATATTTGCTTCGCTTAATGAACAATGTAAAGAATTTTTAAAGGTAATTTCAACAATATGTTACTTTCAACTACTGCTCTTAGAATCTAAACTCTATGATAAGGGAAATAGGGAAATTAGGTTAGTATTATTTGGATCACACTTCGAAATTATTTTGCACTTAGTAAAACCTACCGAAGCCCAGTTCAGGTTCCCCTTTACTCACTGTCATCCTCAGTACTCTGTACCACAGTGCTTGTTCCTACTCAAGATCTCCTGTTAGCACTGACTAGTGTGCCAGTCATTTGTTAACTTGATCATATTTACAAAATCCTGATTCACGATCTCAGTATTTTGGGTTTCTCCCTCTTACCCACAACAGATATTGTGTAGACATGTTAAAAATCATTAGCACAGAATTGAGGCCTGCTCCCTAATGTAGTCAAAATAATTGTCATGCCTTGTAAAAGAAAAAGTAGACAGTGCAATTTTATTGTTCTTTCTCTCTCCCCTCCCTTCCCTCCTTCCCCTTCTTCTCCCCCTTCTCTGTCTCTCTCATTTATAATCTGATGTGTTTAATCGCAGAAATCTTTATAACCATCTCTCTCCCAGAAGATCTTAAGTTCCTTGAAGGTTTTTCCTATCTTTTGTATCCCCCAGAGTGTCTAGACAGGAAGGGCTGTGTCTTATAATAAATAAGTAACTATTGTGTTTAGTGTTACCATGAATTGAATGAATCTGTGCTCTATATTTGGTTTAGGATCTAGATGTCAAGTGTTATGGAAACCTATATCATATATATTGAACAGTTCTATTTAATTTAATGCTGCCCAGTGAAATAATTTTTAAAAGTTATACACATTGGAAACAGGATTTTAAGATGTTTGCACTCAGTGTGAAATACAGCCAGACTGGCTACTTTAAATTATAAATTTGATCACATGTTTATTCACCAACATGATTAGTCTAATTAGTGTATGCTATTCAAAAAATTCAATACTTAAGAAGATTGTATTGGCAATTTACTTGTGATAATGTTATACTTGCACTACTGGTAATTAGATAGTCGTAACATAAGAGGAAGTTGGAGCTTGTTTACACTTCTTTGCAATATAATTTTCAATTTTTAAATGTATTTTTTTCCCATTAAGGAGGGAAGCATGTAGGTATGTGGAACAAGTTACTCATTATTTGAATTATTTTTTCTTAGATTTCAAGATTAAGATCCTTTGAAAACATACTGTTTTTCCGTTCTTACAGTTCAGTTAATTAAAGTTACTTTAATTCTTAAAAATAAGCTTGTCAATATGAATGTTTTCATACCAGTGGTTTAAAAAATTTACCTATTTATATAGATAAATATTTTGGCTTCTTAACTATATTTGGACTTTTAAATTAGGATATGTTCTTAAACTGGATGGTTCATATCTCTGTCTCAGTGTGACATATCTTCAGTCTCATGTTACATTGAAGTTACTTATTTGTATGTCTGTTATTTTTCAAAGGATTTGGCTTAGGAGCTGTATTTTACAAGTCATATTTTTTAAATCCTTACAGCCTACCATATTGCCATACATGCCATATCAGACACTCAAATATTGTTTGCTGAAAACAAAAATGAATTTTCATAAATACATTAGAGTCAGTTTCTTCTAGCTATTTATTTTATCCAGATTTAGTAACCTGGACTAATGTTGTGATTTCTGTAAGCTAATGGAAATAAGAAAGTAAGTGCAGTGTTATAAAAGACTTGGGCATAACTACAGAAGTGAGCTCTTGCTAGAAAATCTCTGGCCCTTGGTCATGTTTTTCACCAAAGGAAAGCTTTGGTCTTGTTTTTCACCAGGAAAGGCCTTTATAAAAATGATGTTCTAGGGGCTTCCCTGGTGGCACAGTGGTTAAGAATCCGCCTGCCAATGCAGGGGACACGGGTTCGAGCCCTGGTCCTCGAAGATCCCACCTGCCATGGAGCAACTAAGCCCGTGTGCCACAACTACTGAGCCTGCAGTCTAGAGCCTGTGAGCCACAACTACTGAAGCCCGCACACCTAGAGCCTGTGCTCCGCAGCAAGAGAAGCCACCACAGTGAGAAGCCTGCGCACCGCAGCAGAGTAGCCCCCGCTCGCCGCAACTAGTGAAAAGCCCACGCATAGCAATGAAGACCCAACGCAGCCAAAAATAAATAAATAAAATTAATTAATTTAAAAAAATGATGTTCTGTAAATCTATATCTTATTACATAGGAATAAAATATTAACTAAGTGGCATCAAAATTAGAGAATTTTCTTCTACCTTGAGTTTTTTTGTTAAAAACAGTATTTGATCTATAGTGAAAACCACAAACATTTACCTTGGATGACCTGAAAATTTTGTTTTATCTTATATACTATTTAGGTAATACAAATTATTCTTATGGTTAAAAAAATATTTTGAAATAATTTTTTAAAGCACTTCCTACTTTCCAAGATACATTTGTCATTGTCTATATGTTTTTTAACAGAATTTTTAAATGCCCCCTCCCCCTCTTTTGTTCCTTTGAAAGCATTCTTCTAGTCATGACAGAAGGGAGAACTATAATTCATATCAGAGGACCTCCTCTCCAGAAGACAGGTAAACAGTTTTATGTGTTCCAAATACCATTTAAATTTTTTATAATGAGTTTAAGAAATTATCTAGCTCTTAGATTTCTAATTTTAGGGTAAACAACTTCTTTTTGATGGTTTTACAGGCAATATTATTGAGTGAGCTTGAGAACAGATCATCCTTGAATGGCTGTTCTAGGAATTTCTAGCAAATAATTCTAGATTTTATGAAATTTTTTAGGTGAAAGGGAATAATTTTAATATCTCAGATTCTAAATAGAATGAAAGTTTATAAAATGGAAAGGTGAGTTGAAATCAAATTATTTTGAAGTGCTTTTACTGTTAATACTATCCTTTATATTTACATAGCTCTTTATATAAGTTTTCAAAATGTTTTTATATATATCTTACCATAATTATGTTAAGATCAAAGATCCAGAAATATTACCATTAATGTTCATCATGCATTCACAGTGGGACTTTAGTTATTTCACTTAGTAAGCTATAACCATTAAAAATAACTTACGAAAGGAGAAGCATCCTCTAAACTTTGTTTCATTTGTCTAATTTCTTATTCCCTCTGTACTTTGTTCATATTCCACTCTGCTGTCTCTCAAAACCTTTGCTTTATGGGCATCACGTTAATCACTGTGATGCATCTACGATCACCTCCTCCCTATATATATGTTTTTTTAAATCTCTCTACAGACATACACACATGTATGTGTGTGTGTATAAATTAATTGTAGATATGTATATAAAACATGGATTATGTTACTGTGTCTATTTATCGTGTGTGTATGTATTTAACTTAAGGTTCTCTGATTTTATTACTTCTAAGATTCAAATAGCAGATTTATACTGTCTATCCGTGTTTGCTAATAATTTCAATCCATTCTCACAGATATCTAATAATATAATTTCAAGAATAGCAGCTGATAAAAATAGTCTTTCGGAGAAGAGTTAAACTGGTCTTTATGGAGGCCAAACAATGACACTAATGTCATTTGTTCAGTACTTTGGTAAAATGAGCCGACTCAGCAAAAGGAATCATTTGGAGGATAGCCTTTTTCATGTTAAACTATATAAGATATGCAGATATATATCTTTTACTAAGTACAGTACGAATCAGGGTGTCAAGTTTGGTTAAGTGAATTCCAGGAGTTGTTTTGTTGCACACCAGCTGAAAGCTTTTATAATCATGACTAAATGAATAGGTGTCAACAAAATAAGCTGTTTGTTAAAATCCACTTGATAAGACTTTGTTCAGTCATCATAGAGTTATGTTGCCATTACCAATATATGACTTTCCTAAGTATAACATCATTATTTTCAACTTAAAACTTTGGTTTTCTTCTTTTATGTGTTAGATACACGGAACAAGAAAGATCCCCTCGGGATAGAGATTACTTTGATTACAGCAGGTCAGACTACGAGCATTCAAGAAGAGGACATTCTTATGATGATAGCATGGAGTCACGGTTAGTATTGGATATTTTAACTATAGAAACATATATTTGTTTAAATTTTCTTTATGCTTAATAATAATCGCAGCTAGCATTAAATGGATGTTTTTAGGTGCCAGGCTTTCTAACAAAGACTTAATGTGAATTAACTCCTAATTGCAGTAAATATATGTCTGTTATAGATGAAGAAAATGAGACTTAGAGAAGTTAAGTCATTTGTTTGTGTTTTAGAAGTGTATCAGTGGCAAGTCCTGGTCTGACTAGAGCCAAAGCTTTTATTCATACTGTACTACATGAGGAATTGGCTTATGTGAGTTTTTGAGATTATTTACTGAATGAAAGCCATTTATATTATATGACATAGAGTGATCTTAATTTACTTTCCTACATAATGGCAGAGGGACATTGAGAATGAAGTTACCAGTCTGCAGTTTTTATCTAAGTGTAAATTATTCTTACTTGAGTCTTGAAGAACTTGATTTCCCACCTTATTAGTCATCCAGTTTCAAAAACTTGCCTACCATGTTTTATTGTTCACCTATTTCTATATCCTTTTTGATGTCTCTCTCACTTTATCCACTCCATGACTACTGAGACTATAACCCACTAGAATTTTGATCAGATTTCTCCACAGTTTGGAGTAGATAAATAATATCTCCAGTTTGGAGATATCAAACACATTATTTGATACCTGCAGCCAAAATTACCTTCTCACTAACTTCCTAATATGTAACCAATCCTTAAATGTCAGATTAACCTCAAAAGCCAGGTTCATCTGCTGTTACCCTAATGACACCTTAATAAGAGCAGCTACTACCACCATAATTGGTGAGCTAGGCATTCCTATACCTTCTCAAATACTGTCAAAACTCTTACACACTGGGTATTATATCTCACAATTTAACATGTAAGGAATTGGGGTCTGAACTGATTAACTAACCTGAGGTTGCCATTACCCATCTAGTAGATGATGAAACTGAGATTTGAACTCAGTTCTGGCTCCAAAGCCCATGTTTATTTCCATATGCCCTAACTGTATTACTTCACTCTAACTCTGTGTTTGGTCCACTGTATGTATATAAAGTCTCACTTGATCACACAGTCACACTGTGAAGTAAGCAGGTTGTGTATTATGTAGAATATAAAGGCTGTAGTACAAAAACACTTGAGGAGAAACACTTCTGTTTAGACTCAGAAGAATATTACTTCTGCACTCTAAAGGAACAAACACTATAATCATGTAAGGACATGATTTTACCAGCCAGTGAGCAGTCTTACCTGGCATTTCTCAGAAGAATCATAACCAGTGTCAGTAAATCCCTTCTGTTGCAATTCTCTTGGAACATTTTATATCTGCAGTAAGAAGCAACTCAATTACAAATCTCTGGCTAGATTTCAGAGCACCTGCCTTTGACTAATTGGGGTTTCTCTTTGGAACCACTTTTTTCCCCCACTGTTCACATTGTCTTAGTAGGTACAGACTCTGCCTTCATGGGGCAATCACTCAGGTCTCTTTATACTTCAGTTTTAAAGAGTTCATCCACAGCTGCCTGGGTAGGTGACTGCTTCTGTCTCTCCATTTATTAAGACATATTATCTCAAATATACCCTCTAGATTTAGCTAAAGTCTATTGAGTGGTTTCCTGGTAATGCAGTGATAATATGAAACTTGTTTTTATTTATTGTATTCATATAACTCATGGTTGCACAAAGCATGAGCAGAATAATCTGAGTTTCCAGGCAGTATAAGTAAAAAACAGCCAAGTGGACAAACTCTTCTCTGGGGAAAGATAGCAAAAAGCAAGGCAAAGCATTATTTCTTGCTCATTCTTGATAGTTTGGGAACATTAAATACCCTAATCATTTTTAAAGTGCTAACTTAAAAAAGGATAGTCACCTGCATTAGTAGGGAAAAGTTATTGTGCTAGAAAATGGTTTATTTTTTCACAGTGTCTCAACCAGAAGCCTCTGATATTTTGAGATTTATAATAAATTACAAGTTCTATCAAGAAACAGTTCAAATGTTACAGTTTATTATAACATTCTTACTCCTAAATTGCCATTTTTGGAGATAAACTCTGGTTTCTCCTTTACACAACTTATCATGTACATCACAGGCCAATTTGTCATCTTAAAACACTATTTTCATGTCACTCTTCCACTCAGAAACTAATATTAAAGATTCCTCATCAGTTCCAGGATAAACAACTTAAAGTCTTTGCTTGTCTTTTAAGATTTCATAGTCTGACTTGAACTTATCTTTCCAACTACTGTTATATATGATTCGTTATTGTTTCTACTTATTCTGGCCCGAATACCCTTGCTCAGCTTTTCAGTAGTTATTCTGTCTTCTACTAGTTGCAGAATGCCATCCTCCATTCCCCCTCCCACCTTCCTACCTTGCCCCTAATGTAAATCCTGTTAAGCCTTGATGACCTGGTTTGTTACATTTTCTCTGTGAGGCACTTCCTTAACCACTTTTCCTTGTCTGAATTTGTGTCCCCCAAATAGTCTCATTCATTTGGTATGCAGTTCATTTAAGAATGTAATTTGTATTGTCTTTTCTCCATTAAAAAAATATATTACAGAAGTAGAGACCGAGAAAAACGCAGAGAAAGAGATGTGGATCGGAAAAGGTCCCGGAAATCTCCATCTCCTGGGAGAAGAAGCCCAGAACCATTGGTAACCCAGAGTTCCTCTGCTCAGGATGAACCTACTGCAAAGAAGAAGAAAGAGGAGCTGGATCCTCTTCTTACTCGCACTGGTGGAGCATATATTCCTCCTGCAAAGCTTAGGATGATGCAAGAACAGATTACAGATAAAAACAGGCATGTCAATATCACTAAGTATACAAGGCAGTGATACCCTCATTTAAAAAAATCATCTGTGCTCTAATTAACCTTGGCTGCTGAGAATTTGCATGAGTCCACAATGATAGAGACCTCAAATTAGACTTCTTTCCTTCCTACCTTCAGAAGCTCCATTGGAGCTCTGCTTACTATTTTCCCTGACATTAGCTCATAAGCTCTTTATTTTTTGCATGAATGAATGGAAAAGTTTGAGGAAAGATCGCTTATCTTTTTTTCTTTCCTGTTTTCAAGCTGTTCCTTTTGTAGTTGCATGCATGCCTATTAGTAGTGTCCATTTTTCGTCAATAATCAAGAGTAATATTGATGTTTCAGAACTAAAATAGATCCTTCCAGTTGTACCAAACCAGGAGTCGGCAAACTTTTCCATAAAAGGCCAGATAATATCAATAAGTATTTTAGGCTTTGTGTATAAGGCCATATAGTAAATATTTTAGGCTTTGTGCATTATTCTATCTGTTATAGCTACTCCCCTTCGCCATTGTAGTGAATACAGTCATAGATAAAATATGTAAACAAATGAGAATGGCTTTGTTCCAGTAAAGCTCTATTTGCAAAAAACAGGCTGTAGGCTAAATTTGGCTCATGGGTGTAGTTTGCCAACCCCTGTACTAACCTCTGAAACAGTTGACAGTTTTCTCTTTTCCCTCCTTTTCTTAGACCATAACATCTTAGACTATAGTTTTTTGCTACACTAAGGCAAACAATCAAAATTCATATATGACCATTCACCCTTTAAGTACCTTTTCTTCCCTTTGCAAAATAATTGGGATAAAGAGGAGCTATGTAGGAAAGTGCAGCTAAGTTTTCAAGGTCTTTTTCTCTAGTGGAATGAGATAACCAGGAAAACTGTGGTCCAAGATTGAAGTGATCACTCAATTGCCAGGTAGTCAGGAAAAAGATTGGGATAGAAGATAGGTATGCTTTAAGAAAAACAGATTCCAGGTGAGTCAAGAAAGTCTTCCCACATCTTTCTTGGGTATTTTCATGGCAACTTGAAAGTACTTGAGAACCTTATATAAATGAAATCTAAATTTGTTGCAAGAATTAGCTTGAAGTAGAAATGTCATTTATATAAAATAAAGTATAAATATTTATAAGTTAAAAAAATTTGTGAGCTAGAAGGGAGACATTTAAATGACATTAAATTTAAAACTAATAA
Organism: Mesoplodon densirostris; assembly: GCF_025265405.1. Taxonomy (NCBI): domain Eukaryota; kingdom Metazoa; phylum Chordata; class Mammalia; order Artiodactyla; family Ziphiidae; genus Mesoplodon; species Mesoplodon densirostris. Next base: position 97,876,541 of record NC_082668.1, on the reverse strand, counting down.
GTAAGTTTTTCTCTCTGCGTCATATTCTGGCACTTGGTAGTGTTGCCTGGAGTGGTATGTTGAGAAGGGATTGGGAAATGCCTTCTGTGGTTTGTGGGAGCTTTATGATCATGTCGGAATTCTGCTCTTACTGGAGGCAGTAGTGGCGGCATTAGTGAGAAGTGTTTACTGTCTCCAATCCAGTCCAAAGCAATCCTAATTGTAAAAGACCGGGTACATTGTTGCTAATCCCCAAGTCTGGCTTCCTTATAAAGTGGGCAGAGAAGAGTCCACAGTATATGCAATTTTAAACAGATTCTTGGAAGATAATTTTATATACAGTTGAACTCTGCTTATAGGCTATAAAAGGGACAGGAGAAGTAGAAGTGTAGTCTTTGCTTTCAGTAGATACTAAATCAGGTTAAGTGTAGGTTTCCTAATTAAGAAATACAAGTGTACTTGATTATCATCTGTTGACCAAAGTTTAATAGGAGAGTTTGTGATTATGTATCAGCAATATCTTATTGATCAGGCTAATTGTTAAGCCATAGATCTTATTACTCTAGACAGCAGCATACTAAACGGTTGGGGTTAGGGGGCCGGAGGAGTCTTCCACCTTGGATGCAAGCAGTAAAGGAGTCTGTAATCTATAGAGAATTTAGAAACAGTAATGAAATTAACTGCAAGTCAGTCTGCTTTTTATCTTCAGTGTCTGCTGAGGACAATGTCAGTGATAAAATATTCTTCCTCACCACCCCTCCTTGGTATACCTGGTATACCACTCCAGAACAGGGATTCTTTCTTTTTTTTCTTTTCTTTTTTTTTTTTTTCATTGAAGTATGGTTGATTAAATATAAATTGTGTTAGTTTCAGGTATACAGCAAAGTGATTCAGTTATATATTCTTTTTCAGATTCTTCTCCATTATGTATTACAAGTTATTGAATATAGTTCCCTGTGCTATACAGTAAATCCTTGTTGTTTATCTCTTTAGTATACAGTAGTGTGTATCTGTTAATCCCATAATCCTAATTTATCTGTTTCCTACCTTCCCTTTGGTAACCATAAGTGTGTTTTCTATGTCTGTGAATCTGTTTCTGTTTTGTAGATAAGTTTATTTGCATTATTTGTTAGATTCCATGTATAAGTGGTATCATAATATTATGATACTATGATAATAATATCTTATTTGTCCTTCTCAGTCTGACTTACTTCACTTAGTATAATAATCTCTGGGTCCATCCATGTTGCTGCAAATGACAATGTTTCATTCTTTTTTATGGCTGAGTAATATTCCATGGTATAGATATACTACATCTTTTTTATACATTCATCTGTGGATGGACACTTAGGTTGCTTCCATGTCTTGACTATTGTAGATAGTGCTGCTATGAACATTGGGGTGCATGTATCTTTTCGAATTAGAGTTTTCATCTTTTCTGTATATATGTCCAGGAATGGGATTGCTGGATCATGTGGTAACTTCGTTTTTAGTTTTTTAAGGAACCTCCATACTGTTCTCCATAGTGGCTGTACCAGTTTACATTCCCATCAACAGTGTAGGAGGGTTCAGAACAGGGATTCTTAACCTACAAACTTTCAAGAGGTCCATGGATAGAATTCAGACAGTCCATGAATGTGAATGGGAAGAAAATTGCATCTTTTAAAATTGATCTAATTTAGCATTTCTTTCTATCAGGAATGTAGGCAACAGACCATAGTATTAATAGACTATTTGTTGCAAATACCTCAAAATACTGTTTATGCTACTTGCGAATTAAAGAAGTTACCATGCCTACCACCACTTCTTGTTATTAATGTGTTAAGAAGCACATAGAATACTATATCAAACTTCTGTTCTTTTCATGCTTTGAAAACTCTGTTTCAATATGATTGGTATCCTTTGTAATCCTATGTATTTATTATATATATTATTCTAAGAAGTTCATTACCTTCACCAGACTGCCAGAGAAGTATAAGGAAAAAGAAAAGTTAAGATTTTCTTCAGTTGAAATCATATTCCACAGAGAAATAATTATAAAAACCATAGAATTTTAGAGCTTTGAAAGACCTTAGATATTACCAAGTTCATTGTAAAGAAACCCAGTTAGACTAAATAATTTACCTAAGCTGTAAGTTAAAACACAGTGTAGCCATATAAGATTCAGCCTGGGGGTACTGCCTAATATAGAGATGTTCTTTAAGGTACTTGGAACAGTCTTTCAGCCCCATGATTTCGTATGACTCTCCCTTTTTCTGTAATTAATACTATTTCTTTATGGTTTTAAAACACTTAATTTTGTTTTCTTGTCATGCTTTTGAGAAGGGACATAATAATAATTTCTTTTTCATGGCTTATATTTAGGTATGTCATATTGTAATTTAAAATAAATAGTTGCTTTTATTTTAAAACATTTCCTTTGAAGACAAGTTTAAGTAAATTGTTATAATGTAAAGTAAGCATGTACTGAATCTAATAAATATTATACATGTGCAATATTCATGGACATAAGAACAAAATGTTACCCTTACATATCCTTGTATTTATTATATTATTAAAAGGAATTAGTCTGTACCTGAGTATCACATGTACAGAGAGTAAAATATGGTTTAGGATATAATCTGTGTATCCACATGGTCATATATTTTACTGCACTTTGGGATCACTTTGTGAAAATGTTGAAAGTAAAGGAACACTAAGTATTTTTTATGTTATTATAACCTCTTGGTCTTGTAATTGTTGAGTAAGTTTTCCTCTTTATTAAAATCAATTCTTTTTAGCTTAGCATACCAGAGGATGAGCTGGGAAGCCCTAAAGAAGTCCATCAATGGTCTGATCAACAAAGTCAACATTTCCAATATTGGTATTATTATTCAAGAACTTCTTCAAGAAAATATAGTTAGAGGAAGGTAAGCATCAGCTATTTTATTTGTAGTATTTCATAGCACTTTTTCAAAGGAACATAATATCTACATGAATAATAATCATTGATTTATTATGCTACTTCATTTCAAAGGAAGTTTCAAGGAATATTTAAAATGCAGTTCCTATAAAAATGTAAGCTACTAACAGATAACTTATACTCCACTGTTAGAGATTATGTGGAATTTTTACTTTTTGAGAAGCTTTGATGTCACATAATGATTTTTACACATATATTTGTTTACTGAATACTTCCAATAATTTTAAACTCATGAGGAATAATAAACATTTAATTTTTTTATATATACGTAAAGTGCTACCTCAGACCAGTTTAATTTCTAATGAAAGCAAAGTGGGAATGTGAACGAAATGAGAAAGATTAGTAATTTTAGAAAAGCAGAAGGGAATAACCATTTTCTGCGTGGTTTTTAAGTAGTTGTGATATTTTAAAGGGTCAGGAAATAGACATATTCTATATTTATTATTTTAAAATCTGAAGGCTGTTTTCCCATGTCATTTCATAGGACCTTGATTCATCATCTCAAAACATTGGGGATATAAAGTAAGGTGCAGCAGGTTGTGGGAGTTAGTAAGGTAACCAGGAGGCAGCCACTGTCCTCCGAGGTAGGGAAGAGCTCTCACATTTTACTCAGAAAGAACAGACTCAGAGAAGGGTAGATTAAGATCTTACAGTTTATAAGCTGAATTCTCTTTTCTCATTTTCTACTCTAGTGATTCAGATGTCATACCTAAATAAAGACATTGTTTTTGTGCCTTTTGACAATCCAATAGTTAATTATTTATCATTACATTTCTAAAAATAACTCTTCATTTAGCCCACTTTGTATCTCTCCTCTTATCAAATATATGTAGAAACATGCCCATTTCAAAATGAGTTAGAAGGTAGAACCTTTTATTTTCCTGTCCTTGTTTTAGCGTTATTTTTGCAGTGCTTTGATTATGTCTTTATCCCTCTTAGGAGAATTCCATATTTCCACTTTTATTTTCAAGAACAATAGACTTACACCTGTCTTTAAAGATGGAAACCGCCCGGATTTGTCTTTAATCCCAGAATTAACTTATATGAATGATGGGCCCATAGTGGAAATTTTACTTTAAGTTCAGTACTTTTGAAGCAGGTTTTTTCTCCCTTCATTTTTTTTGATAAAGTTAAGCAAGTTAATACAAGAAGTTAAAAACTCAAATTCATGATTAGGTGTAATGAACAGGAGCTGGAAAAGATAAATTATACTTAGAAAAGTTTTTGAAAAAAACATTGTATTAAATCTGTCTATTTTATGTATGTACAAATTGAAAATTGTTTCCTCAAAACCAGTTTTTATTTATTAGTAAGATGAACTCTTCCCCTAGATAAGAGCGGTGAAAATTTAGTCCTGACTTAGCTTTTATGATGATTTACAGAGGAGTAGTATAGCTGGATTTTAACTGAGTTTTTTTTCCTTCTAATTAAACTGGTGATTATTATTGACTCCCTTTCTTTTCTCTTTTAATCAGAGGCCTGCTATCCAGATCTGTTTTGCAAGCACAGAGTGCTTCTCCAATCTTCACCCATGTTTATGCAGCATTAGTGGCAATTATCAACTCAAAATTTCCACAAATTGGAGAATTAATCCTCAAAAGGTTAATTCTTAATTTTCGAAAAGGCTATCGGAGAAATGATAAGGTATATATAATGGACTTGTAAGTAGACTGCTACACATGGCAGACTAATAAACCAGTATCAACTGTAGTGAGCAATGTTGATTTCTATGTAGGAATTCTTTTTAAAATTGCATGTTTCATGAGAACTTTTTTCTAGTAAATATTCCTGGCCTCTGATAATGAGCAGCAAAAATGATGGCTGTTAACTGTTGAATTATAACTGTTGATCCAGAAATGGTATTTTTTCATATGTATTAGTTTTTATTTTATAATTTTCTTACAAGTTAAAATTACCTTGCGTGTTACATATTTTAAGGAGAGTATGTAAGTGAACTGTAGACTCTGTAGATAAATGAAAATTGGTTTTAATTTATAGATTTACTTTGTCCCTACTTTCTCTTTTCAGCCACTTTGTCTGACAGCTTCAAAATTTGTGGCACATCTTATTAACCAAAATGTGGTAAGTAATTAGTTTCAAAATTTGGTTCCATTCAGTGGCATTAGATCACAGGCTTGATGCCACTTCAGTGACATCCTTGTTTTGATTTATAGTCCTTTGAAAAAGTATTTTGAATATTTTAATTTTAGAACTATAATAAGTGCATTTTTTAATATAAAGAGGAACCCAGAACAACTGTTTTATCAAATTTATCTAACTCTTAATGCTGTACATGGTTACTTTACTACACATTTTTTCGTCAAAGAGTGTAATGTGGTGTTTTTTGGTTTTTTGTTTGTTTGTTTTACTTATTTACTTATTTATTTTTGGCTGCATTGGGTCTTTGTTGCTGCATGCAGGCTTTCTCTAGTTGCAGCAAGTGCGGGCTACTCTTCCTTGCGGTGCGTGGGCTTCTCACTGCAGTGTCTTTTCTTGTTGCGGAGCACGGGCTCTAGGTGCGCGGGCTTCAGTAGTTGTGGCTTGCGGGCTCTAGAGTGCAGGCTCAGTAGTTGTGGCGCACGGGCTTAGTGGCTCCGTGACATGTGGGATCTTCCCGGACCAGGAATTGAACCTGTGTCCCCTGCATTGGCAGGCAGATTCTTGTCCACTGTGCCACCAGGGAAGCCCGTGTAATGTGTGTTTATTTTAAAAGTTGCTATTTCTTCTTTTCCCTGTACCTAAGTGTTCATGAAAACCTAATAGCTGATACTCTTTAAAAAGAATGCTATTCCCCACAACTGCATAGTATATGTGTATATTCATATATATAACTACATAGTATATGCATATATTCATATATTCTTAGAATCAGTTTTTAAAATATTATAGATTAAATAATTTTAATCTGTTTTAAATGCAGAAATTTATCATTTTATTATTTAGTTTTTGTGTTTATTTTGTATTCTTCCACTGTTTGAGAGTTTTGATTTAGCTTCATTTTAAACGTGAAAATAGTAAAATTGCTTTTGTTCATACTCACAGTTTTCCTTCAGATATATACTGTTGTTTTTTAAATTATATCTGTACATAAGGAAGAATTTTGAAGTCACACTTAATCTTATTTCTCTAACATTTAATAATATTTTAATTTTTTCCTATATGAAATTCTTTCCACTATTCACTTTAAGAAACCTTTTAGATTTTAACCTAGTCATATTATTACAGTGATAATTTTCTACTTAAGACCATGGAAACTTAATTTCATATGTCTGTAAACCTAATTTCATAATCTATAACAGCACAGATATTATGTTTCAATTTTTGAATGTATATTACACTTATATTGGAGATATTTTTGGCATTGACATAAACTAGTTAAAATGATAAATATTTTACATCTTCCATACTGTGGTACTGGGCAATGTTTTCTTGTCCCTAAGGTAAGACTTCAACCCCGCCTGCCTTCCCAAAATAAAAGCAGTATGTATTTTTGATGTTGTGCTAAATGTAAGAGGATATTTTCCTGAGTTGAGATTTGGACTTTGTCTCTCTCCATCTCAAATAAGAGTCTAGTTTTAAAAAGGCATATATATGGTCTTTTGAACATGCTTCCTAAGTCCATTTTCTTTTACAGCAGAGCTTGTCAGTAGAACTTTATTCCCTGTCTACCTGGCATTGTTTATAACATTCTAAAAAATTTTGACCATGGCCAGTGTAGAGTTTGATTTAATTAAAAATAGAAGTGTTCAAAACTGTTGTTGTATGCTATAAATTACTGGAAAGATATTTTCTGAGAAAATTAGTATTCATATAACTTAAGAACTATTTGCTAACAGAGTTGCTGAGAGAATGAATTGGGAAATGGATATAGAGTTGTGGTCATGGAGAAGGATATAAAAAGAATCATGTTACTGTTCTTCATGTAGTAATTATGAAAATATCTCAGATTAAAAATTAGTAAATGACTTTTTAACTTATATTTTGAGGTTAATATGACATTTCCTATAGCTAATATATATTTCCTATATAGAGAGTATAAGAAGAATATTTCTTCTGGAGATAAATCATATAATTGTATTCAGTGTAGTAAATTAAGACTTTTGGAAAAATCAGAAGATTCTTAACATGCATAATGGAAGTGAAAGAAAAATTGTATCCCATATTTGGAGTATTTTTATGTACATTATAAATCTTTGCTCATCCTCTGTACAATATTATCACTGCAAAAGCTAGATTTACTAATTTTTAAAATGACCCATCAGTAGTAGATTAATATATGTAAAAGCATTTTCTCTATTCTATGTGTCTTCATTCTGTTCAAGGCTCATGAAGTTTTATGCTTAGAAATGCTCACTTTGCTCCTGGAAAGACCAACAGATGATAGTGTTGAAGTAGCTATTGGTTTTCTTAAGGAATGTGGTCTCAAATTAACACAAGTGTCACCAAGAGGAATCAATGGTAAGTATATATCCTTGGTTTGATATTGAGCTTTTACTTGAGTGTTGTAATATGTATTGCTTAGTTTGTTTTCTTTTGGCTTAACTTTAGCTATATTTGAACGCCTTCGAAACATTCTCCATGAGTCTGAAATTGACAAAAGAGTTCAGTATATGATTGAAGTGATGTTTGCTGTAAGGAAGGATGGATTCAAGGACCACCCTGTTGTCCTAGAAGGACTTGACTTAGTGGAAGAAGATGATCAGTTCACCCATATGCTCCCTCTGGAAGATGACTATAATCCAGAAGATGTTCTTAGTAAGTCAGGGCTGGGCGTTGAGAAATGGAGCACAAACAAATGTAAATATAGAAAATAAACACTAACTTAACTTTTAATTTTTTTTTTGAGATGTTTTCAAGATGGATCCTAATTTTATGGAGAATGAAGAGAAGTACAGAACCATTAAGAAGGGTATGTAGAATTTTACAAAATAATTTCCTTTGGATAAGTAGAAGCAAGTAATGTAATTATATAGTACTGATAGAATGGTATAGATCACTGACCGCCACCTATTGAAATCTTTGCTCTGTGAAGCCATTCTCTTCACTGTTTGCCCATGCATTATTTTTCTCTCTAGTGCTTATCCATGGTATTAGTTCATTCTAAATTATTTAACTAATTTTCCCTCTCCTCTTTCTATTTAATTATGCAGCTCTTAAGCTTCATTCCTCTTAAGAAATATTCATGTATTACCAATGGCCTTTATTTAACTTAAATTGCCACCCAATTTAATATTCAATTCAGTGCTGTACTTTATTATAAAGTTCTACACTTCATTATTTGTTGAGGGCAGGTTGATATTTTTCTGATAAAATCAGTCACAGTGCTAGATATGGTATTGGTATTTAATATACTTAATAAATGGATAAATTGATTATTTTATCATTTGTACATCATTAGTTTATTATAAGCACTAACTTTGTACAGATACTGGTTTGTATTTTGTTTTTGCCATTACTAGCTTAGTCACCTAGAACAAATTACTTGTTTGATGTAAGAGTAAATGTTACTTGTTTGTGTAAGGATAAATAAAACAGTGTTTTATATTGCCACAGAGCATGTATTTAGACACTGGTACAAGGGGGGTTTTTTGTTTTTTTTTCATGTGTGTCATTATTTTTCTTCTAAAGCTAGTATCCAGAGCTACTTATATCATTCTATTATATTCTGTTACATAATTATATATATTATTTTATATATTATAATTATATAATAATTTCATGGGTTTATTTCCCTTGAGTTGTGATTTTACTGACAAATACTTACAGCTCTGAAAGCTCCTAGGAAGAGAGAGCAGAGACGTAGAACTCTTGTCATTGCTGCGTTCTATGCTTTAGTCACGCTTAGAAGTGAAATGTTTAAGGGTAAAGGTGTAAGAAGCTTCCAGTTTTATACGTTATCCTAAAAATCTGGTACAGCAAATATGTTTCTCTCTTTAGTTGCTGTTTTCCTAGAGGGGTTTCACTGCAACAGCCAGATTCCTTTTTCTCTAATAAATTTAGTTTCCAAACATGGAGAAACCCCTTAAACCCATTTTCTTCTTTTCTTATGAGCTTCTTTTTCTACTGTCTCCCTAAAAGATGGCAGATGATTTTGTGGAATTCTTATTATACCTGGTATGGTTTTGTTTATTTATTTATTTTTTGAACTTGGGAATTCCCCATCCATTTTTTTAGGCTCTTGGCAGTTGGCCAAGAAAGTTGTACTTTACTTTATTACAACCTTTCTTAAACTCTGTGGTCTCAAGATCCCTTTACACTCTTCAAAATTATTGAGGACTCCAAAGAGCTTTTGTTTATGTGAGTTGTATCTATTGACATTTACTTATTAGAATTTAAAACTGATAATATAAAAAATATTAGATCATTTCAAAATAATAATAAACATAGTACATATTTGCATGTTACATGTTTTTATGAAAATAACTACAAAAAGAAATTTAAGAAAAAGAATGGCATGTTTTATATATTTTGTGCAGTTTAATGTCTGGCCTAATAGGAAACAGTTGGATTCTCATATTGTTTCTGATTTCAGTCTGTTGCAGTAGGTTGTTTTGATTGAAATATATGATGGAAATTTAGCCTAACCACAGATACATCGTTGGAAAAGGAGGAGTATTTTAATAGCCTTTTCAGAATTATAATTGTGTATATTTCTGTTTAATACTATTCCAATTAATATTTAATAGCTAGTAGCTTCTTAATGATTTGATTGCATTGTGAAACCTGAAACAATATCCACGAATTTTCATACTTTGTTAACATTAAAATCCATTGGAGTGTCACTTTGAATGGATCTTTTACTCATGCGTGATTTCATAACATGTTGCATTGGTCATTTGGAAAATACTGATTCACTGAATTATTCACATCTTCCAAGTATTAACATGTTAACATTTTCAAAATTAAATTGACACATTAATACAATGTCAAGAAGTCACATTTATTCATATTACCACCTATCTTATCAGAAAAGTCTAAGTATTGGGAAGCTGTCAAGCTCACAGGGATGGATACAAGTTTTCCAAAATTCTAATTTCCTCTTGAAAACTCTTAATTTGATCATGGTGGCAAATACCTGAAGATACCTATGTTCATTTTCCTTGAAATGATAGTCTCACTTTGTTTATATTTGAGAAAATGTCTGGTAAATACCTAACAACTCTAGTTTGTCTGCCATTCTTTCAAGTAAAAATGAAAAATATGGCTAATTCATCTTGCAACTCAGTCACACAAGTGCTTTTCCTTGAGATAGCCACCACCGTTGTACATTTGTCTTTAACGGAAGTGCTATATATAAACTCCATATTTTCTCACTCAGACTATTATAAATGCCAATACTCAAGGGCTAAGACTGAACAAAATTAATAATTTTATATTTTTTCTTCAAAGACATTCTTAAATGAAACTGTGTGTGTGTGTGTGTGTGTGTTTTTCCCCTACTACAATAGTGTGGCAGTAAATAGTACAATAACTGGTAGTGCAGTTCGATACCTTGATTTTGCTCAGGATGCAGCAAGTTTTAACCCCTCTTGCTTTTGCATCATCATTTCAGATGTCAGCACAGTGAAAAGGCAGATAATATCTTGATATTATTATGAAAATAGTTTGACCTCATAGACTACCTGACAGGTCTCAGTGATTCCCCCCAGGACTCACAGACCATGCTTGGAAACCACTGCTTTATTCAGTTAATAAAATCCAGCTGTCATGGCCTAAGTGATTTCAGTAAGTAGATCTTAAAGTGAAGAGATAAGGAGAGGATGATGTAAATGACTAGACAGTCCATTTGACCTTAATTCTTTCAGAAAATGTTCTAGAGTTGGCATTAAAAAATGGCTGCAGCAGGAAGTGGGCACAGCTTTAGTAATTAGCACCTTAGAGTGACCCAGGTGTACTTGTGTTTTAGGTCTTACAGCATTTGGGAAAACAGCAGGAGTGCCTGTCTTCTTACTATTGAATACTAAACAGTTTCCTCTTTTAAAGGTCTGTCTAAGCCACATTATGTCATAATAAACTAGACACTTAAGATCATTTCTTGAAGTCACAATTTGTTAGAAATATTCTCAAGGAGACTTGTGTGCCAGCTAAGGGCTGAATGACAACTCTCCATTTTTGTAAAATGATTTGTTTCTCACAGTAGGAAATTCTCTGCTAACATTAAGTATTACATGTGGCTCCTGATGTATACTACTTGGTTAAATATAAGGAAATTAGAATTTTCCTAAAACTTAGTTGACCCCAAAACTATATTAAGTTCTGTCTGATTATAATAAAAATGCAAAAGTGAATTGTCTAGGTTTGTAAAATCTTTGTCAGACAGATAGAGAGCACATACCATTGGGCAAAATACGATTCTAGTTTTTGTCATTTATTACTATTAACATGATGACTGGCCTTATGTAGTCTCTTATTTACATCACTGTTTTCGCCCAGTTCTTAATGTGACATGTATTTTAAGAAATGATATTCCAGTGAAGTGCTCATCTTACCAGTTTTTCTTAAAGGCCTTTAAGCTTCCGTTTCTGTTGTACATATGGAAAGTCTATGGATTGATTGTAATGTTCTATTTAATAAGTATACATTTTAATAAAAATCTCACCACTATTTATGTAAAATGAATGCTAAATTACACAATTTTTTCTTTTCCCTTCTTTGTCTTTCAAAAAACATTCTTAGCCTAAATTCTTGTTTTCTATAGCTAGCCTTAGCTTCTTATGATAAATTATCTTCTTTCTGATGATGAACTAATAATATTTTGACTCCAGTATGCTAACTTCTCTTCCTAATTTATTGTTCCAGTGCTCTTGCTCTTTTGGAAAACCTTCATCTGCTTTTTCTTTGTTCTTCTCATCCCTTGCTTGTTTCATGGCCACTTTCTATCTGGCAGAAGAATTACACATATGGCTTTCTCTAGTCAAATTAGTTACAGTGCTCTCTGAATACTCAGATAATAACATTAGGCCTGTGTGATCATCTCTGCTGGTTGATAAACTGTTACACCACTATGGGTTGCAGTGAACTGAGAATTATCTTCTTGGAATGAGATGCATTTATACCCCTCGCTCATTCATATTTTCCTAAACCTACCTTGTTCTTTTAGAAATTCTTGATGAAGGAGATAGTGACTCAAACACAGACCAAGATGCTGGGAGTAGTGAAGAGGAGGAGGAAGAAGAGGAGGAAGAGGGAGAAGAAGATGAAGAAGGTAAAAGTATAGCTTATTCAGGGCCTCCCTGGTGGCGCAAGTGGTTGAGAGTCCGCCTGCCGATGCAGGGGATACGGGTTCGTGCCCCGGTCTGGGAGGATCCCATATGCCGCGGAGCGGCTGGGCCCGTGAGCCATGGCCGCTGAGCCTGCGCGTCCGGAGCCTGTGCTCCGCAACGGGGGAGGCCACAACAGTGAGAGGCCCGCATACCGCAAAAAAAAAAAAAAAAAAAAAAAAAAAAGTATAGCTTATTCAAATAAAACTGTAAAATACTCCCAAGGTAATCTACCGTAATCCTCTAAGACAGTGGCTCTTAATCTGTGGAGGGTTGCAAGCGATGCTGCTGGCATCTAATGGGTGAAGGCTGGAGATGCTGTGAAATATCCTGTGAGTCATAAGACTGCCCCTCACAGCAAAGTATAAGTATTGGCAAGGTTGGAAGACCCTGCTCAGAAAGTATTAAACAAGGAAATTCATTTTTTAATATCAACATAATTTTAACTTGACATTTTATGACTTTGATTATAAACTCTGAAAAGGGTACATTCATGTTGAGGGCATGTGATTTATGTTACCCTGGCATGAACGTAACAGATGAGAGTGACTAGATATTTGCTCTTTATGTTGGAAAAATAGAGTGGAGAGGCCCAAAGCTATATTTGAACAGAAGCAGGCATGATGTTCTTCCTCTTCAGCTTTGATTATATTATTTCACAGGAAAATAAGCTCAGAACTTTACTTTGGTTAAGTCTCAGTTAAAACATAAGAACATACACTGGTCAGTATTTACTTACGTTACATATTTGAAAATATTAAAAGTATATCTTTCCCTTTTAGGGCATAATGTTCTGTCTTAGAGTATAGTAGCTCTTCTACAACATAGTTTATAAAAATGAGTTTGATTTTTTCCAATGTCTTCCTCATTTAAAACATCTCCTAACCATGTACTACATTTAACTTTAGCATTTCTTTGTTTTAATGTGAAAATACTATTCAAATAAAAACTATTAAATGTTTATAAGGAAAGTTTTCATGCATTAGGTAAGAGAAAATTTTAACAAATATTCATATTTCTATTGGACCCATTAAACCTGTCATGATGATCCAGTGTTCTCTGAAGCTGAATTTCTACCCATAAGTTACAGTTCTTTCAAATTATCAAGGTAACGGTTTATAAATATCGAAATAATATTTTAACAGACAGCAGCATGAGTGCAGCCTTTTATAATGTCTAAATGAGCAGGTGACACAGAAACAAAAATAGTTTTCCTGGCTTGGTTCTGGACTTCTTTGAGCTGAATAAACTTATTAAAATACTCTAAGATATGGCAAAAGACTAGAAATAGTTACTTTGAATTCTGTAAATACTAATTTATACTGTAGAAGAGAGTGTTATTATTATTAAACTCATAGATTCTAAATAGATTATGAAAATATTATACAAGGATACATTTCCAGTTCACATTTATTTGTGTAGTTTTATAATTTTGTTATGTTTAATTTCAGGACAAACGGTGACTATTCATGACAAAACAGAAATTAATCTAGTCTCATTTCGTCGTACAATTTATCTTGCTATTCAGTCAAGGTAAGGTACTGTAGATCAGTTGATCCTTATTTTTGACAGGGGATGGGCAAGCAGATGGGATTTTTAGAATCTGATAACAGAAAACTAGATACTATTGCAGGGATTCTCAAACTACTTGCCTCTAACCCCATCCCAAGCCCCAGTTAATAGATTCCTGCTGTTGGTTCTTCACTTCAAGAGCAAATTGTCTTTACTTATCTGTTATGTAATTAAATGTTTTTCTTTTTAAAGCTATGTCATTTCTTATATTTAAATATCACTAATAACCTGAAAACAATTCTACATTACAGAGTTAGCACAGTATTTAATTGTGTAGTGGAAGTTTAATGTTTGTTTTTTTTTTAATTTGGTTTCTAACTCTGGTTCTAAGCAGAGAAACACTGTTATGATGACGTTTGGACACTGATTTGTTGTGCAAATGGAAATGAATATGAACAGAAGTAGGAATTAGGAAGGTTTTAAGGACCCTTTGAAGTAATGTTAAGCAAGAACTACTATGATGTCATGAAAACAGCCTATTCCCTTTGAAGGCAGTGACTTTGGTTTTAAAGAGAAATAAATGAAAATATTAAATGCTTAGTACATCTGTTGTTTCGAATGGTAATCAGCCTATTGATTTAGTGGGCACCGTGTATATTTTACAGTGGAGAGGGAATATTTTCTCTGTTTTGTTTTGTTACTAGGTTTTGTATATTTCCATTTAATATGATGTAATAGCAAAAATGATTCATAAGTAGGAGTCGTCTTGTTTTCAGTCTGTCTGAAAACTTTTTGGCCTAGATTCATCTTCAAAAAGAGAAATGTTAAACAGCAAAACATTGCTAAGAAATTTTTTTGGTTTACCCTTACATGTTTCTTTGCCTTTCACATGAAAGGAAAAACTATTAAATGTTTTTTTATACAAACTTAAAAGTGAGAAATTTTTGTTTTAAGTAGCTGTTCTTAGAGTTTGACCTTTTATTTGTCCTTTTTTTAAGAAAATCAATAGTAATCAGTTGTAAAGAGCAGATTCACTGCTTTAATATTGCTATTAACACTAACTTTGAAGAGCCACAGTGGAGTTTTTTGAATTACTATTTAAAAGAAACTTTGTTTTTTAAGCGATCTAACCTTGATAACCTCTGAATCACACAAAAAGATTTGAAAAGCTAAAACATTAGACAAGTGACAGCCACTATTATATAGCGGCACCAATTCTAGTAACAGTACAGTAAGTACTGTCTTATGTGTTATTTGTTAAGAGTCTCAGCCCCTAAATGCCTAGTAAAAATAATTTTAGGAAGTAAACACAACTTTGATAAAAAGGTGTTTAAAGGACTTGGTTGGGAGACTCGGGTAATGGGATTATAAAATGTAAAAAAGTTACCAAACAAATATTATTCGAGATGAATAAGTAATGTTGGTCATTAAAACAGCTAAAGTGGTTTACTTTATCTTTTTAAAGCAACAGTACTCAGTAGTAATGATGAGTTCAGTTAGATACACAGAAAAGTTACTGGTGGGAATTTAAATTGGTGCATTCTTTATGGAAAGCCTTTTGATAGCATGAATCAATGGCTTAGTTTGATTGCCATTTGACCCTTCTTTTTCATTATGTTTCTTAAAGAAATACATATTGACAGAGAATTATACACAGAATTGTTCAAAGCAAAAAGAGAGGGGGAGAGAAAGAGAATCTTATTGCCCAGTATGAATAATCAAAATGTTCAATTTATGCCACCATTGAAAATTAGGTTAATGGAGCGTTGGTACTGATGTGGGCAAGTGGTCTGATTTATTGTTAGGTGGGGATAAAAACTAGTAATATAGACTATATAATACCATGATGGTAGCATTATCTTAAGTATACAAATAGGTAGGCAGATTCTAGAAATAATGCATTAACATAACACCAGTGGTTATCTTGAGAGGACGTTGGATTATTTATAGAAACTGTTCAGTTTTGGAAATCTTCTGAACAAAACCAAGTTCTGGCAACTGAACTATCTGGGGATTTTATTTTTTTACTTTCTTTCCTTTTAGACTTGTTGACTGACCTCAACAGTACTCTGATCTTCTTCTTAATGTTCTGGCTCCTTAAACAGTCTTCTTTTATTTATGGAAACATAAAACAACACAACTAGCTTTGCTATTAAAAATTAGACTTTCCTGGTTGTTCTTGCTTTTAAGTGATGTTGAAGCTGTAGCATCAGAGGGAGGTGGGACTTTAATGTCCTCAACAATTTGAAGTTTCTTAGATTGGAGACATCAACAAACCATTTGTAAGCACAGCTTGACAACGGGCATCATGTAAAGTCTTTTTTCTTTCCCCTTCCCTCCATCACTATTAATTTGTGTTAAACCTGGAATTCATTTGGTTTAAAATACCAAGCAAATTTAATTCATTTAATATTTACATTTAGTGCAACTTCAAAACAGTCATGGTAAGGAGTCACCAAATACATTTAAAGTAAAACAGGAACAAGGGTAATAGACTGTCATACCTTCTCCCTTATTCTTCACTTACTAGATAAAAGGAAAGTTGTAAAAGTTTTCCGTGACCTACTTGACTTGTTTTTCAGAAATTACAGGATTTTCTTCCTGAGCACTAATTCTGTTTTCAAAAAAATAAAAACTAGAAAATGTCACATCTTTTAAAATACTTTTTGTTATTGCTATATTATTAAAGTTTATCAACTACAGTCAACTATTTTAATCTTAGGGCTAGATATTATTTAATATTACCTGTTATGAGAGCTCTTTCTTGATAGATTTTTTTCTTTTTAGTTTTTTTTGAAATTCTATTCTACCATCTTGAATTATTACCCCTTTTGTGTTTATGAAACCCAATAAGTAACAGAAGCTGAGGAATAGAGATGAACTATAAAACTAAATTCATAATCATTATATTTCAGTGGGTGATTATTTTATACTGCTGTTATCAAAAGATATTAGCATTATTCCTGAATCAAGTTCACACTGAGTTTGATAATTCTCTTAAGTGAAGCATATTGAAGATATTTTTCATGTAATTTATATAAGTGTTGTATAAAAACAAATTTTTTTCTTTGTAAGTGATTTTGGTTATGTACTATTTTTATACTTAGTTTTTATATAATGTACAATAGAAGCCCTGTGTTTGGGTATGAATCAAGATAACTTGTAAAGGTGGTGATTAAGCACTGGATGTCATGCTGGGCTCCTGGAACATCTTTTACCTCTTCCTGACTTGGATCAGGAGAAGTGGAAATATTTAGCAGTGTAATAAAAATTTGCTTGCTTTCTGTGTCTATGGATTTGCACATTCTGGACATAGTATATAAATGGAATTATACTGTACGTGGTCTTTATGTCTGACTTCTTTCACTTAGCATAAGTCAAAGTCCATCCATTTTATACTGTAGTATGTATCAGTACTTCATTCTTTGCAGAGTTAAGAACTATGTCTTTTTTATATATACAATACAGTAATATGAAATTATAGTAAAAAATATTTAAAACAATTATTAAGGTAAGATTTTTATATATGAAAGAGTGCTACAGTTTAAATATGCTGCAGGTTTTTAACCTAACTACTGTGACCATTTTATCTCTACAGTTTAGATTTTGAAGAGTGTGCTCACAAATTGCTGAAAATGGAGTTTCCTGAGGGTCAAACAGTAAGTTAGTACTTTTTTTTTCTATTAGGAAATATACACTGGTTATAAAAATGGTTAAGACAGTTAATAGGTTTCATGAATTGAAACAGTAACTCAGTACTGAATACTCATTTTTTTAAATGTAGGTTTTCTAAAATTTTAAAGTAACTCAAAACTTAGGACTTCCGAGGTGCTTCATATATGCTACTCATTCCAGTGACTTAAATTGGCTGTTTGATTTGGCTTTGGGAAAAGGAGGAAGTCTCTCTGAACCACCACACTTTACACAAATTTGTGAGTGGTTGCCTATAAATCAAATGGTGACTTAAATACAATAAGAAGTTTGTTCTCTAATGAATTACCTGGTCCATCTACTTTATGTTGTAGAAGTTGTGAAGATCACCATACATGTTGTTACATTACTTTAATTGCATACAGAAGAATCTGTACCATTTTTTTCATGCATTAATTCATTTAACAAAATGTATCCAGCATATACTGTATGTCAGGCACTCTGCAAGGTGTCAGGGATTCAGCTGGCCGTAAAGTACGTTTTAGCCCCCTCTTAGCCCATTAGTCTTATAACTAGTTAGTCTTATAACTCAGTATACTTCACTATTCAAAGTATCACGGAACCCTAATACCAAGGATAATAAAGACTAGATGGGTGTTTTTTTCTAGTTGTATTCTTATGTATATTATTCCCTGTCCATCTGGATTTTAGATCCTTGGAGCCTGAGCCAAGGCTTTCAGGGTTTTGTTTTTTCACACCTTCCTTTACATGTAGTAGACAGGTGCAGAGTGAATGTATCAGCTCTTTGGTTTCTAGTTCTTCTAAGAGATCTTCTTGACTGTCTGAGCTAAGTTAACGTTAAGTGGAAGTCCTTTGTCTTAAGGCTTTAAATCTGTTCTGTTACAGGGATGGGCACACTGTGGCCCAGGCTCACTGCCCATTTTTGTAAATAAAGTTTTATTGGAGTGCAGCTGTGCCCATTGGTTGATGTATTGTGTGTGGCTGCTTTTGCCCTATAGCAGCAGAATTGACTAGTTGCAACAGAGACTGTATGGCCACTGAAGCCTAAAATATGTACTGTCTGGCTTTTTACCGAAAAAGTTACCCAGGCTTTGTTCAAGAATATAGATTAGTTCTTGAAATGCCATGGTATGGAATTTTGAGAAGAGATTATACTTTTCAAATTTAAAAAATTATTTTTTCCCTCTTAAAGTTTATTTATTGGTATATTAATAATAGTGTACCTGTTTGTATTATGGTTCACTTGATGTGTTGTCATTGGAAGGGAATAAATTAGTGAATTAACCTTTAAAATTATAATTGAAACTGAAGTTGTAATATGATCTTGTCACATTATTTGAGCAATACAATTAAGTCATTATAAATTTTATTAATATTAATCCAGAGGATAGTTGTTCTAGAACTTAACTTCAACATATTTTGATAACATTTGGAAGAGTGTCTTAGTGCATCTATTTTCATGCACTCAAAAGACTCCTAAAATCACTATGATATTTAATTAAAATGTTAAAATATTTAATTATTTTATGCCACAGGGAATAACTCTTGTAATTGCACTTAGTCTAGGGAAGAAAGTAATTTGTTTTTCAGGTAGTGTTGACTTTATTAGCAATGCTATCAGCATATTACCATGTTATATTGTTTAAAACCTGATTACCTGTTATGTTATTGTAAAATACAGTGTTGGTAGAAGAAGTTGAAAATGCATTTTAATATATCAAATTAACATTATATGACAGAACTCAGAAAAGCCTCATTTAAGTTTTTAGTACTATATTAAATTTTGACAAAGTACATCTCTTCAGAACTTAGACATTTATAAACATTTTAATTGAGGCAACTCGTGACTAATCTTTAAAAATGTTATATAATTACATCTAAAAATAATCTTATATTGTGAAGGGAGGCCTTTGAGTAGATAGTTTTGTAAGTGAATTATCAGCTTCTAGAACAGCACTGTCCAATAGAACTTCCTGCAGTGATGAAAATATTCATATTCTGCACTGTTTAATACAGTGGCCACTATACTCGTCACATGTCACTTTTGAGTACTTAAAGTGTGACTGAGAAACTAAAATTTGAATTTTATGTAATGTTAAGCAATTTAAATTTAAATAGCTATGTGTTGCTAGGGCCTACCATACTGGACAGCACAGTTCTAGAGTGTCTGTTCTGTGCTGCTTCAGGGTCCCCTTGCTTCCTCTTGCACACAGATATTTGCAGTAAATGCATATTGACCTCATTTTTTAAATTATTTACAATAGTTGCTTAGGTTGTATCTTAGTAATTATTATATCAAGTGACAAAATGTTACAAAATGTCATCAAGTGACAAAAGTGTCAAAATTCTTAATTGAAGATATAAAGGTAAAATTAAATAAAAGTAAAAATGAACTGAAATGTATACATTGTATTTTATAGGCTTGCTTTCTGTTTATAGAAAGCAAATACATTGCATTTACTGTATTTAAAAAAACTAATTTTAAAATTTCTGATAAGAAATGTTGAGAAATATATTTAGTTAATTCTATAGCAGTGCTCAGGGTTAGGGGTAGGGTTATGCCTTTTTTCATTTTGTCTCCATTGATTTGTCCATATTTCCTGAGTTTCGTCATTTATGAAATTTCTATAATCAACACATATTTCATTAAGGTTATTTCATGAATTAGTAAATAATATTTATTTGTTATAAGTCATTTGTGATGATGGTATTTCCTGATCCTGGATTTATTCTTGCATTTCTTAGTTCAACAGAATTTTCACAAAGGAGTTTCAAGGCCCATAAATAACTGATTGGACAGTGTGTTACTATAGCAGTTATGAAATGATTCCATCTATTTATAGAGATTCATCTATTGACAGATCTATATGTATAACATTTATTTTGAGGCTAAAATCTTAGCCACAAAGGTCTTTTTTTGTTGTTGCTCTTTTAAATATATTTTCTTCTTTATCAGCCAGAGGGTCATTTACATTAACATTGAAGCTGTGCCCATGTATGCTTCTGTAAAGACTCACCATGTTCTGCCTTTTCCGTACTAACAAAATATATTCCTTGATAATTGGGTTTAAATCTTTGGAAGATGTATAACTGAATTGTTATATGTCATATTGGTGATCTATATTTAAAAGACTTCTGTATAGAATCTTTTTAGAATACAGTATATTCAGTCTCTTTTTGATGTATCTGTTTCCTATACTAGGTTTTCATGAAGTGGTTCATACTTATATGAATTTAGAATTTTATAATCAATCTAATTAGCATAAATGACTCTGGAATTTCTGTCAGGCAAACAGAAGACTTTAAAAAGCTATAGGCCTGAATAGATTGAATTTTTTGTTTTGTCTTCACAACTAAAGTTCACAGAGTTTTGTGTTTTTAAAACCTTATTTAAAAATTCAGGCTGTCTCTGTCATATTGATAAATTATCATATAGCATGGATTCACTGTGTTTTGAATCATTAATGTATTTGTTCTCCAAATAGAAAGAACTCTGCAACATGATACTTGACTGCTGTGCCCAACAAAGGACATATGAGAAATTTTTTGGCTTATTAGCTGGGGTGAGTTCCAACCTCATTTTTCTTGTTGGATTTTGATGAAATCACAAGGGTAATTCTTAACATGAGTATTGTGAATTAATGTGTCTGCTTTGTTGCCTGGTCTAATATAATAACACATCTTTGCTGAAAGCAAATTGTTCTTCCCTTCCACAGGTTTCCCACTCTCTGCAGTTTCCTCCTTTCCCACTTCATTTTTATAGTGCCTTAACGTTACATATTACTCTTCGAGAACTTTGAGAAATTCCACATGCTTTGTAAAATTTCCCAAAGAGGACAGTTAAATGCTGTCTTTTCAAAATTTCACAGCAGTTTCTGAAGTCAAGTACATGCTCAGGCAGCACAAATAAAGCATGATCTAAAATAATGTTTTGAGTCCAAACTCAACCCACAGAGAAGTATATTTATCTTATACAAACGTGTATGTCTGTGGTCAGCCACATGTATAACTTTGTTTTAGCATACAGATAGGGGTGATATATATTAACTTCTTTTTTGAGCATCCCATTATACAGCACAAGAAGATTGAGTGATATGATATACAAATATTTATTAACTTTTGATTGAATAAAATTAGTATTTAATATGCTCATAATGGTATTGACATTTTTATTTTTAATTTATTAGCGATTTTGCATGCTAAAAAAAGAATACATGGAATCCTTTGAAAGTATATTCAAAGAACAATATGATACCATCCATCGCTTGGAAACAAACAAATTGAGAAATGTTGCTAAGATGTTTGCTCACCTCTTATACACCGATTCACTTCCATGGAGCGTAAGTAGATGGGTCAATATTTGTACTTCTTTCCTAATCCCCTGTTATTATGAAATAGATATTAAGTATAGCATAGCCATACTTTTCCTATGTAGGAAATGTACTTTAAAATGAAATGTGGAGGGCTTCCCTGGTGGCACAGTGGTTGAGAGTCCACCTGCCGATGCAGGGGACACGGGTTCATGCCCCGGTCCGGGAAGATCCCACATGCCGCGGAGCGGCTGGGCCCGTGAGCCATGGCCGCTGGGCCTGCGCGTCCGGAGGCTGTGCTCCACAACGGGAGAGGCCACAACAGTGAGAGGCCCGCGTACCGCAAAAAAAAAATGAAATGTGGAGCAAACTTTTACTATAATGGCAATCTTTGAGGTTGTGTTCATATAACAAGGGATCAAAAAACTAAGCAGGGACTCCCCTGGTGCTGCAGCGGTTAAGAATCCGCCTGCCAATGCAGGGGACACAGGTTCGATCCCTGGTCCAGGAAGGTCCCACATGCCGCTCAGCAATCAAGCCTGTGCTCCACAGCTACTGAGCCCTCATGCCACAACTGCTGAAGCCCACACGCCTAGAGCCCATGCTCCGCAGCAAGAGAAGCCACCGCAACGAGAAGCCCGCGCACCACAACGAAGAGTAGCCCCTTCTCGCCGCAACTAGAGAAAGCCCGCACATAAGAACGAAGACCCAATGCAGCCAAAAATAAATCAATTGATTGATTAATTATTTTAAAAAAAGAAAAGCTACATAAATGATGTGTGAGTGTAAGAAATACCATCCTGGATGATATTAACAGTCCAAACATTACAGTGCTTTCTGATAGTGATGGCTAGGAGTGTTTTCAGAGAAAATACAGATTTTCATCTTCTCTGTGTACACACATGTGTGCACACTCATATTCACGTACACCAATAGTTTGGTGGCACATGAGCCTCTGAGTTACTGCCTGTTTCCTGACGGGGTAACTGTCAGTAGTTCCTCTGGTAAGGACATGAGAGAAATGACTGTTCTGGCAAGATGTATTTTTCTTAGCAGGCATTGAAGTTGGGTAAGTGATAGGGAGGAGGTTCTGTAGTCATAGTTAGAACAAGGAAAGATACTCTCGATGGGGAAATGTACACTGGGTTGGAATTTGAACTGCATTCATTAAGCTGGCATTTAATTGTACAATTACTATTCATTCAACAGCCATTTGTTTAGTCACCTAGTCTGTGCCCAGAAAGAGACACTGGGCATCCAAAATGAATTGTATATGGTCCCTGCTTTCAAGAAGCTTAGTACCATATAACAGAAGAGGTAAGATGCCCAAGGTAATAATGCAAAATACAAAGTGGTAGGTTAGGCTGAAGGAACTGAAAAATTGGAAAGAAATTATATCCAAGAAGGAAGAAAAAAGAGGATCCTATTGTAGAATACCACAACCCAATGGTAGAATGAAGCAGCATCATTGAGCTTATAAATGTTGGATAGATTTTTGTAATACTTTTAAGTACTAAGTGTGTCCAGCTACTTTAATAGGCATTTATAAGCTAACCCAGCAGGCTAATCACAACTTTTACTTTGTTTTTACTCCCTTTTCTGGGAAAATGAAATCAAAGTTTTAAACAGTTGAAATAAGTGAGCTCCTGGAACACATCCATAAAAAACTGGAGGTTGCTTTTATTTTTATTTACCCTAAAATTTCTCTCTGTGAGCTTCAGTAAGCCCAATCTTAACTATTCAGAACAAGCCATTACTCTTCGTCTTTACTCGTCTTGTATACTCTAGTGCTGGACAAAACTGTAGCTTGATGCTTTAAGTGGCATTTTGCCCCAAACCCTCATACACCCATGTTTTGTTGAGTGAGTTTTAGGAGCTAGTAATCTTAGCATTATATGCTCAAGACAATATTCCTCCCTGGTATAAAAAGCACATTACTCAGGAAAGAGAATGAACTCTATTTCTGTAGCATCTTAACATTTTGGAAATTTGTATAGAGAAGCAGTCTTAAACTTTTCCAAGTAATAATGCGTATCAGCATAAGGGAAGATATTCAGAGATAATTCTAACTGCAGATGAGAACAAATCGTTAATTTCAAGGGGTACTAAAAGTTACAGATATTGGTCACTTTGTCTCATCTTTTGAACACCAAGATAAAATTATCGTTTTCTAATTTTAATTTTCAGGTTCTTGAATGCATAAAGCTGAGTGAAGAAACCACTACGTCATCCAGTAGAATTTTTGTGAAAATATTTTTCCAAGAGCTGTGTGAATACATGGGTCTTCCTAAACTTAATGGAAGATTAAAGGATGAGTAAGTTTATATTAAGCACTCTTTATTCTTACTGCCTTCGGAGGTTTTCCCCTACTTTAGCAGCCGTAAGTTCATCCTTAATTGTAAAAATACAAGTTAAGTCCTTAGGACATTCTTTGTCCGTTATACTGCTCTGACTCTGATGCTCTGTGTGGCACAGGACAATGTGAAACTTTTAACGATCGTTTAGTTCAAGTACAGAAAATGCAGAATTAACGCCTCTTTTAGTTTAGTTAGAACATACAAAATTTTTTTTGCATGCTCACTGGAGTTTCCCAGTAATGAGTATTTGTAGTTTTATTTTCATTTTTACCCTAATACTGAGCCAAAGAATGATCATTTTTTTATTATCAGCGGATGATTGTGAACGTACACCAGTGAGTATCAGTCCTGTAACTGTTGAAATTATTACACTGAACTAGGGCTTTGTTCCAGGACTATTATGGAATCCCTGTCCCAGCTTCCTTGCTTCCTGTGTGTTCAGATTGCCCATTGCCACGCACATTGGCTTCTACTCCATTCACAGTCCTGAAATCCTTTCAGATTTTTTTCAGGGACCACCTGCCGAGTCCCGCAGTCTTCCTCAGTCCTCATGCCTCGTGACCTCGTGGTCTCACTTACACCATTGACCACTTGCTCCTGAGCGCCTCACTTTCTTCTCATTCTGCCTTGCTCCCCCCAACCTCTCCTCTTCAGCCTGCCTCTCTGGTGTTCGCTAAAAGTCTGTCCTGGATTCTGCATGCTCTGGGTGGATCCATCCGCTTCTCTTAGCTTCGTATACTTACTTATTGGTCCTTAGCTACTTTGCCAGGCTCACGTACTCCCTCCCCAGCAAGCTGCACTGCAGCTGCACTGCACCAACGCTGCCCAGCTGGTTAAGCAATTCCGGCTCATTCATGCCTCCTTACCTCTGTTTCCAGAGCTGGGATTTCCTTCTCTTGTTCTATCCAGCAAACTCTTATTAATCGTTCCTCTTACATTAAGTTACCTTTTTCTGTGAAGAATGGTTTTTCCTAACTCTGCAGCTTAGTGCATTGAATGTAGCACTCAAAACCACATTATATTGTTAATGTTTCTCTATTTTTCCCCCTCCCTAGAAACAGTGATTCCTACAGTCTTCATCCTTGATTTCTCTTTTGTTGACTGCTCTTCCCCTCCTCCAGTACCTTCCACAGTGCTGTGTATACATGCATGTTTGCATGTACAACAGAGGAGGCTTGTTTTGTTTTTTACTTTTCTGTACATACAATCACATATAATAAATATACATATGTATATGTAGGTTTATATGTGTTATATACATATATCTATTCTGAGTGTTGTGTGTGTATGAGAAAGTTTTTTGAAAACCTCCTCTTGTATAATTCTAGAAATCAATTTAATTTTTTTTTTTTTTTTTGACCGCTCCTCGCGGCTTGTGGGATCTTAGTTCCCCGACCAGGGCCCATGGCAGTGAAAGCGCTGAGTGCTAACCACTGGACTGCCAGGGAAATCCCTAGAAATTAATTTTAGTAAATTATGACTTGACCCTACTCATTTAGATAGCATGCAGCCTGACCAGATAAATGATTTTTAAATCACTTGCTTGTATTTCATTTACTAATTTAATATATAGAAAATCTAAAAAATGACTATATATCGATTTTGCCTTTTTATATTTAAGCAATCTGTCCTCTTTTGTTCATTTTTCTTTTTCTTTTTTAGAACTCTACAGCCATTCTTTGAAGGATTATTACCCCGAGATAACCCAAGAAACACTCGGTTTGCCATCAACTTCTTTACTTCTATAGGTCTTGGCGGTTTAACGTAAGAATTATTATCAGAATTTTATTCAACTTACAAAATTATTTCAGTTTCCTTCAAGGCAGAATCTAACAGAGATTATGTTTCTAATTAGGGATGAATTGCGTGAGCATCTCAAAAATATACCAAAGGTCATCGTGGCACAAAAACCAGATGTTGAGCCAAATAAATCCTCCCCCTCCTCTTCCTCCTCTGAGTCTGACTCCTCTGAGTCTGACTCCTCTGCCTCTGATTCGGACAGCAGCGACAGCAGTTCAGAGTCTTCTAGTGGAGGAAGTGCTTCTTCATCCGCCAGTAGTCAGAGCTCAGCCTCAGGTACTGAAACTCATGTATAGTTGATCGTGCTCTTTTCTAACAAGTGTATTGCTGGTGGTATTTGCAAGGGAAGAGAATAATTTGATTGCTTATTTATTTAGAGTTCAGTTGTTTAAAAGCCACAGTTAATAATATAAATGATCATCTATCACTGTTGCAGTCTATACTGAATTCAGCATTTATAATGCTAAGATTATCTTTTGGAATCCTCTTCAACGAAATGAAGATATTCCATTGGCAAATATTTATTTGAGTGCTGACTGAAATGCCATTCATAATGTCTGTAATCTAGTTTACAGGAGCTTTCCTGATGGTTATATTTTAAAGAAATTTTAATTTTTTACTTTTACTAGTGAAGTTTTATATTAGTAATTGACGCATACCACACATTCAGTGCACACATTTTAAGTGAACAGCTGTATAAATTTTCATAAACAGACCACATCCGTGTAGCCAGGACCCAGAACGAGAACGACCAGTACCCCAGAAATCTTCCTTTTTCCCTCTTGTACTTACTACCACTCCTCCCATCCACTGCCTCATGGCAGCTCCTGTTCTGATTTGTAATTCTATAAATTAATTTTGCCTGCTTTTAACTTTAGAATTATGTATTATGAACTCCTTTATGTTTGGTTTATCTTTCAACTTTATGTTTGTGAGATACGTCCGCACTATTGTATTTAGTTATAGTTCATTCATTCTCATTGCTGTATAGTTTTTCACCATGCAGGTATTCCACAGTATATTTAACATTTATCCTTTTTATTCAAATTTAAATTTATAAATAATGTTG
Organism: Mesoplodon densirostris; assembly: GCF_025265405.1. Classification (NCBI taxonomy): domain Eukaryota; kingdom Metazoa; phylum Chordata; class Mammalia; order Artiodactyla; family Ziphiidae; genus Mesoplodon; species Mesoplodon densirostris. The sequence goes on along the minus strand of NC_082668.1, from coordinate 97,849,620 downwards.
CCATCAATGCTCTTGTACATATCTTTTGGTGACATACATATATATATATATATATATATATATATATATATATATATATATATATATGCACATTTCTGTTGGATATGTACCTAGAGGTGGAATCACTGGGTTGTAGGGTGTGTGTAGATACTGCCAAACAGCTTTCCAAGTGGTTATTCTAGTTTACTCTCCCATCAGCCATGTATGAGAGTTCCCATAGCTCCCATCTTCACTAACACTTTAACTGACTGTCTTTTTCATTTTAGCCATTTTGGTAGGTGTGTAATGGTACTGCATTGTGGCTTTAATTTGCATTTCCTTGATCAGTAGTGAAGTTGAGCATCGTTTTCTGTATTATTGGCCATTTGGATATTTTCTTTTTGTTAAGTGGCTGTTCAGATTTTTTGCCTCCTCCCCCCCTTTTCATTAAGTTGGCTTTTCTGTTGATTTGTAAGTGCCTTTATGTATTTCAGATATGAATCTTTTGTTACATGTATGTATTGCAAGTAACTAGTCCTGTTCTTATCTCTCGAGCCCTGCAAGGCTGCCAGAGCTCTGCTGGTCTATGTCCCTCAGCAGCAGCCCTGAATCAGCAGATGCTCGCAGGGAGAAAGTGACATTACCTTACCTCTCTGGGGTTCTGCCTTCTCTTGAGTCTTGGCCCTTCTAGTCCTCATTTTTTTTTTTTTTTTTTTTTTTTTTTTTGCCAGCTCTCTGGTGTCTTTATTTTTTACTTTTTATCTTGAACTAATTTTTGACTTATAAGAAAGTTGCAAAAATAGTACAGAGAATTTCCATATAGTCTTCACCCAACTTCCCCTAATGTTAGCATCTTCCATAACTGTAGTTCACTTATCAAAACCAGGAGATTAACATCAGGAAAATACTATTCACCAAACAACAGGTCTTATTTGAATCTCACCAGTTTTCCCACTAATGTGCTTTTTCTTTTTCCAGGGTCCTCCTTGCCTTTAATTGTATTTCTCTTTAATCTTCTACAACCTGTGGTAGTTCTTCTCAGGCTTTCCTTGTTTTGACTGGCTTTGACCCTTTTTAAGTCCTCTGGTCACTTATTCTGCAGAATGTCCCACAGTATGGAGATCTGTCTGATGTTTTCTCATGATCAGAATGAGTTTATTCATTTTTGGCCAGAATACCATAGAAACAATGTGTTGTTCTTACTGTGCCTTATTGAGGAGTTGATAATATTGATACTGGTGACATTAAGTTTGATCACTTGGTTAAGGTGGTATCTATTGGGTTTTTTCATAGAAACTTTTTCTTTATAAATTAATATCTTATAGGGAGATAATTCAATACTATGCAAATCTCCTCTTTCTCCTCTAACTTTCAGTCTTCTATTTTCACATCCATCTGTGGATCTTATCGGCAACACTTACTACTGTCGTGTTTGCCAAATGGTGGTTTTCCTGTTTGTCTCTTTTTTTCCACATTTGGTAATTGAATTTCTCCTGTAAGAAAGAGTTGTGCCCTCCTCCATTTATTTATTAATTCAACTATATATTTATATCAGTGTGGACTCATGAATATTTATCTTATTCTATGGGTTAAAGTCCAATGCTATCATTTATTTTCTTGTTCAGATCATTTCAACTTTGGCAATTAGGAGTTCCTTCAAGTTGACTCCAGTGTTCTTTTGACATACTCCCATCCCTTTTTTTGAGCAGTTCCTTATAGCATCTTAAGTTGCTCCAGATCTTTAGTGCCTTTCAACAGAAGATGTTAAAATTTTATCTGGCATTTCTAGTTGTTTTCAGCAGCATCACTAGTCTTCCACAATTTTCTCCATCCTCCTTGGGAAGGGGAAGTGCTATAGTAAAGGATTTTTTCAAATATGCCATTTTCTGAAAAGGTCTATGTTGTTTTCCCCAGGGCCAATTCTGCTTTCTTTCATCATAGTATCTTAGTTTGAATAAGAGATAGTCTGATTGTCCAAAATGCGTGTCATTTCTTGTATCTTTTAATGTGTATTTTAGAGAGGCAGCACTTCTCCCCACAGCCTTATTAGTAGGTTGGAAGGCTAGTCTTTACATGCTTGTTTCACTTCAAAGTGTTTTACATACTAAGTGGCATGCAGAATTAGGGAACTTTCAGTGTTTTATATTATTAGAGCAAGATTCCATTTGCTCACAGGAAATTTTATTCTTGAATTGAAATACACTAACATTGTTCATTTACCATTCACCTCTAAAGAATTTGTTATTTCATGGTGTCTGTTTTGAGAACAGATGATAACACAGCATGAACTGCTGCAATAAGGAAGCTTGCTGATTCAGAATTAATTTGCCTCATCATACTGTTTCAGTAGAGAGCTTTCAGTTTTATCAGTAAAATATTAAATAGCATAAAAGCAATATGAACTTACCCCAAATTAGAAAATTTTAAAGCAAACACCAAAGAGAGAGAAGAGTGCCTATTATTATAGGGCTCAGGTTTTAGTGTCAAGAAGCACCAAGAGTGGCATACACCAGGGTCAGAGAGACGTCGATTCTGCACAGAGCCAGATGGTTTCTGCTTGGGTAGCTGCAGCTCAGCTGAGCTGCTTGATAGGAACCAGAGAAATAGGTCCTTAGTGGCAAACCAACTGACTGTGCCAGGGGTAGGCATTTGTCAGGAGAAACAGAGGCTGGTACACTGACGTTTGGGTGGAGGTAGGACAAGGGTAGGCAACTTTCCACCATATTTTCTTCTTTTTGTTATGTATTCATATGAATTTGACAGAAATTTTGGTCATCTCAGTACCCTTGATTATGTACCCAAACTAAATAACACAGATATAGTGATTGAATGTGTTTTATAGCTTAAAATGGTAAGATATTTCATTGTAATTAATATTTATATTTGTGATCATATCAATAAAATTAAAAGTTCCAAGGCCTTCTTAGAAGAGTTTTCTCAGAAATCAAGCCTTTGTGGCTCTCATAAAGCCTATGATGATATCTCAATATAGCTTCTCTTTGCTAGTACAATTAGTACTTCTCTGATAGCAGGACTATCATTTCTGTAGGCAGAGGTTTTCATTTGAAAAATACATATTCATATCATTACACAAACCCAGTCATCCCGCTCAGCCCACCTTTTAGGAAGTGATGTTGCTGGCATGTATGATCATTGCATTTTAATTATGTACGAGATCTGACATAATATTTCATATGACATAATGCATGTGGGCTGGAATTTATGTTTTGGATAAAATTTGTGAGTGGAAATGTACCACTTCAGTCACTTCATTAAAACTTTTACATTGGCTATAGTTTATTTAAAGTTCTTGTTTACTCTTGAGTTAAGGGTCAAAGCAGTACTTCAGTTAATATATTGTATATTCTTAAAAATTACACTATTTGTATAATGTTGTCATCAGACTTTGCATTCAGTCGATTTGGCTCTGCATCCAGTTTGTCTGAATTAGTAAACCTATAATGCATCAATAAGTGTGATTTTTCAGTTGTGAAATTAAGACTAAAATGAAAGCTATATTTCATTTTACACATGCAGATAAAGATGTAAGAAAGAAGGGGCAAGGGAACCACAGAAGGAAAGAAGTAAATAAATTGATCAGGAAACAACACACGAATGATAGGAAACAAGAAGAAAGGAGACCAGAGCAACGGCAGCAGGAAGCGAGGACCGAGAGAGAAAGGAGGTCAGAGAAACCCAGAGACAGAGATTCAAGAGATCCCGTAACAAAGTACACGTCAGACAGAGGGCTTCCTTCTGAGCGAAACAGCTACAGCAGAGCCATGAAAGACAGAGACCAAGAAATGTACATGGATTTGGAACATAATCTTGGGGATCCCAGAAAGAAAAGAGGAGAGAGAAGAAATTCCTTCTCTGAAAATGAGCACAAATACCGAAATAAGGACAGTGAGAATTTTAGAAGAAAGGATAGGTCCAAGTCAAGAGAAAAGGATAAAAAACATTCAGCCTCTAGAAGTGATGAAGATAGGTATCAGAATGGTGCTGAGAGGCGATGGGAAAAATCTAGCCGATACTCTGAACAATCCAGAGAATCAAAGAAAAATCAGGACCGGCGAAAAGAAAAGTCTCCAACAAAGCAAAAAAAATAATTCTGCAAAATTACAGAAACTGAACATGCCTTATATTCAGTTGAAACAAATTATTTTTTACATTGATTGACAACCTTTGTAGCTTGTATAAAGTACTGGTTTGTATTTGTACATTTAAAAAATGCTTTCATTTAAAAAAATGTTTTGTAATTGATACATCTCAAGGCCCTCCACATAAAATTATTTGAAAAGTTTCACCAGAGAGGGATGTAATTCTTGCCAATATTTTGTTAATAAAATGATCAAATGCTCATTGAATCAGTGATTTTTTTCCATTGACAAAATTTTTTCCTGATAATAATGTTTCCAATTGTTTATAGAATTATTATAATAAATTGTTAGTGACTTTTTATTTGTAACTGAGGACCAAAATAGATGAACCATTTCAGGTTAACATTTTTGCTTTGTTAATGAGATGCTATGAACCTTTCTTAGGAGTCACGCTTTTTTTTAAGTAGAGGAATTATTTTAAGTTTCATATTATGTCTTGAACAAAATAAGTATGTGTAGTTGTTTTCGGAAGTGTTTTGGTGAAGCTAGGTGTATGTTAGTCTTTAAACAGATACACAGCTATCTGATTTATAATTAGGACTTCTCGATAACATCTCTTTCTGTACTGTTAGATGAACGTTTAATTGAAATTCTTTGTGATTAGTGCTTTTTCTCAGCCTTGAAGTTATATCACTGTTGGTAAGTTAATATGTATTTAATTTTTAATTTGGATTAATAGATCACCAGAAAACATACAGTCATGAGAAATGTGGGCAAGTCTAACTGTGAAATAATTCGAGTTTTTTTTATAAGAATTTTAAGGGTTTCTATCATTGTAACTCTCACCAGTTAATATGTGACCGTATTATTTATTACTTTTGAAATAAAATATTGCCTCTGAAATTTTAGATCTGCTGACAGACATTTAACCTTTTTTACTAAATAGACCACTTGTACTTGTTCACCTTAAAAGTACATAAAATCCATTTTAGCCAGTATCCAGGTTCAAGAGTAATGGGACCACCATTTTAATGTTTTGCTTTGAGATGTACTCTGATTCAAAATGTCTTCTATTTTTGTTATTTAAAAACTTGAGTATAAGTAACAATAAAGTCCATGTCAGTAAAGAAATAATATGCTCTCCTCCTCCTCTCCCTCTGTCCCCCAAAGTATTAAATCGAATATGGCAGCTTGGAAAAATTCTTTTCAACGCTTTCTCCATCTGTGGTGGTTAGAAGGTGGTGAGTTGTGATTACAATGGACATAGTACATTTCACAGAACTGTGAAGCTCAGCAAATTGGATTTAAGGAACACATAGGCTGTAAGCCCTAAAGGAAATAAATAAGCGTTAATTTTTTTTTTTTTTTTTTAGCTAAACATTGATCTTTAGAGGTGGTAACAAGGAAAAAAACAGTGGACTAGAAATTTTATTTTCTTCACTTTAACCTTAGTTCATAATTTCTTTTCTAAATGTAAAAATGGGAAACCATTCTTTTTATTGAGTACTTAAGACCTTGAAGAGTTATTAAAGTAGATTTTTTTTAATGTAACTTTTATGAGCTTCTGTGTGCCCAAGTCTGTTCTAGGAATTAGAGGTAAAACAATGAAAGAAACAAAGTCTCAGCTCTTATGGTGGGGAGAAAGAATGGTGAAAGACAATGAACAAAGAAATGTAAGTGTACCCAGTGGTAATAAATGATGTGAAAAAGAGAGTGTGATAATGGCAGGGGGCGGGGGGTGATTTTACGTAGGAAGGACAGAGAAGATATCTCATAAGGTGGTGTTTGCTGTGGGAAGAACCAAGGTAGAGGGAACTGCTGAGGCATAGGTATTTATTTATAATAAATATTGCCTGGAAAGTTTTGTTAACATTTCCTGTTGTACTTTTTTAAAAATTATTAAAATTACTTATTTTTTTCTCTATAAGTAAAGTCTCTTTAATTGGAATCCCAATAACCTGATAACAGATAATCATTATCAACAGATGATAATAGATATCATTCAACGTGGATTGGATATGTTCCTGTATTTTAAAACAGGAAAGGAACTGCTAAGTGATTTAATAATATAAATAAAGTTGTAAGGAGGATGCTTAATATTCTTAAAATAACATACCATTGTTGCATACTGTTAACTGTTTCCTGTTGTACTTAATTCAGCTTTTTTTACTCTTCACGATTTTATTTACTCTTATAAAAGCAGTTAACGGAACACTTAAGTACCTTCAAGCAGAAGTATTTAAAGTGTAAGGGAGTCATATCAGGACATAATAATACATAAGAGCCTGGGTGGGGAATTGCACTATTCGCCTTCTCGATGCATTTCTATAGCGTCAAATATGTGTTCCTGTCCACTGCCTGCCACTCAAGCAGGTTTCTCGCTTTCATCCTTTTTAATATGCAGACAAGAAATATGTTTGCTATGTCTAATTTTTTACTTTTCAGGATTAGCATTTTATAAGGATCACCTGAGTTCTAGATACTTCGCAAGCGTTGCTCATTGTTTATCAGTTTCGCAACTTCCTTGCCTCCAAGGTTCTCTTCCCCCATCCCTGCCTTTCACATCCTTAGCCACCCCGTCCTGTGGTCATCTCCTTCATGTTGACATCAAAATCCATACCACCTCTGAAAACTCTCCTTCAAGCACTGTACTTTGACCCCTGCCCATCCAGCTCATCTGCTTTAATGCTGCTATTCTAGCAATCTTCTCTACTTCATCACAACTTTAGAGCTATTGACTTTGTTCTTAGGTTACCCCCTCCCTCATTTCTTCACTTCCTTGTTCTGTGGTCCGTCATTTGATAGATGAACAAATGAATAAACTGATTTCCACAAAATAACCCTTTGAGAAGTGGTTTTGTCTTCCTGTATTGCAAAAGAGTGAAATCCAGAGGTTAATTAGGCCACAAAGCTGGTATGGAGCAGAACCAGATTTTAACCCAGAAAAGCTTTATTCCAGCTTGAGAGGAGTAATATTTGAGGACCAGCTCTGCCACCTACCAGCTCTGTGGACTTGGGCAAATTATTTCATCTCTCCAACCTTCACATTCATCTTTAAAATGTTTATTGTGCCCACAGGGAACTACATTCAATATCCTGGGATAAACCATAATGAAAAAGAATATAAAAAAGAATGTATATATGTGTAAAATGGAGTCACTTTGCTGTACAGCAGAGAGAACACAACACTGTAAATCAACTATACCTCAAAGAAGATTTTTTTTAAGTTTATTGTGCCCACCTTACACAGTTATAGTGATGATTAAATGAAATAAAGCAGTCAAAGGCCTGTGGTAATACATAGCACAAAGTGGGCATTTAACAAATACTGGTTTTCTTTTTCCCCAGCATCTAGCAAAGACTTAGGAGAAAATTGAGGTTCATTGCCTGACTCATGATTGCTCTGTTATATGTCATCTGTGATACAGTGTTAAAAAAGGATTGTGTTAAAATAGCTACACAGAAAATTAATGGATTTTTCTAGAGTCAATGTGTGACAAAGAGTAATTCTCTATCATTTCTCTCCTATTATAGTACTTCTTTTCCAGATGTATGTGTTCTTTTAATTTAAGCAACCAGCTTCTTATACCTCTGATTTCACATTTCCCAGATGTGTTGTCAGAAAGGGGAAAAAATGTTTTCGTTATCTCTGATAGTTATGCGTGAATTTTTTTTATGAGGGAATTTTTTGTTCTTGATTTTAATACTTTGTTTATTCCACTGTCATTTTGACTCAACTGGTGTGGGTTTTTTTCCCCTAATTCACGTCTACTTTATAATTATATGCTTTCATTCATCAAGATCTTTTAGAACCCTGATCCTTTTTTCCTAATCCTTTTCTCACTTTTTCCAGTGTAGTCAGATGTCCTTTCTGACCTTTCACATTCTTTCATTCTGTTCCATGCTTATTCCACCGGTTGTTTCTTCAGTCAAGCAAACTTTAATGTCCGCTGATATTTTAGGAGGGAACCCAGAGTGCCTGGTGTGACCTTTAGGAAACCTCTGTTCCCTTCATATGGACATCTTCGTGTGCACACTTCCAAACCCTAACTGAAACACTTCCAAGTGGTTTTCCTGGCTCTCCTTATTTTGATCTCGTGTCCCCTCAGCCTTTCAGCCTTGGATATGTTCTACAACTTCTATTTATACCCACCCACCTGTTTCTTTTTAAATGTCCTTAAAAACTTTTGAGCATGTTACATATCTCCAGTTAGAACATATGTTTCTTGAAGTTAGTCTTATCTATGCACTGTATGTTTTCTAGAGATAAATGTGTGGACATCTTACCACTATGACTCACCCTCCTCACCATGCAAGACCATGTTTTGTGGGAAGGGATGAAACTGAGTTCACCTTAGGCCAACTTTGCACAGGTCGAAGAAGGAAGGAGATACTCAGCTAGCCAAAGTCACATAGGGTGTGCATGTCTGTGTGTACGTACAGAAGAGCACAGGCTTTCTTTTAGAAAAAGACTCAGGTTCATATAGAGTAACTTATGACCATTTAAATTGAATACTATTTGGGTAACTGCACATGTAAGTCTGACTTTTTACCACTTGCTGGTTGTTGACCTTCATTCAGGCAGTCCTTTTTTTTTTTTTTTTTAACTTTTCAGACAGGTCCTTTAACCTCTATGTCTCAGTTTTCTCATCTGTAATATGGTTTAATAATTGTAACTCCCTCAAATAGTAAATGATCTCTGTGGCATGCTTAAAACAGTGCCTGGCACTAAGTGCTCATCGTTACAGTTTGTACTATCAGTGTACTGACATGGTACCACTAGACCAAGAACTGCAAACTCAGATACCTACAGGGGCCAGGTGGATCACACAGCTGAAAGAATCAAATGCAGCGGTAAACTGGAGTCATTTAAAGGCGGCAGTAGGTGCCCAGCTCCACCCAATTGTGCCGTAGGCTGAGGTTGACAAATCTACCTGGTTTTCAAGAGGATTAAAGAATAAGAATTTGTATGTAGCTTTTTTTTTTCTATTTTTTTATTAGTTTCTGCTTTATAACAAAGTGCATCAGTCATACATATACATCTGTTCCCACATCCCCTCCCTCATGCATCTCCCTCCCTCCCACCCTCCACATCCCTCCCCTCCAGGCAGTCACAAAGCACCGAGCTGATCTCCCTGTGCTCTGTGGCTGCTTCCCACTATCTATCTACCCTACGTTTGGTAGTGTATATATGTCCATGCCTCTCTTTCGCTTTGTCACAGCTTACCCTTCCCCCCTCCCCATATCCTCAAGTCCATTCTCAAGTAGGTCTGTGTCTTTATTCCCGTTTTACCCCTAGGTTCTTCATGACATTTTTTTTTCTTATATTCCATATATATGTGTTAGCATACGGTATTTGTCTTTCTCTTTCTGACTTACTTCACTCTGTATGACAGACTCTAGGTCTATCCACCTCATTACAAATAGCTCAATTTCATTTCTTTTTATGGCTGAGTAATATTCCATTGTATATATGTGCCACATCTTCTTTATCCATTCATCCGATGATGGACACTTAGGTTGTTTCCAGCTCCGGGCTATTGTGAATAGAGCTGCAATGAACATTTTGGTACATGTCTCTTTTTGAATTATGGTTTTCTCAGGGTATATGCCTAGTAGTGGGATTGCTGGATCATATGGTAGTTCTATTTTTAGTTTTTTAAGGAACCTCCATACTGTTCTCCATAGTGGCTGTACCAATTCACATTCCCACCAGCAGTGCAAGAGTGTTCCCTTTTCTCCACACCCTCTCCAGCATTTATTGTTTTTAGATTTCTTGATGATGGCCATTCTGACTGGTGTGAGATGATATCTCATTGTAGTTTTGATTTGCATTTCTCTAATGATTAATGATGTTGAGCATTCTTTCATGTGTTTGTTGGCAGTCTGTATATCTTCTTTGGAGAAATGCCTATTTAAGTCTTCTGCCCATTTTTGGATTGGGTTGTTTGTTTTTTTGCTATTGAGCTGCATGAGCTGTTTATAAATTTTGGAGATTAATCCTTTGTCAGTTGCTTCATTTGCAAATATTTTCTCCCATTCTGAGGGTTGTCTTTTCGTCTTGTTTATGGTTTCCTTTGCTGTGCAAAAGCTTTGAAGTTTCATTAGGTCCCATGTGTTTATTTTTGTTTTTATTTCCATTTCTCTAGGAGGTGGGTCCAAAAGGATCTTGCTGTGATTTATGTCATAGAGTGTTCTACCTATGTTTTCCTCTAAGAGTTTGATAGTTTCTGGCCTGTTGACAATGACTTTGAGTAAGTTTAAAACAGCCCAAAGTTTATTGAAGGTCCAAAGAAAGCAGTCTCTACAGGTAAATTAGCTTTCGAGTAGCTGGTTTGTGATTCCACTCTAAACCCTCAAAAACGATCTTTCACTTAATTTTGAAGTAACACTTTTATTATACAAAGGAGATCTTAGCTTTAGTTTCTGCTCTCATAATAGTGGGAGAATAGGCCCTTCATCTTTCTTGAGAAACCTCATTTACTTTGCTAATCTCAGCAATCCCCTCTAGCTAAATTACTCCAAAACTTGTGTCAAGTTTCAGTTCTGCATTTCACTGGCCTATTCCCCATAATGTCATGGATCCAAAATACAATTCATTTTTCCTCAGATCTCCATCTTTTCCAACTTAACTGTGAAATGATTCCACCAATCTCCTGTCACTTTTGCATTTTCAGAGCTGTTCCCCTATCCTCAAATTGCCAAATTCTATCAATATTGCTTTTGGAAGTCTGCGAATGTCCCTATCTTCCCACTCTGACACCACCATAGTCTTGGCCCTTTTTACTTATGGCTGGACTTGGACAATAGCTTATTGGTCATCTACTGTGTGCCAGGTACTGTTCTGAGGATATAGCAAAGAGGACACACAAACAGGGGACCTGTTTTCAATTGAGCCTAAATTTTTGCGGGAAAAAAAGATCAAGTTTAAAAACTTATACTTTGAAAAATGTTAGCTATCCAGAAAAATCAATGCAGTGACCACCTATATACCATCTACCTAGATTCAGGTTAATCTAAAGCATTATTTTCATCCAGTCCTTACCTTATCCACTGAATTCCAATAACTCCTCTAGCATTTCTTTGAAGTTCAAGTTCCATTTGTCTTTCTTAATGTTGGTTCTAGCAGCTGACCATCCTTTGAGCACTACTATGTGGCAGACATTTTAGAGTACCTAATTTTTACAATGACAACTAAAAGGTAAGAGCTATCCCTATTTTACAGCTCACACGCTCATGTCTGCCCAGCTAAGACATGGCAAAGCCAGAACTCTATCCACCACGTGATCACACATGACAGGTGAAATCAGTTTTTTCTTAAGGTTACCCTTTCGCATAAACCCTGCTATAGCTGAGCTGGTTATTTACTGCCCTGGAAAGATACTACCCTTTCTCCTCTCTGGATTTCTGCCTCCCTCCTACCCTCCTCCTAAAATATCCTTTTCTGTTTGCCCATCCAAATCTTTCAAGATTCAACACACATCCACCTTGCTACTAACTTGAAGGTTGCTCTGCTGTAGAACCCAACAATGGCTTTTCCTTCTATAGCGCTTGATACAGTTCAAGGCACACATAGTAAACACCTTGTAATTAGCACTTGTATATCATACAGTGAGATCATTTTTATTTTTTGTCTTAACCCACCTAAGTAGATTACAGATTTGTCAGTGGCAGGAGTTTTGTCTTAAACATTGCCTTTCTGTCTGTACCTTGCTATAGACCAGGGTTTCTCAACCTCAGCACTATTGATATTTTGGGTTAGTTAATTCTTTGGTTTGGGGGCCTGTCCTGTACATCGTAGAATGTTTAGCAGCATCCCTGGCCTTACCTATTAGATGCCAGTAGTACCAGCCTCCCAGTCCTGAAAATGAAAAATGTCTCCAGACATTGCCAAATAGGCCCTTGGAGGCAAAATCATCTCTAGTTGATGACCACGGCCATAGATGTAGCACTTAGGAAATACTCTTCAGTGGATCACAGTGATAGTGTTTATTGTGGGAACTTCACTGTCTTCCACTCATATAAAGCTGTGTCTACTTATACAGCCCTCTTGTTTTTGTGAGGGCGAGATGTGTTTTAAATGAAGAGCTCACCATTTAATAGAGAACAGAACACATTCTGGTTGACATTTTAAAAGGTAGATTTTCTGCAAATGGAAGCATGATTAGCCTGTTAAAATGATTGTCTCATATAGGTTCTGGTTTCTTGTCGTAGCTGTTTATTATAACCAACACATTTTAGGAATGGAAAACAAACCAGCTGTGACTATTGTTTTATTTTTAATCCCATATTAGAGAATTAGATTATCCAATATCCAAATACCTTAATTTTTGATCATACACTTCAGTGACAGTCAAATGGTTGTTAAAGTGAATTAACTAGTCATTTAATCAGTAATTTTGTGCATTAAAAGACCGAAATGATTGGTCAAATGGGATTGAATCTCCTGTGAGTCGGTTTCCCTCCTAGAAAAAATCCTGGAACAGTATCTGGTATGAATTAGGAGTCCTTATGAGTCCCATACTTTATATAGCACCCGTTTTGCTTAATCAGAGAGCTACCCTTCTCTAACACTTTTTTTTAATATAAATTTATTTTATTTTTTATTTTATTTTTGGCTGTGTTGGGTCTTCATTGCTGCGTGCGGGCTTTCTCTAGTTGTGGTGAGCGGGGGCTACTCTTCGTTGCAGTGCTCAGGCTTCTCATTGCAGTGGCTTCTCTTATTGTGGAGCATGGGCTCTAGTAGGCTTCAGTAGTTGTGGCACGTGGGCTCAGTAGTTGTGGCTCACGGGCTCTAGAGCGCAGGCTCAGTAGTTGTGGCGCACAGGCTTAGTTGCTCCGCGGCATGTGGGATCTTCTCGGACCAGGGCTCGAACCCATGTCCCCTGCATTGGCAGGCAGATTCGTAACCACTGCGCCACCAGGGAAGGCCCTCTAACACTGTTTTTATGACCAATATATGGTCATAAAAGCCTTATGAGGGCTGTACTGAACATTCGCTGTTTTTGTATGAGGATTATTCCTTCTCCCTGATCAGATAATTCTGGTAAACCTGCCAAAGAAAGAACTCCCTGGCCTAGCCATACAAAGTACGTGATCCCCCTGGACAATGCCATTGGTTCACGAGTGAGCATGTGACCTAAGCTGGGCCACTCAGAGCTTCTCCAGTAGTTTTTCAGTTTGGAACATGAAACACAGGGCCATATCTAAGGGCACACAGAGCAAGGAAGGTGTTTATTGAAGCTAGAGCATCCACTGCCCCATGGAAAAAGCCAATCTGCAGTACAGAGGATGAGTACAACTCAAAAGCAAGCAGTGCCCAGATAGAGGAGGAGTCCTAACAATTTTGAGACCCTAAATAAATTTAAGTGTGGCTGGCACTAGACTTCCAAGTTATATGAACAAATGAATTTGCTTTTCTATTTAAGCTACTTTGATTTGGATTTGTACCACTTGCACTAAAAGCATCTGTATTAATTCAGGGTGATTCCTGTTGTTCGGCAGTTTTGGGTGACAAGGACAGCTGTTCCCACCACACTATACTTTTGCTTACATACTTCTGCATGTAGCCTTTCCTTTTGAGTATAGAAGAAAATAAATATGTACTCCATAAAGATAACCTGTGAAAAATATAAAAAAGGACCTTTGGGAGGCTCTTAATACTTCACGGAAATATCTAAATGAGTGATTTTAAATGAGGTTAATTTTATTACTAGTACTCTATTTTATTTATTTATTTATTTATTTAATTTTTTTGCGGTACGCGGGCCTCTCACTGCTGTGGCCTCTCCCGTTGCGGAGCACAGGCTCCGGATGCGCAGGCTCAGCGGCCATGGCTCACGGGCCCAGCCGCTCCGCGGCATGTGGGATCTTCCAGGACCAGGGCACGAACCCGTGTCCCCTGCATCGGCAGGCGGACTCTCAACAACTGCGCCACCAGGGAAGCCCACTAGTACTCTATTTTTATAACAGAACCTCACTTTTCCTACAGCACTCTTCCTGGGCTTTGAAATGTATTGCACAGATGTAACAATTCAGTTCACAAACAAAAATTGGTTTCATATTACCAGTGAAAAGGACTAACTGCAGCTATTTTGGGAGCTGTAATGCCTCCTTTAAACCACAAAGATACTTGAGCTCATTACCTTTACAACTAATGTATTCTCCTAATCATTTTACAATATGAAATACTGAACAGTAAGAAGACTTCGAACATTTGCAATCTTCTTACAGAATATAAATGCAGCCTGAAAACCCCATGATACACAGAGATGCTTCCTCAAAATATAGAAAAAACACAGAAAGTAAATATTGCTATTCCTCAAGTTTTGAGCACAATTTTCCTTATGTCCTTAATATTATTTTCTGTCCAAAAAGGAAGAAACAAAATTCTTAATTATAGTTGTCTAAAGAGGGAAAAGAGAGAGGAGGGAAAGTTGTGTTTGTGGTTAATGAAAGACGCTGCATTTCTCGCCTAGGCTGGAGGCAAGTATTGGAGAATCGATAGGAGAGACGGGAGGCACTGGAGAGGAACAAGCAGTACTAATGAAAAAGAGTCTTCTACTACTGTAGACACTCCTTGGAGGTCAGACATTCAATTTTACATTCCTTTGTGTCCCCATGTTCGAATCTATCTCTTATAGGTAGTCAATAAGCATTTGATGAGTGAATGGGCAAACAGATTATTTTGGTTTATTGCTAGGCAGAATGATTTGATACACTTTGGGATCCTCTGGGTTTTATGAAATTTTAAATGCAGGATCAATTATTGTTAACCTAATTGGAGTCCAAATGTAAGTATTTTGTAGTAGAGCAAGAGAAAATAGAAGGTAAAAATGCATTAGCTTCAAACCTAGGACACCAAAATGAAGATAAATATGTATGCATAAAAGTGTGTTAAAGGGAAAAAAAGTGCAGAAGTGATGGGAGTGTAAATGAGTAAAGTCAGTTTTTGAAAATTGTTTGACAATATCAGCTAAATTTGAGCATACATGTTCCCTATGAGCCAGTAATTTCACTCCTAAGTGCTCAACAGGGCAGTGGGATACTGCATGTTCAGTAGGGGGAGGGTGGTAAAAGGGTACAAACTTTCAATTACAAGATGAATAAGGTCTAAGAACCTAATGTATAACATGGTGACTATAGTTGATAACATTGTATTATATAAATAAAATTTGCTAAGAGAACAGAACTTAAATGTTCTCACCAAAAAAACCAAACCAAACAAACAAACAAAAATGATAAATATGTGAGGTAATAGATAACTCCATGGGGGGATATTCTTACACAATGTAAATGTATACCAAATCATCACTTTGTACACTTTAAATGTCTTACAGTTTTGTCAATTATACCTCAGTAAAGCTGTTAAAAAAAACCCAAAACACTACATGTTACGTACTTAGGTACTTGAACAGTAAGAACACTACAAACACTTCAATCTCCTTGCTTCTCAACAGAACTGTGTACAAATATGCACCAAAAGACGAGTACAAGAATATTCGGAATATCATTATCCATAATAGCCAAAAATTGGAAACAACCCAACATTCATCAACAGTAGAATGGATAAATAAGCGTGGTGTATTCATGCAGTGGAATGCTATACAGAAATGAAAATGATAAAACCACAGCTGTGTTCAACAACATGGATAAATGTAAAGAACATATATGTTGATGAAAGAACTCAGAGGAACACATGCTATATGATCCCAACTATATGAAATAGGGAAACAGTAAAACTGGCCTAATCAGGATAGTGGTTACCTTTGGGGAGGAGAGTGGGATGATGTTGGGAGAAGAGACAAATGGGACTATTGGGGTACTGGTATTGTTCTATTTCCAGACATTAGTTATTATTACAAAACTAATTTTGTAACTAGTTACTAAAACTAGTTACTAAAACTAATACATTCCAGGTATTAGTTACAAAATTGTCTTCATTTTGAGCTAATGCATTGACTTGTAAATGCTTTGGATTTGTACACTTTCTGTTCAGTAGCAAAGCAAAAAAATGATACAGATGTGTAAAATCTATAGGTGCTTTTGACCTTCTTTGCAACTCAAATACAGCTGGAATTATTGCCTCGTGATAACTATAAAAAAAGATGCACGATGAAGGAGATTCATGGCCACAAATTTATCTAATCTCTCTCTGCACACCCCTTATCACTGAGTTATACTCTATCACTCCACTGTTGGGACCCAAAGAGATACCCAATACTGAATCTGAGTATTTATCTGAACCCTAGTTAGAATTTCAGCCTTTTTACAACAAGAATATATAATTTACACCTCTGTGAGAGGTATAAATCTAGGTATGTGACTGGCTTTGGCCAATGGACTATTAGGAAACATGCACAGGGAGGCTTGAATAGTCTTGTCATTGGGGCATGGCATATCGTGATGCTGGAAATCCTTTTCCCACCAAATGCATGAGCCCAGGCTAGCTTGCTGGGGGATGAGAGGCTGGGGCCACACCCCTAGCCTGCATTGAGACAACTGCCACACATATAAATGAGGCCCCCAGACCAACCAGCCTGCCAAGCACCAAACATGAGTGAGCCGTGACCTGGCTGTCACAGACCAGAAGAACCACCCAATCAACCCTCAGGACTTTAAGAACTAATAAATGTTTGCTCTTTTTTTTTTTTTTTTTTCTTTTTGCGGTACGTGGGCCTCTCACTGCTGTGGCCTCTCCCATTGCGGAGCACAGGCTTCAGACACGCAGGCTCAGCGGCCACGGCTCACGGGCCCAGCCACTCCGCGGCATGTGGGATCTTCCCGGACCGGGGCACAAACCCACGTCCCCTGCATCAGCAGGCGGACTCTCAACCACTGCACCACCAGGGAAGCCCTGTTTGCTCTTTTAAACCACTGATTTAAGAGTATTTTGCTATACAATAAAACCTAACAGATACATACAACAATGATCTCTGAACTTTTTGCACAGCAACTAGTATAATACCTTTCACATACTATTACACAGTTAACAAATGTTTTAATAATGATGGAGATTTCTCCTTGTTCTTCTAGTCTTTCCTCCTAAGTGGTCAGTTTTACAACATAAACCTCCAATATTTAGCTTTACAAATATTAAAATATTTAAAATACCTATTGCATTGTTTTTATCATTATTTTGTTTTACTATACCAGCCTCTTTGAAAACTCCAGGAATGACCTACAGATATAGTAAGGTTTTTCCCACAAACCATGCTGATCACTGTTTCCTATCTGTTTAGAAAATAATGGTCAAAACTGTTCTTTAGCAACTACATGATTTTTTATTAAAGGAATATGTTTCCTGTCAGAGAAATGTTGAACAAATTTACCATGGAGGGTTGTGGAATCTAAGCTTTCGAAAGAACGACTTCTCTCCTTTTTGGACATATCTAAAAGTCATCTTTTGATCCCTACCAAACCCATGATTTTAGTTCATGCCACAAATGCAACATAAAGAAGCAAGCTCAGGAAAAGTTGGCATTCATCTCTTTGCAGTGTAGTAGGACAGCCAGTAATTTTTATAATTTTCCTCACTCTGAGAGACTTTTGGCTTGTAATTTGAGTTTTTAGGAGACTTCTATATAATGAATCAGTTCTCTTAGCTGTGCATGGTAGTCCCTATCTCTTAGCCACTGTCTTTCTGATGTGTATTACTAATCAGAGGTGCAGGATGAGGGAGACTGGTGAATAATTAACACAACTGTGTGGCCACAATAAGAAAACCTCCCCAAGTATATGCTCTACTGGTAGAGGCTCAATAACACCATCATTAAACGACTGTTCAGGAGTATCGCAGAGAATGCTATCTCTATTCTTGCTATTTCTACTTTCTATTACCCTTTTCAGCATTTAAATCATTAGGCAGGTGACTTATTGTCCTCAATGGGAGTTGCCCCAGTAGAATCAGAGAACAAAGATGTCTTTGCTTTTGAGTTTCAAAAGAGTAAGGCAGAGATATTTGGAAGAATATGTGATGAGGAGGACTTTGTTTTTTATCACTCCCATCTAAGATAAAGATTCTCTGAATCCTAAGGGAGAACAGATGACCCAGTATAAATTTGAAATTCTCAGAGTTAAAAGAGTCCTGTAGCCTGCTGCCCTTTTGGGTTTCCTGGGAAGGTGACAAGCCCTGAAGAATTCTTTATATCATCATAGCACTGGAGAATACATTAGAAATGTCTGAATACAATAAATAGACAAAAGAATCTTAGGAAGACTTATAGATTCCTCAAAAAACCTCAGCTAGGAGAGGGAACTAGCCAAAAGACTTTCTTGTGAATATGACACTGAGAACCTGTGGATTTGTGGTTTGGGGCATCATAAGAGGGAGAAGGCACAGCAGCAGATACACTGTGAAACCCACAACTGTTTCACACTGTGGGTTCATGAGCACTCAGATATCGCAGGATTTGCCAATGTAGAAGAGTGATGATAATTACAATGTTCCAAGATGGACCCAAACACTAAAGAATGAGAGACCCAATCTAGGGGAGAAAAGAGGGAACAAGAAAAACATGGCTTCACTGGATTTACCCCAGATTGGCTAGATTAACTTTACTGTCACTAAATAGAGTTCAAAACAGAGGGTTGTTGGATGAAACTAAAACCACATATCTTGTGATCTAAAATGAAGAGGCTGGGCTTCCCTGGTGGCACAGTGGTTGAGAGTCCACCTGCCGATGCAGGGGACACGGGTTCGTGCCCCGGTCCGGGAAGATCCCACATGCCGCGGAGCAGCTGGGCCCGTGAGCCATGGCCGCTGAGCCAGCGCGTCCAGAGCCTGTGCTCCGCAACAGGAGAGGCCACAACAGTGAGAGGCCCGAAAGCACACACTCACACACACACACACACACACAAATGAAGAGGATGTAGATTTGATGCAGGGCCAGATCATAAGGAGCCTTGTAATCTGTGCTGTGGGGAACCATTGAAGGGCTTCAAAACTGGCTACAGGACCACTTCTGTGTTTTAGGAATTATCTCTCAGCAGTGTACAGAGTGCACATGAGAACAAGCAAAATTAGAAGAGGGAGACTTGGTGACAAAGAAGGATGGTGGAGAGGCACCAATGAGAAGAGACTCCATAGTTGAGGGACTTGCTTAGGGTAAGATTCACTTATATTAGATATAATCTCTGTGATGGTGAAACTTCTATTATATTGAAAGTAACATCATCAAGAAAAGATTGAGGACCCCTGCTATCAAGTCTAGGTTAATGTAATCATGGTCCTGCTTGGGGAAAGGAGAAGTTACAAACTAATCTGAAGAACTTAATATTGTATAGGATTTAAGAGAGAGAGTCTTATGTTATTTAAATGCTTATGTTGGCCCTTTTGCATCCAGTTATGGTGTAGGCTATAGAAAGTCGCAAGAAAGCATTATTCCTACCTAAACAACAAGAACAATCTGGATAATGTACAAATTCATAGTTTTGTTCTGTTTTGGGGGAGCACAGAAGAGAGCTGAGGATGCAAAGAAACCTAATAAACTACAATTCAGAAAGTGAGAGAGGAGATCCACAGATGCTCAATTCTTGGTGGAACAGCTAGAGGAGGAGGAAGATGCCACAAAAGTGAGTAAGAAGAAAATGGCTGGGCTTTTTTAACACATTTTGAAAATCTGAGTAAAGGCTAGTGTGATGTTTCAGAAATCCTAAGATCCTCATACTCAAAGACAATTTGCTCTCACTCATCAGAGTGAGACTCTTTAAAATATCAGACTCTTCAGGACAAAGAATATTCATAGATGGAAGAGGGACATTTCATAATAATAAAACAGAAAACAATATGTATGCATCTAATAAAGCTCTTAAATGCTTGAAGTTATTAGTATGAAATAGACAAACCTACTGAGAGATTTTAGCACCTCAGTAAATGATAGGGCAAGTAGACAATAAAAATCAGTAAAGATATAGAAGACTGGAAAAACTGCATCAACTAACTTGATCTAATTGTCCCTTTCAAAACAGTACAGCCCAAAACAAGAGAATATAAATTCTTCTCAATTACACATGGAAAATTTATCAAGGTAGACTGTATATTGGGCCATAAAACAAGCCTCAATAAATTCCAAAGGTTGAAATCTTTGGATTATGTTTTCTGACCACAATAGTATTTTTCTTAATTGAAGTATAGTTGATTTACAATATTGTATTAGTTTCAGGTATACAGTATAATGATTCAATATTTTTATAGATTATACTCCATTTAAAGTTATTACAAAATAATAGCTATATTTCCCTATACTGTATCATATATCGTTTTTGCTCATTTATTTTACACATAGTAGTCTGCATCTCTTAATCTCCTACCCTATCTTGCCCTTCCCCCTGTCCCTCTCCCCACTGGTAACCACTAGTTTGTTTGCTATATCTGTAAATTTGTTTACCTTTTGTTATATTCATTTGTTTGTTCATTTTTTAGATTCCACATATTAGTGATAAGATACAGTATTTGACTTTCTCTTTCTGACTTATTTCACTTAGCATAACACCCTCTAGATCCATCCATGTTGTTTCAAATGGCCGAATATAACTTTTTATGACTGGGTAATATTCCATTTTGTATATATACCACATATTCTTTATCCATTCATTTGTTGTTGGACACTTAGTTGCTTCCATAATTTGGCTATTGTAAATAATGCTGCTATGAACATTGGGGTGTTTGTATCTTTTTGAATTAGTGTTTTCATTTTTTTCAGATATATACCCAGGAGTGGAATTGCTGGATTATATGGTAGTTCTATTGTTAGTTTTTTGAGGAACCTCCATACTAATTTCCATAGTGGCTACACCAATTTATATTTCCATCAATATTTCAAGGGTTCCCTTTTCTCCATATCTTCACCAACATTTGTTATTTCACACTAGAATTAAATTAGAAATTAATAACATTAAGATGTCTAGAAAATCACCAAATATTTGGAAAATAAACAACACATTTCTAAATAACTCATGGACCAAGGAAGAAAGCACAAGAGAAATTAAAAATATTTAGAACTGAATAACAACTAAAACACAGCATTTCAAGATGTGTGGCATGCAGCTAAAGCTGTGCCTAGAGGTAAATTTATATTTCAAACATAAATGCTTATACTAGAAAAAAATATAAACTTGTCAAATATGTTTTTATATTATAAGCTTACATTTTTTTCTTAATTTTTTATATTTTATTTTTATATTTTTATAATATAAGTTTCAATATAAGCTTATATTAGGAAAAAAAGATGTAGATTAAATGACCTAGGTTTCTAACTTATGAAGCTTGAAAAATCAGAGCAAATTAAGCCAAATATAAGTAAAAGGAATGATCTAATAAAACAGGAGTTGAAATCAGTGCAATGGAAAATGGACAAAAACCAAAAAATGAATGATGCCAAAATTTGGTTCTTTAAAAAGATTAATAAAATTGTTAAATATCTAACAGAACTGATCAAGAAAGAGATAAAGCACAAATAGCCAATACTAGGAATGATAGATGGGATATCATTACAAATTCTACAGATATTAAAGGGATATTATAAACAATCTTACGCCAATAAGTTAAAACTTAGATGAAATAGGCAAATTCAATGTAGATACAAATTACAAAAACTAACATGACAATTTGAAGAAAATCTTGATAGACTTATATCTGGTAAAGAACTCAAAACCATCATATAAAGCTTCCCAAAGTTTCAGAAAATATAGAAAGAGGAAACGCTTCCCAGCTTGTTTTATGAGGCCAGATTTCCCTGATACCAATCAAGATCAGACAAGAATATTCAAGAATAGAACATTATAGTCCACTACACACCCACTAGAATGGCTAAAATGAAGGTGGCTGACCATACCAAAGTTGGCAAGGAGTGGATCAACCAAAACTCTCATACATTCATGGTGGGAATATAACATGGAGTAACTACTTAGGAGAATGCTTTGGCAGTTAACGAAAAAAGCAACATATATTTACTTTATAATCCAGCAGTCCCACACCTAAGTATTTAATCCAAAAGAATTTAAAACATATTGTTCACCAATGCCTTATGCAAAAATATTCATAGCAGCTTTATCTGTAATAGCTAAAATCTGGAAACAACCTAGGTGGCCATCAACAGGAAAATGGATAAACAGATTGTGATATACAATAGAACAAAAAGAATGAAACAATTTTTAAAACATTATGCTGAACAAAAGAAGCCAGACACAAAAGAGTGAATACTACATGATTCTTGAAAAATCAAATCCAGTCAATGGTAATAGATATCGGGGAAGTGGTTGGATGGGGTTATAAGTTGATAGGGTATAGGCACAAGGGAAAGTTCTGGGGTGATGGTAGTAGTCTATATCTTTATAGGTGTTTGGGTTACTCAGGCGTATTCATTTGTTAAATTGGATTGAACTACATTTAATATCTGTGCATTTCACTGTATATGATTATACCTCAATAAATATGGCTGGAAATTAAAAGAGAACTAAAAACAATTTAGGCCACTTAAAATAAAAATTGCAGGCAAAGCTATACTTTTCAAATAGGAAACAGTATTCACCCTTAAGCATAAGTTAGCTTTTTTTTTTATGTTAGAAAAACTGAAGCAGCTTCCAATGAAATTTTTAAAATCTCATTGTCTCCCTTACATGATTTTGCAAAATGTAATTTCTATAGTAAGTTGAATTCAGCATTAAAAAAAGTCTTTTTCTCTTTAGGATTTGATTATTCAACTAGTTATTAAAAATGCTTTGAAGCCTAAGCAAATTCTCTATCTAAAAACCTACCAGTGTCAATGCTTCTCTTATCAATGGGCCTTATTCTAACATTTTCTTTCTATAAACGCATTAAGTCAAAATTAAATCAATCTTATCTTTGTCACAGACTGTTTGAAACAAGTTTAATTCTCAGCAGTCATAATTTTATCAGTCCCAGATGTCTAATTAATTTGTCATTAAATATAATCAAGAAACTGAAGTAATTCAGTTTAAAAACCTTCATAAGTTCCAAAGAGTAATAAAGCTTCCTTAATTCATTGGAAACTTGATATTAGGTTTTTACTCAGAAAAACAGAACCCAAAGGAGCCTTCCCACTCTATAGTATTTTAGAAATTTGTCTATTTATCTATAAATAAAAGACAAGATTCCAGATAATAGGATTATCTGAGCTTGGTATTGTATGCAAAGAGATTTATCATGTTGTGAAACCATATGCTTCTTTTTTGTATTAAGTGTGTTCATCATTATATTTTTATTATAAATTTAATACAGTTTCAAGAAAAAAAAATTAAAGTATCAGAAAAGGTGGGAAAATAAAAATACCCATAGTTGCATGAGTCAAATGCAATTAGAGTTAACAACATGGGGTATTTCCTTTTAGGCTATTTAAAAATAGCTTAATAAAATATTTGGACTAAATATTGACAACATAAAAAAGAGCACTTATAATGTATTTTAAGCCATAAAGAATAACAATAAAAAGGAACACTTGTGTATCCACTGCTAATCTTAAGAAATAGAATGTTGCTAATACAATTAACCCTTGAACAATGTGGATTTGAACTGTATGGGGTCCACTTAATACAAAAATATCTTTCAGTAGTAAATACTACAGTACTACACAGTCGGTGGTTGGTTGACCCTAGATGTAGAGGAGCCCTGGATATGGAGGGTAGACTATAATTTATATGTGAATTAACCCCCTATTGTTCAATGGTCAACTGTATTTTTAAAGCCCTATGTGCCCCACATGAGCCAATGCTTCACTCCATCCCACAGGTAACTGTTATCCTGAATTTAATATTTATTATTCCCCTGCCTTTATTTATGGATTTACCACATGTGTGTCTCCCTGTCCCCGTCATTCTACCACATTGCTTAACCTCTCTTACATATTTGTCACTTCTTTGACACTTCTTGCTGCATTCTGGATACTTTCTTTAGATCTGCCTTTTGATTTTTCTAATGTTTTCTTCAGCTCTAACATTCTGTTTAACTTGTTCACTGGGTTTTTGGTTTCCATTACTTGATTTTTTTTATTTCTAGAAGTTCTATTTGTTTCTTTCTTCTATTTTAATAGACTTTTTCTTTCTTCTATTTTAATAGACTCAAGCCTGTTTCTGTCTTCTATTTTAATAGAATCTCACTCTGTTCTCATATTTTTACAATTCTCTGTTTAATTTCTTTAAAATGTTAAACTTATTTTTTATTTTGTGCCTAGCTTACATATTTTAAATTTTTGCAGATCTGATTTTGCTCTCTGTTGTTTCTTAATGCCTTATTTTCTTGGGTTTTTTAAATTGTGGGCTAGTTTTTTTTCTTGTGCTAATTTTTGAGACTTAGTTGTAAGTTCTTAGTTCCTACAGAAAGGGTTTGTATTTGTATCAACCAGAAGCCTGGGTATACTACCAACTGGGACCACTTTTGAATTTTGGTTCAAAATAGGTAGTATGAATTTCAGGCCCTAAAATTTTTGTAAGGGTAAGCTTGTGGTTAAATTTTCAGGGAAGATATTTTATCTCCCGCCTAGCATCAAGTTTGTTTTCTTGATGCTCCCTTCTGTGGAATAGGCTTATTTCTACTTCTCTTTTATGCTAAATATGCTGTTCTTTGGGATCCCAGCTCTACATGGGGTCTACGATTGGATTCCCTAAGTTCTATAGACCCTAGGATTTGTCTCCTGAACTTCATGTTCAGTGATGTGTTGGTAAATGCTTAAGGACTGGCTTTCTGGAAAAAGTTCCCTGATTTGTAGCATTTGCTAGTTTCTGTGTTATAAATACTCACATGGCCGATATCAAGATACCAAGGTGGTATCACTGAATTGAAGTTGGGAAGAGGTGTATACAGTCAGCTCTCTGGGCTGCTGGTAGGTAGCTATGTCACACCATTGCTACATGGCTCTGAAAACAAGCTCAATTCACCAGAGTTTGGCATATCCCTCAAAGTGAAAGGCATTTAAGTAATTGCTTACCTCCTTGGAGTTCCTCTTTGACTTTGCTTTAGGCTTCTGTGTATCTCTACCAGCTTAGCAATATGTTTTAAAAGGGGTTTTATTTGTTTGTTTTATTTTTATTTTAGCCCAGAATTTCTTGTTTTCAATAAAAGTGCTATTTAGGGTACCTGGTCAGCTTTATTGCCAAAAATAGAATTCCTTCTCTTTGTTTTCTTCCTTTTAAAAAATACAATGTATTATTTTTATCCTGGAAATGTAAAGATAACACATGTTAATTATAGAGAATTTGAAAAGTATACAAAAGTACCGAGAAAAATATTAAAACCATCCACAAGTTCATGACCCAGAGCTAAGTACTGATAACATTTTGGTGCTTATCTTTCCCGTCTTTATGTTATGTATGAGCATGTGTATATCTGTGTGTTTCTATCTAATTTCCATCATGCTGTACCTACCATTTTGTAATCTGGTTTTTATTTCTTTATAATATTTAATGAATTTTTCTCATGTCATTAAATATACCTCTGCAATCTAGTTTTATGGCTGAATAGTGTTCTCTCACATGAGAGTGAGCCACAATGGTGGATCATTTATGTTGTTTCTAAGTCTTTACCATTATAAATAATGCTGAAGTGAACATAGAGGTGTGCTTCTGGTTAGTTTTCCTGGGCAATGACTTTGTTTTTCCCATCTTGGAATTGAGACAATCTTCCTCTCAACGTTGGTGATATTAAGCCATTTTTCTCTTTTTTTAATTTCTGCCTTCCTCAGGTGTACCTCATTCTGCAGTAACTCACTTTTTCCTAGTGTATCTCTAATTCTTCATCATTAATAATTCTTTAAAGATCTATAGTTTTGCTTGGTCAGCCAACATATTAACCATTAAAAAATAGTACCATGGGGCTTCCCTAGTGGCACAGTGGTTGAGAGTCCTCCTGCCGATGCAGGGGACACGGGTTCGTGCCCCGGTCTGGGAAGATTTCACATGCCGCGGAGCGGCTGGGCCCGTGAGCCATGGCCACTGAGCCTGCGCGTCTGGAGCCTGTGCTCCACAACGGGAGAGGCCGCAACAGTGAGAGGCCTGCATACCACACACACAAAAAACAAATAGTACTATGAAGGGGTATATAGTTAAATGCAGTTTTTAAGAAGGCTGAAGGAAAACTCTGCTAAATCTTTTTTCTATTTCTGTATTCACTAAAATCAATTTTGTTCCTGGATATTGATGATGCTGTTAAGTATTGATACGGCTACCTTATCAACTATCAAAAGTATTACTTTCCAGCAAATAGAGATATTGCCAGTCTATTATGGCCATCTTTGGCAAAGGTATAGAGACAGCAGAGTAGAAGCAATCAGTGAAGCCAGTGTTCGCAAAAGAGGTGAGTCATCACTTTATGAGAAGTTACAATGGAGGTCAGTGCTTGCTTGCTGAACACACTTTGTCTCTCCTGCTGCCCTGATACTGGTTTTAACTGACTCTCTTTCTGGATGAATCATCCGTTGGGAAAGGACAAAATCAAGAGGAAGTGAAGGAACGACTCCAGACTGACCCCTGCTAAGAAAATAAAATATTTAACATAACACAAACTTGAAGTAGGAAAAGCAGGTGACGTTTCCCAAGAGATTTGTGGTGAAAGGAGAATATTCGAGATTGTTTTCTTTAATAATGCAATAACAATGGACTATGGGATATCTCTTATATTAAAGCTAATTCATCTCAAAAAGTCAAGTTGTGGAAATAAAATAAAAGTAGATTTACTTCTCCGATAGAAATAGTTGGCAATCTCATATGAAATCAGAAGCTATTGATTGATTGATTGATTGATTGATTGATTGATTGATTGCGGTACGTGGGCCTCTCAGTGTTGTGGCCTCTCCCGTTGCGAAGCACAGGCTCCGGACGTGCAGGCTCAGCAGCCATGGCTCACGGGCCCAGCCGCTCTGCGGCATGTGAGGTCTTCCCGGACCGGGGCACGAACCCGTGTCCCCTGCATCAGCCGGTGGACTCTCAACCGCTGCTCCATCATGGAAGGCCCCAGAAGCTATTTAAATGTCAGGCCTTAGTTCTAGAAGGATTACAGATAATATTTTTGACTAAATTCAATTTTCTGTCCCCCAAGTGAGTGAGATATCTAGAAATGCTCTCTTTCTACCCACCTCCTTCTCCCCTATTCCATAGTAAGTATTAAATTATCAGTCAGTCATATCGCTGATATTCAGCCCCATGTACTCAGACACATAATATGTAAAAATGCTGTATATTGTCTATTTGTTCAATTCTTGCTCACCCTGTACCCAGAAGCAAAAATAATTTTGTTAATATCACTTTCCCTAGCCAAGTCCTAATGTAACAGTGTAGTAGATGATAAGAATATCGATTTTTTTTTTAGATGCTTGGATTTGAATCCCACACTGCCGCTAGTTATCTTTGTGACCATGGCCAAATTATTTAATATTTCTTCCATTTCTTTATTTGTAAAATGGGCATGATGAAGCCTACTTTACCTCCAGGATCCGATGAGATAATATATGTAAAGTACCTAGTACAATACTAAGATAAATGTGCTAAATACCTTATTAACCATCAACACCTACTTTAAATAGTCACACTCAATTAAAGTCATTTAGTACTTATTTAGTGCTTATTTGGCAAATTGGAAGAGTATAGGGCACATTTTTAATATATTTATTTTTAATAAAAGTTGTATACATTTAAGATGTACAACATGATGTTAAACATATACATAGTGAAATGATTACCACAGTCAAGCTAATTAACATATCCCCTCACATAGTTACTCTTTGTGTGTGTGTTGAGAGTGCCTGAAATCTACTGTCTTAGAAATTTCTATTTTCAATACATTATTATTAACTACACTCATCATTCTGTACATTAGATCTCTAAATGTATCCATCCTAAATAATTGCAACTTTGTACTCGCTGACTAGCATCCCCCTATTTCTCCATCCCACGGTCCCTGGTAAACACCATCCTATTCGCTGCTTCTATGTATTTGACTTTATTTTTTTTTTTGCTGTACGCGTCTGGGGCATGAACCCATGTCCCCTGCATCGGCAGGCGGACTCTCAACCACTGCGCCACCAGGGAAGCCCTGTATATGACTTTTTAAGATTGCATATGAGTAAATGCCTGGCTTATTTCACTTAGTATAACATTTTCCAGGTTTATTACAAATGGCAGGCTCTCTTTCTTTCTTTAAAGCTGAATAATATTCATTAGGTAGGTAGGATAGATAATCTCAATTTCTTTATCCATTCATTCATCAACACTTAGGTTGTTTCCATATCTTGCCTATTGTGAATTATGCTGCAGTGAACATGGGAGTGCAGATATCTCTTTGAGGTGTCAATTTCATTTCCTTTGGGTGTATACCCAAAGGAGGGATTGCTGGATCATATGACAGTTCTAATTTTAGTTTCTTAAGGAACTACAATACTGTTCCTTAATAGCTTTACCCATTTACATACCCACCAACAGTGTACAAGGGTTCTCTTCTCTCCACATCCTCATCAACACTTGTTGTCTTTTGTTTTCTGATAGTAGTATGGCACATACTAGACATAAGCCTACCTTCATGAAGTTTACAGTCTAGTTGAAGAACAAATTTTACACACTTTAAACATGTACATAACAATATAAAGCAGTATATAATCAAAACATGGTATACATGGAAAAAAGTTTGATTTAGAAAAGGGAGTGAAATTTGTGTGGGCTGGAGAAGCAGCAGGTCTTTTGAAGGAGATTTAACATTCTTAATCACTCTCATAGTAGAATGATAAGAGCTCAGGCTTTGGAGTCAAAGAGGTACGACTTGAATTCTGGCTCTACCACCTCTAACTGTGTGAACTAGGACAAATTTCTTAACTTCTTTGTGCCTCAGTTTCCCCTTCTGTGCCATGTTGAGTAATTAGCCATAGGATTGGAATGGTAAGCGAGATTGTGCATTAGAGTGATGAGTGCAATACTTGACCTGTGGTGGGTACCTAATAAATGTTGTGGTGGTATAGAAAATGCTGTAAATAAAAACAGAAGAATGAACATAGAAGCTGCACGAAGATCAGTTTTTAATGAGCCCCTATTTTGTTATTTATGTACTGGATATGATTTTAAAGGAAGAAGATGGGAGCTTAATAAATACCACTTGAAGATTGTGATGATCATACTTTATTTGTTATTCTTTATTGAACTTTTAAATAAAATACCAAGGGTTTTTCAGGCTAAATTATTAAACTTAAATAAGTTTCAGAGCCAAAAGCCATCCATGAATCATCTTAATTCTTTGTAGGGTATACAAATTTTTAAAAACCTTCTGTAGCATAATGTTAATTTTAAAATCAATTTACTTCCTAAAGCTCTGTTTCTATTAATTTTTACTTTATTCCATTCCCTTTAGATACCATTCTACTTTATATAATTTTGTGTCTTTTCTAAAATTATTGTTCTCATAATAACAAATATACAGTTGAATACAGAACACAAAAGCCATCAACAGTACAGTTATTAATATACTTAAAAGATAAACATGATTGAATTAGAGGCATTTACATCTCTGATGGATAATCCAAAGGCAAATATATTGAATAATAAAAACCTGCTTTGGTGTTCCATTAAATTATTGAAAATCCAAATGGTAAATGTTAGTGTATTAAAAGACTTGAATATTCATTATATTCCTTCCACTCTTGTATTTTCCTCTCACTTGGCAAAAATGTTATCATTTCCATAACCCTGGATATATCAAATATCATAAAGAAGTAGTTTTGAAGAATAATTTCATCATCAGAATTTTGGTTCCTTTCTTTTAAAAAGAACTGTGGTAAGTAAAGCTACATTTATCTCAAAAAACCAAAAAATCAGTGAATTCCTCTTTTGAAAGTGTGGGTAATATCAGCATTTACTTTCCTATTAATAAAACTCCTACTTTGGAAACTGAGAAGGAATTAATTAATCACAAGTTCATTAGTGATACTTAAATGGATGAAAGGAAATTCATCCAGGAGACATAAACCAGTCAGTCAGGGTTAAGACACAGCATGGGTAAAGGAAAATGAAGAGAATTAAGACAGTCATGGGCAGGGCTGGAGCTAAGAGGCTTGTATCCTAGAGGGTAAAGGTGACTCTTCACGTCAGTGTGCAGACAGGGAGCATCATGAGCAAGATGCATGGAGCCGCCTTGGGGAGCAGAGTCAGCACTGGTCACCAAGCAGACTGTGGCTGGACCTTGTAGGTGTTGCTTCGACAGGAATTCACAGTGGAGATCTCCCCTTTCACTGTGGCAGTCCAGATATTTTTTAGGTAGCCTCATCATTTTTTTTAACATCTTTATTGGAATATAATTGCTTTACAATGGTATGTTAATTTCTCCTGTATAACAAAGTGAATCAGCTGTACATAGACATATATCTCCATATCTCTTCCCTCCTGCATCTCCCTCCCACCCTCCCTATCCCACCCCTCTAGGTGGTCACAAAGCACCGAGCTGAACTCCCTGTGCTATGCGGCTGCTTCCCACCAGTTATCTATTTTACAATTGGTAGTGTATATATGTACATGCCATCCTCTCACTTCGTCCCAGCTTACCCTTACCCTTCCCTGTGTCCTCAAGTCCATTCTCTACATCTGTGTTTTTATTTCTGCTCTGCCCTTAGGTTCTTCAGACCCATTTTTTTTTTTTGCCCATATGTGTTAGCGTATGGTATTTGTTTTTCTCTTTCTCACTTACTTCACTCTGTATGACAGTCTCTAGGTCCATCCACCTCACTATAAATAACTCAATTTTGTTTCTTTTGATGGCTGAGTAATATTCCATTGTATATATGTGCCAAATCTTCTTTATCCATTCATCTGTCAACAGACACTTAGGTTGCTTCCATGGCCTGGCTATTGTACATAGAGCTGCAAAGAACACTGTGGTAGATGACACTTTTTGAATTATGGTTTTCTCAGGGTATATGCCCAGTAGTGGGACTGCTGGGTCATATGATAGTTCTATTTTTAGTTGTTTAAGGAACCTCCATACTGTTCTCCATAGTGGTTGTATCAATTTACATTCCCACCAGCAGTGCAAGAGGGTTCCCCTTTCTCCACACTCTCTCCAGCATTTATTGTTTGTAGATTTTTTGATCATGGCCATTTTGACCAGTGTGAGGTGATACCTCATTGCAGTTTTGATATGCATTACTCTAATGATTAGTGATGTTGAGCATCCTTTCATGTGTTTGTTGGCAATCTGTATATCTTCTTAGGACAAATGTCTATTTAGGTCTTCTGCCCATTTGGGGATTGGGTTATTTGTTTTTTTGATATTGAGCTGCATGAGCTGCTTGTATATTTTGGAGATTAATCCTTTGTCAGTTGCTTCATTGGCAAATATTTTCTCCCATTCTGAGGGTTGTGTTTTCATCTTGTTTATGGTTTCCTTTGTTGTGCAAAAGTTTTTAAGTTTCATTAGGTCAAATTTGTTTATTTTTGTTTTTATTTCCATTTCTCTAGGAGGTGGGTCAAAAAGGATCTTGCTGTGATTTATGTCATAGAGTGTTCTGCCTATGTTTTCCTCTAAGAGTTTGATAGTGTCTGGCCTTACATTTAAGTCTTTAATCCATTTTGAGTTTATTTTTGTGTATCGTGTTAGGGAGTGTTCTAATTTCATTCTTTTACATGTAGCTGTCCTGTTTTCCCAGCACCACTTATTGAAGAGACTGTCTTTTCTCCATTGTATATTCTTGCCTACTTTATCAAAAATAAGGTGACCATATGGGTGTGGGTTTATCTCTGGCCTTTCTATCCTGTTCCATTGATCTATATTTCTGTTTTTGTGCCAAAACCATACTGTCATGATTACTGTATCTTTGTAGTATAGTCTGAAGTCAGGGAGCCTGATTCCTCTGGCTCCGTTTTTCTTTCTCAGGATTGCTTTGGCTACTTAGGGTCTTTGTGTTTCCATACAAATTGTGAAATTTTTTGTTCTAGTTCTGTGAAAAATGCCATTGGTAGTTTGATAGGGATTGCATTGAATCTATAGATTGCTTTGGGTAGTATAGTCATTTTCACAATGTTGATTCTTCCAATCCAAGAACATGGTATATCTCTCTAGCTGTTTGTACCACCTTTAATTTCTTTCATCAGTGTCTTATAGTTTTCTGCATATAGGTCTTTTGTCTCCTTAGGTAGGTTTATTCCTAGGTATTTTATTCTTTTGTTACAATGGTAAACGGGAGTGATTCCTTAATTTCTCTTTCAGATTTTTCATCATTAATGTATAGGAATGCAAGAGATTTCTGTGCATTAATTTTATATCTTGCTACTTACCAAATTCATGGATTAGCTCTAGTAGTTTTCTGGTATCATCTTTTGGATTCTCTATGTATAGTAGAATGTCATCTGCAAACAGTGACAGTTTTACTTCTTGTTTTCCGATTTGGATTCCTTTTATTTCTTTTTCTTCTATGATTGCCGTGGCTAAAACTTCCAAAACTATATTGAATAATAGTGGTGAGAGTGGGCAACCTTGTCTTGTTCCTGATCTTAGAGGAAATGGTTTCAGTTTTTCACCCCTGAGAACGAAGTTGGCTGTGGGTATGTCATATATGGCCTCTATTATGTTGAAGTAAGTTCCCTCTATGCCTACTCTCTGGAGAGTTTTTATCAAAAATGAATGTTGAATTTTGTCAAAAGCTTTTTCTGCATCTATTGAGATGATCGTATGGCTTTTCTCCTTCAATTTTTTAATATGGTGTATCACATTGATTGATTTGCATATATTGAAGAATCCTTGCATTCCTGGGATAAACCCCACTTGATCATGCGTATGATCCTTTTAATGTGCTGTTGGATTCTGTTTACTAGTATTTTGTTGAAGATTTTTGCATCTATGTTCATCAGTGATATTGGCCTGTGGTTTTATTTTATTGTGACATCTTTGTCTGCTTTTGGTATCAGGGTGATGGTGGCCTCGTTTGGGAGTGTTCCTACTTCTGCTATATTTTGGAAGAGTTTGAGAAGGATAGGGGTTAACCCTTCCCTAAATGTTTGATAGAATTCGCCTGTGAAGCCATCTGGTCCTGGGCTTTTGTTTGATCAAAGATTTTTAATCCAGTTTCAATTTCAGTGAATGTTTATATTTTCTATTTCTCCTGGTTCAGTCTCAGGAGGTTGTGCTTTTCTAAGAATTTGTCCATTTCTTCCAGGTTGTCCATTTTATTGGCATAGAGTTGCT
This sequence comes from Mesoplodon densirostris, assembly GCF_025265405.1. NCBI lineage: Eukaryota > Metazoa > Chordata > Mammalia > Artiodactyla > Ziphiidae > Mesoplodon > Mesoplodon densirostris. The sequence goes on along the minus strand of NC_082668.1, from coordinate 97,816,377 downwards.
TGTAGTAATCTCTCATGATCCTTTGTATTTGTGCAGTGTCAGTTGTTACTTCTCCTTTTTATTTCTAATTCTGTTGATTTGAGTGTTCTCTCTTTTTTTCTTGATGAGTCTAGCTAGTGGTTTATCAATTTTGTTTATCTTCTCAAAGAACTAGCTTTTAGTTTTATTGATCTTAGCTCTTGTTTCCTTCATTTCTTTTTCATTTATTTCTGATCTGATCTTTATGATTTCTTTCCTTCTGCTAACTTTGGGGTTTTTTTGTTCTTCTTTGTCTAATTGCTTTAGGTATAATATTAGGTTGTTCATTTGAAATGTTTCTTGTTTCTTGAGGTAGGACTGTATTGCTATAAACTTCCCTCTTAGAACTGCTTTTGTTGCATCCCATAGGTTTTGGGTCATCATGTTTTCATTGTCATTTGTTTCTAGGTTTTTTTTTTTTTTTTTTTTTTTTTTTTTTGCGGTATGTGGGCCTCTCACTGTTGTGGCCTCTCCCGTTGCGGAGCACAGGCTCCGGATGCGCAGGCCCAGCGGCCATGGCTCACGGGCCCAGCCGCTCTGCGGCATATGGGATCCTCCCAGACCGGGGCACGAACCCGTATCCCCTGCATCGGCAGGCGGACTCTTAACCACTGCGCCACCAGGGAGGCCCTGTTTCTAGGTATTTTTTGATTTCCTCTTTGATTTCTTCAGTGATCTCTTCGTTATTTAGTAGTGTATTGTTTAGCCTTCATGTGTTTGTATGTCTTACAGATTTTTTCCTGTAATTGATGTCTAGTCTCATAGCATTGTGGTTGGAAAAGATACTTGACATGTATTCAATTTTCTTAAATTTACCAAGGCTTGATTTGTGACCCAAGATATGATCTATCCTGGAGAATGTTCCATGAGTACTTGAGAAAGTGTATTCTGTTGTTTTTGGATGGAGTGTCCTATAAATATCAATTAAGTCCATCTTGTTTAATGTATCATTTAAAGCTTGTGCTTCCTTATTTATTTTCATTTTGGATGATCTGTCCATTGGTGAAAGTTGGTGTTAAAGTCCCCTACTATGATTTTGTTACTGTTGATTTCCCCTTTTACAGCTGTTAGTATTTGCTTATGTATTGAGGTGCTCCTGTGTTGGGTGCATAAATATTTACAGTTGTTATACCTTCTTCTTGGTTTGATCCCTTGATCATTATGTAGTGTTCTTCTTTGTCTCTTGTAATAGTCTTTATTTTAAAGTCTATTTTGTCTGATATGAGAATTACTACTCCAGCTTTCTTTTGATTTCCATTTGCATGGAATATCTTTTTCCATCACCTGACTTTCAGTCTATATGTGTCCCTAGGTCTGAACTGGGTCTCTTGTAGGCAGCATGGGTTTTTTTTATGGGTTTTGTTTTTGTATCCATTCAGCCAGTCTATGTCTTTTGGTTGGAGCATTTGGTCGTTATCAGTATGTGTGTTCCTATTACCATTTTCTTAACTGTTTTGGGTATGTTACTGTAGGTCTTTTCCTTCTCTTGTGTTTCCTGCCTAGAGTAGTTCCTTTAGCATTTGTTATAAAGCTGGTTTGGTGGTGCTGAATTCTCTTAGCTTTTGCTTGTCTGTAAAGGTTTTGATTTCTCCGTCAAATCTGAATGAGATCCTTGCTGGGTAGAGTAATCTTGGTTGTTGGTTTTTCCCTTTCATCACTTTAAATATGTCCTGCTACCCGCTTCTGGCTTGCAGAGTTTCTGCTGAAAGATCAGCTGTTAACCTTATGGTGTATCCCTTGTATGTTATTTGTTTTTTTTTTCCTTGCTGCTTTCAATATTTTTTCTTTGTATTTTATTGTTGATAGTTTGATTAATATGTGTCTTGGTGTGTTTCTCCTTGGATTTATCCTGTATGGAACTCTCTGTTCTTCCTGAACTTGATTTACTATTTCCTCTGACATATTAAGGAAGTTTTCAACTATAATCTCTTCAAATATTTTCTCAGTCCCTTTCTTCTCCTCTTCTTCTTCTGGGACCCCTATAATTTGAATGTTGGTGCGTTTAATGTTGTCCCAGAGGTCTTTGAGACTGTGCTCAATTCTTTTCATTCTTTTTTCTTTATTCTGCTCTGCGGTAGTTATTTCCACTATTTTACCTTCCAGGTCACTTATCCATTCTTCTGCCTCAGTTAATCTACTATTGATTCCTTCTAGAGAATTTTTTATTTCATTTATTGTGTTATTCATCATTGTTTGTTTGCTCTTTAGTTCTTCTAGATCCTTGTTAAACCTTCTTATATTTTCTCCATTCTATTTCCAAGATTTTGGACCATCTTGATTATTATTACTCTGAATTCTTTTTCAGGTATACTGCCTATTTCCTCTTCATTTGTTTGGTTTGGTGTGTTTTTACCTTGCTCCTTCATCTGCTGTGTTTCTCTGTCTTCTCATTTTGCTTAACTTACTGTGTTTGTGGTTTCCTTTTCACAGGCTACAGGTTCGTAGTTCCTGTTGTTTTTGGTGTCTGCCCCCAGTGGTTAAGGTTGATTCAGTGGGTTGTGTAGGCTCCCTGGTAGAGTGGACTGGTGCCTGTGTTCTGGTGGATGAGGCTGGATCTTGTCTTTCTGGTGAGCAGGACTGCATCCAGTGGTGTGTTTTGGGGTGTCTGTGAACTTATTATGATTTTAGGCAGCCTCCCTGCTAATGGGTGCAGTTGTGTTCCTGTCTTGCTATTTGTTTGGCATAGGGTGTCCAGCACTGTAGGTTGCTGGTCGTTGAGTGGAGCTGGGTCTTCACGTTGAGATGGAGATCTCTGAGACAGCTTTTGCTGTTTGATATTACATGGGGCTGAGAGGTCTCTGGTGGACAATGTCCTGAACTCTGCTCTCCCACCTCAGAGGCTCAGACCTGACACTCGGCTGGAGCTCCAAGACCCTGTCAGCCACACAGCTCAGAAGAAAAGGGAGAAAAGAAAAGAAAGAGAAAAATAAATATAAGATAAAATAAATTTATTAAAATTAAAAATATATTATTAAAAATAAAAAAGTAATAATAAAAAAGATAGAAAGAACAGCCAAACCAAAGAACAAATCCACCAATGATAACAAGCGCTAAAAACTGTACTAGAAAACAACAACAACAACAAAAATGGACCAACAGAACCCTAGACCAAATAGTAAAAGCAAAGCTATACAGACAGAATCACACAAAGAAGCATACACATACATACTCACAAATGGAGAAAAAGGAAAAATATATATATATAAAAAAAGGAAGAGAACAACCAAATCAATAAACAAATCTACCAATGATAGTAAGCTCTAAATACTAAGCTAAGATAAACATAAAACTAGGAACAAATTAGATGCAGAAAGCAAACCCCAATTCTACAGTTGCTCCTGAAGTCCACTGCCTCAATTTTGGGATGATTCATTGTCTGTTCAGGTATTCCACAGATGCAGGATACATCGAGTTGATTGTGGAGATTTAGTCCGCTGCTCCTGAGTCTGCTGGGAGAGATTTCCCTTTCTCTTCTTTGTTTGTACAGCTCCTGGGGTTCAGCTTTGGATTTGGCCCCACCTCTGCATGTAGGTCGCCTGAGAGTGTCTTTTAGGAAGACTGAAGTCTTCTGCCAGCATTCAGTAGGTGTTCTGTAGGAGCTGTTCCTCATGTAGATGTACTTTTGATGTATTTGTGGGGAGAAAGTTGATCTCCATGCCTTACTCCTCCACCATCTTGAAGCTCAAAAACCCTCATCATTAATGTTGACTTCTAGGCTGACCTAGGATGGGATATTCACTCTCCTCAAAGGAAATCTTTGATTTCTGCATGGGTGTATAGGTCAGAGGGAGTCTTTTTTTTTTTTTTTTTTGAGAAAAGCAAATAGCATATATTAATGCATATATGTGGAATCTAGAAAAATGGTTCAGATGAACCTATTTGCAGGGCAGGAATAGAGACACAGACATAGAGAATGGACAGTGGACACGGGGCAGGGGAAGGGAGGCTGGGACAAATTGGGAGGCTAGGATTGACATATATACACTACCATGCTTAAAATAGATAGCTAGCAGGAATATGCTATAAAGCACAGGAAGCTCAGCTCAGTGCTCTGTGATGATCTAGATGGGTAGGATGGGGGTGGGTTGGGAGGGAGCTCCAAGAAGGAGGAGACATAGGTATACATATAGCTGATTCACTTCATTGTATGGCAGAAACATACAATGTTTCTTTACTTGACGTCTTTTCCAATATGCATAATCTCCTGGTTGCAGGTCATGGGCATCTGATCCATTTGTGCAGTATGATCTGAAAGCTATCAGAGACCTGTACTTGTCAAAAAGTCCTTTCTATGAATCTTCTTGAAGATGAAGCATTTTTGCAAAAGTATCAGAGTAAAACAACTGTCGGAACATCTGAGGAGTACCAAGAAGTCAGTGGGGCTCAAACGGCCCATGCTGGTACCACACACCAGTCCAGGGTAGAATACAGGTGTCCTCTGGTGGGTATCTCTGATATCCTGCCAACTATGTTATGCAAATGTTGATGAAAAAATAATCAATAAGCAATCTGTTTTGTTGTAGTTCCTTCTTTATATTTTTAGTTGTGGAATATCTTTTCTGCTAGTCTTCAGGTTGTTCTCATCAACAGTTCCTCAAAATTAAAACGTACACATCTAATTTCTGAGTTTCAAGATATATAAAGCAAAGTTCTGGTCCAAGATGGCAACATAGGAGGCTCCTGAATTCACTTCCTTCAGTGGACACACTGAATGTACAGCTATGCACAGAACACTTCCCTCGAAACCTCGGCCTCTCTGTATACCGGTGCCAAATTAAATCCCAGAGACAGAGTTTTGGGTGAAGTAGAAAAGGATGGCTTTATTGCTTTGCCAGGCAAGAGACACACTGGGCTTTTGCCTCGAAAAACTATGTGTCTCCCAGAGGGAGTCTTTTACATCTAAGGAATCTAAGTTTTTATGGACCAAGTACAGGCTGATTTCTTAAGCTCTTTATTATTCTTTGGGAATTATCTTTCTCTGAGGCAGACCCTTTCAGGTGATAGTTGTGTCCTTGAGTTTGGCATTGACAATTGTTTCTAAAATCCTAGTTCTAAGATACTCCTTGGTAATCCATTAGACACACAAGGAGAAACATCATTCTTTCAGGTCACTGGTACTACATTTATTGAATTTCTGTTTTAAGGTATTAAATGCTTAGCCAACCTTTATTGAGCACACATTGTATATCCAGCACTATATTAGATACTGTAGGCAGGCAGAAAAGATATCATAGATGAGGTTCATTCTCTGGTCTAATTTCAATGCAGGAAATGTAAAAGACAAAAGAGCTCTTGAAATGAAACATTAAAATGTAAAAATTAATGTAGCACATTTTGTGTATGTACCACACTCTATCATTCATTTAACAAATATTTATTGTACACGTATGATGTATAAGACCCTAGGCTAGTGCTATGATGTTGTAATTGCTCATAATATAGGAATAATTGTGACAAATAGACAAGTAATTGTAATACTTGAAATGTACCAAGTAATTGGAACAGATCTGAGACTGATATAACTAAGAAAAGCATTAGAATAGGTGATATTTGTGCTGTGCCTTAAAATGTAAGGGAGCTGCAATGGGAGAACATATACAGAGGGAGTCTGTCTACACAGAAGGAAAGCTCATAACAAAAGACAAAAGTATAGCCTATCTGTATTAGTTATCTAATGCTGTGTAACAAATTTCCCCCAAACTTACTTGCTTATATGTCTCATGGTATTTATGGGTGAGGAATTTGGGACTGGCTTGGCTGGCTGGTTCTGGTTTGGGGTCTCTCATGAGGTTGTAGTCACATCCTGGCCAGGCTTGCACTCACCTGCAGGTTTTACTAGGGCTAAAGTATATTTGCTTGCAATGTGGTCAAATCATGTGACTGGTAGGTTGATGCTAGCTATGGCCAGGGTTCTTAATTCTTCTTCGAGTAGTCTTTCCATGGGCCACTTTATATGTGGCTGTCTAGTGAGCAATCCAAGAGACCAAGGTGGAAGCAGTAATACCTTTTATAACCTCAGAAGTCACTTCTGATATATTTTATTGGTCACACAGACTGGCACTGATTTAATGGGGGAAGGGGCCTTATAAGAGGATAAAGATCAGGAGGTGAGGACACTGGAAGTCATATTGGAGATTGATACAACACTACCCAAAATGAGGATGATTTTAAATATATAACAATTTGCAAAATCAGGTTTTACACAGATATGTGATTCAAAACATAATTTAAAAAATAATATACAATATAGTTGGATTTGGACACATTTGCAGATGTCTATCAAGGATTTCTCTGTCTACCTTCCCAACTGAAATGTGGATACCTTTAAGGTAAAAATGGTGTCTTTTTTCTCTGTTGTCTGCCTCAGTGCCTAGAACACTGCTTGGTAAATTGTAACCATTTCATACATGTTCTTGAAGAAGTGAATTAATAAATATATGAATAAATATGATCCAAGAGATAAATTTAAGATATCAAAAACACAGGGTGAAGTCTTGATTCAGGAGAATGTGAGAAGCTACATAAATGAGCCAGGGTCTGCATGGGGTCTAGAAAAGAAGATAAGGCAGATAATTAGAATTGTAGGTGTCATCCAGGACTAGCCAAGCTCCCTCTGGCATACATTATTATTCCAGAAGTCCCTCAAAAAGCCTACTTTGTAATGTAGATGAGGGAGTGGTTGGATCAAATAGTCTTCAGAAAAACCAGAGAGTTTAGATTATCAAGACAGATCTCTGAATTCCATCTCTGAATTAGCCATCAAAAAAACCTTGCCTCTAAATGTTTTCACAGGAGACACTGAACCGAGGTGTTTACTGAACAGATTGCTACTCTTCAGCTTAGAATGTCTTTGGTGGAAATGCCAAAGAATTTGGAGTCAATTATTTATCATATTATTTGTTCTTCACAATCACGATAGGCCATGGCCAGGCCAGTTGCACTGACGTCCCAAGTAACCCTATGGCTCAACAAGGAGTAAAGGAGCGCATAGGTGATAATGCAGTTGCAATGCATCCAGGAACCCTGAACCTGGAGCCTGGACATGAGGCCTGGGTGATGTAGGCTGCTAGGCCCTGCAGCCGCCACGCATCCCATCCCCTTTTATTGAAAGTATGAAGGCAGTGAGCTCACCTATGGGAAATTCTGACCTGAAGTGTTCCTCACTCTGCACGGCTCTCAGGACTCCAGATTCTGGGAACACAGCCTAAAGAACAAAGGAGCCCTGGGAGCCAAATCTACTCACACCATCGTGTGTCTTTCATCTTGCCCAGCCTGTTTGCTTGTTCCTAAAACAAGGGGAAAGCAGCCTTAATGGGCCTGAGTCAGCATTTGCCCAGCCCTCAAACCTGGACCAGGTGTTGTGGTCTGCCCTCACTCCACCCCTGAGCACAGGACTAACTAAATTGAACCCATTTATGAACAGAACTGTAAAGGTATCGGAAACACAGAAGGCTACATATCATCCTTTTGTTTCCTCTTAGTTTATCTGAAGGAAGTGTTTGTCGTTCTAAATAACTCCATTAAAATACGAGAGGTGAGGGCCTCCCTGGTGGCGCAGTGGTTGAGAGTCCGCCTGCCGATGCAGGGGATATGGGTTCGTGCCCCGGTCTGGGAGGATCCCATATGCCGCGGAGCGGCTGGGCCCGTGAGCCATGGCCGCTGGGCCTGCGCGTCCGGAGCCTGTGCTCCGCAACGGGAGAGGCCACAACAGTGAGAGGCCCGCGTACCGCAAAAAAAAAAAAAAAAAAAAAAAAAAAAAAATACGAGAGGTGAAATACGTTCCTTCTACACACGAGTTGCTATTGGGAAGCTGACAGGATGGCATTTGACAGGTGAAACCCCACTTCCCACTCATATGCTTCCTTCCTGAGGTGTGCTAAGGAACTACATCCTCTCAGAGATGCAGCATAACTGAGCAGAGGCAAGGCAGAGAGATCACAAATACAGCCGTTATGCTGGGGAGGAACGGGTCTAGGTTAGAGTAAATGGGTACAATAGCTAAAACTAAAGCTGTGTTTTCTTTTATTGCTAACAAGATTACTGAAAACTTTTCAAATGAAAGGGCTGAAATTTGGTTTTGACAGTATTATTATCACTTTTCGAAAGAAGCGTGTCCAAAAAAACTCTGCTAAGTGAGTGCATGCTCAGACTCGGGGACCAGGTCAGAAATGGCTGCCTCTGAGACTGAAATGAACAGAATCAGCATCTATTCATATACGCCCTCACCCCACACCCACGCACCCTTGCTCAACTCTTCCCTGCAGCCCACTCTGCGCTGGAAATAGCTCAATAGACTGCTCTCTCAGACTTATGCAAGGCTCACAGGCTCTCAGACCACTCTCAGACTGATGGGCAGAGTGGAAGTTTACCCAAGGGGTTAAGAGTTGAGGTTTCACAGGGTTTCTCTGTACAGAAGAAAATCTATGAAGTTGAGATGTTGAAAAACAAAGCAGATCTGGGACTGCAACAGTCTTTGGGTTTTCCATTTCCTGAGTCCCCTGTCAGGTGTGTTCCCTTACTGCCTCCCCCCACAAAATTTGTCCCACAGGTGGGACCCATTTTGTCCTATACAGAATGTTGGGAAGGAGCCCCATTTAAATAATGCTGACTCAGCACCACATCAGTGATGCTATTCATTCTTATCTGAGTTTGGTGACCCAGGCTTGAGGTGGCTGAGGTCCCACCACAGAGTCTCAGCATCTCAGTTTAGTCTCTGTCCTGGGTCTCCCAGAGTTTCCTGCCCAGCCACTGACAAGTTGGTCTCTTCCATGACTTGCCTGACCTGCCTTAACCTCTTGAACTTGGGCATTGCTTATCCTGTTTCTCAAATCTGTTGCTTATCAGCATTGCCCAGGAAAGGTTTTTGTTTTTGTTCTTTTTGTATTTTTCCCCGTTTTATTGAGAAATAATTGACATATATCACTGTATGAATTTAAGGTGTACAGCTTGATGGCTTGATTTACATATATTGTGAAATGATTTACCACAATAAGTGTAATTAACATCCTTTTTTTGTGTGTGATGGCAATGTATATAATGTAAGATTTACCATTTTAGCCACTTTTAAGTGTACAATTCAGGGACATCAAATATGTTGTTGTGCAACCAGCACCAGCACCTATCTCCAGAGCTTTTTCATCTTCCCAAACTGAAATTCTGTGCCCATTAAACACTAAGTCTTCTTTTTCTCCTCTCCCCAGCCCCTGAAAACCACCATTTTACTTTCTGTCTCTATGAATTTGACTATTGTAGGTACCTCATATAAGCGTAATCATAAAATATTTGTCCTTTTGTGTCTGCTGTTTTTTTCACTTAGCATAATGTCTTCAAGGTCCATCCATGTTGTAGCACGTGTCAGAATTTCCTTTTTTTAAGACTGAGTAATATTCCATTCTATGTATCTACCACACTTTGTTTATCCACTGATGGACATTTTTATTGTTTCCCCTTTTTGGCTATTGTGAGTAATGCTGCTATGAACATAGGTATACAGATATCTGTTTGAGTTCCAGCTTTCAATTCTTTTGTGTATGTAACTAGAAGTGGAATCACTGGATCATGTGGTAATTCTGTGTTGTAGTTTTAAGAAGTGCCACACTGGGCTTCCCTGGTGGCGCAGCGGTTGAGAATCTGCCTGCCAATGCAGGGGACATGGGTTTGAGCCCTGGTCTGGGAAGGTCCCACATGTCGCGGAGCAACTAGGCCCATGAGCCACACTACTGAGCCTGTGCGTCTGGAGCTTGTGCTCCGCAACAAGAGAGGCTGCGATAGTGAGAGGCCCGCGCACCGCAATGAAGAGTGGCCCCCACTCACCGCAACTAGAGAAAGCCCTTGCATAGAAACGAAGACCCAACACAGCCAAAAATAAATAAATTAAATTAAAAAAAAAAAGAAGTGCCATACTGTTTTGCAGAGCAGCTTCATCATTTTACATTCCCAGCAGCAGTGCACAAGATTTCCAGTTTCTCCACATCCTTGTCAACACATATTATTTTCTGGGTTTTTTTTTTTGACAATAATTATGCTAGTGGGTGTAAAATGGTGCCCAGGGAGTTTAAAAAATTACCATAGCCCATGGCTCAGTCCCAGAGATTCTGATTTAATTGAGGTGAGGCCTAGTAAACAATATTTTTTAGAACTTCCCCAGGTGATATTAACATGCAGCCAGGGTCGCTAACCTCTAATACATTCTTGGCTTATGCTACCTGACTTCTGTCTCATATCCTCAGGCTGCCTTCCTGATCTCACACGAAGAGACAAAAGCCTAGAGGGACTTGCCAAGTACACACAGCAGTAATTAACAAAGGTCTGTCCAACTCCAAACACTGGGTTCTGTCCACTGTTCCCCAACTGTGCCCTAAAGAGTGATTTTCACAGGATTCCCAGTGCAATCTGCCAGAACAGATCACACTGACTCATTGGATCTGGATTGTGGGGTATATTAGTTTTCTAGGGCTGCCATATTCCTATGGTAATAACAGATTACCATAAACTGGAAGTTTATGGTAATAAACATAACAAATAAAAAATGTGTTATGGTAATAACAAATTACCATAAACTGGATGGCTTAAAACAATAGAAATTTAGTCTCTCACATTTCTAGAGGACAGAAGTCTACAATCAAGGCATTTGCAGGGTTGGCTCCTCCTGGATGCTCTGAGAATCCCTTCCATGACCCTCTCTTAGCTCCTGGTGGCAGCTGGCAACCCTTGGCCTTCCTTGGCTTGTAGATGCATCACTCCAGTCTCCGCCCCCATCTTCATATGACCTTTCCCTCTGTGTCTTTGTGTCTTCTCTCCTTCTGTCTCCTATAAGGACACTGGTCATTTGATTTAGGACCTACCCTGAATCCAGGATGATTTCATCTTGAGAACCTTAACTTTATTATATCTGCAAAGACCCTTTTTTCAAATAAGGTCACATTCACAGGTACATAGGGTTAGGGGTTGGACATATTTGGCAAGGGGTGGGGAGGCAGATGGGGGCACATACATCCCATTACAGGGAGTTTTCTGTTGGTCTTCCAAATTGTAATCAGTTCCTCTGTGAATTAAGAGTTCAGCATATACCAAAACTCAATTTGTTAGGATCAAGGTTAGAACTGGACTTGCACTGGAATCAGATTACCAAAGTGGCCACATAAATCCTTGCCTCAGGCCAAAGAGATTGTCTGACTTTTTAGTCCATCTGTAATGGACTCTGGAGCAAAGTCTAGTCCCTAAGATGGATTTGAGGCTGACTTAGAGCTCATGAAGTAGTGCCAAGGCCCTCCAAGATGCCACAGAGATGCCCAGAGTAGAGCACATGCATGTTTTCTCTCCCATGATAAAAGGATCTTCCAGAGCACAGGGCATCGAGGTTGCTCTAGGATGGAAGTGTCTGGGGCAAAAAGTTCCAATCACTGGAAGTAGTAACTCTACTGATAGTGCCTACTGCATCCCAGGTAGAGCTCCAAACTGACCATGCTTCCATGATGTCCTCTCTCCCTGTCTCCTTGCTTAAACTTACCTCATCTAATCTTTGGTTCACACTGCCCGATGGTGATTTCAAGTCTTCTTGGAAAGGAAACAACAACAACAAAATAAGCCTCCTTCTCATGGAAGAGGTCGTGTCTGCCTATGGTAAGATGAGAGGACTCCTTACCAGGCTGTCTCACTCTTCAGCTAATTTACTGTCCTGTTTGGATCAAAAAGGTCCATCCCTAATGGTCAATCTCTCCAGACCCTGTATAATCTTTGGGCAGTTTGGGAGGAAGAAAGTTGCTTTTTGTCTCATAAACACCTCCACTACGTGCCAGAATCAGGACAGCCCCACTTTTCCAACTGCGCAGGCATCTGGGATGTTGAGTGTAAAATCCTGAGCTGAATTATTTTCAGTTTTGGTGCATTTAATAAGGTGTCTACAGTGAAAGCATTATGTTTCTCGGCTTTGCAGAGAATTGCACTCATGGTTCTCACTCTCATTTTCTTTTAATATTTGGAATGATTTTATTACAAGCTATGACTTCTTTATGAGTGAATACATCTGAGAAACCGAACGCAGTCTCCCAGTGGACGCAGCCATTTGTAAAACCGTCAGAGATTCTATAAGCAGAGGTTTTAAGAAGTGAGAGAGGTTATTCATCAACTCTTCATGCATATTCTCCTGACTGCCAAGGAAATTAAATTTGTTTTCACCTCCTGAAACCTCAGCACATTTTTATTTTATAAATCTGTGTTTAATGCTAACGTGCAATCAATTTACCCATGATGGTGAAAACCTCGTCCTTTTTCTTCATTAGCAGTTTTGCCTTAAGATATCCATTGATGATCTAATTTGTGGGTCTCTATCCTAAAGGTTTTTTTTTATATGGAGTCACCAAACTGTTCATTTTTATATTTTAATTTCTCCTGTTAGGATGCTTAGTGAATTGTATAGAGACAGTACAAGTTCAGGGGCAGAATCATATCAATCTTTGCCTCACTGGAGTGCTTAGAGGAGTGCCTGCTTCATAGTAAGTATCCCGTAAATGTTTATTGAAATGCACATATGCAAAGTGGGTTTGTGCCTTATATAAAACACAGAAGTTTAATCTCCCCCAACATTTCATTTTATCCATTTTTAATAGTTCTATATGTGTTTTATTATAAGCCTTCTCAAATCTTAGTAGGGTATTTTTGTTATACATACACAAAACAACACGAATATAAAAGTTGCAGAGTACAAATGACCAATGAATAAATGTAAAGATGCTCTATCTCATTGATAATTAAATAAATACTAATTAAAACTGCAAGATAATTTTGTCTGGCACGCATGTAAAAGTCTGATAACATTCTGAGTATTTTGAGCTGATGAGAGCAATGCCATACATTGTTGATGAGAATTGAAATAGGTACATGAATTCAGGAATGAAAATGTTCATTTCACTTAAGAAAATCATCTCAATATTGGGAATCTAGCCTACAAAAATAATTGCACAAACCTGTAAATACACATGTACAAAGGACTTTGTATTAATGAATAATTTTAAGCAATCTCAATGCTCTCTGTAGAAGCACGAATAAGGAAACTGTGGTTCAGACAATGGAATATGGATTCAACCTTTAAAGAACAAGGTAGATCTACATAGCCCAGAAAGAATGGTCAGGGTATACTATGTGAGAAAATTAATTATGAAACAATGTGTGTATAGAACAATCCTGTTTTTTATTAGAAAAAAGAGGGTGTTCATGTATATGTATGTGTGTGTGTGTGTGTGTGTGTGTGTGTGTAAGTGTATAGGCATAAAGGTGAAAAGTAGTGGAAGATTGGGTTAGTACAACTCCTCTCAATTTTTATTTTGTTAGAGTACTATATTTACACTTTTCAATTTCAATGTTAGAGAAATAGAAATAATTCAGAACACATGGCTAATTTGATATAGTGATTATTAGAAGATCATATGCTTTCTTATACTTTTTCTCTTCCTTTTCTTTTTTTGGCTTTGTCAGGTCTTAGTTGCAGCACACGGGCTCTTTGTTGCGGTGCACGGGCTTCTCTCTAGTTGTGGCTTGCGGGTTTTTTTCTCTCTCTAGTTGTGGCGCACGGGCTCCAGGGTGTGTGGGCTCTGTAGTTTGTGGCACGCAGGCTCTCTAGTTGTGGTGTGCAGGCTCAGTTGCCCTGTGACATGTGGGATCTTATTTCCCTGACAAGGGATCATACCCCCGTCCCCTGCATTGGAAGGTGGATTTTTTACCAGTGGACCACCAGGGAAGTCTGTGTTTTCCTATACTTTTTTTTTTCTTTTTTTTTTTTATTTTGCAAATTTAATCAGTTATACATATACATATGTTCCCATATCCCCTCCCTTTTGCGTCTCCCTCCCACCCTCCCTATCCCACCCCTCCAGGCGGTCACAAAGCACCGAGCTGATCTCCCTGTGCTATGCGGCTGCTTCCCACTAGCTATCTACCTTACGTTTGGTAGTGTACATATGTCCATGCCGCTCTTTCACTTTGTCACAGCTTACCCTTCCCCCTCCCCATATCCTCAAGTCCATGCTCTAGTAGGTCTGTGTCTTTATTCCTGTCTTACCCCTATGTTCTTGATGACATTTTTTTTTTCTTAAATTCCATATATATGTGTCAGCATACAGTATTTGTCTTTCTCTTTCTGACTTACTTCACTCTGTATGACAGACTCTAGGTCCATCCACCTCATTACAAATAGCTCAATTTCATTTCTTTTTATGGCTGAGTAATATTCCATTGTATATCTGTGCCACATCTTCTTTACCCATTCATCCGATGATGGACACTTAGGTTGTTTCCATCTCCGGGCTATTGTAAATAGGGCTGCTATGAACATTTTGGTACATGTCTCTTTTTGAATTATGGTTTTCTCAGGGTATATGCCCAGTAGTGGGATTTCTGGGTCATATGGTAGTTCTATTTGTAGTTTTTTAAGGAACCTCCATACCGTTCTCCATAGTGGCTGTACCAATTCACATTCCCACCAGCAGTGCAAGAGTGTTCCCTTTTTTCCACACCCTCTCCAGCATTTATTGTTTCTAGATTTTTTGATGATGCCTATACTTTTAATGTAAGTTTCTAGTCACTTACTCTTTAAATCATCTTTAGAATCATTGAGATCTGGAAGACTGGAAGTTATACAGTCATTAAGAAAGAGAGGGAAAAATGAGTATTTTAGGGAGGGAGGGACTTCTTGGGAAATAGCTAGCCCTGAGAAGATAGGAGAGAAGAGCATTCTAGGCAGAAGGAAAAATGGGAGAGCCCTGAAATTGTTGTAGTTGGATGATATGTGCTGAATTGTTCCCCCTCCCTCCCCCAAATTCATATTTGAAGCCCTAACCTTCAATGTGACTGAATTTGAAGACAAGGCCAAAAGGAGGTAATTACGGTTAAGTGAAGTCGTAAGGGTGAGGCCCTGATAGGCTGGGGTTAGTGTCCTTATTAATGCTTTCTGTCTCTTTCCCACCTGTGTGAGAAGGTGGTTTTCTGTAAGCCAGGAAGAGAACTCTCACTAGAAACCAAAGTGGCCAGCACCTTGATCCTGGACTTCCCAGCCTCCAGGACTATGAAAAAATAAATTTCTGTCATTTAGTCCACTTAGTATATGGTATTTTGTTATGGCAGCCCAAGCTAAGACATCGTGTTTAGGATAACTTTAAATTGGAGCTTACAGGACTTCCTGACAAGTTGAATGCACAGAGTAGGGAAAAAAAGATCAAAGATAATTTTGGGTCTCTTTGCCTGAGGGACTGGGGGAATGGTGATGCAATAGTTAAGATGAGAATTTGGAGTAGGGCCAGGCGATTATGTGAGGGGGAGGAAGCAGGACCAGGAGTTTCATTGTACACTTACTAATTTTAAGATCTCTGCCTGTTAGACATTGCGATGGAGTTGGACATACAAGTTGAGGCTCAGGAATGGGAACACCAAGTTGGGCATCACCAGCATTTAGACTGGGTTTAAAGCTGTGGAACTGAGTGAGATGACCTAGCAAAATGTGTTAATAGGGAGCCCGGTGGCATTGCAACAGTTTAAGGGCATTTGGAGACAGAGAAACCAGTGAAATTAGTCTTCTAATTTCATGTGAGACAGGGAGAGCACCAGAAACCAAGGATGGTCGCCTTACTGTCAAGGAGGTCAAGTGAGATGAGAACAGAGGTTGAAGGTTCGATTGGCAGATGGAGGCCATAGGGCATCTGGATGATAGGAGTTTTAGTGGAGTAGTGGGAAGCAAAGAGCTAAAAGGCTGAAAGAAGAGCATGGGAGGTAAAGAAGTAGAGATGAGTCTTATGTGGAATTTTGCTCCAATGGGGAGCAGAGGAATGAGAATGTACCTAAAAAGAGATGCAGGTTCAAGAGACAATTTTTAAAAATATTTTTATGATGGAAAATTTTAAACATATAAAAAGGTAGACCCAATAGTGTGATAGACCTCCTATACCTATCAACAGCTTTAAGAATGAACAATCTTGTTAATCTGTACTGCTGTGTACTTACCTACCCCTGTATTATCTGTAAGCAAATCCTAGATACCATTATTTCATCTATAATATTTGAGAGTGTATCTCTAAAAGATAAGGACTCTTTGCAAAGAAATGTAATCAGAATAGCTTTATGACACCTAAAAACAACTGATCATTATCCCTTAATATCAGATATCAAATATCCAGTGTTCCAAGTTCTAATTATGTCACGAATGTCATATTTTTATATGATTTGTTTGAATTAGTTTCCAAACAAGATTCACACTTTACAATTTCTTTTGGTTCAGCATTGTTATGTTTTTAAAATTTCTTTTAGTCTAAAGATTCTCTCTCTATCTTTTATCCCTCTTGCAATTTATTTTCAAAGAAACCGAGTTGTTTGTCCTGTACAGTTTCCTACAGTTTGATCGAACTTCTGTGGTTTTGTTTAACATATTCTTCTTCTGTATTTTACAAAAATTGATAGTTAGATCCAAAAGTTTTATCATATTCGGGTTTAAATTTTTTGGCAAGATTATTTCATAGTATGCTTATCCATCAAGAAGAATATAATGCCTGGTTGTCTCTTTTTGTGATGTTAGCAGCCACTGATGCTCTGTGCCTAGATTTGTTAATTCATTAGGGATTGCAAAATGGTGACATTCTAATTCTATCCTTGCTTCTGTATTTATTAGCTGGAATACTTCCCTCATCCCTTATTTGGTTACCTACTGTTACAGTTTGTATAGGAAAGATAGAATAAATGTTTAATTCTTTCTCTTTAACAGTTTTTAAAATAATAAGTTGTTTAGTATCCCTAACCATGAATAATTTTTAAAATAATATGAACTCATGGATTTAAATATATTTAATGTGTTTTAATACATTGTAGTTATTATCCTTATTGATGCTCAAATTGTTCCCATTTGTACCCAAGGGGAGGTTCTTCAGTTGGCCCCAGAATTCTTTTGCCATGCCCTGGTAGTTTTGTTTTTTTTAAAATAGTTTCCTTGCTATCTGGTATAACATGGTATTCTAGGCTCATCTTGTACAATTTCTATCTTACGTTGGAATCAGCCATTTCTCCAAGGAGAAGAATTTTTATTTTAAATGTGATACATTGAAGCATATTTGTACATGAATGGGGATAACCTGGGTGAGAGGAGATAACTGCAGGAGCACAATCTTTGATTAGGTAAGAGGGATGGGGTAGGTGGAAAGCTTCGTCTTATACTGGAACAGTTAATTCATTGTAATGGTACATTGGGCAAAGCAAAATGCTGTGGAAATATAGCAAAATAGCCATATGGATGATTAGGAAATAAAACTTTGCCTTTACGATTCTGGGTTAAGTGCCACATTTCCCACTTGTAAATTCTACACTTACAGGCATAAAATTCAGCTAGTAATTTCCTCAATCAGCAAATACGTCGAACACTTTTGTTTTTCTATAAATAACTTCCACAATCAAGAAATCACAAAATATATGACTAGCAAAACACTAAACTTTGGGGATTTTCCATAGATTGTTAAGAAAAAGTACTCAAGCTCATTATTTTTCTTTTAGTTTCCAAGCTGGGTATTTATTTACTCCTAATGTATTTGAAAAAGTGAAAAATATTGATCTTGTGGTTTATTTGCTTTTGCTGCCAATAGGAGGGTCTCTTAAAAGGCACAAAGTTTCCAACTAATGAATGTCCCTGACATACAAATGGCTCTCCTATCTTGTCTGACTTGACTGAAGATTCCCCCCCACCTACCACCACCTTTTCCTTTATACTCATTGCTGCTGGTAGATCTATGCCATTCCTGTCTTTGCAAGGGCTGTAACATCATCTCTTCTCCCCATTTCCTTCTCATGTTTGTTTTGCTATGTTATTAATGCTGTCAAGGAATGTCCAGGTACTGTTTCAAAAAATGTGAACTCAATTCTATCACCTTTAGACCTGTTTTAGATGGGCTGCATGAGACTGGCACTCTCTCTCTTCTCCCCGTCAGAGTCCTGCTCCTTACATTCTTGGTCCACCTGGATGGGGAGAACTTTGGATGAGATAAGATGGGTTTAAGTCATTTTGAAGCCTGAAATATACATTTTAATGCCATTCAAGCAAGAGACTACAAAAAGAAAACCTTAGAGCAAGACCCTGAGGAGAGAAATAGATAGGAAAGAAAAAGAAAATTAGAAGTGAAAGAATACCAATAGCAGAGCTTGCAGGTTTGAAATAGTGCTTTGAACAACCAGGACTGAAAGAGGAAACTCTTCTCCATTCTCTTCTTTCTTCCTATGACATCAAATGCTCTCTGGTCCCAGAATCCTGAAATTGAACTACTTATGAATGGTGCTAATGTGCAACAGGTCACCAGCATTCGAGTTAAAATGTATCGTTTTGGGGAAGTTAACTAAAATGATTTGTTAAATAAATTTAAGATAAAATTTTATTCCAATTTTTCATTAATCAATTTTCACACTGTCTTTGAAACTATCAAACTGTCTTATGAGCTGTTTATGCAAAGTTGAATTTTCAAAGTACAAATTAGAATCCAGTCACTCAGTTTTTAGAAGCATTCACCCTAGGATTCCTTTAAAATAGGAATTTCTTTACTGTTTGTTTCCAGACCATTAACTACTTGACAGAGAATCTATGGGTGGGTTAAGCAGCCCAATGTACCAAAGTTGGGAATTGTTAGACAAAGATGAATGAGAAATGAGTGTTAAATAAATTATAGGGAGATAGATAGGAAAATAGAACTGATTTATTGATCTATACATCTTAGGAATAAATCTATTTTTGAAAGTGAGGTAGAGCCTTAATTGCTGATCACCAGGCACATAGTATAATTTTGTTGTAGTTGTTACAAGGAGTAATCAAGTATTTCCTTCTTACAACATGAAATATTTACCATTATTTCCTTATTCCATCCTATTGATTTATCTGCATACTATTTGACACACTTAATTGAAATGTTTATATATCTGCATGTTGCTTGTGAAAGTGCAGTGTCACTGTCACATATATCCCCGAGAGTTATTAAAATTTAATGAGCATCAGCTAGTGATAAATCTTAGAGCGATAACGTAAAACAAGATGGTGAAATAAGGCAATTATCTAGGTAATCTGAAAATGCAGACTTGCTTTGCTTGATATTTCTAGATATTTTAAAAATATCCTTCTATAATTTAATATTTACACCACTGAGTGATTTAAGTGGAGCAGAATTTTAGCATCTCTGTCCATGAGAGCCTTTGTTCTAAGCTGGCGATTAAATCACACGTATTGAAGGAAACCTCTCTCATTTTACATGACTCTTTGGCTAAAGAGTGAAAGCCAATAACTACTTCATAATGCTTATTCAATTCAACTCAAAAGTACTGAGTTCTTAGCAACTATGCTAGATGCTGAGATTACCGAGTCTCTAGTCTCGTGGGGTTTATGATCTAGTGAGGAACGTTAAATAATAACATATTAAAACTTATAATGTGATATGCTCTGAAAGCCATGTCTAAACAAAACTCCATGCGTATAAAGCAAGTGGAGTGATTTTTCTAACTGGGAAGTCTTTGTGGAAAGTGTAGCTTTTAAGGCTGGCCTTAAAGGATGAGGAAGTTTTTGATAGGCAAAAATGATGGAGGTTAATTTTCTGAAGGAAGAGTACAGAGGCAGGAAAACACAAGACATCTTTAGAGGATTGTGAAATGTCCTGTGGGACTAAAACCTAGGCTATGGGAATTTGCTGTGGTATTTGGAAATATGGTTTGAGACCAGGATTATAGGATTTGGCAAAATAAGACAAGACTGAACTTGCCTAACTGGCAATAGGTAGCTGGGGAAAGGTTTTGAGCATAGACTGTTCTGTTTAAGGAAGATAACTCTTATACCGGTTTGTAGGATTGGAAGGGGCAGAAACTGGAGTGTTGGAGATCAAACATAAGATGTTTGCATTTGCCTAATGAGGAGCAAAGGAGGCTCTGAATTGTGTAGGAGAAATGGGAATGGAAAGAGGGGGTGGTTTCTAGATTTTACTAGGGTAGGATTGTGATAATCTAGTGACAGACTAGGTGGCATGGGAATAGGGGTGATGCAGAAGCCTCCTACATTTATGCAGAGGAAGAGAAAGAAAAATATTAAGAAGGAGGAAGTTTGGAGGAGAGCTCCACAATGTCTCAGAAACCAGATGAGGAGAGGATTTCAAGAAGGAGGTCAACAGAAACAAAAGATTCAGAGAAATACAGTAAGATGAGGACAAAGAAGAAATATGTAGATTTAACAATTAAAACGTTGCTGCTGGGCCTCCCTGGTGGCGCAGTGGTTAAGAGTCCGCCTGCCGATGCAGGGGATACGGGTTCGTGTCCCGGTCTGGGAGGATCCCATATGCCGCGGAGCGGCTGGGCCCGTGAGCCATGGCCGCTGGGCCTGCGCATCCGGAGCCTGTGCTCCGCAACGGGAGAGGCCACAACAGTGAGAGGCCCACATACCGCAAAAAAAAAAAAAAAAAAAAAAAAAAAAACGTTGCTGCTAGTTTTTAATAAGGTGATGAGATTGGAAGCCAGATTGCAGTGGGTTGAGGAGTAATGAAGAGGTATTACTTTGGAGGAAATAAGAGTAGAGAATTATTATTTGAAAAGTGGTGATGAAGTGTAAAGGAGAGAGGATTATAACTCTTTGAGGAGAATAAGGTTGGAAAGAAAATTATATTAGGATAAGGAAAGCTGATTCTAAGGAGAATCGGTAAGCCCCAATGAGCTATGTCTCTCAGTATTCATGTCCTTGTGTAGTCCCTTCTCCTGGAATCTGGGAGGGTCCTGTGACCAAATGAACATGATGTCCTTGGACAGGCTTACAAGTCAAGGCATTAAGAAGACCTGGCAGCTTCTGCTTTTATACTCTGGAGAAGCCAGCCTGCCATGTAAGAGGTCTGAATCTGACACCATCCTGCTGTGGGGGAAACCCATGGTACCCACACAGAAATGTCACGGGAGACAGAGAGAGAGAGATGTCCAGCCAGTTCCCGGCTGGTCTAGGCATCTCAGCTGAGGCAGCAAACATGAGTATAGAAAACATTTTGGGCTTTCCTGCCCCAGAATATGCCACTTGGATCACTGAGAAGCCCTGTTCTACCCAAACTTCAGACTTGTGAGTGAGTAAATGACTTATTTTAAGCCACTAAAGTTTTTTGGTGCTTATTATGCAGCAATAGATGATGGGAACAGGTGTGGTTTTTTGTTTGTTTTGTTTTTGTTTTTGTTTTTTTAATGTTAGACAGAGAGTTTTGAGGGATGGAATAAGGCCCTAAAGAAGATGAGGGGAGATGGGATCAAGTGGAAGAATTGGTTTTGGAAGTGAGTGAGGACACTGCTTTTTTGAGGCAGAAAGTGTTGAGGAAAGGACAGATAAAATTAGATTAAATTTCAACATGAATGGGAAGGAAATGGAACCAATTCAACTTAGACAGTAAGGTACCATGTTGAGAATGAGGGCTGCACAAGGGAGCTGAAAGCTAAAGAGGGGGAGAAAAAAGTTTGTAAGTGGGAAAGGGATTTATCCTGGGAGAAGTAGACCAATGGCAGAGTGGCTATAGGAGCTCTGACAAGTGCAGTGGTCATGAATTTGTAGTGAGGCCAACAGCTCTGTGGTATTTTGTACCCACCCTTACTGAGATTGTCTCCCTTCAGTGATCAAAACTTACTGTTTAGGTAGGTAAACAGTCATTCCTATTTGCTTTAGGAGATTTGGACTCCAATTGTAAACAAATGGAAGAATTTTTTTACCCAAAACTGCAATTTGTTTCAAGTGTTTTAAAATCTTTCAAAGGCCCTCCCCACTTTTATAAAAGAATCCATGAACCTGCTGCTCGCCCATTTGCAATACTGGAAATGATTTCACGTTAGCGATTACTGAATCATATACCTGAGATTACAGACAATGCTATTTATACTAAAGAAGTTGAATGCACATCTATTTTAGCTTCCTGTCCTATTTTCATACTTCCATCCATTTGGACTTTTGTCCCATATGTTGTCCTCAGTACTCTGTCTTAAACTGCTGTCTAGTTATAGCTCAAAAAAAGCTGCTGTTCCAAATGGGATTTTATTTCAATAGGGGGCTCTACTTTCTTTCAATCTATTACTTAACTGACAGATACTGTGAAGCTTAATTATTCAATTTTTCAAAGCTCTCTGTGATGGCAAAAAGAAAAAGAAATTAGTTTTTATACCCTTGAATGGTACAGAGTGACTCTTCTTTGTAGCTCTTTATACAAAAGCTAAACTACTGGAGGGGTCTGGAATATGACTAGTTGTAGAAGCCAAAGCTAAACAATCCAGTGACTTTGAGACATAAAGGGAGTTTATGACATGCTTGTGTCATTACTGAGTAAAGTCCAGTTGCTTCCACCTGGTCCCTCACCTCGCCTTGACCTCCAGGGGCTCCTTGCTCCCTGACCTCTCATTTCTCTAAGCCTCAAATTCCTAGTTGGCTTCATGGTTGGCTTTCAACTCCTGATCCTACTTATTTTTGTGCCAGGACCTAACTGCGTTGCTTCTCTCTGTTCTAGCTGCTCAGTCTGACTCAGTGACACACTGCAATCAATGGGCCTGGAGTTTCACACTTTAACATCCCTCCCTCTGACTAGGACGTGGCCGCACAATAGGGAAAGAACTTGCCAAGATGCAATATCCATTGACCTGTGCCAGGCAATGCCTAGTGTTATGGCTGGCCAGAGAGGGTACCCAGTGACATTCAGGTAATTCTAGCAGCTACTAAATAGGTTTGTTCACAAGAAAGCTCCAAACAGGCCCTTTAAAACGTGATAAGATGGTGTGGGTTGCCACGTCAGGGTTGATAAATAAAGTTAGCATTCATGGTTCTTTCAGTCATTAGCTAGGCAGTGATTTAGGACTGCTTTATTTTCATACCTATGTGCTGGAAGTTAATACGTATTAGGACAAGCATGGACTCACTACCAAGTTAAATGAATATCAGGCTGAAGGAAATTGAGGTTATATATCACGGTATATGTACCATGGACAAGTAAAGTAAGTATTTCAACTGAAACAAAAACTCATTTTTGCTATCCCAGTCAAGCTACATGCTAAATAGATTGGGAAGGAGAAAATAGAATCAAACAAATCTATGACTTGGAAACAGTATTGGCATCAACATAGCTGGGGAAATTCAAGCCAGTTTGGAGATGTGCTGAAAACCAAATTTTCTAAAGGCCCAGGAGATTTTGGCATGTAGTATTGAGCAGTTAAATTCTAGAGCTGTTTCATCTGGGCCAGCTACTTACCATCACCAACATCAAACTTACATAATGACACTGCAGTTTTACTGCTGAAAATGAACTTTTCTTGGCTTGAAAATGTGCAGAGGGTGAATGGCAAAAAGAGATCCGAACTGCTAAGCAAAAAGCTAAAGGGAAACATTTACAGGAGGCTTGAGCGTAAAGAACTTCTCAAAGACATTTGGCAGAACGATTTCCATGTAAGGGATAGCCGTTACCTAGTTTGCAACAACACACTAAGCAAACTCATTTCATATGAGGCCTTCCAAAAGGATCATTAGGAGCAAAGATGTCCCAAAGATCATAACGTGAAGAGTGATGATCATAGAAAGCCACGTGGGGACAGATAATTCCTGTTATCTGGTACAAAAAGACAGCTTTTAATACAATGCTTGTAGTGGATAC